>NC_052047.1:13907099-14507099 GCF_903992535.2 Arvicola amphibius | reverse complement strand
AGAACGAAAAACAATATAGGGCTTTCTTCATAATTACTAGACTTTGGAGTAATAAATGTCTGAATCATGTGGGAAGCTAAGGGACTGAGAAAGAAGGCAGGCCTGAATGCGAGAGGCATTTCCGGGCATTTGAATAGGAGCAGGGCTCTGTAGCCACTGACAAGCTTCAAGTATGTTCCCAAACAGGGAGTTATTCCGGCCCTAAATGGGCAAGTCACACGCTCAGCTCTCCCAAAGTATGTGCTGGAAACACCATCCCTGACTGCAACAGTCACCCACAGCACCTAAAGCCACCCACTACCCGGCAGATGACCCCATGAAGTGAACCAATCATCTGGTCCAAGCTCCCCACCTGCTCACGCTTGAGTCTGAAGACAGGGAGGATGGAAAAATTTGGGGAGTAGTCCTAGGCACACTAGAAGGACATTCATTCCTCAAACCCTCCTCTCAGGTGTTGCTGAGAGGGAGGATGACATCTGGCCAGTCCTTAGCCGGCCACCACTCCTCCCCCGGGAGCCTGAATTAGGAAACACTGGACAACCCGCTAGTAAGTCCTCGCGTGCAGAAGCGCCTCCCCAGGCTTATAAAGGTCACCGTGCTGGGCAGTTGAGCTCACTTGCCTGGCGGCGCAGAGTCACAGCGACTTGGTCGGCTCCAGCCGCTGGGTCAGCCCAACTCCATCCAGCTCAGCCGCAGGCTCCTGGCTCCCGCCTGCCCGCCCGCCTGCCGCCCCGCACTCTGCAAACTGCCCAGAGGGAGGAGGATGGAGACGCTCTCTGCTGCTCGAGTCCTGGCGCTGCTCTGCCTGGGTAAGCCCTCGCAGTCTCAAAGAGGAGAAGGGAACGGCCCCGTGCATTTGTCATAGGACAAGTACGGAGCTGTCCACGAGGTTCAAATGCACTCTGTGTTAAGAGGATGTCTTCTGTGAGTCTATCTCTCTCGCTGGCGAGACTGGAGAGGTGGGGGATGGATGGATGTCAAAATTGCATTTCATTGATAAATTCACTACAGGTATTAATCTCTCTTTTACTGGGCAAAATATAAAAAGGAAGTTGAAAAGGTTCTCTCTCTCTCTCTCTCTCTCTCTCTCTCTCTCTCTCTCTCTCTCTCTCCTTTTGAAAATGCTGTGGTACTAGAACACCAAAGGTATGGAAAGCACCTCTGATAGATAATGATTTACTTTCTTGGAGTGGGGCAGGTAGAGAGATTGGCTCAGCCCCAGCCCACTAGAAACCTTTGCACAAAGGATCCTGCTTACAACCGGGGGCCTCTGGGATGTGTGCTTGTGTGCCTGCAGGGTGCTAGAGCCCCAGAGACCCTCGCAGGTCCAGAGGAAGCTGCCACCAGACTTTCACATGCAGCTCCCTGAGCAGTACCTGTCTTCCCAGGGGATTCAGGCAACGGATGCTTGAGGCTACCTGCCAGAAGCTTCTAATTTAGAAAGGCGGTTTCTCCTTTATTGGTGGTTTGCTTGCTTGAGATGAGTTAGCTCTTGGCGACAGGGGCCCAAGAGTCAGGGAGATCCCATTGTAAAATTCTCACTTTTGCTTTATCTCATTTAATCCCTTTCCCCTAATTTCTTAAATGCCAGATGGTTTTAGAGTTAGATATGAACTTTCCCAATACACGAACATTTTAATAAGGAAATAAAAAGTTGTCGGTCTCACCTTCTTCCTGAACTTGCAATGAGACAAATTCTCCTAAGACATATTCTCTGTGCAGGATGTGACAGTTAAATTATTATTTCGACATGCCTTATAGGGGTTGGGAGCCCTAATGAGTGCGTGCTATGCATAGTTGGAGCTTACCTGTCTAAATGCAAGAACCCAAGTAGAAACTGGATCTGTGGTTTCTGCCAAAACAGAGCTAAGAATGTCTTGCCAGAAGAGTCACCATAAACAATGCAGCTTTGCCCTTTGCTTTGAGGTCTCTGTGAGAAGAATAAACTCAGAAGGGTAGCAGTCTTCCTCGAGTTAGAAATGAACCTAAAGGTCACAATGGTGTAGTGGTTTTTTTTTTTTCTTTTTTCTACCTGCAAGGTGTTTCAGAACAATGCAAGTGTCTGTTGTGTGCACCTCGGTAAATATTCAGCGAGAGCCTCTGAATAACCTGTTGCTACCCACCTAGTGCGTGTGTGTTGTGTGTGTTTTTGTTGTCATGAAAGTGCTTAGCTCTTTATTGCAGTGCTTAATTATAGTTCACCGATTTCATCAGCGGCCCAGCCCATTTCCAAATGAGCTAGGTCAGTTTCTGTTTTCCCAGTCTGTTGAGATACTTCTGGCCACTAGAAAAGTTCCTGCTGGGAGTTCTCTGGTGTATCACTCTAGTCTGGTATGCAGGTCTTATTGTTTGACTCCAAAGCATATAAAAAATAAAAAAAAAGCAAGGCCACTTATAGTGTCGGAATCTGTGATCTCCCTTCCCCAAAGAAAAGATTGCCTAGCTATCTCAGACTCCGTCGCTCAAAGGAAAGTGGTATTTTAGATTTAAGTGTCCTTTTATTGCTTTTGTGGAATGTCTATGAGTTTATGATTATGAGAGTAAAGTTCTACTGTCTATCCCCAATGCACAAAGTTTCGAGTAGCTACCTCCAGTCATCCAACTGCTATTACATTTTATAAGTGTTTGATAGATATCAATGCTCTTGTTTTATGCAAGAGGAAACTGACCCAAGTTCCCTTACAAAATAGATGATAAGCTGCGAGAGCGAAGGTCTAAGCAGTTATAGTTAAATGAACATTAAAGGAAGAGATGGAAATAGCCCAGTTAGGGATAATTTTATTAATACTCTGTAATTTTACAGCTGAATTACCCTTCTGACCTTGTGATTGTTCTAGAGAGAGGAAGAGGTGTTTTCATTTTGAGCTCTGCGGTATATATAGGGATGTTTGATCTGAATGGGTTTTTGAGGTTACTCATGAGTGAAGAAGATTTGCTCTGGCTCCACCACATGGTGAGAGAATCAAGCAGAGAAAATGGTCTTTCTTGAAAAGATGAGAAGCAGAATTTCAGTGAGACAATGGGCTTGCCTTCTGTTGGCACGAGAGTGTATTATCGACCCGACTCTTGGCATAACCCGAGAAGATAGACCTGGGCAGAAAGGATGCTGGCAGCTCTCCCTCATCTGGATTTTGACCTCGGTACCCCAGGTGTCTTCTGCATTGTCTCGCCCCATGGGCAGCTTAGATGATTGGAGTATCTAGTTCAGTGCTCAAATCCAAATCCAGGAGGAGGGACAAAGGCTCGCTATTACCAAATGCTGCTGTGGGCCAGCCACATTTTGTGTTCAGCATTTTCAACCCTAATCACTTCATTTTACCCTAAAAAAATGGAATAAGGCAGACATGATGGCAGTCCTAAGATCAGAGAAATCAATTGTCTTACAAAGACTTCGAGACTGGGGGCAAAATCAAATTTTAAGGTCACTCTTTAGCAGGTGTAAGCAGCCAGTGGTCCAAAGGCTCATGGGAATAATCAAAATAGCAGGAAGTAGCAGAGAAACTCCAGGGTTGACTAGGGCTGCCCCAAGGCTTGGAACCTCTTCTAAGCACAGCTTACACATCTAAGTGAGCTTGCTGACTCCTCCTGATGCAGAAAAAAGAGAGAAAACACATGTCTATCCTTTTTAACCTGAGCTGAGAAAGTCCATTTTTTACATAATATTCATATTTTCCCACAGAGTTCTTAGATATGCGCTTCACTATGAAGTAGTCATCAACGCTGTCTGGTCTTTTACCTCTTATTTTCCAAAACATATACTAAGGAAGGTAGGCAAAAAGAGATGGTCTTACATTTTTATTCCTCGAGTCTTTGTGAAATTGTGGATTTTTTTTCCACCCAGTTTTGTGCATTTCCTGAGAAGGGATGCAGATGTGAAGAGTTCTTTCTAAGGAGACTGGAATTGCAGGTGTGGCCTCCTTATTTGCCTCTAAATATAGGCGTATGCAAATTGTCTATTAATATGGCCAGAACTGCTGTTAGGAACATTGCACTGAAAGACAATGGGAAGGCTCCCCGACGGCCATTACCTTGGTACCGAAGTGCAATCTGGGAACATTCGAAAAAAAAAATGAGGTAATCAGTGTCCTCTGGCAATATGGTTTGTGTAAGTTTGGGTGTCTAGTTACAAAGTACTCAAAGCCTCAGCTGCATTCTAGCTTAAAGTAATGATTTAATTAACTAGCATACTATTTCTAATATTCAAGATCATCTGATGTCTGCCCCTGAAAAAGAATGTTAGCGCTTAGCCTCTGAGGTCAAAATTGTGAATTATAAATATAAGATATGAAAATTATTGGCACACAAGCTTGGGTGTACATACACATTTATTGTGCATTAGAATTTTATAGATTCTAATTGATAGGCTTAGTGAGGAAAGACTCGTGCTGCCGTCGTGCCCACCTGTTCCTCTGGTGCTGCGCTCGCTCGCTCGTCATCCCTCATACTGTCTGTATCTGAATAGGATTAGTAGGGACATGATGGAAGTAACAGGTTATGGTAGATATCGATGTTGGCTGGGTTCGTAATTAGATTAAAGCCTTATCCAGTTCTCAGCATTACATTTTGCTATAACCAGTGATTCTTTAGATATGTACCTGGGACAAGAGATATCTTGAGAGTAAGTTTAGTATAAACCCCCGCTCCTTCTATTCCTGTTTCTCTGTTACAGACTTTATTACTGAGAATATGCCTACCCATCTTCACCTAATCTGTACTATGAGTGTGGAGAGAAAGTGAGGAGAGAGAGAGAGAGAGAGAGAGAGAGAGAGAGAGAGAGAGAGAGAGAGAGAGAGAGAGAGGAGGGGAGAGGAAAGAAGCACCAGTAAGGGAACTGAGGTACTGAGCAGGGATAAGACTGGGTGATGACAGTCAATAAGAGAGTGAGGAGCAATCTAATCCACACATCGCTCTTCCCTCTACCTGACATCACTCCCTGCTCTCTGTTTCTAGGGATAAGGAAATTCTTAGTAGGGGGAAAACAAACTGAGCTAGAGCTGGAGTTTGCCTGGTGAGGGATTTTTGATACTTACACTATAGATATGGATGGGCTAATTCTCTGTGGTGGGTTGTGGTAGGTGTTTAGCAACAAACCAGGATGCTACCTACTAAATGTCAGTAGCACCTCCTACCGTGATAATCATAAACCCCTCTAGACCTTGTCAAACATCCTTGGCTGATAAAATTGGCCCCGGTTGAGAACCACTAATCTTATATATTTTTTATTGTCACCCATAATTCACAGATTGAATTACCAAGACAAAGAACATTTACGTTAGTGCCAATCTAGTTACTAACTTCAGTGTTTTAAAAGTCACCTTTGGGAGTTCCATGAAAGAACACTTGTATAGTGCGAGCAAAGACCTGTTTGATGTTGGCACGGCAAAACCCATCAGCTTAGCAACATCCATTGCTGGTTTTAAGCAGCACTTGAATCTTGTTTCTTGAATGGGTTCTGAGAGCTTTCTTCAGTCATGGCACAGCTGCACCCCTGCTCCTCCTGCTACACCCCTGCCCATCCACAATACTAAAGTTACCTCTTTCTGCCAACTTATTTTTCTCTTTTCTTGACCGTTCCTGCCTGTCTCTAATAACAATTCCCTGATTTTCCATTTTTCATTCCATATTGCTTCCCTGGAATATGTCAAAGGTTTCCACATACACAATATCTCATTTGGATTTCAAATAGGTGTCACCAGCTCCTTTTATACTCCTTCACTCTGCCTGGATCTGTATTCCCCAGACCCCAAACACAGATATAGGTCATGTATGACCTCCAGACTGAAATCCAGTCACGGAGGCTTTCCTTCACTCCCAGTTGTCACAACCCCCTGTCCTCACTGCTTCCTGCAAACTTGGCTATGCTCTCTGAGTACTTAGCATTCCTCGTGTCTCTCTGTTTTCTCTGTCTTAACCCTAGGTATGGAACTCCACGGAATCTGTAAAGGATGGGAACTATGTCTCTTTCTTTCTCCATCTTTCTCAAAGTCTCAGAAATAGAAAGTGCTCAGTAGACATGTGTTAATTAAATATCATCCCATACTTGTAATCAACTAGAAAGCAGCATGGGGTGAGCTGCCTTCCTCCCCTTCTAGCTAAACCCTTCTTGTGCATGTGCCTCTCGTTGAAGTCATGTTTTCCAATGTAAATCTGGTCCATTCATTCACAAACTGCATCTTCATGAGGGTGGAGTCTTCAGAATCTCCCAAAATGTACTTATATTAGGTAGATTCTCTGGGTGAAAATGAATACCTTCAAGATTGTGTAAAGGACCCTTTCATGACTAGATACAATAGTGCATTTCTGTGTTCCTAGGAACTGACAGACTGGGGAAGGAGGTTTGAAAGTTTGAGGCCAGCCTGAGTTATATAGAAAGAACTTATCTTCTAAAACAGCATCAAAGTGTATTTAAATGACTTTGTCTATAGTCATTGTGTGTGTGTGTGTGTGTGTGTGTGTGTGTGCGTGCGCGCGCGTGTGCTCTCTCCTCTTCTCTTCTTGTATGTGTACATGTAACTGTGCATGTTGGTGTGTGTGTCTGTGTGTGTTCACTAATCAAAAATTTATCCTTGAGAAAAGATTCATGCTTGGCAAGTTGGTTAGCATGCTTCTAAAAATGTCATGAAATATTCAAAGCTTCAGTCATCACTGTCACTACAATAAAATGACACCAAATGACAGACACTAGAATGCTGCTGTTGATCCTTTATGAGGCTTCTCTTTCAAAATAAGGATTTACATCTCTGGTTTGAATCAATGATGGTAGAAGCAAGATGGAAGAAAGCACATTTGCAAAAGGTTGTAAAAAGTCTGCCCTGAGCCGGGCGGTGGTGGCGCACGCCTTTAATCCCAGCACTCGGGAGGCAGAGGCAGGCGGATCTCTGTGAGTTCGAGACCAGCCTGGTCTACAAGAGCTAGTTCCAGGACAGGCTCCAAAGCCACAGAGAAACCCTGTCTCGAAAAACCAAAAAAAAAAAAAAAAAAAAAAAAAAAAAAAAAAAAAAAAAAAAAAAGTCTGCCCTGTTATCGATTATTTCAAGGAAAAAGATACAATAGAATTAAAAGAATATTCTATAGATTCATTTCCAACTCAGGAGAACCATGTCCCACCTTTAGAATTCTAAGCCATAAAACTCCCAGACAGCAAGATTAATGTTTTACCCCCTATCCACCAGTTCCTCGCATTTTCTTTCCTAGTGGAAACACTTCCATTATGAATGAGCTGTCCACCAAGTATCATGCAAAACACTTGATTTTGCCTTTGTATTTAAACTCATTCTTAGCTTGAATCACTTTATTGTATCATATGATATGTCAAATGCATAAACACTTTAAAGTGTGGTTTAAACTATGCAACAAAATTAATGTGTACAGTTAGAAAATGGTATATTAAACATTTCTTTGCCACTTGCCAAGAAAATTTCTTGGATCTTCGAAAACTCAAAATTAAAGGAAATATTTGGATATCTGTATTCTATCAATCTCTTGTGCTGTTTTATCTCAAACATAGGAATTTTTCTTATACATAGATTTAAATGATGCTCAAATATAAGGTTAACAATTAAAAATTGTAGGAATAGAGCAATTGTATAAAACAAGGCAAGAATATATATGTACACACACATATGTATACACACACATTTTGTCTGAAATACAGATTGTTACCTGAAAGTATAGGAAGTAGATCTTTTCATGACCTGATTCGACTTATTTTTTGTTATTTTAAGCAAGAAAAAGCAAGGTATTATCAAACAGTGAAATTAAAACAACAACAAAGAACAGTTCCTTCACTTCCTTCACGTCTTCTAAGTGCACATGATACAGTAGGTTGACGGTTACCAAAAAGCTCTATAGTCATACCCTGGAAGAAGGCAGAAAACTGAACAGTTCCAGAGCAGGTCAGCAAGTGTGGCCCTGGGAAGGGTTTCATAGCGGATTTGGCTACCTGTTTGGGCCAGGCAAATACCGTGATTCATAGTGAGTTTGCTGTTCTGGTCTAAATCTTCTGAAAGATTTCATTGAGAAAAAAGGGGAACACCTCTCATTCATTAACATCATTTATTTTGTCCCATTTTTATTTGCTTGATTGTTTTCTAAAGAAGCTATTTTTTTTCTGCCCGAGGCTTAGGAATGGTTTTCTCTTCCAGTCACGGAATCCCTGCTTCCTCTCTATTGGTCTTCGAGATGATCATCCCCACCCCATCCCCCTCTACCCAATGTCATCACTAGGAAGCGGGTCAGAAGAAACTGGAGGCCATTTTCTGTGTCTGGTATTCTGCTTGATGTTGGGCAACAGGTCCCAGCACTCCAGGGCCCGTGGCAGTCAGGGTTATCCCCATTCCGGTGAGCGTACTCAGACTCTCCCACGCACACACGCAGGGTCCCCATCATTGCTCAAGGGTGTAGGTTGGGCCCTGCCTGACTCATGGGGAAGAGGCGAATTGCATCCTGTGAGTCAGTGGCTCCACTTCCTGCTGGCGTATCTGAGATTTCACTGAAAGGTAACCACCAAAAGGTGAAGGGAGAGATGAACAGGGACATTCTATTCTTTAACCCACTTGGAGCTGTGACCCAGATAATAGCTCCTGAAGTGATGTGGGTCTTTGCTTTTCAGAGCGAAGCTGAAATTCTGAGCACCAGTTTCATGGGCCATCTACCCGTATCACTTTGCAGGGACTTCCTCGGGATCTTAGCAACCAGTGTCAATGTTGTCACCACATCAGATTTTGCCACAGATGTTATCAAAAAATTAATATATTAACCCAGTGAAATACTTTATTAGCAGGAATCCTTGTAAGGGATCAAAAACTTAAGTAAAGCATTTGCAATTGAACCATAGATTGTTATACATAAATCCACAAAAATCGTAAGACTGGGGAACTGAGCAGTATGATGCAGCGACTTAGTCTTTGCACCCATCCTGGGCTGTCTCTAGCTTCATGATGGAATGCTTGCCTAGTATGGGTGATGCTCTAGGTTCAGTTCTCAATGGTTAAAAAGTTTTGCAAAGGCAACAGATATAGCTATGACAGTCCTCGGCGGTGGGCTGTCCCACCTTCTAATCGCCGCATTTACTCCTCTGTTTCAGCTGCCAAAGCCTTGTGGCAGGCACAGCCGGAGACCAGCGAGGACCCCTGCTTTAAATCAGTTCAGCGGTCTACTGAGATAGATGGTCTAGACCCGTCTCTGCTGTTCACTGGTCTTACATGTCTATGATAGAGCGCGATCCCACACTTTAGTATGATTATGTACGATTTCATCTGCAAAATATTCTCCTAGCGAGTCTCACAGAAACTGTCCTAAGCCTCACGCAGACATCATAGGCCAGGAGAGGCCAGTGTTCACAGAGGCACACCCTGGGCTGAACATTTGGTAATCTACAAAGACAAATATTTCACCTGTGGCCCAAGCAACTAAGAGCTTGTGATGGAAGACACACAATTTCTTAAAACCTTAACAAACAACAGCCAAACACTAAACAGCCCCGGCTTCAATCGGCAGCAGCCTACAGCAGGGGTGGATCGCAGTTGAAAGAAATTTTAAGCAGGAAATGCTCCTCTTGACTTCAGCACTTTGTCTGCCCTGTGTGAGTTCTAAATAGAGGATAATGGCTAATAGGGCTTGGACAGAGAAACTAGTGTTCCCCCCACACACACCCCACCCCTGCACACACAAAGGTGCTTTCCTAGAGAGAGATTTGAAATACCTCCTCCAGTATTTTTGTTGACTAATGAAGTACATGCGAGAACTGGGTGGGATGGGGTGGGGAGGTCGGGGTATGGGGTTGGAGGTGGGGTGTGCGTGTGTCAAGGATAAAATCATGTACAACCAGAAGCCCAGTTTGTGCTGAGAAGACTGTCTAGGTTAAATTGTTTGATTCATTGCACGGCGAAACTCTACTGAGAAGGAGAACGAAACTAATGTGAACTAGAATCCAGGTCCTCCTCCAAATCATACAGCTCCAGCCTCACTTACGTGGAAAACAGTTTACATCTCTGTTTAGCTGACAGTGAAATTCAGACTTGAGTTTCCCTTTTTCTTTTTAGTCATTGAAGAAACATTAATTTTGGTCTATAAAAGCAATTTATGGTGCACAGAGAAATGTGACGGGGGAGAGGATGCTTCTAGAACTTTCAGTGGTTTCAAACCACTGAAAGAATATGAAACAGATGCCTTAGGTCTTGTCTTCTGTGGTACCTTGATAAGTGGCGTTGTATAAGACGTGTAATTTGCACATTCTGGTCTCATTTGGAGTATATACAAGTCTTTAACATGAACAGGATTGTTGTGTCAAATTTGAAAAATGGTACCTGAAACCATGAGGCTGGGGTTATTGATCTGTGCCTTGATGTTTAGAACACCCCTATTTGCAATTTGGTTGGTAAGTTCAAAGATCCTCTGATCAAGAAAAAAATATATATTTTTTAACATATAGATTAAATGATGCATTTAAACGCCCACTTATAGAAATTTATACTCTTGCTGTAAACCAGTAGAGGGCACTAACTGGATAGTTAATTAAAACTAGAGGCTAGAAGTTGCCTGTAGGACATATTTACAGGAATCTCAGATACATTAGGCATTTCTGGGGAAAAATCTATTTCAGTCTCCCTAAAACTGTGTAAGAAAAATTGAGAGTTGGGGGAGTGATTCTTGTGTCCAATTAGTGTAAATCAAGTTTTGCCACACAATTATATTTTTACCATTCTTTTGCTTATCTGTGATGCAAAAAATACTCTGCTTTCGCTAGCCTGGTGTGTTCCATGTGGTGGTCTTTATAGTCAAGTATTATTACCCATTTCCAAATTCTGTCATGTGACCTATTTAATATTTAATGTGTGTCATTGGAAGAAGTTATTTAAATTCTTTCTGCTCAGTAGGTTTTTTTAAATGTCTGATAGAGGTAGTAATGTCTTCCTTAGCATCACTGACAGCATGGATAAGATGATCAGAACAATGCCTCTACCCGGCTTGTGACTGAGGCTTATCAATTGTTGCTGCTACTCCTACCACCAACATAGGCGTTGACTATGTAATAGTAACTTCTACAAGCCAGGAAGAAGGTTGAAGTGCAAATACTCAAAGATTAAACAGGAGAGGCAAAATACTATTGCATAACGAGGTATCTAATTAGAAGGCTCTTATCATGTTTCCTGCATAATTCAGAAATGACTTGAGTCATTCTGATACCTAATTTCCAACCTTCATCTTTTTACCGAATGAGACAATTGTTTCAATTTCACCATGCTGACAGACGCTTGGTGCTAGGGCTTGCACAGCTTGGCATGGGTCACCAGTTTCTTCTTGTATTAGATAAGACATACAGATGGCCCGCCTGTATCCATGGGTTCAAAATATTTGAAAATAGTGTAGGTACCGAACCTAAACAACAGAGTATAACAGGCATCACATAGCGCCTGTATTGTATTGGGTTTTAGATGTAATCTGGAGATGATTTAGGGTCCACTAGGAAACAAACTCAGATTATATGTAAATCCTATAGTAGTTTAGGAAACTTAGGTATCCGTGGGGATGCTAAAGTTAATCCCCACAAACAGTAAGGGGCAATGATATTCTCATTTTATCTAGACTTTATTTTGTAAATCAATATCTATTTACAAGAGATATCACTTATTTTTAATTATATGAATGTTTCCATAAATTATTTTCTGTTATCACTTTGATGAACTAACTTCTTAAAACAGAACATCTCAATCGATAGGGACGATATGTAGAAATTTAGTGAAAGTTGCTTTTCTTGGTGCATTAATTATGTATCTTCTCTTCCAAAACTAGGTGTCCACCTTCTACAAGGGGTAATCAGCACAACCGTGATTCCGTCATGCATCCCAGCAGAGTCCGAGGACAACTGCACAGCTCTAGGTAAGCCTGAGGACACGGAAGCAGCATCAGAGCCTTTTATATTTGTAAAGAAAATATAAATATTAATACAAGCTGAAGAAGCAGAAGGAAGGGACACCTGCTGTCTCCATGTTTAACCTATAGTTAACTAGAGATCAGGAGAAATTTCATGAAGAAGTAACAAGGGGAGAAAGATAAGACATGAGGTTATAGATTTAAGAAGTCAAGTTTTAGAAAGACAGCAAATGAGGAAAATCCATTAGTATAGAGCCATTACTGGAGAGTATTTGAAGGGAAGATTTGAAGAACAGGAAAGGGTAAGTTTCGAACACGCACATTTTCTCTTGAGAGCTGTAGCATGTCAGAGGAAGAAATGTTCTCCTTCCACTTCAGTCCTAGTGTTCAGGAACCGTTTATGGAGTGCTCGGTGTGAATCAGCATCGTGTTCAGGTAGAAATACAAAGGTGACTGATGGTGACCGATGAGCAGTCATTGTTCCCCCAAGGGGAACACGGTCCAAAAGGAAGGCTCTATGCTTTGGTCTGAGCTGAATACGGAAGCCAAAGAGCTGTCCTGGATTATCTTCTTTCCTGTCCGTCATCACTAAGCTTTCTGGAATTGTGTCAACCTCCCTCCACTACTGCATTTTTTTTGTTGTTGTTGTTGTTGTTACTTGGGCAGGAAAGAGTACACCCACCTGTCTGCATGTCTGTCTTTTGAATATTAAATCCTCCAGTTTGCTTAGCCTGTTGTATGTTCAGCTGTTTGCTTATTGTTTGGGGGCCTGCTGTATGTTCAGGTGTCCGTTTTTAGGTTGGGGAAATGCAGTAAGTCGGGTAACGTCTAGACACCCCCCAATTCTCCATTGCTGACCTCTGACCTGACTGCTGAAGTTGTACGGAGGTCGCTGTTATTAAAGGACAGCCATGCAGTCGCTCAGAGCCCCGTAACACGAGTCGTCACTGAACTTTGCGTTCTTGTCACAGTTCAGACGGAAGACAATCCCCGCGTGGAGCAAGTGTCGATCACCAAGTGCAGCTCGGACATGAACGGCTACTGCTTGCACGGACACTGCATCTACCTGGTGGACATGAAAGAGAACTACTGCAGGTAGCGTGAGCACGTGATGATGGCCTGGAGCCTGTGCCATCCTCTCCTTTTGTATGCCGTTACTACATTTTCTATGGGCTGTTGAAATGTATTTTATATTTTTACAATTAAAAACTGTATGTTTTGAAATTAGAGAGTCAATATAACATTTCAATCTGGACAGATAATTTGGGGTGCAGAACAATGAGGGGGAACTTCAGATGCCTCCCCTCTCGCTACAATGGCAACTGATTGGATTTCTCTATAAGCTATTGTTTTAAGAACCAATTCTACAAATTAGAAGAAAAACCTCATTATCTATAAAACTCAACCCTCCTAGGTGACCAGTACCTTAGTGGCCACATCAGATTGTCCTTTTGCTTCTGTAGTTTGTCCTAGAAGCTGTACGGAGGCGTTTTTATTAATGTTGACCCAACTCTGAGTTCAATTTTTGAATTCATTTTTATAACTTTAAATTTTTTTTTTTGCTGGTTTCTTCTATTGCAGTGAAGACTTAGTTGTTATAACACTAACTCATAACATGGCTTCATTTAAAAATAATTGATTTCCTTTGCATTTCTTTAGATGTGACGTGGGCTATACTGGTGTCCGGTGTGAACACTTCTTCCTCACCGTTCACAAACCCTTGAGCAAAGAATATGTTGCCCTGACAGCGATTCTCATTCTCCTGTTCCTTGTCATCACCGCTGGGTGCATATACTATTTCTGCAGATGGTAAGCCGGTTCGTTTTATTGCCCATTCGTCTCTAAACTACCCAGTGACAGACCTACAAACTGGTTGACATCTAAACTTAATGTGAGTGGCACAAGATGGAATCTGCACTGTGGCTTTTACAAAACCGCCCTTTCGCATTACACCCCGGTTCATTACATTGCTAACCTTCACTTCCTGCCAATATGCATATAAAGGTCAAAAGAGGAAATATCCATTTCTCTATAAAATACAGACTGAAAATTTCACCCTGTAATAACTAGGATTCTTGTCCCACAGTGCTATTATCACAAAATGGCAACCGAGAGGATATATAACTAAAGATTGTCAGGGTTTTTAATTTGACTGGATTTATGAAACAGTCTGAATAGTTAATAGTGCCCACAAAAATCTTTCCAGTTTACACTTCTTAGTTTGAAGTTGGTACAAATTGTTTGCTGAAATCTTTTCTGAAAAACATTGTCCAAACTTTGTTCTCAATAGCCACCCGATGACAATGTCTTCCATTAGAATTTGAAAATAGTATCTGTTCCGATCCTAAAAAACACACTCTAACAGGTATCCTAGAGCTTCTGCATTGTATCTGGTTTTAAATACAACCTGGGAGTGATTGAAGGTTTACCAGTAGATCCACTCAGGTGATAGACATCTAATTAGATGTAACGGAACTCAATACTGCTGAGAGAAACTGACAGAAAAAGATACTGGAGAACCTTCTCCTGTCATTCCCAGCTTTGTTCTCACATTGAGCCCTTGGAGAAATGGTTTCATGTTAACTGTTTCATGGCCATTTCTTACCAAACCGGATGGACTGCAGGACATTGCCCTCTTGGTCTCTCGATTTTCCATTGTTTGACCTAAGTAGAGTCGCTCTGGTCATTTTGCATGCCCTCCCCCTGTTGTTTGTTGAAGCAGGGTTTCTCTGTGTAGCCCTGGTTGCCCTGGAACTCACTCTGTACACTAGGATGGGCTTGAACTCAGAGATCCATCTCCAGAGCATCTGTCTCCTGAGTGCTGGGGATTAAAGGCATATGCCACCAGACGCCTGTTCTTAATGTGCCCTGGGAGTCCATGTATTTGATTTAGAGTTTGTTTTTATATCTGTTAGTTACAGTGCTATTTCCTTTCTGGTGTTTTTCTAGGTACAAACATCGAAAAAGTAATAAATCAAAGAAGGAATATGAGAGAGTAACTTCTGGAGACCCCGCGGTGCCACAAGTCTGAACATCACCACCAAGTTATGAACTGGGATGCATAGCATGCCTGGTTAATGTCAATATTTCATTATATTAATAATATTTATGTTGGGTCATGTGTTAGGTCAATAACTTTATTTTTTAATGTATTTGGAAAGTGTTTTATTTTTGACAATTTGTTAATATATTATATGTAAAGTATTTAATATCAAAAGAAAATTGATATTTTTGTAAGAATTTTCTGAGTGAAATGCTTTATTGAAAAGCGTCACAGCTCAGTGAGCTGGAGCAAAGCTCGGAGGCAGCAATGCCCAGCCCGTTGCAAGTGCCATTCCAGTGGGCCTAAATAATATGGTCAAATCTATTGCATAAATAATTTATTTCATGCTTCTCAGATCTGTGACAACTGACTTGACTATATTATGGCTTGGCACAGAGGTTGACACCGCTACTTCTTGTATTAAAACAGTAATAAGGGGAGGTAAACACAACTTGTGTGCCTCACACCACACTCGTGAGCCAACGAATCCTGGAGAGGATCTCTCTCTCCTCAGCATCCCTGCCATCTGGTACAGATGTGCCTAGAGAGGACCAAGGACAAGCCCTGTGCTAACCCACCTGAAGCAGGGGCATCCTGTTTAGGTAGAGTACATCATTTATGTGAAATCCTTCTTAAACATCAATCAGAAAATCCACATTTGAAGAAAATTTGAACTCCATTTTAGATTATTTATTTTTATAGGGAATTTACTGAAGAACTGTAGGATTAAATCAGAATCCCAAATCAAATTAATCAAAATTATAAAATACAGCAGGTTGCTAGTCAGATCTTGTCTAACATGGAAATGTACTTTTTATTTTATATTCAAGAGGTTTTGTTTGTTTGTTTTGCTTTTTTTGATTTTTTTTGTTGTTGTTATTTTTCTTTTTTAACCCAGAGTTTCACTCTTTTGATCAGAGTGGCTCCAAACTCATGGTAATTCTCCTGCCTTAGCCTCCCTGGCTCTGGGATTATAGGCCCACATTACCATGACCAGATTCAAGAGAATTTTCACTAACAACTAGTTCATCAAATACCTTATTTCAGATTTTAAAGTTACATTTTAAAAAGCATGGGCTCTCTCCCTGTCATTTGTTGGTATTTATGGAAAGAGAGGTTAGTCTCTGCTCCCGGCCTGTAGGTCTCCGTCCGTGAGTCACTCAGTTATTCTGTGTGGTTGCCTCAGGATTCCCCACCGGCACACCTTTGCCTTTCCTGGGAGGCTGCCTAACCCAAGGCTCAACCTTAGGTGGAATCTCTCTGGAGCACATTCCAGGCCAGGGAGAGTCTATTCTTCCTCCACCTTTTTCCTGGCACGTGCTAGGGCAGCCAAGCCATCATGAGTTGTCTCTGACCTCTAGAGCGCAAGGGAAAAAAACGTTCCTACCCTATGGAGCCACTCATGGAAAACCCTGGAAGGCTCACACAGCTCGCATCAAAAGTCCAGGCCTTAATATGTGGGAAAGCAGAAGATAAAAGAAGCAATGCACACTTAATTACTGTACACACGCTTGTGCATACATACGCGCCACACTTTGCAGAATCACAGCTGTTTATTTCTGCATTAGTCAACATATTTACTTCTAAGAAGACAAAGGCAAATGAAAGTCAGTGATATTTAAAGGCATATTTGTCATTTTATTTAGCTAAAGTCTAAGGTCCTGAGTAAGAACACATTTTAAATCCCACTGGTACCAATGGGACAGAAAGAAACCTAGCCTATTTTAAGTGACCTTGACTTCTCCAGATGAAAGTTTAAAGCTCATCAAGAACTGAGCTAGAATAGAGCCAGTTAATTTACAGATGCCAAAGAAGGCTTTTAGATATGGGTATATTGCTCCACTATGAGCATTTCCAACCACACCACACCACACCACACCACAGAATTTGATGCAAGAACTTTAGAATAGCTTTGCATATCTTTAAATGTTTTTTAAAAGATCTCAGGAAAGAAATATATATATATATATATATATATATATATATATATATATATATATATATTTCTTTTGCTCTCAAAGCTGGGAATAGAACTCAAAGTTTTACACATGTTGGGCAAACACTACCATTGGACTACAGCTGTAGTCCCACAAAAACATATTATTAATGAAATAGTATGATGGAGATTACAGGTTTTGGGTGAACATAAGTTTGGAAAAAGTTATTGTTTTAGGGAAGATTATGCTAAGTAAGCATAAGAAGAGTACAATCGAGTCATGTGCCACACATATTTCTCGTTATATTGCACATACACACACTCACGCAGGAACTTCGACAAGGCTATCCACATCTTATATTGAGAACATAGCAGCAATTCCAGATGCAAAACTGCATCCCTCACAGTCTCCCATCAAGACCTATCAGATAACCCAGTAGATGCACTCTGTAAGCAAAGACCTCATGCGCTGTGCTCAACACTGCAATTTCGGCTTAGAACTGAGACTTTTGCTACACGAAGCCTCCATCCCACACTGCGACTCTGCTGCTTTCTTTCATATTTTCACCCTTCCCTCCCTGTCAAGAATCAAACCAAGGGGGAAGCCAAATATTTAACTTTTAAGTCCTTGAAAAGATAGCAAAATAAATTTAACTGCTGAGAGATAGCCATTAATTATCCAGCAATTATGTGACACAACTGAGGGTCTAATTTTTGTTTCTTTCAGTCATAAAAACAGTAAAGTTTTCTTTAAATCATTTCATCCAACCAAACTTGTCATTTTTGCTTCAATTTCTTTTTGCGGGATTTTTTTTTTTTTTAAAAAAAACGTTTTATTTGCTGTCCATTTTTTTCTAATTGTTCTAATGCTATGGGAGGAAGAGGAGCATAGGCAGCATTTCTGGGGTTCATTTTAAAGTTTTAATGGAAGAATATGTATGTCTAGGAGATCTCTGCTCTTCGCCCCTGATGCTGTTGAATGTAACACAGTGTATTTTTCTGCTTGTCCTTTTGCGCTCTGTCCCTGCACTTTGTAAGTCTGAAGAGCCACTCTGGTATAACGTTTCTCTTAAAGATTCTAATGGAGCATAAAGTTGCGTTCACCTAAAACTTATTTGACTATGAATGTTATCGGAGAACTGAATTGTATCAATTTATTAGCAGGTAATATCAGCTTTGATAGTTGTGTACCTTAAAATAGTGAAGGAGACTGTAATTTACAAGTTATTGTTAGTTTTTATTTATTTTTGTTAGGAATTGGCAAAGATCACTATGAAAAAAATAAAAGTATGAATGGCTAAATAATCTAAAGTTTCTGTCCCTTATTTCCGTTCCTGTTTGTGTCCTAGTAAATTAGGAGACGTGAAAGCAGTGTCATAACTATAATGTGTGGCAATAGAATGTGTGGCAATACAATAATTTAGGAAAGATCCCATATATGCGCCTCACTTTAAGGGCTAATATATTGAAGTTTTGAAATAAAAGGAGTCATGATAATTATGAAATTCTAGGTGTTGCCATATTTTCAAAGAATATGTTAAGGAGTGTTTTAATATGTACTATGAGAAATGGCTTTTGAAGAGTCAGAACTGGGTTTCACGATTCCTTGGCATGTGCCCCACGGCTCAGTTTCTTAGTTTTTCAGAGTAGGAAACAGTAGCTAGGCCAAATCACCTCCCTTGTATGTTGATCTGACAACCTGCAGGACACTCTTTGTGTTTTTGTAGTGCTAGAAGTCAAACCTTACATGTACTAAATGTATACTTTACCACTAAGCCACACCCCCAGATCACCCTACAGAGGTCTTTGTGGATTTCCGGCCTCCTGGAGCCTTTGTTAGCCAGGCAATAGTGAGGCCATGGCTTGTTAAATCTGCACAGCTGGAGGTGCCAAGTGAAGCTGCTGTGAGAAATGAGGTCTCATGACCCGGAAGCCACTGCAGTTCTTGCCATGTCCGAGGCAACAGGACTTCCGGGAGAGTTGGTCTCAATCTAGTTCAGAGCTAGCTTGGAAGAAACAAGAATTCTTATAGAGTTCTTGGGATCTCCCAGAACCAGCAGTCTGACTTTAAGTCTGAGACTCCATGGGGCAAAAGGAAAAGCTAGAAATGCTTTCATCTCTAGGCACCAAGGACATTACCTGCACTTTGTCTCTGCTGTGTCATCTTCAATATCTCCTCGTCCTTCACAGTGGACATGAAAGCATCCGAGCCCCCCAGGTCTTGGGAAGTTTTTCTGTATGTAACCATTTTACACTTCCCTCCTTGTGCCCCTTTATGTAGTGGCTTTTCTCAGCCTAGATACCTCTACTAAGTTCCGGTTGACTATCTACCTTCCACAGTCTTAAGGCAGCTAATGGTGATGTGTTCAATAACTGACATTCTCCAGAAAAATAAATAAAATAATCTTTTTTGCTTCCTCTATGTTTAGATAGGAGTTCTCTGTGTGCCCTGGGCTGGCTTTGAATTTACAATCCTACCATAGCCTCGAGCTCTTGGATAAAAAATTATTCCTGTTTGAGAGCTAGCAGAATGACACAGTGAATAAAAAAACTCTTACCAGCAAACCTAAGGATCTGAGTTCAATACCATTCTGGAAGTTATGTTCTGATCTCCGCATGCACGCTGTGGGTTGCATGTCCCCCCCACCAGCACACACACCTACATACATCTCACATACACACACACACACACACACACACACCTGAACCTACACATGCACTTACATACACACTTATACACACCCCTACACTCATACCCATACACACACACCTATACACACACATGCCTACACATACATCCCCCCATATACACATACCTACATCCACATACACACCCCTACACACATACCTTATACATGCATACACCTATACCTACACACAAACCTGCATACATACACCTATAGCTACCCCCACACACCCCTTCACACATCACACACACATGCACACACATACACACACCTACATACACACACTTATACGCACGCCTATATACATGCTACATGCATACCCCTACATACATAAACAGCTATATATATCCCTACACACCCCACATACACACAGCTATACACACATACCTACACACACCCCCTACATACACACAGCTATATATACATACCTATATACCATCCCCCTACATACACACACACACCTATACACACCCCTACATACACACAGTTATACATACATACCTACATAATCCTCCTACATACACACAGCTATACATACATACCTACACACCCCTACATACACACAGCTATACATACATATCTACACAATCCCCCTACATACACACAGTTATACAAACATACCTTCACAATCCCCCCATGTACACACATACCTATACATACCCCTACATACACACAGTTGTACACACACATGCCCTATACATCCACACACATCTAAACACACATCCCCCACTCACATTCACACACCACACCCATACACACACTTACATACACACCTATACACAGCTCCCACACACCTATGCATACACATCCTATACACACATAAAACATAACAAAAATATTCCTTTCATAAAGTTTATACCTCAATAAAATCCAGCTCCAGCCTTCTTGTACGACAGGCTAGAAACCTACAATTTTACCCAGAAAGTCCTGAATGGCTCTTTACAGTCATGGCGGAAATAGTCATGTTGAAGAGATATGCAGAGGGGAAAATATTCCAAGAAAAGTGTTAAAATATGACCAATTTCAAAAGATAGCAATGTATGTACTGAATTTGAGTTTAACCTATTTCTTTCCAGTGCTCACAAATCTTTATAAACCATAGTTCTATTCATTGACAACATGAATTTTTTAAGAAGAGACAAAGCATCCATCCCTACCTGATCACCAGCTTGTGTTGATTATCCATCATCAAATGCAGTACTCCACACTCCAGCCATTCTGTCTGAATTTTGGAGAGTAATTTTCAGGACTTTCTATGAGTTTGCAGTGCAGTGTACCTACTAAGAAAATGAGGCCAGTGTAGTCTAATTGCATGAGGTGTATGAGTGCATCCAAGATGAAGGTCATGCTACTGAGGATACAGGACTTCAGATAAGACCTACCTCTGCTGTGCCCATGGAGGACAAGGGAACTGCACAGAAAGTTTAATCAGACTCAGGAAGATTCGCAATTTTCAGTTATCCTTTGTGTTTGCTCTATTTTTCTAGGGATGGCAGGATTGAAACTGAAAAAAATAAAGGTCATAATCCTAACATTTTGACTGTTATCAGGAGCCATTCATCTTTAAAACATGATAAAAATCCCACATTTTAAAAATAAATAAACAAAAAAGGACATGAAGAAAGAGGGAAGTGTTGAGGGAGGTCTTGAGGAGTAGGAAGTGGATGATGAGGTAGACATGATCAAAATACTTTATACACATGAAAAAAGTATTAAAGAACTAATAAAAAGCGTGGAAAATCAAATCTTATGTGAATCAGTCAACCGATGTTAATTGAAAAACCCATATATATATATATATATATATATATATATATATATATATATTCTCTTTCTTTTTTATTGAGCTCTACATTTTTCTCTGTTCCCCTCCTTGCCTCTCCCTTCCACTTCAACCCTCTCCCAAGGTCCCCATGCTTCCAATTTACTCAGGAGATCTTGTATTTTTCTACTTCCCGTTTAGATTAGATCTATGTATGTCTCTCTTAGGGGCCTCATTGTTGTCTAAGTTCTCTGGGATTGTGATTTGTGGATTGGTTTTCTTTGCTTTATATTTAAAAACCACTTATGAGTGAGTACATGTGATAATTTTCTTTCTGGGTCTGGGTTACCTCACTAAAAATGATGTTTTCTAGCTCCATCCATTTGCCTGCAAAATTTAAGATGTTGTTTTTTTCTGCTGTGTAGTATTCCATTGTGTAAATGTACCACATTTTCCTTATCGTAATTCTTAATAGACATAGAAGAAATTGAAAACATATATGATTGGAAAAGGAATTCAGAGTTGTGGGGGTACTAAAGTCAGTATAAGACTTTGACAGCTTCAGTGTCTTGATTTGTATAATTACTTTCCTGAAGCAGTCTGACCTTACCAAGAAGATATCTGCAGGAAGGATTCTATTGAATAGATAGCATCTGCAGAAATTTCAATAGGCTCAAAGAAACTGGCAGTTTTCACAACATAAAGCAGAGTATAGACTCCAACCATCTTATACTTGCAGTACTAGGGTGTCTAGGAAAATGGAACACTATCTCCCACTTGGAATATAGTTTCATCCTTTTGCCAAAAGGGGCATTTTACTTGAGAAAAGAAACACCTTTTTATCTATTACAAAAGAAATGAATATAATAATTAATATCCCCCAAATATTACATCGCCATTACATTACATTTCTATTACATATAAAAAGCATATCGCTATTTCTAGAGAAAAATGGACAAATACTAAGCAAGTAAAGACCAAACGTCTAGTACATCTTTATACATGTCACAACGTCTGTAGAATTCTGGATTAGAGGACTGGGGAGACAATGCATTTAGCAAAGCACTCCCCAAGCAAACTTGAGGACCTTGGTTTAGAGCCCAGCACCACCCTGTAAGCCTGATGCTGGGGAGGTAGTGATAATGGGATCCCTCAAGCTCTTTGCCCAGCTTGTCTTGATGAGTTGGTGGTCTCTAGTGCACTGTGAGATCCTGCTCAAAATTAAGGTGGAACGCAATAGAGGCAGATGCAAAATTTATGCAGGTACTGTCTGAGGGGAGAAAGAATAGGCGGGATGTTTTTATAGACAACACAGAAGGAAAATCAAGAGTTTTGAGTGGTTTAATATAAAAATGAGAAAAGAAAAAGTTGGGTAAAATTCAGCTTAGAAAGGAAGAAAATTAATTTAATTTGAATATATTGAATCTTAAGTAACAGGAACACAGAGACACATAGGTAGAAATGACATGCTTGGTGTATTGGACAGTACCTCAAAATTATATACTATCTTATGATTTTACAATGCATGTTAGTATGTATTACTCTTTGTTTCCACACACACACACACGTTGAGATGACAGACAGACATGAGTAATTACTACCTACAAGAGAATTGAGCTGGGATGATAGTACTCACTTAGCTTGGGTTCAGTGCCCAGCACCAGAACAAAACAAAACAGAAAAGTGGAGATATAATCTCCATTGGGACTTGCAAAGTCATGAACTCAGTCAATGTCTGGTGATCCTTAGACCTCCTCCCAAAGAAGAATATATGTTTTACTCCATCACAGGTCTATAGTGAGGAGTAAAGCCATATGGTGGGAACCTCTTTACAGTGATTATTGGTGAAGCCAGAGAAACACTTCCAGGAAATGAAGAAGGATAAAAAGCACAAAGCAAAATAATCAACTAGCCATTGGAGTCCAAAGAAAAGTCCTTATGAAGCTGATAATGGAAAGGAGACCTTTACTGGTGGTGCATGCCTTTATTCCCACCACTCTGGAAGCAGAGGCAGGCAGATCTCTGTGAATTCGAGACCAGCCCGGTCTACAGAGCCAGGACAGCCAAGACAGATAAACTCAAAAGAATGGAAAAAAACAAACAAAAGAAAAAATCGGAAAGGAGCCCTTAAAGATAAAAGAAACATATTCACCATTCCATCCAAACATTTAAATGTCATTTTATGAGTCTTATACATACCACATCTTATGGGTGAGCAATAACAGCTAAACTTGGAATTTATATTCTAGTGAGAGAGCAGAGAAAATAAATTCTCATAACAAAAATAGCAGTAAACACTTACTAGTCCCTACCAAGCTTTTAAAACAGAATGTTAAATCCTTCGAACCATCTTATAAGGTGATTATTTCCATAAGGTATATTTATTTTCAACTGAAGCAGAATCTAAGCATAACTTACCAAGGTTTTCCTGGATAGTGATGATAAAGTCATGACACTTGGCAGGCTGTGACTTGGGACTCTTTTATTTTAGCTGGTCAGAGAAGCATCTCTAATGGAGAAAACATATGAGCCTAGACTCAGAGAAGAGACAGATGTGGCCAAACCAACTTAGAGAGCCAAGTGTTCCTATAGCTCTTACTGACATAGTAAGAGCTCTCACATCCGAGGATGATGAGATCATGTGTAGGCCAGGGAATGCTCTATAAACAGTATCACACAAATCAAAGGCACAATCAAGTAGAAAATTTAGGGGATATAAACTTTGAAACATTCTTTTTTCTTTTTCTCAAAAATACAGTTTGAAGTTATCAAAGGGTTACAGATAGGGTAGTAATATAATTTATATCCCAAAAAGGCTAGTCTATTTGCTTTGTGGAAAGCATACCAAATAGAGTAAGGCTCAAACCTGATAAATGGGTTGGAGCATTTTTTTAAATAATAAAAATATTTTTTCTTTTTTATTAACTAATTTTTATTGATTTTATTGAGGTATACATTTTTCTCTGCTCCCTCCCTTCTTATCCCTTCCCCTTCAGCCCTATCCCATGGTTTCCATGCTACCAATTTACTCAGGAGATCTTGTCATTTCCTACTTCCCATGTAGATTAGATCCACGTATGTCTCTCTTAGGGTCCTCATTGTTGTCTAAGTTCTCTGTGATTGTGAATTGTAGGCTGGTTTCTTTCCTTTTTCTTTTTTACTACTTATGAGTGAATACATATGATGGTTGTCTTTCTGGGTCTGGGGTACCTCACTCAATATCATGTTTTCTAGATCCATCCATTTGTCTGCAAAATTCAAGATGTCGTTATTTTTTTCGGCTGTGTAGTATTCCTTTGTGTAAATGTATCACATTTTCCTTATCCATTCTTCGGTTGAGGGGCATTTAGGTTATTTCCAGGTTCTGGCTATGACTAAAAATGCTGCTATGAATATAGTTAAGCAATGTCCTTGTGGTACGATTGGGCATCCTTTAGGTATATACCCAAAAGTGATATTGCTAGGTCTTGAGGAAGGTTGTTTCCTAATTTTTAGAAAAATCATAATACTGATCCAAAGTGGTTGTACCAGCTTGCACTACCACCAGCAATGCAGGAGTGTTCTCTTTACCCCACATCCTCTCCAGCATAAGTTGTCATCAGTGGTTTTAATCTTGGCCATTCTTACAGGTATAAGATGGAATCTCAGAGTTGTTTTGATTTGCATTTCTCTGATGGCTAAGGACGTTGAGCATTTTTTAAAAAAATATTTATTTATTTATTATGTATACAATATTCTGTCTGTGTCTATGCCTGCAGGTCAGAAAAGGGTACCAGACCCCATTACAAATGGTTGTGAGCCACCATGTGGTTGCTGGGAACTGAACTCAGGACCTTTGGAAGAGTAGGCAATGCTCTTAAGCAATGAGCAATCTCTCCAGCCCCATTGAGCATTTTTTAAGTGTCTTTCAGCCATTTTATATTCCTCTGTTGAGAGTTCTCTGTTTATATCTGTACTCTATTTTTTATTGAATTATTTGTTATTTTGATGACCAATTTCTTGAGTTCTTTATATATTTTGGAGATGAGCCTTCTGTCTGATGTGGGGTTAGTGAAGATCTTTTCCCATTTTTTAGGCTGCCATTTTGTCATGTTGACTGTGTCATTTGCTTTACAGAAGCTTTTCAATTCAGGAGGTCCCATTTATTAATTGTTTCTCTCAGTGTCTGTGCTACTGGAGTTATATTTAGGAAGTGGTCCCCTGTGACAATGCCTTCAAGTGTACTTCCCACTTTCTCTTCTATGAGGTTCAGTGTGGCTACATGTTGATATCCAATTATGCAACTTGGGGCATTTTAATTCCCTAAGTTGTAATAAGAATGGGACAAAATAGTGAGGGTGAGCAATGATGGAGTTAATGAAAAACATTTAATCTGAGAGGTAGACAGCAAATGATTTAAACCAGTAGGACTTACTGATGGTCATATACACGAAGACAACTAAGGAAACATGACATAATACTCAGGAGAAAAATATTCATGATGTTCAACAATAGTCAGTCAAGTACAAAATAACTAAGAGGAGGAATAGGAAGAAAAAAGACATTCCTGGTTTGATTTCTGGATGTTCTGAGGCTAGAAGAGTGTTTCTTTTTGATGAAAAAGTTAGAGGTCAAATTGTACTAGGTTAAAGGACGTGGTAATGGATGCTGCTAATGTATATATACATATGTGTGTGTGTATGTATACATATACATATATATGGAATATATATATATATATGCACATAAATGCCTTATGGAGAATCAAGACAATGAACAAGTGAATCTCAGCAATTCCACTGTAGGTTATACAGTATTTGCATTAGCCAGGTCCTCTGCTTTTCTCTGGCTTTCTCTGTGTTCATTAAAATTGATAGACAAGAAATGTTGACATCAGAAGCTGGGTGTTGTCGTGCATGCCTTTAATCCCAGCACTTGGGAAACAGAGGCAAGTAGATCTCTGTAAGTTCGAGGGCCAGCATGGTCCACAAAGCAAGTTTCAGGACAGTCAGGGTTGTTACATGGAGAAACCCTGTCTTGAAAAACAAACAAGCAAACGAACAAAAAACCAAAAGGAAGGAAGGAGGAGGGAAAGAAGGAAAGAAGGAAGGAAAGAAAGAAGGAGGAAGGAAAGAAAGAAGGAAGAATTAGCATTAGAGATGAAAATTATTGATTGAAACTAGGGGAAACCCTTCTCCTCGTCTTTGGCACTCATGCCACAGATACCTGAGAGCTGGCTCTCTCCCTCAGTTTCAGGAAAGGGACTGATGCTGGTGAGTCATGTGCGTACATAAGATGCCATCTACATTACAGTTGGAGCATCTGGCTGTGGGAATACAAATAAGCCCCTTATCAGTGGGCAGGGCCTCTGTATACATGGGTTGGGCAGTGGAACAGAAAACTGACCTGAAGAACACGCAGGAGCTACATTAAAACTTCTGTCCCCTCTGGATTTCACAGTGGCTTTGGACTTATTCATGATGGCATACACACATGGACCACGAGGAGGACAGTGTGGACTGACCCAAATCTTAGCTGGCTTTTGTTACTGAGACAAGCCCTATCAATAGAGTGACACTCTACCACATGTTCTGTCATTGAAATGTGTGTTCTTTATAAATTCCCAACAGGTCTGCACCCTCTGAGGTAGTGTTCCATAGTTTGGTACTTAATTCCCATTACTTTATTGCTAAAAGTGTGTTTCTCTTCTCGCCATATGACACTTTAGGATACATAGTGGAAGAATGTACACTTTATGACAAACATGATAATAGCCTTGCCTTACTACTGTCAACCCAGGTTAATAAGTTAATAAAATACCAAACAATATAATAAATATTATAAGTTATATTATAACTTATTATTTATATTATAATATAAATATTATAATAAATTAACAAAATACCAAAAAGACAATAGCAGAAATATAGATCTAGTTCCACAGGATCTGGGGCCCTAAAATAATGTGAGAGAAACCGATGTTGGAAATTAAATCGTGAATGGAAAATTGAATTGTTTTGAAGTCTTTGACTTGAAGAAAAAGCCAACATAGCATAGGGAATGTTTCTACCAGATTCAGAGACCCACTGTCAAAGATTAGGCCAGGCTCAGGGGAATCCTGCTGAAGAGAAGAAGAAAGGATTGTAGGAGCCAGAAAGGTCAAGGACATTGCAAAAAAAACTCACAGAATCAAATATTCTAAGCTCTTAGTAGCTATTAGACTCTGAACCAACAACCTCTGAACCGGCAAGGGACTGACCTAGGCACTCTGCATATATGTGGCAGTTGTGCAGCTTGGTCTTCTTATGGGACTAACAGTGGAGGCGGGGGCTGTCTTTGACTCATTTGCTGACTTTTGGGACCCTGTTCCTCTTATTGGGTTGCCTTGCCCAGTCAACACAAGGGGAAGTGCTTAGTCTTATTGCAACAGGATATACTGTGTTTTACTGATATCCATGGGAGGCCTGCCTTTCCTGAATTGGAAGTAAATTGGTGCGGGGGCAGATGGAAAGTGGAGAGGACAGACTGGGAGGAGAAGAGGGAAGAGAAACTGTGGTTGGGATGTTAAAACAGTGTTTTTACTACTGAGGTTGATCAAGCCGATTTCATTATTTTTGTCGCACTGTTTAGCATTTGCCTTTGGGCTTGAGATAACTTTCATAGGGGACAAACCCCAGCACAGCAGTCTGCAACAGGGTTCTAAGGTGTATGTTTCTAACTGGGAAAAATTGAGGGTCACAATTTAAGCATTATTTGCCAATAGCATCAGCATTGTACCACTGTAGTACAGTTATGGTATATGGTGTGTGAGTGTGTGTGTGTGTGTTTGTGTGTGTGTGTGTGTGTGTGTTTGTGTATGTGCACAAGAAACTGGGTGTTCCATAAAATATATTGTTGTTTGGACACCTCTCCTTGAAAATACATGCTAGTCTCCATAAAACTATTATTTTATAATTTCTTGCTTCAAGATTTATTTCAGTAAATTTTTGAAATATTGCTAAATAGGCTTAAAATTTACCTCTTGTTTTCTGACACCTTCAAATTATCACTAACATGGCAATCTGTTGTTTTGCAGCCTTTTATGTGAGGTTATCGGTTCATGCAAATGCCCAGTTTTTGCAGAAGATTTATCCCATATGTACTATGGATGTGTTTTCATCATTAGCAACAGCATCTCACATGATATTAAAGAAGATTTAGTAACATTTTAATGACACTTTACTCTTAAAGCAACACCATACTGGGTGCATAGGTTCTTACTAGTTTTCCAAAACTGTGGAAATTTTGATGGATTCTTTTATAGCAAACACTCTGGTTATTTCCTCAGAATGAATAATTATGCCAAAGCTAAAAAATGTAAATTTTCATTTTGATACAATTCTCAGCAATTCTTTTAAATTCAGAATGACAGAACTGAAAGAAAAAAATATGTCAGTACCAATAGGAGACACTGGAAAGCGATTTCCTCTAGAGTTTTCGCTGTACGCCTTTACTCTTCCTGTTTCATGATTTCTCAACGAAGAACTTGAGACAAATTTTAGATATTGTATAGAGCTGTCTATGAGTACTTCAGTGTTTGTTTCATTGAATTTTTTAAATTTTATATGTATGAGTGTGCTGCCTGGCTGTATGCCTGTGTACATACCTCAGTGGTTCAGTGTTATTTTGCCTAGCATTTTCAAGGCTTTTGGTTCAGTCTCCAATACCAACAACCAATAATCACTCAAAGAGAATCAAATCCTGGCTCACAAATTTCATTCAGTTATCAAGGGTCTTTAATTTCCTATATCTGGGAAAAACTTTAGCATTTCTTTTCAGTTTTAGGTCTTGCATTTCTTCACAAAAATTACTGTCTTGTTAGGGTTCTATTACTGTGAAGAGACACCAAGACCATGGCAACTCTTATACAGGAAAACACTTAAATGAGGCTGGTTTACATTTCAGAGGTTCAGTCCATCATTAGCCTGGTAGGAAGCATGGTGGGACACAGGCAGTCAACAAGAAGAGAATGAGACAGGGAGCCTGGCTTGAGCATCTGAGACCTCAAAGCTCAAAGACCCCAGGGACACACTTCCTCACAAGACCACACTCACTTCATCGAGGCCACACCTCCTACTAGTGTCATTCCCTATGGGAGCCATTTTTATCGAAGCCATCCCAATTACAATACAGTTCATTTCTAAAATGCCTCATATTTGGTGCTTCTCTAGTTTTTCATGGTAAAATTCAAGTTATTTTCCTTTACAAAGAATAGTCTGACCTTGACAATGTACCTCATATGTACATTATATTGGAAACCACAAAATGTCAATTTATCCCAGCTCTGTGTTTTAGTTTGAACTATACAGTTAATTAAGAACTTGATACCTGATAGATTCTCTGTTGGAAATTTACACTTTTCTCCTTGTAATTAATGACTGACATTAGGGAGCTGTTTCTAGACTACATAAGTCCTTTCTCATTGTCATGTTACCCTGTGCTTTCCCTAGTCACCTATGGTTCCTTCAAGTCCATCATTTCTTCTGTATTTGTTCTTTGGCATGTTTCTCTAAGACACAACTTTTCTTAGATATTACTTCATTTATTTTGATTGCTACAAACTTATGAACTTCCTGTTCTATTGCCATTTGTAAATTAAATATAAAGGGTGTTAGACAAGAGAAGACTCAGTTTGGGGTTCAACTCTCAGAAAATCTTGACTAACCAGCGAGCTGGCATAGGAATTGTCTGGCAAGAATCCTGGTTTGGATAGTACAAGCCAGGTGCTATTGGCTGTGCTTCAGTCCTATGCTAGAGGGACCCTTGGAGAATGTGGACAGCTGGTGACAGAGGCTGTAGATGAAGATGATGGGGCGACTCCCAGATGCTTCAGATTTGGATTTTGGTAGAGGGTCATGTGACTGAAGTGGGGCTTCAAAATACTGGTCACACTGAAAGGCTCCAAGGAAAGTCAGCAAAATTCGTTCAAAATCACACTTGCTATGAATGTTTTGGGTAGTAGCTGCCCAGATGACATCATGTGACTTCATTGCAGTCTCGGTTCTGAACATACACCATGTTCATTTGGCACTGATCAACCATCAGAGCATTCAGTTCCGTTACTGCCGCCTAAGACCCCTTGGGTTGGATTATGATATGTTAACTGCAATGATTTACTGTATTCACAAAGTATTAATTGCTGGAAAACAAGATATTTAATTTTCTTCTATTGTCATCTCTCAGCATGGAAATATCAAATTAGTATATTTTTGTACTGCATTGTGATAGATGCTTGATTTTAAAAGTTTCTGTTTTGGTTGTAGATTTGAGTTTAACTAAAAAATAATTAAAGGACCATTGTCTTAAGATTAATATGGAACTTCCAATCATGTTCAGATGTATGTAAAGTGAACTTCTTATCATTAATTAATGATTATAAAATTAAAATGTTAGTCAACTCTAAAAATCTTTGCAAATGTTCTGTATGAAAAACCTTAGTCAAGATCTAATTCTCTATGGGGAAGAAACTAGCAAGTTCAACTCACTAGAATGCAAATTTGTTTTTATTTTTAATAAATGTCAAATTGTATGTATGCTAAATAATTGCTCAAGATGATTTTTTTTCGTGATTTGTGTCAGCAATTGTTCTATTTGTATAGCTATTTTAGTTACCTATACGTCAGGAGTCATGTAAAAAAATCTCTTGGACGGAAAGAAATCCAAAGTAGAAGGAGTTTAAGAAGTGCTGGCTTCTTCACTCCACACAACAAATACATTCTTGAAGAGAGGTTTGATTGGGGCATCTTCCTGCTGTTCAAAACCCTGTGATTCTATTGTTGAGGAAAAGAACTGAGCAAGGAAGAGACAGGAAGAGGTGGACTGAGTAGATATGTAAAAATAGCGCTAACAATGGTTGTCCCTCGACTGTGAGAATATCAGTTTTTAACACTTGTGTGTTTTGCAAATTTCTAAAAAAGCATTGGATTTTCCCATTAGAAAAACTGACTAGAGAAACACAAAAAGGATTTAGTCCAGATCTTCAATAAATCCTTTAAAAAGGCTTATCTATGTACCACAAAAATTCTGAGGTTCCATTGCTGTGATAGAAACACGACAGACAACCTTCCAGCTACTAGCAGAGAAATCTGGGTTTTTAGGAAATGGTTTCGTAACATCTCAAAGAACTTTTCAGAAGTGTTTTAGGATAAAAAAGCTGATGTTTAAAATAAAAAAAAAATCAGAAATTTTACCAGTCTGAGTTCTCTTGAAGACTAGAATGCTGACAAACATCTGTTCTCTTTCTAGATTAATATTAACTGATAAGCATTCAACACTGATATTTATTTTTCCCAACTTAGTATTTCATTGATTATTTGGGAATTTCACATAATGTACTCTGATCACACAGACTCACTTCCCAGTCCTCCCAGGTCTGCCCCTGCCAGTTCTTGTGAGCACAAACCCCTCACCCCTGCCCAGAAAACAAAACACAAGTCCAATCTGGGTTGCCTACTGGAGCGTGGTCAAACTAGCAGTGGCCAGACCCTTAAAGAAAACTGAGTCCTTCCCTACTGCATTCTGCAAGTAGCTATCCATCAGTTGTGGAGAGTTATACTTCTGTATCCTTACCACATTTTTAAAGCATTCTCTTCAAATGCTTCCTGTCTCGGCTGCTATTGGAGCGGGAAGGGGTAGAGATTATCACAAAAACCTTCTGTGACTCTTTTGTGAGTTTGCAGTCACCAATCCACGCAAAAGTAGCTTCCTTGCCCTTTACAGTCGGGGGGGAGCACAGGTCACGGAGTTCCAGATGGCCTCCAGTATCAGCACACGCTGCAGACCTCAGCATGGTCACAGACATCAACCTGGCCTCCGGGGCATGGGTCACAGACACCAAAATGGTCTCCAACATGGACATCAATACTCCCTTTGGTCACATACCGTGGACACCCCTCGGCCTTCAGAGGAAGCGTGTACCACGTACATCATCATGGCTCAGGTTGCATCACAGACTACTCACGTCTACATGGCCCTCGGTGACAACACGGGTCACAGACATCAACACTGGCCCTGGCTGAAGCAGGACCACATTCCTCACATTGCCTCCGGCAGTACTGGCTGTGTACATCAACATGACCGCTGGCAGCAACCTAGACCACAAAGAATGTCATGGCCTTCTGTGGCAGCACGGACTACAGACGTCTTACCTTGCTTCTGGTGGTAGCATGCCTCAGACATCAACACAGCCTCCAGTAGTCCAGCCCACAGACATCCACATGAGCCTCGGGCTTCATCACGGCCTGAGGCAGCATCAGGGATCATGGGTACAACATGGCCTCCATGGGGAGTATGGGCCATGGAGGTCTTTTGAGGATGTCCAATCCAAAAAAAAAAAAAAAATGAACCATTCTTCGTCTTGGATATTGACCTCATTGACCACAGCCTTCTCTCGCACCTGGCACCGCTGCAGTGTCTCTAGTTCCTCTCTCTCCCCACAGTGCACGCGGTGCTCGGTTCCTCCATCTGTCCCACCTCTCCATCGCATATTCGTTCCTCAGAGTGGCTTTGGGAACTTCATTGTGTCACACAATGTATTTTTCTTATGCACACATTCATTGTAAGGAGTCATTGGTCTGGTGCAAGGTTTCTGGTTTGCAACACACCATAAATATCGGATCATCACCCTCATCTCCGATATTCTACTGTTGCCTGGAGTCATGGGTATCCTGAAACTAGGCTGGGGGTGGGGACAATGGGGTAAGCTCCGTGAGAGCTCTAGGCAGCTTCACTTCTCCCTGCCCTGGTCTCTTTGCTGGCTCCCCTGAGGCTCCTCAGGATCCACCTTTGTGCTTGCAGCCTTCAGGCAGCAGCCGTTCCGCCGGCTCCTGGGCTCTCAGAAGGGCTAGCAGCTTGGACTGCTCCTGAGTTGGTTCCAAGCTAGGACTGGTGGGTGGGCCTAGGACCAAGCCCCATTCAGTGTAAGGACATCTGGTTCTGCAGAAGTGGCTCTTTCATGTGCTCCAGCAGCATGTAGATGGGAAAGGTGTTGGGGTGGACCTACTCAAAGTGCGGGATCTGGGCCTGGATGGCAGCCAAGTTGGCCAGCCCCGGCCTTGCTACCGGCAAGGGCCTTCTAGCCCAGCCAATGGAGCCTGGTAGTTATCTTTAACGTATAGAACCTGCAGCTCTTCCATCTTGGTTGACTATTTTATCTTAATTACTATGGATAGTGTATGAGAGGCTTTATGCACATGTTTGATGAATCATTCTTACTGTACTGTATTCCTGTACCTCAAAAGTCAAGCAAAACAGATAATGACACGCTTGCCCAAAGACACCTGTGGTGACTTGCGATGCCTGATTCCGCCTGGCGGCCTTAAAGCTGACTCACCTTTGCGTCACTTCTCCTTTGTCTCTGTAAAGTGCCTGCACGTTTTCAAGATGAAATTTCCCGAGCAGCAACGCTTCTGTGATGCAGCATGATTGTATGGGCATCTACTCAGTTAGCAGATTCTGCTAACATTACGTGTCCGGAAAGAGCAAAAAGGTTTTCCTTTCTATGCGGCTCATATTATTGTTTGCTCTTGTTTGGGCCTTGTCTGCAATTCACTTTTCTTTCCAAGTAATTTATTTGCTATAGGAGCATAAGAATATATTTATGCAGTCAAAACATAAACATTTAATTTCCAAAATAATTCTCATTTATGGAAAAAAATCAATTCTTGGGACAATATTTTAAATATAATATCATTTCCAACTTTTGTTTTCTAGTTTTTGAAACTATTATCATTATTCTCTCTAACATCTATAACTGTCATGAGAGTTACATGATAATATATTCAATAGTTATTTGGCATATGAGTAATATCTTCCCTTCTACCAAAAAGGGGGCTATGCTCAGAAGAAGCCGGATAGACTGGGCATATTAATCTGCTTCTTTCATTGTCTTCAGACTGCTGTGTATTTGCTGCTGTGATGAGCTTCTGGTCTTCTACATGTCCAACATGCATTCTGCCCCCAGCCCCTCTTGTCCCCAGTCAGATGTAGAACAGGGGAGCTGGTATTCTGGGCTGTGACCCATGAGAACATATGCACTGATGTTAGGCGATGGACCAAAGGCTGCCGAACACCTTCTTATACTGGAGATCTTGGTTACAAGTCTATGAGTGCAGGTTTGGTTGTGCCTGGTGGAACTATGCTTAAAACAAGCAAACAACACAACTGTAGACAAACAAATGCCCTCAAGTACTGTTCACATGATTCATTTGAAAGGAAAGATGATGTTATTTGAAGGCAGGAGGGACTTTTCTAGAAAAAGAAACAAAGAAAGTGAGAGGAGAGAAGGTGATTCTGTTCTTTCCAAAACTCGACCTCTGCTGACATCACCGAGCATTCTGGGGATACCTGGGATGTTTCTTTAGTCTTTTGTTGTTTACACGTGGACTCTTCTAAGTCTTTGTTCTAACTTAACAGAGCACACACACACACACACACACACACACACACACACACACACGCGCGCGTTCTTAAATTATAATACCAGTATATCACTATCTATCTATCTATCTATCTATCTATCTATCTATCTATCTATCTATCTATCTATATTGAGATTGAAACTTAAAATTTACAGCTGATGGGAGGGAACAGGTTCTTCAATCCTTTTTTTTTTTTTGACAAACAGCTGATTGAAGTCTATCAGAAGGATCTATTTACCTCGGAAGTTCTCCAAAACTGACCCATGAAAGGATTTCCATATTATAGCACAGCATTACACATTGGAAGTGTTTACAAACCAAGGATGGTCGAAATCACAGCGTTTTGTTTAAATCTTGTGAGATATGTATGAGGAAACAGTCTCCTCCCACAATGGTGGTTTGTATGAATGGTTACATGTGTTGAAATTGGACACACTGCACGCTATACTATCCATGCCGTGGCTGTTTTTCACAGAAGGGGAGTGACTAAGAGTGACCACAAGAGCTCATGTGGTCAAGAATTCCAGAATAGTCCTTTTGCGTGCCCAGGCTCAACATTTCAGAAGCTCCAGAAACAAAACCTTCATAAACCTCTACAACTCGGAAGAATTAGTTAAACCCAAAAGCCTATTAATGTGACTATCACTTAGATACCACAAGAGAGCAGAACAAGTCAGCCACAGAAATATGGAACTCTCCTTGCAGTATTTCCAGCATAATTATGCAAAAATGCTTTGTCCCTTATCTTTGTACATATCACTCCTGATGCACAGCTTAAATTTAAGAGATATAATCAAGAACTTCTTGGGATAAAACTCACTGTTGGAAGCTACTCGTGAGGATGATGATAAGAGCTGAGAACAGTGGCGTTGCCCACGTAGTCGCTTACTGAACTTTATGAAACAGAAATATCTGCAGTCCACACCCAGGGAACCAGATGCAGGGATGTGTGTGGTGACTTTAGAAAGTCTCTACTCTTGATTGTTCAAGCAGCCAGGCAGAAAAAATAGCCCCAGAGGTTCACTGCCTCTTCGTCTGTAGGAATCAGGGGAGCAGTGGAGACATTGAATTTTCTGAGGGACAGCAGAACTATTTATAGCAATCTATCATATATATATATATATATGAATATATATATATATATTCAGTATAATACTTCGCTTTCTCTTTGGTTCACATAAAACTTTTGTATTAATTTATTATATTATACAGTAGATTGCAATGTTTTCCCAAGGTTTTATATCATATTGAATAGTTAGAATGAAAATGTTTGGAAAAATAAAAGTTCTTCTATTATTTCTTTGCATCTCCTAGCGATTTTGACTCCCCTCCAGTAAAGCTAAAGTTCCTGAGGTTAATTCTTGTGTCTTAGTTCCCTTTATACTTTCGAGATGCATCCAATAAATGCTGTAACATGAGAAATGTCCCCATTGACCCCTCATGAATCATTCAGTTTGCTGAATGATTAGGAATTCTTCTGGGTAATTCCTCCATGTCCCCTCTGGCCCTGGCACCGCAGGCACTGTGAACCTGAGTGCAAGGAGCTTATATTCTAGGACATGGATTAGACGCTTGGATCTCAGCTTCCGGCATGCCTCCACACCTCCTCACGTCAGCAGAAATGTGTCTCAGCAGAGCCCCTGGGCTGCCATGAGCCAACATATACAGGGGCCTTGCCTTGTCAAACGAGCGATCAAGAATCGGCCTGCCTGGGGTTGTTGCAATCCTTCTATCTATTTAAATGAACAAGTTCTGAGGACTTTGTGCTTCCTCTTACAAGGAACTGAAATGTCACAATCACAGGGATGTATTGGCACAGAAAAAAATCAGAAACTTACAATCTTAGTAGATGCTACAAATGCCTTGGTCTGGTTAACAGGTAAAGCAATTATTTCCCCCACCAGAACTTTGCATGGATATTATACTTGCAATATTTAAAATGGATGTATATGCCAAGAAGTTATCTCTATATGAGGCGTTTTAAAAACTGATTAAAATAATTGTGTGTGTGTGTGTATCTGTGTGTGTATATGTGTGTGTCTCTGTGTGTGTGTGTGTGTGTGTGAGAGAGAGAGAGAGAGAGAGAGAGAGAGAGGAGAGAGAGAGAGGGAGGAGCTCTCAGTGGCATCTTTATGGGAAACAAAGTTGGCCTTCCTTGAGGTCATATGAAATGGAATAAGGCATCAAGGAAAGTCTTAAAATCTCAACTCTTGTCCTCTCTTAAACTGATGTGGTGTTTGACCTTATGTCATCCTTCAAACCAATGGTTCTCAACCTTCCTATTGCTGCGATTCTTTAATACAGTTCCTCATGCTGTGGTGACCCCATCCAAAACATTATTTTTCTTGCTACTTCATAGATGCAACTTTGCTACTGTTATGAATCATAATGTAAATATCTGTATTTTCTGGTGGTCTTATGCAACTCCTGTGAAAGGGCCATTTGCCCCCCCCCCCACAAAGAGGTCACAGCACTCAGGTTGAGAACCTCTGCTTTAAAACAAAGAGCAAATGAATCTATACTCTATCTCCAGGGAAAATAAGACCTCATGAGGGTACATGATCATGATAGGTGGATCTGAAGACAGAAGACCAGAGATACCATTCACTGCCCTTCTTATTCTAAGACTACCCTTGGGAAGAAGTGAGAAAAGTAAGGGTCACCAGTCCCCCTAACTCACTCAGGTTGCCCCCTGGTGCACTAGGTCCTACGTGTGGGATAGACTCAGAGAGTTTAGCTGAAAGGAAATTTCCTTGTAGAGAATACAATTCTTCCTTGGATTTTAGATTCCAATGTTATTAGTTTTGTGGTCAAACGTTCTTTAGGAATACTAACTACATCACTGGGGCAATGGTGGACATTATGCCCAGAAATAGCTGTATTTGGTGTAGAACTAAGATAATGGTTCCCTTAAAACAGCTGTCGGAAGAACACATGTGGATGACTTGCATAAAAATGGCCCTCATAGGCTCATATGTTTGAATGCTTAGTCATGAGGGAGTGACATTGTTTGAAAGGATTAGGAGGTGTGACCTTGCTAGAGGAAGTGTGTCACTGGGGGATGAAATTTGAGGTCTCAAAAAACCCATGCCAAACCAGGAGTCTCTCTTTCTGCCTACAGATCAAGATGTAGTTTTCTCTTCTCCAGCACCATGTTTGCCTGCATTCTATCATGTTTCCTGCCATGATGATAATGAACCAACCCTCGGAAACCACAAGCAAGTCCCTGTTAAAAGCTTTCTTTGCAAGAGTTGTCTTTCCACAACAGCAGAACAGTGACTAAGATAGGTCCTATGCAATGCTAGGATCTGGTGTGTGTGTGTGTGTGTGTGTGTGTGTGTGTGTGTGTGTGTAGGGGGGAGTTGGGGATTTAGTTTGAGTCTTTTGTTCAAATCTAAAAATCATTTATAAGAACGGAAAAATATTAGTTTACTTTAAAGTTCTATTTCTAACTCAAGTTATTCATTATAAAGAGTGTAATTACTTTCAAAGGTGCCTTGAAAAATTCATCACAGCAAATCCTCCAGATAAATTACTGCAGTCAGAATCTCAGGGTCTGATCTAAATTAGTGGTTTGTTTATTAATATTCTTTGCTTCTCTACAAAAGCTAATCTTAGATTCTATGTTTGTTGAGGTCCAGCCACATCAATCACCTATTGTCCTTTCGAATGAGGTAATAAAAAGTGATGATAACAGAGAGTGGCGAGAAATATCCCTATAGAATCAACAACTGGGCACACACTGGGTATCACTTTCCTTTTCTGAGGAAGAACGAACAGTGATCCAGCAGCTACTTTTAAAGACTGGAAACTAAGAGGACATAATCACGTTGGCATGGAGATAGAGAGGACTATAGCTACTGCCCTGTTGTTAAGAGAAAGATACCAATTGATACCGGAGACAGTCTGTTGCTCTTCCAGTCCACCCTCTCACAACTCTGCTTCAAGTATCAATTGGTATCTTTATTTAACAGGGCAGTAGCTATATTCTAGCATTTATGCATGCTGTACTTGGCATGTCTTCAAAAGCATCCTGCGATTCCTTAGGAGTGCCAGATGTCAGATTTCTCATGAGTTGCATGTATTTCAAGAGGTACTCCTGAAGGTTGTATCAGTAGACAGAACATGATTCATCATGGAAACTAAATAAAAAAGTAAATTTATTGGACAAAATGTTATGCCCTCGTTTAACAATGGATTTCAACTCCCTGGTCTCACACCACCGATATCCAAGAATTAGGGAATTTCTCAGTACGGTTTCTTCTCCTCGCCTTGGCTGTGGGTCACAAAGTTTAGGAAACACTGTTGTAGAGCTGTTTCGGGTCGAAGCACAAGTGTGCTACTGTGAAAGTCAATATGAACCTACGGGTTTTAAGACCCAGTCACTGAAAACACTTCAAAGACTCTGGATTCAGAGAAGACTGAGCTATTTTCATTAATCAAAAAATCAGTTAGGGTGTTGCACAGGCAAGTTCCTGAAACCCTCCTCAGGTCCAAGGAGCCACACTTTTCATACAGTAATGAACAATTTTGATAAGTACTTCCCTTGATTGCTGATAATATTAAAGATTAAATTTTTCTTAACTTTTAATGCCAACCATGATAAAAAAAATGGGTCATACTTGAAGGTTTAGTTCAGGGGCTGGTCCAGCATAATAGTCTCTTATAGAAAATATCAATAGGATATTGTCTCATTAGGGCTTCCCCTGCTGTGAGGACATATTATGACCATGGCAATTTTTATAAAGGAAAACATCTAATTGGGGCATCTTATAGTTTCAGAAGTTTAGTTTATTATCGTCATCGTAGGACACAGTGGTGTGAAGACAGACATGGTGCTGGAGCTGAGAGTCCTACATCTTGATTGGCAGGCAGCAAGAAGTGAACTGGGATACTGAGCATGGCTTGAGCATACAAAAGACCTCAAAGCCTGCCTCCACAGTGACACACTTCCTCCAACAAGGCCATATCTATTCCAACAAAGCTACAGCTCCCAGTAGTACCATTCGCTATGAGATTATGGAAATGTTTCCATTCCAACTGCCACAGACATGGATCAGAATCACTAAGAAACATTCCCACAGGTACGTGGTGGTGTTGGTGCTGTTACTGCTGCTGGTACTGATGATGGTTATGCTGGTGGAGGTAGTGGCAACAGTGACGACAATGGTGACCACCCCAAGGCTGTGCCTTTTCCTTTCTCTAGTCATTAGACATCTTATGTATTTGTTTAATGTCTCTTCCCCACGAGACTACTCAGCCAACGAGAGCAATGTGTTTTGTTCCTTGCTGCATTCCAGGTACTGAAAGGATGGAGATAGACACATGAGAAATCTTAATAAGTACTTGCTGGATATGTATGGGTCGACATCCACAGATATTAGCTAATCCCCCAGCGAACACGTGATTTTAGGTGATGTGAATGGGAACTGAAATATGAGCTTGTAAAATTTCAACTAACCCCCCCCCACTTTTCATGCCCCAGCAAGGTTACTTCCAGAAAGAATGTGCTAAGGGTAATTACAGAGCTAAACCTGTAAGAAAACTTCAAAACCCATGGTCTCTGTGCTTCTACTACAGACGCATTAGCATTTAGCACCCTAACTGAGCCAGGTGATGGCATCAAATTACTCATCACCTCCCAACCCTTTGGTGCAGCCCTTGGCATCCTAGCTAAAGAGCACCCAGGCCTTTGCATGGTTTAGCTCCACCTGCACTCTTGTTGCCAATTTGATATTTGCTTGGTCATCCTCTTCAGTGGAGCAAACTCTACCAGACACAAAGCCACGTCTATGCTTGTTGTCCTCCTGATCTGTTCCCTTGATCCTGCTGTGGTGAGTCCTCCTTGGTCTTTAAGTTAAAACTGAGATAGTGCTCCCTCAGAAGTTTCCCTGACTTTGCCGTGTGGACTAGCTCTAGTTGAAACACTGGAGTAGCATTCTAAGATTTTACTCCAAAGCATTTATCACACACAATTCATTTAGCTTTGCATTACAATTATTAACTTTTAAGCAACCTGGTAAAGTCTTGAGTTTTGTTGAAAGGACATTTGTGGGGGTGTTTTGTATCCCTGATAATTACACAATATGGTCAATCAAGACATAGGGTCTGAATGAAATAACTGTCTCAAATGATATCCTAGCAAGAGGGTGTCAAATTTTCTACTATACACAATTATGAGTGGCTTCGAACTGCCAGAAACTTGATGCTTTTAAAACAATTTTTTATTAATTCAGTTGTTCTCATTCTGTTGTTAATTGTAACTCTCAAGCATGAACTGCTTACTTGGTTTAATCCTTTCTGAGATAACTATTATTATTTATCCATGAATGTCCTGCTCATCATGGGAACTGGGATATGTATTGCGTTCTATGGGTTCCCAAGTCTAATCCTCCACATTGGACAACTCTCGTTGTCAGAACCCCTTTAAGTTTCCCCTTCCTTCTTGAGGATATGAGCAATTCTATCTATACTTGGGGATCCCCGAGTTTGTTTTGATTTATCAGTCACTGGAAAGAAGTTAAATCATTAAATTACCACAAATTCAAATTAGAAAGACTTAAAAGGCCCCTCTACACCAGGTCTCAGCTTTAAGACCTTACAGGACAAACTGTCTTACTTTATTTTCTCAGTTCTCTTGAGTCCACGCGTCTAATGATTACAGTGGCAACTACACATCTATAGCCTCAACATACCACATTTGCCCTGCCCCTTGAAGTGCTAGGCTTCGACATGCCTTGACATGTACCCTGCATCTGCTCTCTCTGCCCTCCTTCTTCTGACTTCAGGCTGATAAGACGGCTCTCAAGCCTGAGAAGGCGGAATCAGCTACGGGATTTATGACATTATTTGCTTTGAATCAAAGTTCACCGCTTGCTCTGGAGTTCTGGATATTGGCCTTGGTTCTTCTACACTGTGCTCGTCCAGTCTAAAGTAAACCTCAGGTGATGTTTATAGGCTTGATTAACAGGAAATTAATTGCGGAAGTCAGTGAAAGGCAAGAATTCGTGTTGTGTGAAAGTCCACTGTCCCTTGGAAGGCAGGCCTAAAAAGTGAGTCAGCAACGGAAATGGGTTCATTAGGTATCACTATAGTTTTACCTTCTCTCGTGAACTTTGCTTTCTGAAACAGGATCTCATATAGCCCAGGTGGGCTTTTAGCTTACTACATGGCCAAGAATGGCTCTGGATGTCTGCATCTTGTCTTTCCTCCAGGTGCCGCTAGGAATGTGCTTCCACACTGGTTTACGCTGACGGACTAAGAGAGTAGATCCTGATCCAGGGCTTCCTGATTGCTAGGCAAGGATTGTACCAATCCCCAGCTCGAGCTGCTATTATATTTACATAGAACAATTATGTTCATTTTGAAATCATTTCGAAGCTTTAGCACTCTGTGTTTCTCTGCTTATTTTAATTTAGGCTCCAATTCTGACAGTCCTTGCTTAGTTAGATAAGGGAGCTATGCCAGATGGAAAACCAGAAACTTAATGAGAGATGAAATCAGTTTTTCTACATGATCTTCAAGAAAAGGGATAGCATTGGAAGCTTAGAATAACTGAAAATTCCCAACAGTTTTTATTAAAAAAATAATAATTGACCATGAAATTTGCCCAGAAGAGCATGAGTAGTCATTATTCCTTAATTTTTCCAGGCCTATTAGATAAATAGGCACGAAGTTAAAGCAATTAGACTTTAATTAGAAGTATAATTGGAACTTCCTGTGTATCTTGTTAGGCCGCTCATAGTGATTCAGTGGGTTTGGATTTGAGATTCATTTGGCCTTTTTTTTTCCAGCTGTAGCCAGTGCTCATGGTATCAGGTTGTGAACCAGTGCACTTATGGCTTACAGAGGATGAGAGTTCAGCAGAGGCTACGTTGAATGAAACTTTCATTTATTGAAAAGATGCATCGAACTTCTAGATGTCCATTATGATTAAGACACGTCAGAGCCTGTGCAGTCTTTACAATCTGCTAAAGAGTAACCATGCCCTTGTCTCAGTTGTTTGAGGACAGATAGTGATAAAATTGTGTAGGGTGTCAGAAGTTCTGTTTCCATAACGAAATTCGGAGGCTGAATACACTGTAAAGAACATTTTAGAGATTAGAATCTAAGGTCGAGTAGCCCCATCTGGTCTGTTTGGCTCCACTCTCTGTATCACAAAGGTAGAGAGGTAGAAAGTAGAGTAGTCATATGAATAAAGGACCAAATAGATGGAACTCTCCTTTAAGAACAAAACAAGTGCTACAAAAGATAAGCATTAATTCTTCAAAGGCTATTGCCCCAATAATAGAGCTATTTCACCCTAGGCTCCTTCTCTTTCTTGCTTCTTGTTTTTCTTCTTCCCTCCCTCCCTTCCTCCCTTCCTTTCTCCTTCCCTTTCTCCGTCCCTCCCTCCCTCCCTCCCTCCCTTCCTCCCTTCATTCCTTCTTTGTTAACACACAGATTCACTCTGTAGTCCAGACTGGCCCCAAACTTATAGCAGTACTCCTCCCTAAACCTCTCAGCTGCTGAGATTATAGATACAACCAGCACTTTAAAGGTGCCACTACCTCAACAAGGCCCCAACTTCCAACACATGAAGCTACAGCAGATAAACCATCTCCAGATTGTAGCTATAGAATTCAAGATTCTTACATCTGCAGTGTCAGGGAGGAGATTCACAGGTTTCCAATGAGGTAAATCTCTTCTAAATCCTGCAACAGAAGAGAGTTACAGTGTATTTGAACGAGCCCACATGCTAACCAGATGAGGAGAGAAGGGATGTCTCTGGCAGAGATCAGAGACACGGCAAGGTGTAACTCCCTCCTGAAAATGTTAGGTAGCAAGTGTAGCTAAAGTATAGTGAAAATAGATAAAAGAAGCTGAAAGGTGAGATTGGGTTGAGTGAACAGCTGTCTCCTAATACTTTTGGGGAACAAATGTAAGGACATGGAAAACTTTAAGAAACTTTGCAGCATCAAAAGTTAGCTGGAAACAGAAACCTTTGCAAAAGTGCAGACCAACTGTCCCTAGCAGCTATCCCCCTGTCAACACCCAGCTTTGCGGTCTAGACAAGAGCAGGAATAACTGCCTGGGGGGAGGCCGGGAGGCATGCACAGAAGCAGAAGTAGCTGCTTAAAGAAGGAAGAGGGTACGCAGGAGTCTGTACACTGTACTCAGCAAAACCAACCCTCTTGACCCTGAGTAAACCTGGCTTGCGGTTTTTGCCTATATATGTCAACCCCTAATGATGAAGGGGTCTCTTCCCTACTGCGCTGTGTTGAGTAGTGGTCAAGCCCCCAGACTGGCTGGAGAGCACGCCGAATAAACCTTGCTTTTGCATTCTGGACTTGACTGGATTCTGGTGGTGGTCTCTCTGGGGGGTCTCAACTTGGGCACAACACAACCAGGGTGTGTGGTAGCCTCTTTATTGCGGATAGCTAAAACCCAAATAACATCAAATCTTTCAGTTAAAATGTTGTGTTTTCGTACTATAGGAAAATATTCTAGTTACTAATGTAACATTATCCCAATTATAATATAATATTCTGGAGGTTATAGATATATATTCTGAAAATAAAGGATTTTTGTGTTATTTATAGGTACTTTTGGATTGTTTTAGAACAAGCATTTTTAAAAACACAGATATTGCAGCTGAATAAAATTCCAGGGTTCTAACATTGTAATTTCATTATCCACTCATCCAAATGGACATCTAAGCTGGTTCCATTTCCTTGTTATTATGAATGGATGGATCCAGAAAATATATTAAATGAGGTGACTGAACTCAGAATGATATACTTGTGTTTGGATAAACAGTGCTAGTTGTGGGTAAAACCTAAAACTAGAAAAGATCGACAAAGAGGGGTTAGAGTTATGAGGAAAGATAGGAGGTGGTCATGGGCCATGGAAAAGGAAAAGAGACGGAGTGAGAGAGAATACAAAAAGGGAACAGGGGAATCAGGGCAGTAGGTGGGGTGGCAGCATAGTGGGTGGAGTAGCAACGAGCAGGGAGAAATGAAGTAGAAAGGAAATCAATAAAACAAACTTTGAAAATGCCACAATGATATCTAATAGTTTGTATGCTAATTAAGTGTTTTAAATGACAGCTATTAATTTGGGGAAGACTCAATCCGTATCTAATCTTGCTCATTTATTCATTTCATGTGGACGCACATTACTGAATTATTTTACATGGCGTGCAAATTCAGGCTGTGCTGCTGTTTATTTTAATTTAAAGGATGTAGCACTACATTTAAAAATCCTTTATGGAGAGGGACTCTTGAGGCTCTCTCTTTCTTTTTTATGATTAATAAAATGGTTATTTATTTAAAAGGGAAAAAACTTAGAGATACCATCCCAGCCAACAGCCCTCTGCGCAATCAGGAAGGGAGCCTAGTCGCTGGAAGCAGAGCTGGAAGCCAGACAGCCGGCTCTCTCTTTCTTTAAGGATTCATACACGGATAATATAATTGGGATGAGAGAGGTATTTCCTTCAGTGATGTAGCTAGAAGCTGCTAAGATGCTGGCCCTGAAGTCTGCCTTAAGGAAACTCATGAGGTCACACATATGTGAAAAGAGGCAGAAAAGTGGATGTGGAGATAAGTTGGGAGAGGAAGTAGTGGAACAAGTGACAAGGTAGCAGGGAGCATGACTGAGGTGCATCACACATGTACAGAATGTCATAAGGAAACCACCGTTCTACATAATTAATGTGGACTAATAATTTTTAAGTCCTTCCCTTATTTTAATGTCCTTTGTATAGAAAGTATAATATAAATTCAAAGAATTTTTAACACCAGTGATGAAACTTTGAGTTCTGACACAGTGAAGGATTAGGAACGATGTCAGGTGTATGTGGAAGAGGCATGTTGTGCAGAAGGGATTCTTGAGGGAAGCATTTCCGGTGTCTGCTTAGCAAAAATGGAAACAATTCACATGACATACAGAGACTTTGGATCTCCTAATGCAGCTAACATGATGACGTCCTATGACCAGTTCAAAGAAGCAACTTTTGGCTTACAGATAAATTAATGCTACTAGCTTTGTACTTCTTTTCTTCCGGTAGCAACTTCTTCCTTCTCATCCTTTCTAAGGAGAAGACCCAGCTTCAGACAATGAACAATGCTCTTCGATCTGAGTAGTTCTTGTGTTTTCTTTCCTCCCTGACTTTGGTATGCTGTGCTCTCCTCCAGAACCAGACCTGTTTCTAGCCACAATTTGGTCCTTAGGGAACACAGTCACTCTGTCAGGACACTGGGGACTGTTTCAGCTCCCCTGTAGGCTGGTGTGTATCCACAGGTGTGGGAGTGAGAGGGTTTAAAAGCTCCATGGCTTGCTATTTGCCCTCTGCCCCCATCGCTGGCATCATGCCCTCTGATGCCAGTTGGCTCATTCATTCTCCAGAAGCCACTGTCTCCTCTGGATCTGGTCCATGTTTTCCCACCTTCCCATTTCCTCAGCCGGAGCTCTGGCTCCAAGACAGAGAAATGCTTTCCTAAAGAGAAGAGTGATATCATATCCTTTTCCAAAACTGTTTATCTTATCCCTCATGCATGATGCACCCAGCAAGTCTAATTCCCTTTGTATGAGAGAGATGCCATTAACTCTTGTCACTGAATCAAATTAACTTTAAATGCACTATGGCATCTTGATAATGAAGGTGTCCTCCGAAGAATGCTTTACAATAAAGAATATGAAGTCAAGAATTACCCCTACCTAACCACTCTCATACAAAATAATTTTCTTTTACTAGTGTTATTTGCTCAAATGAGTATGCCTATAGAAGAGAAGACTTCTGGGCCACATCAAATATAAAGTGTACCTGTCTTTGAATACAGTTATGAGGTTTACTTCTGTGGAAAACTGATGGCTATTTTCTGATTTATCTACTTCTGTGAGACCCATGTTAATAAGAAACTGTAATTTTTTATATTGGTTGCAAAAATAGGAGCATGGCTAACTACAGAGAAGAAAATAAAAACCACCCAGAGAAGAGCAAAGTTAGCTCTAAGGATCACAAAGGTCACATTTTCCAAAATGAGTTTCTATGTTCTCATCCTGGGTGGGCAGGACCAGAGACTGGAGAAGGGATGAGAGAAAAACAACAGAAGCCAATGGCATCACGGTGTTCTCAAGTGGGTGTAGAAGACAGACATCATTTCCGTATTCACGCAGAATGTTACAGCTGCCTCAGCAGTCAGGGAGACAGGAAGGCCAGTGTGTGAGAACAAAGGAGGATGTATGCACAAAGCCCCTTTATCCTTCAGTTCTTGTGGTCTTCCTATGTGACAGGGAAATCCACATGGCACAGTATTTCAGAACTCACTAACTGAATTGCCAGCTTTCTTATGGGGAAATACGGGGTAGCTGTTCCCTGGCTTCTGAAGGAATCTAGTTCATTCTGTCTACCTAGCTCAGGTGATACCGCATTTGCAACACTACATTTTCCACTCCTTATATAATTCCATGTTGATTAGTTCCATACATGTATGCTCTTAAGGTTCCTAGGAAACCACAGTGTACACTGAAATAATCCCACGCTCAAAGTCTTGCATCTGCTGTTTCCTCCACATTGGATGCTGTCCTCCAAAACCATCACATGACTGTCTTCCTCGTCATTCATCCAGCCCATGAGAGCTCCCTTTCCCTGTCAGCAAGCACAGCCACCATCCCTTCAGCCCTGCAAGTCAGTAGATCTAAACTTTTTAGTCTGGTCGCCAATTGAACTTATTGTCTTTCACTTTCCATTGTCCATACATTGAGAAAAAGGACCAGAGTGTCCATCCTTCTGCTCATATCCATCTATAAAAGTTCTTGGCACATAGTAGGTACTCAGTTGGCATTTGCTGCATTAGCGTACCAGTGAGGCAAGCATGATGTAAGCTACGGCTGCATATAGTTGTATATTATGCTGATAACATTTTATCAGAAACAACAACAACAAAAGCTTAATGTGTTGTGACTATCTAACCAGCCAGTTGAAGGCCGTCACAAATGCAAGTAGAAAACTTGGGAAAAGTAGTTTGGTTGTTTTATTAACTAAAACGCAGATGATAAATAAGCTCTGGGGGTGTCTCTTTTGGCTCCTTACACATTTCTCTTCTCCAGGGAAAACATTTTTATCTGCATCACCAGGAACCATCTTAATATCTCTCTCTCTCTCTCTCTCTCTCTCTCTCTCTCCTCTGTGTGTGTGTGTGTGTGTGTGTGTGTAGGTGTAGGTGTGAAAGCACGTGTGTATCTAAAAGACTGAAGTCAATGTTGAGTGTCTTCCTTAATCACTCTCAACCTTATGTTTTGAGACACGGTTTCTCACTAAACCTGGAACTTCCTGATATAGCAAGATTGACTGACCATCAAGCCTGAAGGATCTTTCTGTCTCTTTGTCCCCAATGCTAGGATTATAAGCATGTGCAGCTATGACCAGTTTTTTTTTTCTGGATGATTGGATCAAGTTTTCATGTTTACATGCAAGGCACTTCCTCATCTTATCCATCTCCATAGCCCCTCTGTTCCCCTTTAAGATGAGAAAAGCATGGTTATATGTGGTTGAACTGAGAGGTAACCACATTTCAGAATACAGCGTATGAAAGGAACTAACTTTCAATGGTAGTCATCATGGATAGATTGTAATAACTGCTTTAAAACACAACCCTAATAAAACTGCCCTGCCACAGCCAATGATGAACAGAAAATTAGTTTAAATTAGCCTAAGATAATAAAACTTAAAACTAAAACAGATTGTATTCCAGATTTAGTATTTTCTGATACATGATGTTGTAGGAGGAGGGCCTGCTTGTTTGTCCAGGCCACCCAGAATCAAAATAACCACACAGAAACTGTACTAATTAAAACACTGCTTGGCCTATTAGCTCTAACTTCTTATCAGCTAACTCTTACATATTAATTTAAGCTATTTATATTAATCTGTATATCGCCACATGGCAGTGGCTTACTGGCAAAGATTCAGCACCTCTGATTCTGGTGGCTCTCAGACTCCACCCTTCTTTCTCCCAGAATTCAGTTCCATCTCCCTGCTTACCTAAGTTCTGCCCTATCAACAGGCCAAGGCAGTTTCTTTATTCATTAATGCTAATCACAGCACACAGATGGGACTCCCATATCATGATGTTTTTTATGAACAATGACAAAGGAACAGGAGAGTCAGTTCCATTAGCACTTTCTCCACTCCTTATTGTGTATTTTATGCCATATTTAAACATGATGGCCTAAAAACCCAAGTGGCTTGGAACATGGAGGTAGATGTGGCCATTTATTGAATAACCAGTATACCCTTTTATAGGAAATACATCATGAAGTTAGGAAGCATATAAACTGGGGTATGGAGACAGGATGAGAAGAAGGCATGGAACTTAATTTTAAGCAGAAGCCACTGAAGGAGTATCTAGTGCTATCCTGTTCATTCAGTGAGTTCAGCCCACAGAAAGGATGCGTTAGGCAAGTCTGTTGATGCTGCAGGGCAGGGCCATCTAGGGTAACTAGCACCATTTTGAGGTTGGATCTGTACCTTAATCCAGTGTGCCCGGCTGTGGCTCACATGGTCCTTTCCATAACAGTCCTATTCCTGTTCCAGCTTCCTGGACTAGCTGTGTTTTTCGTGGTGTTGTGAGGATTTACAATGTCAGCAGGGCCATGAGAAGGCTTGGCGACTAATAATAATTGCTGCCAAGACTGACAGCCTAAGTTGGTCCCCGGAACTCACATAGGTTAAAAGAGAAAACTGACTCCTTCAAGTTGTCCTCTGACCTTTATGTATGTATATTATCTACCCCACAAATAAATAATTAAATGTATGGGAAAATTCAAACTTTTCAAAAACTAAAGTGTTAGCAGATACCTGTGTGGTAGACTAGTATCAGCCCATGACTGGGGCTGGCTCTTCTCTGAACACTGAGTGCTTCCTTTTATTGCAGGGTGATAAGGAAAACATGGGTTTGCATAGTTCTAGCACTTAGTGGCCTCTCTGTTTTCCCTACTAAGAACCTGAGTCGATTTTGGATGTATTCCCATCTAGAGTCTTAGTACTGGACACCGACGTCAGTGTGAAGTTTTGACATAGACCGTACACCCATGTTATCACTATTCCAAAACAGATATGAAAGAGTTTGTGTCACCTCAGGTTCCCACATGCCTCTAATCAGTCCCCTCACTTACACAGCCTATTATGGTCATAGGAGGCACTTTTTGAATTTTTCTACTTTCTATTCACTTTGCCTGTTCTTCAACTCTAAATATTTAGAATATATTGCGTTTATGAGTTTCCTGTTTTCATTTCATGTAACTGAGTATATCATTCTTCTTTCTAAATAGCATTCAATCATAGAACTGTACAATTTGTTTTACTATTTTGATTTTTAATCTATATTTGAGATTCTTTCAGTTCAGGGTCATTATGGGAAGGACGACGATGCATGGCCCTTATACGATCTTTGGTAAATACATAATAGTAGAATGTTTGTTCTTCAATAGGTATGTTCTTAACTTTAATACAAACTTTCAGACAGTTATCTACAGAAATGAAATAAGTGTTTAAACTTTCTCATTATATCATCAAAATCTTCAACAGTTAAAATATACCACAAAAGTTGCAGAATTCAATTCACAAAGAATGTGCAAACCTTTTAACCTCATCAAACAACCCACCTAAAGTCTCAACGAGTTTTTTCTCGTTCCCTATATTTGTGCTTTGATACCATGATAAAAGTTCGGGTTTGAAAGGGCTGAAGACTCTGGTATGAGAGCATTTCCTAGGTTACTTTGTGGTAAGGAAACCACATAATGCACAATAAGTCCTCAAGCCATTAGGAGCTGGCTGTAATAACCTAAGAATAGCAGGCAGCTCACTTCCTAGTCATTGGTTCTAGTGCCGTAGTGCTGACAGCAGAGAGAGTAAACAGTCCCCAGCATGGACATGGCCCAGGCACAACACAGGGCATGTTTATAGAAATCCCAGGCTGGCTCTTTGTTTGAATCCCACATAGTTCCTCTTGTTGAAGTCAGTTAAAACTCTGTGATGAAAACTAATTAAGAGACATGTAGGAGAAAACAATACTCTCAATGGGTGGGACGGAAATGACAGTCGTTCAAGGGAAAGAATTGCTACACCTGAAGTGAATCCACCTCAAGTGATGTCCTCACAGGTCACCATCACTTGTGCTGAAACTCTAGACTGAACACACAAGGGTTTATTATTTCCTTTTTATTTTGGGTATATATGAAGTGTACAAATAATGGTTTTTGTTACAACGTTCAAAAATACATCTGACGTGGTTTACTCGAGTTTATCACTCTTTACTCCCGTTCCTCTTGCTAGGTTTCCTTGCTCTCTCTTCCACCAGAGCTAGAGGCTGCAGGAGCTTCAAATGTCCAAAGGAATTTAAGGAAGTTCTTGCTTATGAACTTTATTTTTATTTTATTTGGCTCTACATTTATTATAGTTCTTTTCTCCTTATTTATAAGCATTTTGGATTTTTTTCCAAGATGTCCTTTGAACATTTGAGTATTTGGGAAGATAGCAGGAACATAGCATTAAAAATTGTTCTCCAGTTGAAGGCCACATATCAATCCTTTCAGAAAGGCCAGTGACTCCATCACTGACCTTTTTTTTTACTTCTGGAAAGCAGATCTAGAATGGCTGGTGTGTGACATTGTTCCTGGGAGATGGGAACAGAGGTCCACCCATCCTAGAAAGGTGGTCCATGACAGATCCAGGTAGAGATACTACCAAGGTTCTAGTTGGTGAACCAATGGGTTTACTGGGGTTATTTATAAGATTATGGGCAAGGGTTTACTTACAGAATTAGAATGTCTCAAATACAGCTGTATCACTAAAGCCCACCCCATCATGGATAACAACTCACAGAAGCTGGACTCCTGCAGCTCTCACAGAACGACTTGCAAGCGCCTCAATAGGTGGACAGGTGTTTTTTACAGGCAGCTCAGCTGGTCTGATCCTTCTCTGAGAAGTTTGTATGTATCTGTCTCTTCTAGGCAGCTTGGATGGTTCAAAAATTTGGCAGTCCTTACTACTTATTAAGCTTGGGAAAGGAGGGTCCTAAAGCATTTGGTCAATTTCAGGAACTTCCTGAATCTTTGGTGTTGTTGCCTATTGATTTAAGGAGCTTCCCTTTAGAAGATCCTGAGTCTTAAGGAACTTCCCTGGAAATTGGAATGTTTCCTCTCCCTTTACAACACAGTGAGTCTAAAGAGATGCCTTGCAGGATGGAAGGTTCTAGCTCAGAGGAAGTTGCTACACAAAACTCCACTGCTTTCTCCTGCTTTTACATTCTTTCTGCCCTCTCTTAATCAATGTTTCTGTATCTTGAGAGAGAAAGAAGTAAGATTTTTTTTTTAAAAAAAAACTCTACTGGAAAAACAAACATTCACATCTCTTTATTTATTTCTATTTCCAAACATGGCTGGTGGTACATCTCAGTGGAATTTTCTCTGTTACAGAACACAAGAGAAGACAGAAAATCAAACAGGAAAATCTCCAATGAGACACTCACAGCAGTAATAACCCACAGTAATAAACACAGATATCGGGGAAACTGCTTAGTCAGTACATAATATTTATTTAGCAAAGCAAAACAAATGACTTTTCCACCATGCCCTATCATTTTTCTGACCACAGGCTTTTGTTTAAGTTCCAATTACCAGAAACAGATTTCTCCATGTGCAGTGGTCCGTAAGTCCAGTGACGAAGCTGATTCTATTGACTGCCCACTGTCTTGTGCTTTATGACACTCCCGCTATGAAGAAAATAGAACCCAGAACCTATACCCGAGTAAAATTTGGAGCCATAATTTTCCCTGGAAACTTTAGTAGTGTCTGATATTATTGCAGATACCCTGCAGGAAGAAGACACTTTCTGCTCAGTCATAACCTATATCTCCAAGTCCTGCAACCAAAGCATAGGCTATTTTTAGCAATAAGATTTTACCTTTCACTTTTGGAATCCAGCCAACAGCAATAACCTTTATTGGGTTGGAAGCCTCTAGGTTTTTCCATGACCAACAACTGGAGAGATGACCAAGCCCTAGCACTGGGATTTGCAATTACCAATCTTTAGGAAACCTTTAACATTTATACACCCATGGTATTGTGAAAATTTTCAGTCGCCTTGGTAGTTATCATGTGTCTTGCCTAACTTGAAATTCTGAAGAGTTTTACAGAGATATCATGCCCGTTTGTGAACTAATTGTGTCTCTTAAAGGTTTATTTTTTGTGGAGGATGGGCAGGACAACAACACAAAGCCCTGGGTCACCATCCTGTGCAGAACAGGGTTTATGATGATGGCTTTTGTTAAGCTCTCTAAACATTCATTGTCAGCTGTTCTGCACAAGTGTTGGATGGAACTGAGTCATGAAGGGGATACCAGAAAAGAAATGTCAGAAACATCTAATGCTGTACCAAAAGATCTCATCACTTTTGTCAGCTGCTCAGTAAAAAAGAGAAACGTTGAACACAGTGATGTGAATGACGGAAACTTGTAGTGAGGAGCTGTGGGCTGGCTTCCCGCTGCCCTGCTCCCAGCCACCAGCTAGCTTTATCTGAAATAATTACACGGAAACTGTATTCTTTTAAATACTGCCTGGCTCATTAGTTCCAGCCTCTTACTCACATCTTGACTAACCCATATCTAATAATCTTTGTAACACCACAAATGGTGTCTTACCGGGAAAGATTCAGCATGTCTGAACTGGCGGCTGGCTCCATTGCATCTCTCTCCCTGAGGAGAGGCACGGCAGTCTGGCTCAGAGAGCAGAGGCATGGCGATTTATCTCACTTAGGAGAGGTGTGTCATCTGACTGAGCCACCTACCTCACTTCCTTCTTCCTGTTCTGTCTACTCCGCCCACCTAAGGGCTGGCCAATCAAATGAGCTAGGCAGTTTCTGTATTAACCAATGAAATCAACTCAAACAGAAGACCCTCCCACATCAGAAACTTATCTCCTACTCAGTCTCTATAGTGGATGGTTGTACCTGCCAGGAGTCAGCTGGCTTTCCATACAGCTGGCAGCCCGTTTGTGCAGAGGATTGTGATCTATGTCTACCTCTAAATAAATAACCCTTTATTACACTCAATTCTGAACTAGTGTGGGATTATTTTATAGTGTCCATCATAACATCTCATTCTCTCTTACAGACAGAAACTCCCAGTGAACAGCATTCTTGACTTTAGACACATCTGTCATTATGCTGCCACTGGCCACATCCTCTCTTGCAGACTGTTCACATTGCCACCCCTTCTGCATGACTTCCATGTACCAAAGCATTTGTCCCAAACCTTTCACCTGTTGCAGAGTGTATCTATACTCTCTCTATAGTCCTGACCCATCAAGCAGGCAAGTCCCTTCATGCTACATAGAGAATGATAGTCTCACCAGGATCCCACCTTTCATGGAATCCCCACCAAAATTTTCCTTCTAGACAGAGGATTCAGCCTTGGTTATATGTCATGTCCCACATCATAGGGCCCACACAATTGTTGTCATAGCAAGAAGGTACACTTTCCTTAACATAGAGGAAAAGGTGGTCATATGGGAATCTTCTCTAAGAATTATGCATCCTCGGTCTCTTCAGCCTTAATTTTGTGCCTTATCACTCATCCCTAGTATTATGCAATGACTCTTAGACTCATCTTGAGCTCTGTTGGTTATTATTTAGATAGTAATTATATTGTACAATACTATTCCTGGGAAGATAAGAGCAAATGTCTTCTTACCCTTGATAGGTAACTCATGACAGACTAAAGTAAGAAAACCACCAAAGTCCAGCTTGGTAGACAAATGACTTTTGTGGGCCTACTTACAGCAGTATTGGTGAGAGGTTACTTAGAGGAGGAAAAATGGCTAAAAAATCAAATGAATATCAAGAAGCCCACCCCAGCATGGGTAATACTCCCAGAAGCTAAAACCTTGGAGCTTTCTGTATGACTTGCAAACAATTTCACAGGTCAGAAATTGATTTTACCAAACAGTTCAATTGCTCTAATCAAGCCTTTCTCAGGCAACTTGGCTTATCTGTTTCTTCCGGACAGCTCAAGGTTGGGCATTGAGGGACCTAGTGCATCCAGTAAGTTTCAGGAACTTCCTGAAACTTTTGAGTTGTGAACTTCCTGAGTTTTAAGGGACCTCAGGGCTTGAATATTATGATTCTTTAGGAGATACAAGCAATTAATAACCAAGGAGAATGAGTATTTTCCAAGGACAAGGTCCTTGATATGCTATCCAGGTCTAAATGGTCAACCCTAAACACACACACACACACACACACACACACACACACACACACATATATGAGTAACACTAAATTAACTCAGCAGGTTGTATTTATAAATTCATATATAGTAATTAAAGATTAAGAGGCCATGAAGTTGAAAATGAGTTGGAGAAGGTGGGTATGGGAAGAGTTGGAAGGAGTAGAGCAGGGAGTGATGTAAATATAATGTTAATATTCAGAATTCCCCCAAATAAAACATCCTATTCATTACTTATTCCTATGCCTTCCCCAGTACCCAGGTGTAACAGGTGCTGATGAAATGCCTAGCAAACAGAGGTGAAGGATACAGCATGGCTCTTGGGGGAGGGATGCAGACTTTAAGAGGCATCCTAGTCAGACTTACACAGAAAGGAATGGAAATAATATAACTTAGAAACGTTTAGTCAGAATGATGACTTTGATAGGCCTCTAAACATTTTCTAGCTTTCACAAACCTGGGTTGACCAGTAACGGCAAACTGGAACAGAAAGTTACAAGGGGATTAGTCTGTGAGCTGGGTCCACAGTTCAAAAATGATGCAATAGCTAGGTGATAGCCTTGCTTATGGGTGTGGGCATAGCCGATTTCAGCTTTCAAACCCCCTTCAGGTTTTATATGTGTTATAGACCTAGGAGCAGCGTTGCTCTTGGATCTTCTCTACTGGTCACGGAGTCATTTCAAGCTGTCTATACTACCAGGAGGTTGTCAAGCTTTAGTTTCCATTTGAAAAACACATTGAGCCCCTATTGTGTGCCTTATGTTACTTATATTAGCTGTATGGACCATCAAGATCAAATGCATGAGGTTTGGTGTTGTAAGGAGAGCGGCTGCGTCCCGCCGCCCAGCTAGCTTAACCCCTGAAATAACCACACAGAAATTGTATTAATTAGATTACTGCCTGGCCCATTAGCTCTAGCCTTTTATTGGCTAACTCTCACATCTTGATTAACCCATATCTATTAATCTGTGTTCACCACGAGGTCGTGGCTTACTGGCATGAGTCTAACCAACGTCTGTCTTGGGCAAGAGAAGCATGGCATCTGCCTCTCTCTGCTTTCTTCCTCCCAGAATTCTGTTCTGTCTTCCCCACCTACCTGAGTTCTGCCCTATCAACTAGGCCAAGGCAGTTTTCTTTATTCAACCAATGAAAGCAACATATAGACAGAAGAACCTCTTACATCAGTTTGGGAGCAAGAAATCGGGGCATAGAATCTCTTTCTCTTTAGGAAATATGTGACCTCCAGAAAGCTACTTCATCACATGGTTTCCTGTGTGAAACAGTACTAAAAATAGCCTTATGAGGTTTCATGGTGATCACAGGAGGCAAACTGATTAAATGCTTAGAACCTGAATGCTCATAAATGTTATCTAAATTGTATGATAATATCTTCTCCTTAAAGGGATTCTTTCCAGTCAGAGAAACCTCTTACTGTAAAGTACATGTAAACTTAAGCTACTGGTTTTAGAATTGACTGTAAATTATGAATTATTTTATAATATAGTAAATAATGCACTTAAATGATAGATTATATTATCTACTGAGTATATCCAGTGCATTTAAAAAGGACCTTGGAAATAAGGTTGATAAGCAAATGGATTACACCCTGATTCTATTTTTGCAAGTTATCCCTATTGGATGAAGACAATTCTCTTTCTTAGTAGTTCTTCGGGTATCTTTTCTCATAGTTTTGATAATTATATTAAACCCTGACACTACCTGATCTTTTCATGTAAATTTGGCTTTGAAAAGGACATAAACTCATTCAAGTGGCAACTATGAAATAAAGACAATATAATGACTACAAATTAATGAAAATAGTATATATGAAATAAAGATATCAATTCAGTGTTCTTAGTTTGTTTACTAAGTACTCTTTTCTCAGTTCATTCAGCGAACACTGAGAACCCATGCTCTGAGCACCGTGAGAGCAGAGGAAGAAAAGGTATCTCCTGGCCTGCAGAGTGATCTCTGGCACTACTGTCTAAATCTTTATGTTCTGCCATCATAAACACTTTCTCTGACACTTAACACTGCACAAGAGCACTTACAGCCATGAAGGATTAAGGCAAAAGCAAGATCATCATAGTCATGACTGTACAGACAGGATCATTGTCCAAACCACAAGCATCTCCAAGCATCCCATTCAGCTGACTAGCAAGTGGCTGATAGTTCTTAATTATTGTAGTGTTAGCCTCCATGTAAGACTTAGTAGGAGAATTTTGCTAATCTATTCATGGTATCCAATGATAAACAAAGCCCCATTTCCTGTGGGAGCCCACAGAAGTGGATCCATTCCAGGTTTTACCCAGGGAGTGACTGCCTACAGGGTATATATACCTGCTTGGTATAAAGTGTAGGCACTGCATGTCCTACCTAAAGAACAGAATGCTTAACTTGGGATACAGTTGCTTCATGTTTTAGGTATTGAAGCAGGCAACTGCTCTGTTTGTTCTTTGTATTATGGTAAAGCAGTCTTTTGCCTTCTTTTGGCTTTTGAATTGGGGTATATAAGCATATGGAAAGTAAATTCAGTATCCACTGGATTGCTCTCCTGGTTCTCTTCTGCATCTCTATTACTTTTCTTTTGCATCTCTGTTCTGTCTGCCTGGCATTTCTAATCCTCACGCCCCCTACTCTGGAATGTCTGAACCCAGTTGAGGCTGAACCTGGAAAGATTTGCCCCAAAGTGGGACCCCCAACAATTTCCTTAAACCCTCATCAGGCCACCGAGCCCAAGCTCAAATGCTGTACGTTTTTTCTAAGTTGCCTTCACAAGACACTTGTGCCTCTCCATGGAGTATGTTTCTTTCTTGATGCTACTTTCATTTGGGTTCCCACTGTTCTCTACCTGCAGAACGGACAATAGTGTGGTTGGGGAGTATCACAGGATCTAACATAGTCTACTGATGACTAGATTGTCTGCAATTGGCCTCAGTGGTACTAATTATAAATCTAAAATAACAATGGCATTCATAAGATAAAAGATTTTCTCTTTATGTAAATAAAGTGTAAAAGTTAAATATGTGTGTACATATAACTGGAGTTCCTGTTTCAAGTCAGGGATTCCAGCTCTTTTCTGTTCTGCACCAACCTAACCCATGCCTTACAGAATAAGGGTTGATGCAGAGCCTAGCATGAACCCTAGAGACTAAACCAAGCATCTGCACGCTAGGCAACCGGGAATGACTGGAAAGGAGGAATAGCAGGAGTGTGTCCCACACCTACAACAACTGTTGAAGTATTCTTCAACAGTTCTTTGAGAAAATTATACCCACCAATTCTGCCATCTCCTTATATTTAACTAACAGTATTTAAACACAGTGGCTACCATCAACTTCTAGGAATTCTGGAAAATGCAACATATATATATATATTATAATTTAATATATAATATATATATTAAATTATATATATATATTAAATTATATATATATATAATTTGAGCACACAATTATGGGCTTGATAATTAGTATAGGTTATTAAAAAACAAACAGCTCACTTTTCTTCTTAAGTATAAACTGTGTTAGTTTATGACAAATACAAATCCACTACCAAAAGATTGTATTCATAGCAGAAATGACCTGATGTTGCAGAAATGGTGGCAAGATGACACCACAATAGGAGCATATTGCACAGCTGAACAAGAAATGTGGCAAAGAATGCCTCTGCATGAAGTGTGGTACCTGAGGCAAAGATGCTCAGGGAAATGCCAACATTGCAAGCTGTTTGAGATGGGTATATATTCAAAGAATTCTCAATTGTGCCACAAGGACATGTGCTTACCTATGTTTATAGCAGCATTGCCTGTCATAGTCAGAACCTGCAAACAACCTAAATGCCCCTTGACCAAAGAATGGATAAGGAAAATGTGGTATAATTACACAATAGAGTACTACACAGCAGAAAAAAAATGATATCTTGAATTTCACAGATAAATGGATGGAGCTATAAAACATTCATTTTGAGTAAGGAAACCCAGACCCAGAAAGACAATTATCCCATGTACTCACTTATAAGTGGTTTTTAAACATAAAGCAAAAAAAGCCCACAAATCACAATCCCAGAGAACTTAGACAACAATAAGGACCCTAAGGGAGACATACATAGGTCTAATCTACATGGGACATAGAAAAAGACAAGATCTCCTGAGTAAACTGGAAGCATAGGGATTTTAGGAGAGGATTGAAGAAGAGGGGAGAGGCAGGGAGGAGAGCAGAGAAAAAGGTAGAGCTCAAGAAAAATCAATAAAAAACAACAACAAACAAAATATTTACCATACTTATTTCTTAAAAGTTAAAAGCAGCATGCATATGTAATATGAAACAATGTTTATAAATATTCATATGCATAGTATGATATATATACACACAGAGGAATTCAGAAAGGATGCATACAAATGTTAACAATGCTTATCTCTCAGTTGGGAAATCACTTCTCTATGAGTTCTAACATTTTTGCTTGTCTTCTACAGATGCCTGTTGGGGAAGTTTTCCTTATGTTCCATAGTGCTTTCTCAGACATTATATTAATGACAACACAGTGCTTTGGATATATGGAGTAACAGCGAAACACGGGATAATTCAAGTATTTTGCATACAATACCCCATTTGAACCCCACAAGAGTCCTTTGATTTGGACTCCTATCATCATCTCTGGGGGTTAGAAAGCTACAGCCACAAAGTGTGCAGGTAATTTACACTGGGTGATAAAGGGAAACCCAAATCTGGATGCTGTAGGCTACATTACACTGAGAATAACCTCACAGACATGTGGATGGCTGTCATGGTGTAAGAAGAGTAGGTGACAGAAGAGATTATCTTCTCTTAAAACTGGCATTCTTTACTCAGAGAGTGATGCATCCACTGAAACCATTAGGCTGGCCCACTGGGCAGATCTTTTTGCTAGTTTGCTAGTTTTAACCACAGAAGAGAGAGAAAAATACAAGTAAAAAATGATCTTTGTGTAAATGTTAGAATGTAACATGAGGGCCTGCTTGTTGGGGTTTATGTCCTGCCCAGTTCTCCAGCCATTTAGTCCCAGAGAAAATCACACAGAGAGTCTATCATTAGTTGTAAACTGATTGGTCCATTAGCTCAGGCTTCATATTAGCTCTTATAACGTATATTAACCCATTGTTTTTATCTATGTTAGCCACATGACTTGGTACCTTTCTCAGTGGGGTAGGTCACATCCTGCTTCTTCCGTGATCTGGGAAGGACTGGGGAGGAATGGACTTCCTCCTTCTCAGTATTCTCCTGTTCTCATTGCCCCACCTTTACTTCCTGTCTGGTTGACCACCTATACTTCCTTCCTGGCCAATCAGCGTTTATTTAAAACATGATTGACAGAATACAGACAATTCTCCCACACCATTAGAACTCATAGAGAAGTGATTTCCAAATTGAGAGATAAGCACTGTTAACATTTGTTTGCATCCTTTCTGAATTCCTCCATGTATGTATATTACACATACATACTATGCATATGAATACTTATAAACATAGTTTTATATTACACATGCATGCTGTTTTAATTTTTTGTATTTTAATAAGTATAAAAATTATGTCAATTATTTGATTTATTTAAAGTATTTGCTCAAATTTATAATTCACTGAAATTATTTAAAAGTGTTGTCTATCACTTAAGTAGGACTTACACCATGGCATCCAAACTAGCTCAGGGAATGCACCATGAAAACTCAATGTTTTCTGAAATTTTCCAAGGGTGCTGCTTGAATATCCTAAAATTTCCAGCAACATGGTATTAAGATGTATCTTGTAGGATGATTTGACATCTTCAGAAGTGACCGAGATTGGGCTGGTAAGATGGTTGGTGAGCCACTTAGTGCCACACCTGATCATCCGAGTTTAATCCCCCGGATCCATGTGGTCCACAAGGCAGAAGGAGAGTTGATTCCGTAAAAGAGGCCTCTGACTTCCACATGCATGCTATGCACATGAACCACGTGCGCGCGCGCGCACACATACACACACACACACACACACACAATCAAAAATTGTTTAAGTGAACAAAACTTATGATTTAAAGTAGGAAAGAAATCTAAGATTGAACTCACAACTGCCAAAGTCATTGCTGATGGCTTAATTTGATGTCTAAGATTCTGAGGAAGAACATTGAGCAGTAGTGCATGGCTACTTGCAGACTTCATAACCTCCCTTTGGATTCTTCTTTTTCTTTGAATTCTATGCACAGCTGTCTCAGTTTTATTAGCTACCAGATGTCTGTTTTTCTTCTCTTGTGATCCCTCCGCTCACACTCAGAAAGTCCAGGGTGGTAGGCCACACAGAGACCTTTTCTGCTTTGATTTAGAGTTTGCTGCTTGAGAGACAGGAGTGACTTCTGTACCAAATTAGTAATTTCTTTACTTACAATTTGCAAAACTGCTATTCTTACTGGACTCTGAAACAAAAGCTCATTGGGATCACGGGGAGGGAGGCGGTAAAACCTGGACAAGAAAGCATAGGTGTTGTGAAATGCACAGACATTGAAGAAATCTGCAGATGCAGGTCATCAAGGAAACTACCACAGATCTCTTACTGCCTGTTTCTCTTCTCAGTGTTTTAGAAAAAAAGCCAACAGGATGCTTGAGGACTATGAAAGATCGGACACAACACAATATTGGGTTGTGTGGTAAATGGAAATATAAAATATAGAGAGAAATATAAGAAAACAAGGAACATGGAAATGTACTACAGAAAAGTCAAGTATATAAGAAGTGGTTTTTGGAAATAGAAGTAAAAAGAATGTAATTGTTTATTGACTATAATTGATAGACTGCAGTTTGTGTTGAGACAAGGTCTCCTTACATAGTCCTGGCCAACCTGAAACTCACTATGTAGATCAGACTGGCAGACTGGCCTAGAACTCATGGAAATTCTCCTGCCTCTGCCAGCTGAATGTTGAGATTAAAGGGCTGTGTGTGCTACCACATCTGGCTTGGCATAGTCATTCTTCATGAACCATATGTAAAGTGGGCCTTTCCCTCGTAGCGTCAAAAATAATTTCGTGTACTGAAAAGGAATAGTGCCAAGTCATTCTGCAGCATGTTTCTGAGGTAAATAGGTGACTTGGTTCTTACTGGGATCACTTGCTATCGCAGTCAATCTCGGCTTCCTGTTATAATTTCTTCACCCTTCTCTCGGTTCAGACAGAGCTCGCGTATACTCGAGTGTGCAAGCTGGTCCTCTCTCTGTGTGGAAACCTTGATTAACCCCCCACCCCATGCGCGCACACACACACACACGCACATGGGCATTCCATTAGTGGACTGGTTCTTCATCATACATGCACATCAGCCATTTCTTTCTTTCCTCCTATTCTCCCCACATCTGGTGTTGAAGGTTAAACCCACACATGGTAAGTGACTGATAGCACCTGGCTTCAGTCACAATTTTTGTGCAAGGTCTATCAAAAAGAAACGTGCACAGACTTGGACCATATCCAAATCTACTAAATCGAGAGGGGAGAAGGGAGAGTCCGTTTTGATGAGTTCTCAATGATTTCAGCAGCTAGCTCACTCTTCGATTAAGGGCTAACGATAACTTTTGTCTAGCAATGCCTGGAAAGAACGAACAGAAACAATTAATGAAATAAAAGTCTAACCGCAGTGTCCTCAAACCCTCTGCTGTTTTAAAGCCCAATTCAAGATGCACACTGCTCCGTGGCCTTCATGCTTCTTGCTCATACTCATGTTATCTCCGCGCCTGTGAGCATCCACACTCAGTGTGGGAGGATCATTGCCCCGTTCTAATTCTTCTACATCACATACGTCATGTCTCATTACTTCAATTTATTTTTACATATTATTCCTCTGGAGTTTAACTAATCCCCATTAACAAAATCTCCTTAAAGTCAAGGACAGTGTCAATTACTTGAAGTTCTAACCTCCGTGCTCAGACAACTGCTACATTCTCAAAATATATTTGAGTAAGCAAACTGCATATCAAATTGATTTTACATTTTTATGTAAATGTGGGTATGGTATAAACTGACCACATGGCCTTTCCAATGTATGGTTGTGGGGAAGGTTTTTATTGTAGATATAAAGGGAGAGTAGAGACAGAGGCATCTGGAAGTGTCCAGAGCAGAAAGTAGTAGGCTGAACAGAGTCAGGGGGATGAACCAGGCCATGAGAGGAGAGGTGGGGAGAAAGAGAGAGAATGACAAAGAGAGATTGCAGGAAAAGGAGACAAAGAGAGGGCAAGAGAGAGAACTAAGAGAGGAAGACGAAGGCGCAGAGCTGAGATATAGCAGGGTTATAAGAAGTCTAAGAAGCTGCGGGGGAGGGAAGCCTCTGAACTGAAGGGGTGGGGTGAGAAGAGCAGAGAGGAGCCTGGCTTGCGTGGACTTTGAAAAGTATAACAGGTATTTGCAATAACTGAGGGAACCCAGAGGCCAACGCGCACTTTGATATGCTAATAGCCAGCACAGAGAGCCTTTGGTCCCTTCTGCCAGGGATAGGTAGGGGAAATGCCTTCTTTGGTAGAGGAGACTGACCTCACAGATTCCTGAGGAATGCTGGCTTTTGTCTAACTGACAAAATTTGGACTTGATAAGTATTTGTATATTACATTTCTTTTGTTGCTCTTGTATCTATTTTATCAAATTGCTGACTTCACTCATCCCATCCTTACAAGTTTAGATGCTCAACTACAAAAGCCAGGTGAAGTTTTAAGGAAAGAAAAATGAAATATTCTTAGACCTGGATAAATTTTGAGGTAAAAAGTAGAAAGTTATAGAATATCTAGATGGAGCAGAGAAGTGTATTACAATGTATGAAATGGTATTTACAACGGAGAATTGTGTCTAGCTCATGTGTTGACTCATAAGAATAATACTCAGCCCTATCTGTACAAACGCAACGTCAACTTTATTGACAGGCACATGATACTTTTGGTTTTATGGGGCATCTTGTAGCAGAATCAAAGTGAATTTCTTTTTCTATCCATTTGTATTGGGATTCAGATAAGGGACGCTAAGTTGGTTAGGAGCATCTGCCCCCAGGAGTGCCCTTAGCCTCACATAACTTCACAGAAACTTCAGTGTATCAGGACATAGGAGAGTGCTATTTCACTTGAATTTGTCAACATCTGTCCTCATGTTCTGTCTGCCTCGCAGAATGTAGAGTCCTACATTTACATAGGATTGGTTTCCTACTCATTCACATGTCCCAGATGTATGACGCATCAATGGGTGCTGCTCTGTGATGCTGGCATCACCCCAGCTTGCTATCTGATGTATCATAAACTGCCCCAAATGTCTTCATGGGAAATAGAGCAAAGTTCACAGACTGAAAATTCTGAAGGTGCTTGCTTTGCATGCCCTGTGGGTAGCTCTGGTCTTCAATGTATTATTGAAGTCACCATCATAACATCAAGGATGCCCTGTACTAAACGTTCACAGCACTTTAGGCTTTATGCTACTCACTTGTGTATCTTCTGCCATGTTGTAGTGAGGAGCTACGGGCAGGCCTGCTTTTCGTCCTGCCCGGCTCTCGGCCACCGGCTAGCTTTACCCGAAATAATTACACGGAAACTGTATTCTTTTAAATACTGCCTGGCCCATTATTTTCAGCCTCTTACTCACATCTTGACTAACCCATATCTAATAATCTGTGTAGCACCACAAAGTGGTGCCTTACCAGGTAGATTCTAGCGTGCGTCCATCTTGGGCTGGAGCTTCATCGCATCTGGCATCTCTCTGAGGAGAGGCATGGCGGCCTGTCTAACTTAGGAGAGGCATAGCATCTGACTGAGCCATCTACCTCACTTCCTTCTTCCTGTTCTGTCTACTCCACCCACCTAAGGGCTGGCCAATCAAATGGGCCAGGCAGTTTCTTTATTAGCCAATGGGAATCCTCCATCACCATGTGTCTATTTAACAAAAACCAGGTGTTTTGTTCCTGCTTTTGGAGGAGGGATTTGGGTCTTAATACACTATCTAACTTAACTTGTAGTCAAGTTTGTGTGTGAAAACCTAGATTTATCCTAAGAACTATTCTGCCCCATGACTAGGTTATGTGGCAGAAACGTTAATGATTCCTTCCTAATTTCTAGCCAGAAAAATGACCAAGGAATTTCCATGTTAACAGCCAACTTTGAGTTAAAAAAGAAAGCAAATTGGTTTTAATGATAGGTATCCCAGACTTGTATAGATCTTACGTATAAGTAAGGAGCTGCAGAGACGGTTCAGTGGTTGTAGCACTGACTGCTTTTGCAGAAGACCCAGGTTCAATTTCCAGCATCCACATGGCAGCCCGCAACTGTCTGTATCCCATTTCCAGGGGATTCACTGCTCGTTCTCAGCTTCTAGGCACCAGGCGCTAAGCACAATATGCATTCAGACAAAACACCCATTAACGTAAAATAAAATAGCAATAAATTATTTAAAGTTAGGAAAATAGGAAGCAAACGTGTTGAACTACTTCATCTAGTTGCCTTGTAAGCAAATTCAAGTCATTGTGCATTGTAAATAAAAGCAATATTTACTGGCTAATTGAAAATTAAGAGAAATTTAAGAAAATGAATGGAACAGCAAGAACAGAAAATGAAACCTATGAGGCTAGGGATGTGTGCGGCTGTATGAGCAGACTGCCTGAACTCTGCAGGCAAGGCTAAATCGTTCTGAGTTACAGTCACCTCATCCCACCAGAATAGATGAAAGAGCAGGCTCCTATTCCACCTCGATGGGTGGGATCATCTTTGCCCTCATCCTTACGTTTGCCCACCCTAAATCACATCTTTCCATCCAAACTTCCTGCTCAGAAGATGTCAGGCCCATTTCCCCACAGAACTGTCTGTCTGGGATACCCACAGGCCAAATTAACCTGCAGCCTCCTTTCCCAGGGCATTAAGAATCAATCCCTCCTATCTGCTTTAGTAGAATTGCTGAGCCCACACCATTGGGTGCCTAACAAAAAGAGAGCCCCCTCTCCAAATCTCACTTTTGGCACCCTCCCCCCAAAGTAAAATGGAGTTTACACAAAATACACACAGTTCAGGATTTTTGTGTATCTTATCCCATAAAGCCCGTGTCAGTGTTTAACTCACTCCCTGTGATAATGCTGGAGAGAGAGAGACAGAGAGAGAGAGAGAGAGAGAGAGAGAGAGAGAGAGAGAGAGAGAGAGAGAGAGAGAGAGAGAGAGAGAGAGATTAAAACATTTCTCAGAATTAGGAAGAACTCATGAAGACCAACATTCCTGAAAAGGCTGTGTTTGGGGCACAATGAGGGAGAGTCGTGTATCTCCAGGTCTGGGAAACCGTTTAGAGAAGACACTTTATTTTCCTTAAATCAAGAAAAATCCAGTCTGGGCAGCTAGAACATGGAAGTTAATCAATGAAACAGCGACCCCTCCCTTCTTTTCTTACCTAGTTAAATACCCTCCTGGTTTCCCCGTGGGTGCTTTCTGGGTTTTCATTTTCTTTCTCTTTTGAGTCAGTCTTTTTTGCTAGTACAAGGACGCTTCAAGCTTGCTCTGTATTTTGGTAGCCGGGAAGTCAAGATCCTCTAGCCTGGGGACTGGAGAGACATCTGTCATCATTAGAGACCCCTCTTAGGCTAGAAATGGGGCCTCACTGGATCCTTTGAATTTGGACAGCAGAGACCCCGCCCTCCTAAATGACCGTGCATATCCCCTTTCCTCTCCTGTGAAACTTTCTTGTGCCCAACAGAAGTCTCTATCAGAGTGGCAAGGGACAGATTTCAGAGAAAAACTAAACTGAATCAAATCCACATGGCGTGTGGGTTTGCCTGGAGTCCATTTTGTCTCTGTTTTCTCCATCTGCCTTGTATGGGCCTGTAAAATCGGGGACCCCAGCAAGGTAATAGCGAGGCTGTAGAGGTAATTTTGCTGGGGTTTTGGTTTCATCACATAGCCCAGCTTGACTTCTCCCTACAACCTTCTTTTTAATCTCCTGAGGGTCAGGGTCTGGCCATGTCCAGCTAAAATCATAAGTGCCTGGTATTGTTTGTAAAAGGTCAGCCAGGACTGCTTTCAAAGGCCCTGGAGAGAGTGTCTGATTGACAACTGGATCATTTTGGAGTCTTTTAGAGTACGGGAAAGGGTCCTAGGCCCAAGAGAGGGTGTTTGGCATCCCGGACTTGGAGTTTCAGAGCGCAGGTTGAAAGGGCCCCAGGCTGCCACACAAACCCATCAAACTCCAATTCCTCTGAGGGTGCTGTCCCTTAACTTCCTTTATCCTCCTCAAAGGCTGCTTTGCTAAATCACAGCTGCTCTACGTCCTTAACGTGGGAGGGACTTTGTTACTCAATCTCCGGCCTGTTATCCTGCTAACATCAACATATAGGCAGAAGGTTTTTAGACTCGGTGACACTGGGACTTTGGGCTGTCAGCTCTCCGGCATCACTCCAGTTTAGAACACGAGTGGGAAAGTTTCTTTCCGCGTTGACAGGGTTCATCCCCACTCCCTCCCTGCTGCTGTCTGTCTGTAGTAATCTCCTGCTACCTCCACCCACGTATGACGTCACGGCGTGTGACTCCTATAAAGCAGCAGGTGCCTACCGCACCCTCGATCTGCTCGCACCGCTCCCTCCTGACCTGCGGCCACTGCCCCGACATCCCAAGCCAAGCCCGAGGCGCTGGCCGCTCCCGCCGCCCGGAGCCCGGCGGGTTGGGCATCCCCGCACCGGTGCTCTCTCGCTGCTCCGCGGTCCCGCTGCTCCTGCCGCCCGGTGCCGCCATCGAGTCGCTGCAGAGACCCGGTCTCCGCCGGCTCGCGCGGGACCAATGAAAACTCCGCTGCTGCCACGGGCGCTCCAGGTGCTGTCGCTGCTGCTGATCTTAGGCTCAGGTGAGCACCCGCTGTCTCCAGCAGCCGCCTGGGCTGCCCCTTAAATGAGGCTAGGAAGGTGAAAGAAGCAGACAAGAGTCTCTAGCATTTCCCAAGGACCAGGCTGCTGGAGAATATCTACACTAAAATCCAGCTGATGGAGACCTAAGAGGTCATTTTTTAGGCCAGCCTTTCCTTTGACAACTGAGGAAACCGAGTCCAGACAGGTAAAGTAATTTCCACAAGAGTAGTTAATCCAGGAGAATTTGAGCAGGGTTCTTTGCCTTCTGGCTCCATCTCTTGTGTCTAGTAATTTTATTTTTACCTTCCTAAAGCAGACTCAAAGTGCCCTAGAGAGAGGTTAAAAACACTGCTGTCAGTGCCGTTTTGAGATTTAAAATATTTCCAGGTGTCCAGCCCTTTCTCTGTGATAATAGTAGTGGATAAAGACAGTGAAAGTCCTTGCACTTAGGCGCCACTGGCACTACCTTTTAGATTTTATGTACAGATTCAACAGGAGTAAACAAGTGTTCAAATGTATCTCTACATCCCGCACGGGTTTAAAAAGAGGCAGGAGTGCACAGGCACTAGGCATGCAAGCTGGATGGACCTTCAGTGAGAGGCTATTAGACATGGCCTGTTAACGTGATTCTCCTGGATTGACTTGGCAGTACAATGTAAGTTGTGGAAATTAATGTAGGTTGTCTGTGGAAAAGAAAACCCAGATAAAAGGAACTCTGTAATTGGAGTGGAGCAGCTGAGTTTGCTTCTTGGCAAACTGTGAAGTTGCTTCCATGGGTGACTCAGTCAAAAAAAAAAAAAAATAGCTCGCGTGTGATAGCCGCTTTGATACAAGGAGACAGCTTCCCCAGCCCTGCTCACTTAGAGAGACAAGGACAGCCCAACTCATCTCTGCTTCTTCCCTCCCTGCAGGCCTTTATGCAGCTGGGTTGAACCTCAATGACACCACCTCTGGGAAAAGTGAACCTTCTTCTGGGGACCACAATGCCAGTGGACTTGCGGTTTCTGCCGTCAGTGCAATGCCCTCTGGCAGTGAACTCTCCACGGGGGACTATGACTACTCAGAGGAATATGACAATGAGCCGCAAATACCTGGCTACGTGGTAGATGATTCAGTCAGAGGTGAGTGGAGGAGACCGGGCAAATGTCACCTATGAGATGTGCTTGACTCTTAGTGATTTGATTTCAGAAGAAACACGACTTTTCAGTTTTCTACTGGCTTTGTAGGTGTGGTTACTGCATGTCCTTTAAAGAGCCAGTAGAAAACTGAAGTCCAGAAAGGTTACATGGCCCAGAGAGCATGCAGTAGAGCCAGAACAGAACCTCTCAGTCTGATTGATTCCAGGGAACATGTCCTTTCCAAATGTGTCGTATGTCCTCCATTCTGGGAGCTGAAGGAGTCATTAACCACGCCTGTGGGCCTTATAGCTCAACATCAGTGTCCCCTCCCCCACTCTGCCTGTCTTCAAACAAAAGCATTTAACACAAATAAGGGAACAGAATAAATAACGATTGACCTCTAGAAATGTTAAAGAAACACAAGTATGTATAGCTTTTATTTTTATCCAAACTAATGACTCCTGTTTTTTTCTCTTTTTCTCTTAACATACAAATCTTTTTTTAACCTTTTCTTTGAAGTGAGAGAGAGAGAGAGACTACCCCCATTTTACTTTGCATTTTGAGGGAAGAAGAGACCATTGATAATTCAGATCTAGGAGTGTCTACACCAGAGGCAGAACCAGGTGATTTCAGGGTTCTTTAAGGTGTTTTGCAACTTTCCTAGAAGCCTCTCCTCCTCGCCCTCCTCCTCTGGAGTCTCCTAGAGCTGAGGAAGAGTGAGTGGGTGACCTGACACAGGGTCGGGAGCAAGTGACAAGAGGGATAAACCTCAATGACCATTTGGCTTCAGTGCCTTGCTTCTAAACGTTTTGTTTCTTTTTGTTTTTGCTTTTGTTTTTTTAAATAGATGTAATAGGAAAGGGCTTTAGAGTAGACCATCAGGTGCCCAGGAGCTGACCTCTTGAAGACACGTTAAGTTATTAACACTGCTGGAGGCCTAATCAATTACTAGTGCTGCAAGCAGCCAGGGCTTAGAATTGGAGTTCGGTGTCTATGGTTAAATTCATTTGGAAGGCTGTTTACTTAAATGCCCATGGGTGTGCTGCCGTGCTACACTTCAGCACAATGACTATCATTTGGCTTGGACTTCTAATCTCCCTGATGAAGGGGAGTGATAGTCATTTAAAACAGTTCTCCTCGAGGGCTTTTCTAACTTGCGCTTTTAATAATCAGAAGGAAGTTTTTGTGTAAATACTGCATGGCCACCTACTAAACATTATGTCCAATTTAGCCTTTGTTAATGCACTGAAAGCGGACTGCTTTAAAAATTCTTACTAGCGTTTCCTTCAGATAGACACCCTGTCTTTGACACCCCTGTGAAGCTTCTGCCAACATTTCTGTTGTGTTCTGTGTGATGAGTGCTTACACCGCCTTTGGGCTAGCTGCGCTTTTCTCTTCTTGGTGGGCTCCTTTTGCTAAATAAGTGATCGTACACACCTGTCGGAGAATCAGCACAACAAAATGTACAACAATAAACAACTCAAACCTTCCCTTCCCTGTCTTTAGCACGTAACTAGCTACACCTTTCATAGTCCTAGGGACTCCAGATCTGATAAGTTGAGGTGACATTCTGAAGCATCAGGCATAGATATTTCAGTACTATTTTAAACAGATAGAACACAACAAAGACCCCCCCGAAGGTATTTATTGCTATTGTCTTCAATAATACTCATTTTCCAGTTCAATACCACCCTCGAGTAGTGCCCACTAACTTCCAGCTTAAAACAGTGAGCCTAAGACATGGGTGGGGAAGGAACGTCAGCAGATTTGTCTCACACCACATTTCAGTCAATGGCATTGTCCTTGTCCAAGAGACATTGTTTGGTACAATGTAAACAAACAAGCACACAAACAAACAGATGCAAAGTCTGCTTTGTGCTTTCCAGCTGCTTATCCTGGGCCATACATGGCTTCTGAACTATTTACCTCTACATCATGAGAAGCACAGTGCACCTAACTATAAAAGTTGCTTGGGACAGAGATTAGCAAGTACTATCTGACATTGATATTCTCTGCAGGTTTAGCATGTGAGTGTTGTGTTAAATAACGAGGCAAAAGTTGTTCTCGGTGCTGTGATTTCTGAGTCTCGGGCGTCTCGAATGATTCCCAAGATGAAACGAGAATGTTGGCGGCAAGTCTGACCTTAACATGTCAGACTTTCTTTTCCTCCAGTTGAACAGGTAATTAAGCCCAAGAAAAACAAGACAGAAGAGGACAAGACTTCAGACAAGCCCAAAAGAAAGAAAAAGGGAGGCAAAAGTGGAAAGGGCAGAAGAAACAAAAAGAAGAAAAAGAACCCGTGTGATGCTGAGTTCAAGAATTTCTGCATCCATGGCGAATGCAGATACACGGAGACCGTAAAGACTGTGACCTGCAAGTAGGTTCAGAGCCACATGAAATTCCCTCTCCCCCACCAGGCCTGAAATCCCCAGAGAAAACTATTGACTTTTCCTGTGTGTAAACCAAGGACCGGAAACTTCATTAAAAGATTAGGTGGGAAGTAGGTAGGTTTTTTGGGCCAACAGTATGTCTGTACACCCAACTAAAATGTAAGCACTTAAAAATAGGAAAAAAAATTCTTAATTTGCAGGCTGTAAAAAGTAGGGCAAAGAGGCTGTAGTTTCTGACTAGTGGCATAAACCATCATTTTATTAAGTATATAATATATATATATATATATATATATATATATATAGTATATATTTATTTTAAGCCTCTTTTGCAAAAAAATTAAATAAATCCTTAAGGTAGTTATCGCAGAGTCTTTCATGTTGCTCTTCATCCCCAACCCCCCACAAACCCCTAACACTGAATTAAATGAGAGTGGAATGTATTAGCAGCAAAACCAGGCATTGAAGCCATGTTTTCAGCGGGTCAAAGGAAGCACAAGGAATGACTCACTGTGTCTTCTTGGCCTACCACACTCACACACAAACTGATCACACTTGCTCTTAAAAAGCCCTAGCTAGAATGCTCATGTCGCGTGATTTTGCAGTATAGATGAAGGTGCGGCCTTTTGAGGTTAAATTAGGTGACTCTAAGTAGTAGACCTGGAACATGCAGAACCTCTTCAATAATTGTATTTATGAAATGTGATGTCACAGCTGTCATCAAGACTACTTTGGTGAACGGTGTGGAGAGAAATACATGAAGACTCACAGCGGAAATGACAGTGACCTATCCAAGATCGCATTAGTGGCCATAACCGTCTTTGTCTCTGTCATAACCTTCACAGCTATTGGCATCGTTGTCACCATCCTGTAAGTACAGCACCACTTAAGAGTATTTCTGCAGGCTCTACTGTCATAGTCTATGTGAGTTATTTTATAGCATGTGACCCTTGAGCTATAATTAAACTTTGCATTACTCTGACTACCATTGAAATGACATATAAAACCATTTTTTCAGAGCTAGAATTTTTTTTAGGTTAGAAATTGATATTTTTATTACATATTATACTTTTGGTGATGTTTATTTCTTAATCTCAGAACGTGCTAGTATTGTCTGTGACTACTTTAAACGTAAGCGTAAAGCTTCTCAGAAACTAATTAGGGTCACATAAGTAATTAGGGTCACATTAGGCTCGTAGCCCATACACACTTCTCCAGCATTAAAAACAATCCTGGAGGGCTTCAGAGGAGCAGTCAGGGAAAGTCAGGTCCCTTCTCACAGCACAATGCTAAGCTCTGAGCTTGTAATTTCTTGGCATGGTGCTGATTGGTTTGTGGCTTAGGCCTGTTTCTGTCCTTATTGGGTATTAGAGTGTGGGAATGCATTAAAACACAAAGCGAAACATTTCCTCCTGATGCCATGGTGTGGGCAGCAAGGACAAACTTTGTTACTGTGGTCCTCCCACAGCATCTTCCCTGGGCAACACGCCTCGCTTCAGGACCAAAGAATGCCCCCGCTAGCCTGTTCTGATGGGTACATCAGCTTGGTATTGTCTCCCAGACAGAAGTCACTGGGTAGGGGAAGCTGGAGGAGGGCCCGCGAGGCTCTGGAATGACTCACCGCTGCTAGGGCTTGGGAAAAGCAGTGGGTTCATTATTCTAATTTTAGGTCTTGGTAAATTACTCTAACAACTGGATTGTGTACACAATCCATCACTGCTGTTCTTCAGGATATGGGACTTATCTCCTGCCATTGTTTATTAGTATCTCAAATTCAGATCAGATAGAGATCAAATGACAGGTAAAAGCTATTTTATGAAGCACAAGGAGTTTGATGTGCAGTTTAGATTTGTTTTGCACACCTGGAATTGTCTTCTAGTGCCTCAAGGCAGGTATGCAAATGCAGCTAGGAGTGAAACGAACCCCTGCGAATCACTATTATTTGTCATGGAGAAATAGAAAACAAGATGTCAGCTAAAGATGTTTCCCAGTGGCTCAGCTTGCACTTGTTCATCCTTCAGTGCTCACTAACCCTCTGGCTGGATGGCGAATGACCATTGTTCTATGTTGGCTCTCTGTTTTCTTTGTGGCTGTGATGGGGCTAGAGCTCAGGACCTCACACATGGGCCAAGTTCTCAGAGACTGAGCAGCTTCTACTTCTTTGCCACAAGATCAGTGTTTCCCAAGTTCTCCTTGAATTTGTGATCTTCCCATCGTGGTTTCTGGAGTAGCTGGGATGGTGGGCCTGCGCCACCAGCTTGGCCTCATTCTATCACTGTTAAGAAGTGATGTTTTTTTCTCTTTTCTCTCAAATTCTTATATTTGAAACAATCAACACTAATCTTAAGCCACGTCAACTGAGCATTTTTTCCCCATAATTGAAGTGAATATTTTTCCTTAAACATAACAAAGTTCTTTTGGATTTAAAGCCAATGTCTGGTGGGATGACCCGGGAACAACTGCAAGTAGTGGACAACATCCCCGCCCCCCCTCAATTTTAAGCTGTGGGGTTTTAAAAATAGAATGCAGTAATAAATAAAATTAGAAGGAAACATTTATATTTGGAAATAAAACACACATTTCTTTGTAAACATTCAAAAAGTCTAGCAATTTAAACTCACTTATTAGAAACTTAAATTCATTCCTATATATTCATTTATGTCCATGGGGTCCTTCTATTATACACCATTACCCCCCCCCCCCAATGCTTAATAGTTCAGGATTAACCACAAAGGATGTGGCTATGTTCTACTGTGTGAACGTTTTCATTGTGAATACACACTTACATTTTGGTGTTCTAGACATGTGTTTATATAGTGACAGCCCGTGTATCCCCCTGAAAAAGAATATTGGACCAGATATCGAGTCGTGTTTAGGTTTTGGTTTAGTGCAACAAACCAAAATATAGTGATTGTAAGAGTCACAGGAAGGAAGTCCCCATCATGAAAATCCCCATTGTACAGGTTGGTAGGACTTGCTAACAGTGGGGTTCTGTCTTCTTCAAAGGCTTCGAAAACGATACTTCAAAGAATATGAAGGAGAAGCCGAAGAGCGGAAGAAGCTTCGACAGGAAACGGGAAATGTGCACGTCATAGCCTAGCTGAAGACAGTCCAGGTTTGGCCATTAGGATTCACCTGCCCCTTAGATGAGGAATCTGTTCCTAATCAGGAGTCCATGGGAACCGCTGTTCAGAGGACTGTTAGGCTTTCAGGAAGACTGACTTCAGCCTTGTGAAGACTAAGTGTTTAATCATTGCTCAAAGGAATGTAGATGCGGGGGAACTCCAGTCCTGTTCTCAAAGAACATAATGCATAAAAGATGGAGAGAGCTGTAGAGGATCAAAGCATTGAGGAATATAAGACAGAAACTACGTAAGGAAAGAAGGGCTAGGAAATGCCCTGCACCCAAAATGACCTTTCGAGTTGGAAAGAACCTAGGAAATCAGGAGAGCAATTATGAAGAAAGATTGGCAATACTGAGAGGTTAATGGGTCATTTTAGGAACATAGAATTGGCCTCATCCCACTGATTGTTGGGTGAGATAAGGGAGTAATGACTGGGTGGGCTCACACCGAGGAAGGCCAAGAGGAGCTTATTCCATGAGAGGAGATCCTTCTGGAGACAAGAATTTGAAGGTTCCTTTAAGAAAAGGGAGGGGCACACATTTGAGAGGGGTTTGGTAAAAATCTAGAATTTGATTTTTAAGCAGGGAGAGCTAAGTACATATAGTAAAGAGTTAAGGAAGATGTCAGAGGAGGAGGGTGGCAGAGAACTCAGATCCTCAGACACTTAGGGACATTAGCATGCTGTACTGGCATGTGGTGGCTGCCTATTAACTGGTAGCTACTGCCCCAACCCTCTCTTTCTGCCTTCAGTGGAGTCGTTACTTGAGATGATTGTTAAATACAATATTCCCATACACTCCTTAAGTCTACTGAATCATAATGATTTTATGTTTGGTTTTTGTTTGTTTGTTTTTTTTTTTGGTTTTTTTGTTTCATTTTTGTTTTTTTTTTTTGTTGTTTTTGTTTTGTTTTGTTTTTGAGACAGGGTTTCTCTGTGTAACAGCCCTAGCTGTCCTGGAACTAGCTTTTGTAGACCAGGCTGGCCTCGAACTCACAGAGATCAGCCTACCTCTGACTCCTGAGTGCTGAAATTAAAGATGTGAGCCATCACCGCCTGGCCATAAATTCTATTTTTAATAAATATTCTAGATAATCATAACTCATGAAATGGCTAGCTGTCCATGCCAATGTTATGCTTAGTATTCATTGCACCTTCGAGAAATCTTTCACTTATGTGCTTATACTACAATTCAATGCATATAGAAGTGTGGAATAGGACATTAACATGCTGTACTGGCATGTGGTGGCTGCCTATTAACTGGTAGCTACTGTTATTATAGCCCTGGTACCAATTATCCCAAATTAACTGTATATCGTAAGTACTGAGACACTTAATCTCAGTTTTTAATTATGTCTAACAATGTATATTTGGTTTGGAAAACTGTTTTTCTTGACTCCAGTTGCCTCTTTTATTAAGCAAGGTTTTAAATGGCGTGAACACTTAACAGTTTTCACATAGTCATACACTTTAAGAAGAAATGAAATATGAACTCAAACCGAAGTGGCAGTTTTCTATGAGAACATCCAACACGTCTCCTAGGACATCCCAGAAAAGCGAAACTGACAGAAATTCTGATTCTTAGAAATTGCCTTGAAGCTGCGTTGGACTGGAGCTTATCTTTGATATGTTTCTCTCCTCACAGAGTAAGAGTCACGTCACTGCCAAGTCACAAGCACGGAGGGTCCTCTTTGTGATGAAGGAAGTGGAGCCTCCCGATGGCTTCAGCTTTTTAATCGTCGCTCTTCATGAGAGTCTTATTTCTGTACATAAACAGCTGTGTGGAGATGAAGTATTTTTTCATGTTGTAAATAATTTATTTAATATTTAAGTGTTATTTATTTTATAGCTCATTAAACTTTTTTAAACAAACAGATTGAGAGTTTGAATATTGAGAATTTGAAATCATGATTCTCAGGCTTATAGATATGGGTACCTGCACCTGGCTTTAGAGAGTACTCTAAAGGAGAAAACTCTGGTCCCCTCGTTCACAAACACTAACAATTGTGATAATAGTAATTCCAAACTGACCTTTCCTATTCCATGTAGGACTTACATGAAATTATGTAAACATCTGAGACACACATGCACACACACATATGCACATATACACATGCACACATGCGTGCACACATATTTCCGTGTTCACTCTCCCTTTTCATTGCTGTGATGAGCATAGACTAAGAGACAGGAATGCATTGAAAATTACAAGAGTCACTTTTCAAGAGAACCAGCAAACATTTGCAGAAGAGACTTCCTTTCCTAATACAATACATATTCATGGGAACCCAGCACCGTCTCTTCCCTCCACTTGCTAGGGTCCTCATAGTATGTGTGCTTGTCTAGATGGTGCTGTTTTATGAACATTAAAGCTAAGGGGCTATAAACAATGTAGTGCCTGGCTGGTAGTTTTATGCATATAAAATGAAGGAACCTTCATAATGGGTTGGCAGTTTGAGAAGGAATGATCATCATTTAACAGTAATCATATTGACTGTCATGAACAAAAGTGCCATGAGCATCAATGGTTCATCCATCTCTGACATACCAACAAATCCTTGCCCATTGACCACAGCACCATTGGTTCCTAGCCTCGCTACACATATCACTTAAAGAAGTTGAAAATATCTGAGCACTCAGATAACCCCTCCCACTCCATGCTGCTGACTTGAATGGGCTGGAGTGAATTATGTCATCTGTATTTATAAAAGATTCTTAAATGTTTATTATATGTCCCCAATGTTGACTCTTTGATTTACTTCTGTTGAACTTCTTTAGCATACATATCTCTTGGTCTTATTCACCCAATATGCACTCCAGCTAGATGCAGTGCAATGCTAGGGATGCAGGACAGCCAAGTTATGGCTTGGACACATTTCCCACCTCACTGGTGAGAGCGGTGTGTTTTTTCAATGCAGTTTCAGAAGCAACTAGCTGAGGCATGCCCCAGAAATCCATGCTCCCAGCCAAGTCATCATGGAGGAGTCAGGCGAGTCCATCCTTCCTCCGGAGATACTACCTGGGACTGTCCTTGAAGGATGAATAGATGGGAAGCTATGCTTCAGGCATCACCTACTACAACAAAGAAATGACAGCCACCAAAGAGTATGCTCTGACAACGAACATAGTTCACTGTTGAAACTGGAGTCAAGAGAGGTCTAGAGAAGGTGAGGATGATGAAGACAAAGTCACACAGGGCTTTTAACTTAAGCTAAGATGTGGAACACAACTGGACAGAAATCAGGGTGATTTACAATCCAGGTAGGGTTTGAAAGCACTGTCTTGGTGAGAGACTTATCCAAACCCAGAGGTCAAATGACCAGCCTGGAAAGCGGTGAAAATATTCTATGTGAAAAATTAATGTCTACACCTGGGAAGAAGAGAAACTTGACATGGATTTCAAGTTTTATTTATTTAGATTGAACATAAAATCAAGGCTATTCATTATAAAAAACAAACAAACAAATATGAAGGCAATGACATAGTAAGGGAAAGAAGAAATGATCCTGAAATGATCCCCCAAGTTTTTGGATATAGCGGTCAGGTGACTAGGGACTCTATGAGTTAAAAAGTAGAAAATCCCTTGGGATGGCTTACTAAGTTTTTCAGAATACAAGCATGAATTCCTTGAACCCTCGGCTGAAGAGCATGTCTTCTTAGATGATCTCTCGTCTCCCTTTCTACAGTCTCATGTAGTCAAGGTGTTTGTTGGGCAGGGAGGATTCTATCAGATCATGAGGTGAGTAAGGTCTGTTTTTAGTGCCCTCACTTGTATATAAGATAGCTAAGTAGCCTGTTTATAGCGTAAAGACCTAATAAGATGATTTTTTGTTTGATCTACTTGTGTTACCTCTATAAAAGTTCCTTGTTGTTTCCCTTCCCCACCATCTCTTAAAAGATGACTGATCTCTTGTTTATGATGTGCACACACTGCATGGCAAACACAGAAGAAGATATGTCAGTCAGATAAATCTGGGAGATACACAGTTAATGCTGGATGTTCCTCTTTAGCCAAAACAGTGACTCCACTCTCTGAAAAGGCTGCCATTCAATTAACTGGATAACAGCTACATGCATGCTTTGCCCAAGAGAAAGATAGTTTATGAAGTGCTAGTTGGAATAGATTAGAATATTATTCCTTCTTAGAGTGAAATCTTACTACAGTAAAAAAGGGGGTGTCAAAGTGTGAATTGGGAGTGGGAAGAAATTAAAGTCAAACCCTCTCACCTAAAATGCTTAAAGGGGAAATTTCAGTGCTTTAAAACTTATATAAAAAACAGTTAGTTCGATTAAAAGAAGCACTGAACAGTTAACATAAGGAAAGAAGAGTTACCTATAAAATTAAAAAGTGATAGTGATATTTACGGGATGACTAAAAAGACCAACAATAAACTATGTGATCTCCAATTTAAGGGTGGAAGGGTATGAAGAAGAGAGCCTGAGAATTTGATAGGAATGTGGATGGGTCTGAAATGGTATAGCTTCTGTGTTGCTTTAGTGAGGATTAGAAATGGTGACATAATCCTCCAGCGACTCTAGTCCCAAGCTAGCGCACACAGAGCATGGGTGGGATTTTTGTTTCCACTCACATTCTTGCCTGGGTATTCCTTTGTGAACACACCACAAAGACATCTGCGCAAGATGTCTTTGTATACACAGATGCTCAAACTTTTGGGAATCAGAAAGACAAGTCAGAAATATAGAACAATAACAAGATGTCACTTTATAGCCATCAGATAGAAGAGAAAAAGAGGAGGAGGACAAAGAAGATGAAGGTGGCAGCAAAACATTGGCAGAACATTGTGACTATAAGAACCCTTCAGTGCTGCTGTTGGGATAAGCCAAGAATTACCATCACTGGATCTTCTTGTCCATTTTTCTTATGTGAATAAATTGCTTTTTTTTTCTACTTTCCTCTTCTGTTTTGGCCCCTTTAATTGCTTTATCGAAGAGAGGTGGCTGGACCTGGCCAGGAGCACAGGTTGTGGCCTCCCATTTCAGTTCAGTAACAAATAGACTGTATTTTGCAGAGTGAATATTCCATTGAGGTATGAGGGCTGGAAATGAGGCCACCATGAGGATGTTCATTGCAGCAATGTTCATGTGACTCGGGTTCAAAGCCAATCTGTGCATCCATCACTGGGTAATTCAAAAGCAAAGCATATGGGTGCATAGGAAAGTATTGCAATGTAGTAGGAGACTGATCTTTTATTTCCTGACCCAGACCCAAGTAGTCACACAGAAATTGTATTAATTACAATACTGCTTGGCCAATAGCTTAGGCATATTTCTAACTATCTCTTACATCTTAAATTAACTCATTTCTATTAATCTATGTATCACCACAAGGCCGTGGCCTACCAGGATGGTTCTGCCTCGCAGCTGACGTCTTTCTCCTTCAGCAGCTACATGGCGTCTCCTTGACTCCACCTACTCTCTCTACATATCTTTTCCAGCCTGGCTGTATTCTGTCCTGTGGTAGGCCCAAACAGCTTTATTCATTAACCAATAAGAGCAACACATATACAGAAGGACATCCAATTCACATCACTACACAACTGTTAGAAGTAAAGAATGTATGTTCATGGCAATAGGGGTGTTTTTTTTTTTAGATTAACATTTAAAAAGATGGTGCTGAACCAAGTAGGTCAGAAATAAGCCAATATAGTTCATATTTACTTGTCCTAACTAAATAAGCATTACAGCATCACACTGGTATACAACGCTTCAGCTGTCTGATCATAAAGGAAAGGTGTTAGGAATGGAGAAGTAAGGAGAAAGTTATGAAAAACAGCTAAATAAAATAAATCCACGTAGCAATGTCAGCTGTGTGTTATGAACTGAGACAATGTCAGTTCAACCCTTTGCACCTACCTTCATAGATAAACTAGGTAGCTGACTTCACTGAGATGGTACCACTTAATAATAGTTGAGACTAGGGTCAGAGGGGCAATCACAGTATGGGACCATGGGTAAAACGCTGGTGTGAGAAGATGCTTGACCCATTTGGGATACAGGATGAGGATGGGGTAAGGAAAGGAAGACAAGGAAAGACTTTGCAAGGGACTTGGAAATGTTTAGAATTTTGGATTAGGGTAATGGAAAAGAACAGACTGATATAAGAGAAGAATGTTTCAAGGTGTAGTTGACAAACCATGATGCCCTGGGGAAAATGAGGACAGGAATGAACCAAAGGGACCAGTTGATGGAGGCCACTCTTTCAGCAGGTAAAGAGATGACCAAAGTAGCTAGAATTAGGGTGGTGGCAGTGGCAATGGAGAGAAATAGGATGTACCACAAGAATGAGAAGGGCCTGACCAAAATCAGGGAATCTGGGGAAATCAATAACTCTAGTTGGGTATTTCAAAATGTTCAAATACATCATTAAAGTATAATTATTTTGTTATTGTAGAGAAAATGAAATCTTTCCACTGTTCCAATCTTTTATAGGCTGACTTTTGTTTACATTAAGTAAGAGATATCTGAGAGTGTCCAACAGTAGACATAACTAACCTGAATTTCTGGATTTTCAATAGGGAAATTCACTTGAACCACAAGCATGACTCAATCTGTTTCATAAGAGAGTGAGTAGCAGAGGCAGCATCTGTAAGATGTCGAGACATCAGACTAAATAACCCTTATCATCTCTTCCGAAGTTGAACCAGTATTCACTCCATAAAATCAGCGGGCAGTGTCAGGTGTGATGGCACCCATCTGTGGTCCCACCACTGGAGAAGGACAGGCCCCTAGGAGGATCCCAGCTGTGGTGGCACGCATCTGTGGTCCCAATACTGGAGAAGGTCAGGCCCCTAGGAGGAGCCTAGGTGGCAGACAAGCCTAGCCAACTTAGTGAGACCCTGTCAAAACAAAACAAAACAAAACAAAAAACAAAAACAAAAAACAACCCCAAACCCAACAACAAAACAAAACAAAGCAAAAAACAGCCCCACCCCCCACACACACAAAAAACCACCTCAATTGTTGCTAAAACAAGGGGAATAAAACATGAAGGGCACGGTTCCTATGGTAAACGCTTACAGTTGTGGTGGGGTGGGTTCAGCTTTCAGTTATCTCCCTAAAGCACTAGATCTTGAATTACCTTCTATCAAATAACTTCAATTATTCTTATACAAGCTCATGTTTGTGTCAGCTTCCCAATACTACCAAAAAATCCCCAGGTAAGTTTTAGTCCTTATCAAATGTTCTCTCTTACTGTGTTTCTGTGGCAAGGCAGCACCTCACAGTGATGAGTGTGCAGGAGAGAAAGCCCTGTGATACGTGTAGGGATGCTAAGAGGGAGATGGCAAGGGCCCACACTCTCTTTAGTCTTCCCTACGGCATGCAGTGACCTAAAACTTCACCCAAGGCTTCACCTTTGAAGATTCCACAACTCCCCAGTAGAGCCATGGATTAGAGATCAAGCTTTTAACACAGAGACCTTTGGGAGACATCCAAATGACAGCTGAAATTCAGTAAATGCTGAAATTTAGGGAGAAAGAAAATAAAAGTCAAGGCCAGTTCCACCAAATAAGCATATCGCTTATATTTTGATGTGTATTACTTCAAATACTTTATCAACATATATCTGTTTTAAAATAATTATTACCCTGACTACTTCATTGAACAACTATATTGCATATATATGTATATATGCTTTTCATGTTATTAAATACTACTCCAAAATAAAACTTTTAATACTGTAGTGTAGCTCATTAATTAGCTAAGTCTAGATAATTTTGAAGGAAAGTTATGGGATGTAGTGTGAATAAGATTTTCTAAATAGTACTTGTGATATATACATATAATAGAAAATGTTATGGCTAGGACAGTGAAGTTTGCTTTGGCAAATAAGAACTAATGTTGAGTATCAGAAGAGCTTTAATCAGCATCTGTATATAAACCCATTTATTCCTTACAACTCTATTAAATATTAACTGTCATGAATGAAGCTATTGAGGCCCAGGTCTTGCAGTGTTGCTGAAGGACACAGTGGCAGACTCAGGAATGCAAGGCTGGAGTCAGGCTCCTTCTCTGTCCTCTGGAGCACCACAGGACTGCTCTCTGAGGCATGAGACCAAGATCTCATGGGATAAAGGACAGACACAAGAAACCTTCACTTATGGTTAGTGCAAAGGCTATATTTTCAGGTTTACTGGACATACTTCCAAGGGTTCATGGGAAAACATGTGGCAAGAGGCATATATCGCACTTCCTGTTAGCAAGGAAGGCTGACTCTCCAAGAGCATTTCCAAAACAGCAAGTGACTGTCCCTTCATAATGGAGTATTGCTATTTCTCCCTTCCCCTGTGATAGAATTAATGGTTGTGTCTTCCTTTGTGTTTTACGTTGTAGCCTTTCCCCCCACTGTGATGTTGCTAGGAGGCAAGGCCCTTAGCAGGATACTGGTGAGGTTTTAGGTGGGGTTAGAGGAACTCATGAGAATGGAGCCCTCATGTCGGGATTTAGCGGTCTTGTAAGAAGAGGGAAACAGCACACATTCTTCTCTGTCAGCTGCAGACACATGAGAAGGTGGGTGCTTGCCGTCTAGGGAGAGGGCTGGCACCAAGACTAAAACATGCCAGCACCCGGATCTTGGACTTCTTAGCTGAGCTATGCGAAAAAAAAAGGACCGCTGACTGAGACACCCAGGAGTGGAGTGAGAGCTGTCCAAATTCACACCACTTTCTCTGAAGTAATATGCATGGCTTCCCTACTCTATAGTAGGCACGGGTGCCAATTCACTGGAGCATCATGGTCAAGACCTGTGGTCACCGACCAGGAAAGATGAGGCTCCCTGGGCCTGCCACATCCCAGCTCTCTTCATTCTTGGGTACCAGATGAAAGGCTGAATGTCAGTTTCTCAGTAAACATGAAGGACAGTGGATTGTGCATGTCCATATTTGCCTTTAGCCTCTCTCCAGAAACTCAGAAGGCAGAGGCAAAACCCCTGAGATCAGGCAGTTCAGATTCCACTAACCAGTTCAGTCCGGTTTCCTATAGTTTACCAATAACTCCTTGGGAACAATTTCCCATTCTTATTTGGTGGCATTTTTCTCATTATTACATGGTTAGGAAGTGAAGATAGGAAAGATCATGGAACCATTGTTGGCAACCTGTGCACTTTCCAGGGGAGGAAGAGTTGTAGGGGGAAGGCAAGGTCTCCAGCAAGACATTGCAGGGAAAGGAACTGCTTAAACTTGCTCAGGGAGGGCCAGGCTGATTGATTAGGGAGGGCCAGGCTGATTAGTTAGATTGCCTAGCACAGGTAACAAAAACTCGTGGGGGTGGAAGTACAGACTGTGAGGGAAGCTTCCTATTCAGATGCAGACATTGCCCATGGCATAGAGGCACATTCGGCATTTACTAGGTAACAAAATACAGGGGTGGAGCTAGAGGATTGGACAGAAATGATGGCAGTAGGAATCTGGGCAAGGACCAGGCAAGGGCATCTCTCTGTGGAAGGGGTGGAGTAGACTGGGCAGAAGTGGGGGCAAATAGCTTGACTCGAAAGGGTGGTTAAAGAAAACCTGACCACTTGAACCAAACAGAAGCTGTAATCTAGCTACAGTGTTTGTTACTCAACCTGTGGTTATGACACCCGAGAGTTTGTGAGGAACACAATCTCAGGCTCCACCCAAGGCCTACTCAGTCTGAAGCCGCATTTTACCAAGATCTCCAGAGGACTCAAGCCCACATGTTATCTGAGAAACAATGCCTGGGTAGAAGTGTGAGACAGGGGCAATGGAATCCCCTACAAAGAACTATGAAATCTGCACAGCATCTTGCAACTAAGTTGGTTTCAGAAGCACCAAGTAGTCTCTCCCTACGGGTAGATGCTGGCTTGGTGGACTCTAGGAAAATGTATAACTTAAGTGAGAACTGACAAGCATGTTCCTTGATAAAGCACAGATGTATTTATTTCTCTGTAAAATTATTGAAATTCATGATCATTTGCACAATTCAGTCTTTTATGACCCGACTATGCCGAGTGTGTCTCCTCAATGCCCAGGGTTATTTAGCTGTACACCAACCCAATGAAGAAAGAAGAAAAGTGGTGTCATGTATTAAGAACTTACCATCTTTTTGCATGAAAGAATTCATTTATTATGTTGTTTAACATATTCTAGTTCATTTTCTCACAGGTGCAGGCCCTGTGTTTCCCCCTTTACACGAAACTTCAGTGTAAGAGCCCTGGCATGGCATTTTTTGAGTGCTGAATGGTGTTCCTGATAGCCATTGTCTTAGAAGGTCTTGATGTAGGGATGGCTTAGTGTCCTTCTCCCCACTTTTGGTTACCCACTGTATCACTGTTGGAAGATAGACTGCCTGAACATTGCCACCACTGACAAAATCCTGGGACATTCTATCGCATAATGCCATGTTGCACAAGTGGTTTAAGAACTTAAATAGTCCTCACCAGGAACTTTTGGGATGGTATCTTTCCCACCATAAGGACCTCAAAAGTACCAAAACATTAGGACATTTTTGCTTATGGAAGGTGCTACTTGCAGTAGTTAGTCTAAGCCGTTCTTCCCTGGTTCTTATATTCATTATGAAGTAGGAACTTCCTCTCTGCGCAACAGCTGCATATCTTTGTCCTTAGATGAGTTTGTTCTACTCGGAGTTAGGTCAGATCTTCCAAGGTGACAGCCCACTGATGGTGGCCTGCTGGGATCCAGACAGAGAGAGACGAATCAGGAGCAATGAAATGGCTGTAAGAGGAGTGAGCAGGCTAAGGTGCTGACTGTAGGGAGCAGGCGGTGAGAGAAGCTCATCTTCTGGGTTCAGATCTGCTGCCAGGGCTCTTGTCCATCCCTTGTCCATTGGAAAGGATGGAGGGCCGGTGTCACTGTGAGAGACCTTATCAGGTGAGTTCTCAGCCACTTATGAGGTGGCACTTCGGAAGCAGAGCCTCGGGTTCCAGCTGCACATGCAGAGGGAGCAAAGGAGAGGTGAATATTGAAAAAGGGTTGTTAAAAACAATGGGCCACAAATTAATAGTCAGATAGACCATATGCTGGCTGGTGGGTAGCCAAGAGAAGCCTGATCAATAGCCAAGTTTTATGAAGAGTGAGCGCTACAAATCCATTCCTCACTTCCAGAAGGAAAGGAGCAAACTCCCTTTAACCTCCAGCCTAGGTGGGGTTGAGGCTGCAGCTGGAGAAATAAAGACATCATGGAGGGTAAGAGCACAAGTTTGGAAGCTGGCGTGGGGCCTGCATTTTCTTCTATATGTATCACCATAGTATCCTACAATTGTGCTTCTAATTCTAAATTTTCTAGACTTTTATCTTACTTTTAAAATTTACATTGTGGGCACCATATATACATGTATATGACTGTGGGCTCTTGGGTACTACAGTGTTTACAAAAATCAGAGGACAGCTGTTGGGAGCCAGTTCCTGCCTCCCATCTCCTTAGGGCATGGCCTCTCTTATTATTCTGTAGCTCTGAGTTCCTGCCTCCCATGCGTCCAAGCGGCTCCGCTGGCTTCACTTCCCATCTCACCTTAAGGGTGCTAGAGTTGCAGATGTGTGTCACAGTGTTTGGCTTTTATAAGTGGGTTTCCTGGGTCCCTGGGGTCGAAATCGGGTGGGCAGGCTGTGCAGCAAGTGCTGTGAGCCACTGAGTCACCTCCCTGGCGTCACAATTGCTCTTGGACCTAAGCAGATGTTCATGAACTAGCTCAGTGGGTCTTCTACTTTGCCCGTTCCATTTGTTCTTGTTTTAAAGCTTTCCCTGGGTGTGAACTATGTGTACACAAATCTTTGAAAGCACACCTTTCCATTTCTCACTGTCGTCTTCTTCTGAGTGGGCTCCTTCTGCTGGGCTACTAAACTCACTCAGACCTGGGCTGCTATATCCTTTTGGAAGCGACTCTGTTCCTTTCAATCTCCGGTGCCCATTTCTTGCTATACCTTAGTCGGTGCTGGGATGTCATCCCAACAACTATTTTCCATACAAAACCCATCCCCTTATTTCCACAAGTATCTCCCTCCCTCATCTCCTTCATTTACTATCCAATTCCATGGAATACACTTGAATAAAACTTGCTATTGGCTTCCTATTTTTATTACAATAGTTATTACTGAGCCCTCATTATCTTTTGCTTAAATAAGTGCAAAGCCTCCCAGTATAGTTCCTCCATCTCCATAGCTGATTACTCCTGTCCTTCATTAACCTTTCGTAGACCTGCCTGATGACTAGTCCTGAATTAAAGCACTGATCATATCATTTCCCTGCTTAACTAGCCAATGTCATTGTGTTCTGATCTTTATTAAGTGACTACACAGTTAGGTCACTCATTGTCTTTCTGGGATTTAATGTGGAAACAGATAATTCTGGGAGTACATGCTAAATTCACTGGACTCACCCTCTTCTTTCCCTGTGAGTGAGGCTGCTCAGCTCTGCACCCTCTTTCTCCCCTCTGGATCAGGTCCCGGTTCTCTAATTCCCTTCCTTCCCTGTGGATGGGATTCCTCCAGTATGCACCTTCTTCCTTCCCTGTGGATGGGATTCCTCCAGTATGCACCTTCTTCCTTCCCTGTGCACACAGTCCCCCACCTCTAAACCTTCTTCTATCACACAGCAACTTCTATGCAGCAAGGAGGGCGTGCAGCTCTTACATATAAACATATAAACAAAGTTTCCTGTTCTTAATTTCCTCTGTGTATTTAGGAAAGCCTGACTCTTAGAGTTTTAATATTACATAGCACTCGGTGACCCCTGGAAGTGTCTCCTTTAGATGAATCCTTTGTCAGAAAAGCTTAGCCTGGAGCAATGGCGCTGGGTCATTTTGAAACCTTAGCCCTGGCCTGTCTGTCCACGAAGTTTGGAGCTGGAACCTTGATACAGAATGAACGTGAGAAGTTATTGCTAGCCTGTTTATTTAGAAACCTTTCAAAGTGTCTTATCCTGACAGTTATTTTAATAAGTGGTCTCAAAGCATCCGAGGCCCCTTTGTGTCTTTCTAGGACATGCCCTGGTGGTGGTGTTGCCAGCTCTAATGGGGTTTCTACACGCTTCCAGGAAAGCAATCAAAAGCTCTTCTTTTTTCAATTTATTATTTTTGAATTTTTAGCAGCTGGTCTTGGGATGGAGCCATGTCTGTGCATTTTCATTTTTTGGCATTGATTTTTAACATGAATGATGTGGATGATAGAAAATGAGTCAGCTTTCGTAAGAGATTCATTCTTTCTCCTGGGAGTTGGGGGAGGGGTGTTGGAAGCACAGGTGGGGAAATGGATCTTTATGGTTTTATTTATATAATTAAGACACCTCTAATGCTAGGCAACTTGGCAGCTTAGGTTGGTCTCTTTACTTTGCCAACCGAAGTGTTCTGCAATTCCCCTTAAGCCATTAACAGGTTTTTAAGACAGGGTGCCTTGCTGTCAGCTAAGCGGCTTCAGCTGCAGTCTCTGCTCACAGCCTGGGACCTTAGCTTTGCCAGGGAAGGTGTGGCCACAAGTGAGTGTACCAAGTTCACAGACGTGGAATCACTGGATAGCCGGCATCAAAGGGCTGTGCGTTTGCACATGGGCACAGTGATGCAAGGCTGGCCCAGACAGAAGGTGTGTCGCCTGTAAACCCAGTGAAAGTCATGAGGCTGCAAAAAGAGACAGAAAAAATTTAGAGGCAGAAAGCTCTGAGAGCCATGCAGATTCCGCTAGGGCCTGTCAATTCTAGGAGGCCTAGCCACGCTCCGTTTACCATCTCCTAAAGAGAACATATAATCCTGATTAGATGAGTTTTGTTGGAAATAAATTTGAGATTAACATAATGAACTCAGCATTAACTTGACAGCTAGGAAAAGAAAAATAAACAATTAAAAGTCTTTTATAATTAAATAAAATAGTTCCATTTCAAATCCCTTTGGTATTGGAGCCGAGGTCATATAGACAAACTGCTTTTAAAGTTCCCTGTAAATCCTGTCACATCCTGTAAGATGATTCGCAGGAAGAATGAACAAGGTGCTGATGTAACCACAATGGGAAGTCCCATAAAGTTACATTAAATGGAATACTCTTAGGGGTGGTTGCACACTTGGTGAGTCCCATAAAGTTACATTAAATGGAATATTCTTAGGGGTGGTTGCACACTGGGTGGAATTCAAGGCCAAATGAAGATATTGTGGTGTAGCATAGGTCTAATAGGTCTTAATAATAAAAGCCTGGAGTCAGATACAGGGGGAAATGCTGAGAGATCAGAGTTAAAGGAGAAACCACAGCCATCTTTACGGACGCAACTTCCCAGCTGACTGAGCTCTTGTCTTGTCCCGCCTTATCACTTTCTCTCTCGGCCCAGCCATATTGCTTCCTGTCAGTCTCTACAGACCTCTAGACCTCTATGGTTAGCTAGACGCTGGCTCCACCCTCTGATCTTCAGGCAAGCTTTGTTTGTACAAACAATATATCACCACAGTGTGGTACTTGTCCAAGAAAGCAGAAAAAAAGTGTTTATTGTGGAGCTAACATATGAAATACGTTTGTTTCCCCTGGATTAGAAAAACTAGAAAGACGCAAGAAAAAAATGCAAAAGGAAAATGAGCATGCTTGAAGAGGATGGTGATAGGCTCCCAGACAGCAGTGAATCCGCCATGGGGAATTTGCAGCTGTGGTTGCAAAGGAACAGCTTCTGGCTAGACCCGGTCTACAGAACTTTTATTTAGAAGCTGGCTAGAGGGTTATCTACCAATATTTAAAAACTCAGAAATTATACATAAAATGGAAGCATTAGATTGTTTTCTTTAAATAGAATCTACAGATAAGAGGGAGATTTCATTTGCTCATGGTAACTGTCAGTCTGCACCACTGTTGGGGAGCTTTTGCCCTAAGAAATCCAGTTCTATTGGGAGTGCTTCACGTTTTTTATTCTCTGGCTTTATCAGGGGCATTTGAGCTATGAATATTTATACACAACTGTCTTATTTAAAGTATTTACCCAAATAGTGAGTGTGACAGGTTTTTTGTGAATTATACGTAGAAGAAAAAAGCATATGTACAGCATTATTAATGTGCATTCATCCAGACTGTCATGGTTTATGAATAAAAGGACCGGCCAACAGTTTAATGGAGTAAAGAATTCATCTTGAGTGGAGCAGATGAAATGGTTCAGTAGGTAACGGAACTTGCTAGAAAGGCGGATAACCTGAGTTCAGTGAGAGTAACTGAGCTAACTAGAATATCCCTCTGATCTCTGACACATGCTTCATGGCACCAGTGAGTGCACATTCACACATGTGCTGCCCCCGACTCTAAAATAACAGAAATAAAAAAATTAGCAATTTTCCCAGAAGCATCAGCATGTGCTGTTACATCTTAGAATTGTTTGATTATTCTTTTATTTAATAAGCATTTATCGAACATGTTTCAAGACACTGAAGCATCCGATATTTTTGCTAGCAATTGTTTTATTGAACAGTTATTATCTTCTAGTCACTAGAGTTAGAGTGGTAAATAGAGAAGATATATACTTAAGGAGTTCATTATTGGGTGTGAACAAGTAAATAGAAATGAGTAAGAAAAGAAAAAAATAAAGATCACTATTCCAATCAAAAGGATGTCCTATGTAAAAACAAATGAGTACTGGAAAATTCTGCAAAGGTTTAGTATACAAGATATGTATCCTATTGTGAATCTTTACTTAACTAAATTTCCAGATGTGGCATTCATGAGTATGGAGAACTGATCGCAGTGTGTTAAGAGGGATTAAGGGTTTGAGATACTTCCCCTTGAGCTGTGATCAGGGACATCTGAGAGACTCTTCAACCTCCACCCAATGATACAGCCAATTGCTACTGCCCCCAATTGGGTGCTCCCCAGAACTGGATGGTAAGACTCCACTGCTGAAGACACATTGGTTCCAGGAACTTTAGGACTCAAGTTGCTACTGAGCAGGATGCTTCCTCCCTGCTGGTTAGCTTTCATGGTGGTAGAAGGTGCTTTGTAGACTGCCTGGCAGGGGAAGTCATATGCCCATAGATGAAATAGTGATGTGAATGTTCCCGGGTAACCAACTGATTTCTGATTGGAATTAAAGCCTGTTCCACAGAAGGAAATGCATGCCTGCTAGTGTAAATCTCATCAAAAATCCATGGTCGAGGAGCTCATAGACCCCGGGGGTGAACTCTGTTCCACCAGCTGCTTCCCAAATAACCACTTAGAGCCTTATTAGTTATAAGTGATCAGCCATAATTCATGCTTATTATTAGCTAGCTCTTACAACTTAAATTAACACATTTCTATCATTTCTATTAATCTATGTGCCGCCCTGAGGCTCATGACTTTTACCTCTTCTGCACGCCCTGCATCCTTTATGTCTGGCTCCACCCTCCTTCTAGCATTCTTTCTACCCCCAAAATCTTGCCTTGCCATTGGCCAGTCAGTCTTTTACGAACAATGAGAACAATACGCATTTACAATGTATAAAGATTCCTCTACAGCAACCAAACAACTAGATTCCTTTCTTGACAGTGAATTTGAGTACTTTTGAGTTAGATACTTAATAACAAAATAAAGTCTTTGTTTAAAAAGACCTGCGGTAGACCAGTATTTTCATGCAGTTTTTGAAACTCAAAGACACTCTATATCTTTGTGAATATCTTACAGTAGTGTTTGTCAGAAATGAGATGGGACAGAGACTGAATTCACCTTCGAAATAGTTGATTGATTCGTTGATAATGCGGGTCCTTTCACCTTCTCTAGAACTATTGAATCAGAATTCTTGGCATCTATGTTTCAGTAAACCATCTAGTTTCTTCTGATCCACCTGCAGTTAAGAACTATCAAAGCAGCACTGACCTCAAAGCTCAAGGTAATCCAGTATCATTTAGTAAATAACTATTAAGCACCTTTTGAGGTTCAGGCCCTAGTTCTTTTCTCCTGAGGGAGCAGGAAAGATGTGTGTCTAGCCCAAGAGGTGCATATTGTAGTGGGAAAAAGAAATAGGATGAAAAATAGGAAGTGTAGTAAAAGACAGCATACACTAATGATACACAGACTGCAATGAGCGTCAGCCGAGTCCCAGGTGGTACCTAGGTTCCAAGGAATGGAGAGAAAAGGCTTCCCAGGAAGCTTTGAAAGTTGATGAGAATTCAATCCATATGTCTTTGTTTGTGCTCAGCACAGGTTTGAAGTCCCGGAACCTGGCTGGGGCTCTGCTCTGCTCCCTCTATGATCTTGGCTAAGTCACCTAACATCTCTGCATCGGTTCATTTATCTGTAAGACACCATGTTTGGCAAGGTGATTTAAGGGCATTTTTGGTTTTGGTTTTGGTTTTCAAGACAGGGTTTCTCAGCGTAGATCAGGCTGGCCTTGAACTCAAAGATCTGCCTGAATCTGCCTCCCCAAGTGCTGGGATTAAAGGCTTGTGCCACCACTACCACCAACTTAAGGTCATTTTTAATAATAACAGAGAAATGAATACAGGCTTTATCTGCTTTGGTGATTTGAAATTTGAAAGCAGAAAGAAGGCAAACATGTGATACTTATACATAAAATGCCTAAAAGATAGCTCAGGCCTGAAACATAGCGTAGACAGACTGCCTAAGCTAAGGATGCATGCGGCATGCTGCTGGAGGTGAGGGCCCTGTGCTGCTGGGTGGAGGTGTGCCGACGCTGGAACCCCCCAGGCTCCTTTCCCAGACAGGTTTGGCCAGAAGAGCAGCTGGCACAGTGGCTGTCACTGCTGGTTCTAGGTTGTTTACTTCTCGCTGAATATGCACAGTAAGGGGTTTGTGGCTGCTCCTGCTGCCTCTGGCTTGCCCTAGAAACAAACAAACAAACCAAACAGAAGACAAGACAAGCACATGTTTTCTCCCCCAAAGAAGCCGGCCAGGCCTTTTTAGCTAATGTTGAACCAGACAGAATGGAAAGCTGGGGGAGAGGGTCTGCCTTGGGTGTCAGTTTACAAGGGAAAAGGGCTTACAGATGGATGAGTCTGCTGAAGATCTGCCCACAGCAATTTCTTCTCCCTCAACTTTAGTCACCGTGCAAATGGTAAGGAGGAATCTTTGCTTTCTTTTGTCATCCTAGGCATTGTGGGGTGACTGCAAAGTAAGAATTATGCTAAATGTTCTGCAGGTACTTCTGAGCATCCTGGAGAAGAACCCCACGTCCCTCTCTTCCTGTGACTGCTTTTATGGAGGACAGATGAGGCATCAAGCCTTTTGAAGCTCCCTAGGGAGGTGGTGTGGTCTGGAAGCCCATGGACAGCTGCCAAGTTTCCAGCTTAATGATAGGAATGACCCAAGAGCAGCGGTGGGCAGATAAGCATCAACATCTGCCCCAAGGATGCCTGCCTCCCAGCGTTTTCTGATTCCTCTGACACACGCTCCCATCACAGCTGATCTGAAGCTTCCAGCATGAGGTCACTCAGCATGGAGTTGAGAAGAGGTGAGGACAAGCAGCTTTAGCAAGCCAGTTTCCAGTGACTGTGGCAACGCTCCCATCTCAGGGCATTCCTAAACTCCCATCTTTTGACCAGAATTAACCCTGTTCACAATTTTCGTTATCTACCTGGTTTTCGACGTACTACAACTATGCAGAGAAAATCAGCTAAGGGAAGAAGAAGCAAATGGCTATACGTGCAGGTTTCCTATTCTTCAGGAGGTAGGGTACTTAGGTTCCAGTGCTAGCCAGGCACAGCCCATCTGAAGGACTTTAAGGAATTATTTAGATTTACCTTACCTCAGTCTGCTATTCAGCATATTGAAGGTGGTAATAATAGTACCTAATTTTGTCACGAAGACAAAGTGTTAACACTATGAGCTCTTTAAATCTTTGAAGTTAGTAACATTATAAGCTTAAAACAATCTCTTTCTCTTACCCTCTGTGTGTGTGTGTGTGTGTGTGTGTGTGTGCTCTTACCCTCTCTGTGTGTGTGTGTGTGTGTCTGTCTCTGTCTCTCTCTCTCTCACACACACACAGAGGGGGGAGCTAAGTACTCTCTCTCTCTCTCTCTCTCTCTCTCTCTCTCTCTCACACACACACACACACACACACACACACACACACACGGGGGGGGGGAGCTAAGAACTGTCTTATGCATCTTCACACACTCCCAGGACTTTAGCTGTTTTGTACTCAGATCTGAATCGAGACGTGTATAGGGTGTACTCCGGTGAGCTTCACACTGGCCCCAGAACTCTGCTATTTAGGGGCATTCCCTGAGTCATACCCAAGGGATCCACTTTGCTCATTTTAACACATACTATCAAATTTCTCCCATCCCCCCAAGACTGTACACATTTAAACTTCAACAATAAAGTATGACACTTAATATAGAAGGAGTTATTGATTGGTGATATTATACATTGTGAGAACTGACCAACATAAGCAGTAATATGCGCAGGATCTCTGGGCTCCAAACATAATTACAAAAGCGGGAAAAGATGTGGAAATAAGAATCATGACATTTGTAATAAGGACATGGAGAGGGCCCAGTGTTGCTGCTTAGGTTTTCTACCAGCAAGACTTGCTAGTGTGATACCTCATTTCCCCACCTTTGTTGACAGCTAATGTGCCTTATCCAGACACAGGAGGAAGCTCTAAGTGGTTTAGGATGCTTTACAATAGGACTGAATTGACTATAGATAGGAGCCACAGCATAAGGGCTGCCCCAGACAGGCAGATGGTGACACCACCTCTTTCTCCAAAGCCTAGATCACATTCTCCAAGGCACTCATTGCCAGGGCTACATGACCAGGGTATATTTGTCACTTGTCATTCGTGCTACATGCATAGCTTTTCGCTTCTCATAGGCCTAAGCTGGGAAGGTACTTATGCAGTAGAAGGACTTATGGAAGTATAAGACCTGCCCTGCTGGCATCAAGGTACTTTCTACGAAGTGGATGCCAAACAGTGCCTCTCCTGTTTCAAAGGAATGTGACGGTCACATTATGGGTCATATAGAGCCTAACTAACTAGTAAGAAGCCCCAAAACTGTGGTTTAGAACAATATACTTAGAAGGCATCAATTGCAGTGATCACAAAATGGAAAAAAAAAGAGTAAAATTTGGAGTAATTTAATCAACTAAAGTAATGCATCTTGTGAAATTCATCACCAGTTTCTGCAATTATTTATGTCGTTAGAAACTGCACTAGAGCTTCTGGATCCCACATCTACAAAGGAGTTACATCCTGAGCTGTACGCAAGCATGAGCCCACTGAATTAGAGAACTTGGGATTATCCTAAACTGGTGTAGATCATCAGAAAGCTACAGTTATAAACAAAAACGAAACATTATCCCTGTGGCTTAGACTGAATTCTAGAGAAACTACTTGAAAAAAGTATGCACTATTGTTTCATCCCAATAATACTTATGTAAGATGTGTGGCAGGAGAGCAAAACATGGGGATAATTCTCTTTACACACACCAGAGTACAAAACAGAATCGCTCCTTCTCTGTCCAGTTTGCCACATTGGTCATTAAATTCACTACGGCACGAAGTCACCTGCTAGATCACAGGTACCCCAGGACTGACCCTGTTGTTTCTATCATTCATTTAATAGAAATTGAAAGTAACAGAGAGAGGAAAAAATTAAAGGGATGTTTTCCCACTGAGTTGGGAAAAGTAATCCCCTTCATGAGGATGGAAAAGAAGACTTTACAAGTATCATTGAATGGCTAAAAGCCCTTTTCTGCGTGGAAACAGAAAAAAAGTATTGTTTTATCGGGAAAAGTAAGAAAATTCTACAACAGAAAGAATCAAATTACCTTTTCTTTACCCACCAAATTGCATCTCTTTTATCCAAAGTCTCCTCTGAAGTTGGGTACATCCACACAAGTAAGTGACAAGGTCTTAGGGAAAGGAATCTAGGCTGAAGGGAATAGAAAATTCTGTTGCAGCCTCAGATAGCAGGGAAACTGGAAAGCCAAAACCTTTCTCAGATCTATCAAAGCACAGGACCGGAAGTGCAGGAAAAAGTAAATTCTTCTTCATCATCATCATCATCATCATCATCACCATCAACATCCTCGTCATCAATGGAATCTGGTAATGATTTCCCCAGCGGCAGGGGATGCTCTGTAGTTATCAATGTCATGTTTCTGTTTTACAACTCTACCCTTCCTTCTCTCTTCTGGATTCACTAGGCACATAGACAGTGGAGACTAGATTCCTTTCTAGTCTGAACATGTCTGATTTTTAAAACACTGGTAAAAGAAACTGTGTTCCTCCCAAGCACACAGAGAGTGCATCTTGTGTGCAATTTCAAAGACATATGAACTCTCTGACTCTCTGAAAAACAACTAAAAGAATATTTAAATGAGCCTAGACAATTTCTTTATCTTGCAAGGATATCAAAACAAAACATTCTTTTTCCTCCACCCATACCTGTATGCAATTATAACCTGTTGCTCCAGGAGGTTGGAAGCAAGTATGTCTCATAGGTACACACTTAGCTTCCTACCCACAGAAAACTATCATCTAAAGAGTTAGCCTGGGAACCCCTTTAGAGCCAAGTATTTTGCCAACCCTAAAATGGCTCCCTTAATTAAGATATCTTTTTCCCTGCTCCCATATTCACCCTTCCTCCATCTCAACCTTCCCACTCCCCCAAGCTCTCCCCAATCTTCCCAGGTGTCCAAGGGGATGTCCCCAGCTAGGTCCTTGGGCAGCGGAGGAGAGGGTGCCTGAACTGGTCTTCTCCCATAGCCACACTGATGAATATCTTGCATGTCACCATAGAACCTTCATCCGGTGATGGATGGAGATAGAGACAGAGACCCACATTGGAGCACTGGACTGAGCTCCCAAGGTCCAGATGAAGAGCAGAAGGAGGGAGAAGATGAGCAAGGAAGTCAGGACCACAAGGGGTGCATCCACCCACTGAGATGGTGGGACTGATTTAATGGGAGCTCACCAAGGCCAGCTGGACTGGGACTGAATGAGCATGTGATCAAACCAGACTCTCTGAATGTGGCTGACGATGGGGGCTGACTGAGAAGCCAATGATAATGACATTGGGTTTTGATTCTACTGCATGTACTGGCTTTTTAGGAGCCTAGTCTGGATGCACACCTTCCTAGACCTGGATTGAGGGGGGAGGGCCTTGGACTTCTCACAGGGCAGGGCACCCTGATTTCTCTTAGGACTGGAGAGGGAGAGGAGAGGGGGAGGGGTAGGAGTGGGAGGGAAATGGGAGGAGGGGAGGAGGTGGAAATTTTTAATAAATAAATAAATTAATTAATTAAAAAAAGAGTTAGACTGTATTTGTAGACATGGGAGCCAGGCCACAGGCTTCAACCATTCTATGCACAATCATGAATGCTCAGGGTGGGACGGTGTTGAAAGATACAATGTTTACTATATAAGGTCTATAGGAGAACCAGGGATTCAAATTATTATAATACAATGGGACAATTAATATCACCATTTGTAAGCTATGAGGTCAGAAGTAAAAACTTGTCCTCATTTGAAGGTTTGCCTTTCTTTCAGAAGAGGCAGCTTCTAGCTTTCAGTTTCTAGCTTTCAAATGCCCTGTTTGTTTCAATCAGGATACCCTTTTGCACTTGTGCCTACTTACATGGCAAATTCTTTTGGTGCCAGACCTCATTACAGAAACATACTATTTCAAGTTTTAAAAACAGAAATGAAGAGTTGGAATATTTCCAGTTTGGCACACAGCATAGTCAGGATACCGTATCTGACTGAGCTTACCCTTTGGGCTTCACTAGCCCCACATACAAAACAAAAAGGTGTTTGCAGTGCTGGGTCCAGAAAGTAGTATTGTTATCCCCAAAGAGATTAAATTCAGGGAATCTAGAGTGGGTGAAATGTATTTTGTTCTGCTTTAATAGAAATTAAAAAAAATGACATCCAGAGTAGAGCCAACATTTAGTGAGAACCTACTATGTGTCAAGAATGCCTCTAGAGATGCTGCGCATACTACATCAGGAAAAGACTAAATAGTACTAATTACAGAAAGGGACTAAATGGTTTAAGACTGAGAAGTACTCAACACTGACTCTGGCCTTCTGAGTTTGGAGGTTGGGATGAACTCAAGCCAGTGTACTTGGTGGCCTTTTTTGAGGTATTTTCTTTGATCTGCATGCAAGTGTTTGTGGAGCACAGACGACAACCTTAGATATTATGCCTCTAGTGCTGAACATCCATTTTGTTTGTGTGTTTGGTTTCGAGACAGTGTTTCTCACTGGCCCAGAACTCCTGATCAGTGTCGCAGGGATCTGACTCTGTCTGGGTTCCCAGTGCTTGGCACAGAGGTATACACCATTAACCTGTATTCACGTGAGTCCTGGGAACTGAGCTCAGATCTTCCTTGCAAACTCTTCATCAACTGAGCCATCTCCCCAGCACAGGATATCGTTTCTTTCTTTCTTTTGCAACTTTTGTCTCAATTTAATAGACGAAGCTGAGAGAAGTTACCTACCCTCAAACGATTTAATAATCAAGTCTAAATTTTATTTATTAATTTTGTTAATTTATCAATTTATACCTCTATCCACACATACTTTATCCACCACGAAGAAAATGAGGTGTGAAATATTAAAAGATGTTAAACAGAAAAAATTGATGGAACACTGTTTGCTCAGAAATCATATAAAATATCATTAAATACCAAGCAAGATGAAAACTATCCATGAGTTTTACAGAATGTCAACTTGAGGAGGAATTTTTGTGGAGAAAATTATGTATTCACTTTAGGTCTTTTTTAAAAGTAACTTCTGATTTACTTTGTCCCCCAAACCTTTGCCGACAGAGTAAACTAAATTACACCCTCCCCTAGTGAAGAGCCTGCAAATGGCATTCTTAACTCATGTGTGTGCTTTTTATAGGGCATTAAAGTCCTGTTGCTACAAATTGCCATGCACCGCACGCCCCCGTCTGCACACTATTCGCTACAATCAAGTTTGCAGGCTTTAGGCAAGGGGCTGGAGGTTGAGAATACACACAGAGAGACAGACCGACACACAGACCTCCAGTCGCTGGTACACAGCCCCTTTAATAGCACCATGGAGGCTTAAATATCCAGCAGTCAATGGCCAACAGGTGAAAATCCCATCCTCTGATCCTCTAGGCAAGGCACAGCTTTTAGTAACTTCAATTAGAAGGCTCTAGACAGAGAATAGAAGCTGAAGGCCAGGACTCGATTGGTCCCAACAACATATACCGTACACACATTCTCCTTGCCACTTTTTCCACAAAAGAAATTTCAGTATTCACACATCTCATGCAGGATTGAAGTATCACCATGATGAGACTCGAAGAATTATAAAAATAGCCAAACGTGTACTAGTAGATTGTATGTCATAAGTACTGACACAAGTATTCTTTGAAGCGGCACACTAATTTTTACTCTTCTTTCCTGTATGTGTTTGATAAACATAATGCTCTCTGCCAGCATTTTGTCTTTGCATTAATATAAACGATAAGCAGTACTTGTAAATAAGAATGTTGATAAATGCCAGCTACCGTACCTAAACAACAACAGATTATAGAAAAATGGCCCAGTTCCAGCTTCTAGTCATTGTTAACACATGCTGTTTTATAGTTTTCTCTTACTGTGTTGCAATAAATGTCTTGTCTGTTTTTCATGGCTTTATTACAAAGACAAAATAGGAAAACATTAAGCTATCAAAATCAACCCTTTTAAACTTCCAGTCTACATTGTCCCCCAAACCTTTGCAAATATAGTAAACTAAATTACACCCTCCCCTAGTGAAGAGCATGCAAATGGCATTCTTAACTCGTGTGTGTGCTTTTTATAGGGCATTAAAGTCCTGTTGCTACATATACTGTACACACATCCTCCTTGCCACATATGGGAGTATTATGGTTTGGATCTGAAGTGTTTTCCACAGGTTCATGTATTGAACCCCTGATTCCTGGCTTAGGGGACTATTTTAAAAGCTGTGTTGCTTTTAGGAGGTAAAGTTTGCCTGACAGAAGTAACTAGAAGCAGTCTTTGAAGTTTATATTTGTCCTTGGTTCTAACCGCAATGTACTTCCTGGTCAGTGACATCTGAACAAGCTATCACCGAAAGCTCCTGCCACCATGAATGGAGTCATTGTGACATGCCATCCCTACCTTGATGGACTAAAATCTCTGTAAGTTGAGCCAAAGTAAAAACCTCCTTCATGTCATTCTGCCAGTCATTTTGCCACTGATGCAAAAGGTAACTGATATGGCTAATGCCTATTATTTATTTATTTGGTTTGTCAAGACAGGGTTTCTCTGTGACATTTTAGAGCCTGCCTTGGCACTAGTGCTGTAGACCAAGCAGACTGTGAACTCACAGAGATCTGCCTGCTTCTGCCTTCCAAGTGCTGAGATTAAAAGCATGTACCACCACCACCAGTCTTGTGTCTATTTTATATTAGTTAACTCATCTCTAATCTATTTTGTTTTTGTTTTCCAAATAGTGAAGCATTTACATCTGATTATTGTCTCTCAAAATTAAATAAATGGATAGAGAAATGTGCAATTGGCAAAGTGCTTCTAGAATAAGCAGGGGACCCAAGTCTCTGTCTCTAGCACTCATGTAAAGGTTGGCATGGTGTTAAGCTTTTGTAATGCCAGCGCCAGGAAGGAACAGACAGGCAGATTTTCGTCATTCATTGCTCAGCCAGCCTAGCCAGCCAAACAGATGAGTGCCAGGTTTAGTGAGAGACCTTGTTTCAAAACATAATGTATGAGGAACATCTCTAATAAAATAATTGAAATGGCAATAAGGTTAACATTCTAGAAATAGTGGCTTTGTCACTCCCTCAAACAATGTACTTTCCTTTGTTATGAAAGAGAAAAATCTAATAAATTAACATGGTGGTCAAAGATCAGTAAGTACCAAATATTTTGCAAACATCTTTCTTCATATTCTAAAAAATAGCAGGAAACACTGACTTTTTTTATTTTTTTCCTCATTTTTTTTATTAAAGATTTCCATCTCCTCCCCTCCTCCTCCCCCTTCCCTCCCCTCCCTTCCACCCATACCCCCACTCCCTCCCTCTTCAGGCCAAAGAGCCATCAGGGTTCCCTTCACTATATTAAGTCCAAGGTCCTCCCAACTCCCTTGAAGTCCAGGAAGGTGAGCAACCAAACTGACAAGGCTCACAGTGAGCCCGTCCATGCTGTAGAGTTCAAGCTCATCGCCGTTGTCCTTGGTTTCTCAGTCCTCCTCCACCGTTAGCCACATTCAGAGAGTCCGGTTTGGTCGCCTGCTCCATCAGTCCCATTCCAACTGGACTTGGTGGTCTCCCGTTAGTTCTGTCCCACCGTCTCAATGGGTGAACACACCCCTCACGGTCCTGACTTCCTTGCTCATGATCTCCCTCCTTTTGCTCCTCATCAGGACCTTGGGAGCTCAGTCTGGTGCTCCAATGTGGGGCTCTGTCATTTTCTCCATCCAACGCCAGGTGAAGGTTCTATGGTGATATGCAAGATATTCATGAGTATGGCAATAGGATCTGGACATTTCTGGCTCCCTCTCCTCAGCTGCCCAAGGAACTAGCTGGGGGCATCTTCCTGGACACCTGGGAACCCCTCTAGAGTCAAGTCTCTGCCAACCCTAGAATGGCTCCCTTAATTAAGATATATAATTCCTTGTTCCCATATCCACCCTTCCTATATCCCAACCATCCTATTCCCCCAAGCTCTTCCCATCCTCCACTTCACACTTTTCTCTCCCCATCTCCCCATCCTCCCATCCCACCCCACCCCCAAGTTCCCATTTTTTTGTCCGGCAATCTTGTCTACTTCCAATATTCAGGAGGATAACTATATGTTTTTCTTTGGATTCACCTTCTTATATAGCTTCTCTAGGATCACGAATTATAGGCTCGATGTCCTTTATTTATGGCTAGAAACCAATTATGAGTAAGTACATCCCATGTTCATCTTTTTGGGCCTGGGTTATCTCACTCAGGATAGTGTTTTCTATTTCCATCCATTTGCATGCAAAATTCAAGATGTCATTGTTTTTTACCGCCGAGTAGTAGATGTTCCTCAAACAACAGGAACAAATTGTGAGTCATTGAGATTTCATACTCAGAGCAACATGAGAGAAAACAATTTGGAAAGCAGAAAAGCATTTGAAGGGATGGAAAGTGGGAATGCAGAAAGAATAGGAAGTTGGTTTGCCATCAACTGAATACCAGTGAATTTCCTTGGAAATGTTCTAAAGACATACAACCATGGAGAAAAATGAACGGTGTAGCATAACTTAATTGAAGAGCGGGGGCTTACTATATAGTTTTCCCTTTTATTAATGATATTATGTGATGTTTTAGCTATACTCAAATTATCTATTTTCATAAAATGTCAAATGTACCCATAAACTTTTGCAGCTAGCTATGAGTTCAGAAAGTCGTGGTCAATTTGATGAATATGGGATGTGTTATATATTGGAGTTTACTCAATAGACTGCTTATGTTTTCAAATTTAAAATTAAACAATCTTCCAACCCCCCCCCCCCAAAGAAAACATAATGTAAAGGCTAATAGAGAGACAAATACCGTTGATATGTGGTCTCTGCTTGTGTATACACATTTTCATGTGTACATGCACATACCTGTACAAACATGTAGCAACATGAAATAACACAAGCTGTTTTTTTTCCTTGTGGAACGCACAATATTCAAAAGTCTTGTCCTGGAGAGCATGAATGCAGAATGGAAATTCTTGGAAAACTACACATGACAGTGGCATGCACGAATTTAGTTATCAGCAATAATTCATGTCTTGAGTGTTGTTGGTGTTTTTCTTTCTCAGGAACAGTTTTTTATGTATCTAAAGGATTTTGTAATAAGTATGGAGAATGCGTGGACAGACGATTATTGCTTATGAAGGTCATTTTGATCACCAATGTGAATGCCAATTTATGTTAAAATGAAACAAAGGTTTTGTGAAAAGCAGACCTATAACACCAGGAAGGTTTAGAGCCTGTTTCTAAACCTGGGTTTATCAGGTATTGACTTTGCAACCTCCTATAGAACAAGTTCTGCATGTTTATATTCTATCTGTTATAATAGAATGATAATACATAAATAATGTGTAGGTCAGCAAAGAAAAAGTGAACACTAGGGTATTTTCTGACTTATCTTCCAAGTATGTTTGTGTTGTTTTGTCTTGTCTAGATTTAGTGGGACTAACCACTAGATTTGACTGACAGTCACTGAGTTTATAACACATTGCACTGCTCATGAAATTGCATTAATTTTATCTCTCTTCATTTATTCATCCATCCATTCGTTATTCATCAATGGATTTCTATTTTCACGTTTTACTAAGTCAATTCTCAGTTGATACCCTGTACTAGGGTGGTAAGGGCAAACAGGACACTTTTGAAAATATTTGACACCTTATGGATACTACTCTTGCATTTAAAAATCTTTTCCAGTGTGCTGCTATTTTAGATTGGTTGTTTGATTTTAATATTTAACAGTTTATCCTGTATTTTGTTATATAACTCAAAGCAAGAAAGTTCATAGTGATCTGTTGTGTGAATGATCTAAAATTTGAACCTTTAAGTATTCACTGTGCCCAAAGATGAATAGGCAATTGGTGGTAATAATGACTCAGCTATGAACAAATAGATATGGCCTCACCTACTGCTCCCAGCACATATGTGGAATAGTGTGATATAACCCCTACTTCTTTTTCTTTTACAGTAGAAGTAAGGATTCAGGGAATTTACTTACTATGTTGAACATACTGAACTCAGACTCATAGTAATCCTTCTACCTTTACCTCTGGGTGCTGGCATTGCATGGACCGCGTGGAGTTGTTTCTAGTCTAGCTGTAACTCATTGTTCAAACCTCACCTTCAACGATGCTTCTTTAGAAAACTCTTTCTTGACAAAGCTGCTCCCAACTGTGGACCCTATTAATCATTCCTGCTAAATGGTCTTTGTACATTCTATTATTTCACCAAGGTACTACCATAACTACAATTATCTGTTTAAAATACCTCACTAGATAAACTGTCTGACTCACAATGACCAAAGACCACACTCTGAGACTGTAGACTAGTTATTTCTGGTTGCTCTTATACAGGCCCTTGTGAAAAAGAACAAGTGGGTCAGAAAGAAAGTTTTAAAATGTGCAGTTTAGAGAGACAACTCAACTATTGTGCTGAAAAAAAAAAAGGCTGTAATTGTTTGAGATTGGTGCCATTAAAGATAAGCCTCTGGCTTTTAAGTAAAAATAATAGGAAAAAGTACCCTGAGGGAAAGACCCCACCCAACTCCAGCCAGTGAAAGGAAAGAGGAAGGAATCTAAGGGTTGTTTTGTTTTGTTTCTCACAGAAGGTAAATACTTCTCTCTCTCTCTCTCTCTCTCTCTCTCTCTCTCTCTCTCTCTCTCTCTCTCTCTCTCTCTCTCTCTCTCTCTGTGTGTGTGTGTGTGTGTGTGTGTGTGTGTGTGTGTGTTTGTTTTTCAGGACAGGGTTTCTCTGTAGTTCTGGAGCCTGTCCTGGAACTAGCACTTGTAGACTTGTAGACTTTAGAGATCTGGCTGCCTCTGACTCCCATGTGCCTCACAGCCCAGCTACAAAGAAAATACTTAAGAGAAGTTTTCCTCCATCTTCAGTGTCCAGAAGCTGTTGCTGTAACTATGGTCCAAGGGGTTCAGGCTTTGTCCCAAGCTGTGTTAGAAATTGGCAGCATCATCTACTTGGATTTGAAGACAAGATGCAAGATTTTGGTAGTTATGGGTTCTTCTTCCATGATGTCAGAGACATACTGAGGCTAGGCAGTCTGCTGAAGCCCCTGTAAGGAGGACCTGAGAGTTTATGACATGAAACCTGGGTTTTAGTGGTTACTCCAAGATGGTGAAGATACTAGAACCACAAACTTTTGTCAAGGGGAACCACATACAAGGAGTAGAACCAGCCTAAGAGAGGTAATATATGGTGGGCTTTGAGGATTTAAATCCTGTCTGTCTCTGTGTCCTGTTCTGAAAGGTGACCTCTCTGTTTTCTGGTTGTCAGACTGGCCTCATGTTCTTGCTGCTATACTTTCCTTATTATGACGGACTGTATCTCTTTGGAGCTGAAAGCCCAAATAAACCCTTTCTTTCCTAACTTTGCTTTTTGGTCATGATATTCTTTCTCAGCAGCAGAAATCAGACTAACACACCCATAAACAATAACTTCAAATGAATCAAAATCTTAAATTAAAACAAAGTAGCTTGGGTGGGAGAGATGACTCAATGGGTAAAGATCCTTGCTACCCAGCCTGATGATCTGAGTTCAATCCCATGTGGTGGAAAAAGAGAACAGATCCTGCAAGAAATTCTCTGACCTCCACACACAGCTGTGGCACGGGCTCATTCCCATTCATAGATAAACACATCCATGTCACCTGACCCTGGGAAACAAATGAGTGAGTGCTAAAAACAGCAGCAGAGTGGCCCAGTGAACTAAAAATGACAGAAAGAAAGAGGGAGGGCAAAGGTAGAAAAGGAGGGAAGAAAAGAAAAGGAAAGCCCATCCAGTTGTGTAGGTGTGGGGTCACCCAAATGTAATCCCAACTACTCAGGAGCCTAAGATGGGGAGATCATGAAGTTGAGATCAGCTTGGGTCAACAGAGAGATAACATTTGTAAACCAAATACCTGTTGGGTTGAAATTTGAGGCATCAGGTGAATCATATTTACCCACAGCAGCCCTTACCTGCTTTCCTGCTCTCACTGCTACTGGCAAATACCCTGTTAAGGGAGCCTATTGGGGAATCTGTAACAGGCTGCCACGGTTACAGGAAAGAAATTTCAGATCCTAGATGAGATGCTGTTCAGTTTGTCCCCATATGGCATCCTCCCTATCTCCATCTTCATAGTTGATTCTGAAATCCTTGAAACTGTAGGAAAAGATAACCAGCTTACTGAAAACCTGAGGGTGATGCTATAGACTCCTCAGGTACATAGATTTCAGAAGAATGGCAGGTGTGTTATTCTTACTCCCTAATAATGATTACAGATCAGGTTTCCAGACTCAATGGTACCAGATAGCTACTGGTAAATAACACATCCGCCTCACATACGGTGGGTACCCCTTGACTAATTGTGAACCTCCCCTTGACAACCTGAAAGTTGCACATTCCTTCCCCAGAATACTCCTCCTTCCATTGCTGATAAAGAATCAGAACAGCCTGACCAGATGAACCTCCCCTTTCTTCTGAAAACTACAAGAAAAATCAATCTCCACTCTTCCATGTGGACCTGAACTCTCATAAGAGCCCTCGCCATGCCATTTGTCTAACTAGGGAGTTAAGGCTTGAAATCTTCTCCAAGTTCCCACCATGGTACTGTCTGTCTGCCTACATGCCCATGACATTAATTACCTTTCTAACAAATTGTTTACCTAGAAGGCCAGTCTCCCTCAATACTCCTCTTGAACCCCCAACTGATACCTTTGGATAACCAGCAGCCAACTGTATGCTGCCTGCCACTGAAGTTGGAAGAACATGACTAGACTGAACACAAAAAGATGGAGAAAGATGCAGTGGAAACAAAACCATTAGTTAATGTTAAAGAAGTTCTCATCAACAGTACAGTGTGTGTGTGTGTGTGTGTGTGTGTGTGTGTGTGTGTGTGTGTACACACATCAAACACTGGAAACCTAAATACATAAAGAAAATGTTAGTAGACAAAGGAAGTACTAGATACCTGTATGGTAATACTAGAGGAAGTCTTTTTCCAACTGTGAATACACCAATAAAACAAAAAATTGTTTTTTTTTTAAAGAGGTGTATTACATAGTATGACAGTTTGTTTTATCCGAAGAGCAGCTCCATCCAGATCCAAATTTCACACTTTAATTAAAGCAAATTGTTGTGGGCCTCCAATGTCAGAAGTGCATACCAGAGCATATGTTCTTTCTAAGATGTCAGAAATTGAGTAACAATAAATTCACAAGCTGTGGCAGTTTTGTTGACGGCGGTTTTCAAATATTCCTGATCTCCTTGACAGACTTAGCCCAGGCAAACCCAGTTTCTTTAATTTCATTTTTTAATAAAGTCTCTGTGTATATATTTGGTATTTGGATGTATACATGCATCCCTGTGTGCATATGGGTGTTTTTGAATGTGTGTGCACCTGTATGCATGTTCTGGTTGGTTTTTTGGTCAACTTGACATGTACCAGAGTTAGCTGAGAAGAGGGAACCACAGTTGAGAAAATGACTCAGTTAGACTGGCCTGCAGGCAAGCCTGTGTGGTGCTTTATTAACTAGTGATTTATGTGGAAGAGCCTAGCCCATTGTGGGTGGTGCCACCCCTTGGCAGGTGGTCCTAGGTTGTATAACAAAGTGAGGTGAGCAAGCCAGGACAAATAAGTATTCCTCCTGGCTTCTGCTTCAGTTCTTGCCTCCAGGTTCCTTCTGTCAATGCCTATCCTGACTTCCTTCATTGATGCACCATGCCATGCAAATGTAAGTCAAATAACCTTTTCTTCCCCAGATTGCTTTTGGCCATAAAATTTTTTTCTAAGGAAGACAGTGCACATGCATGGGGAAGCCAGAGGTCACTGTCATTTGTCTCCTTCTGCCACCATTCATCTAATATTTGGAGACATGATATTCTCACTGAACCTGGAACTCACTGATTTGTCAAGACGAGCTATCCATCAAGCTGTAAGAATGCTCCAGTATTGGCCTGCCCAACTTCTGTGTGAGCGCTGGAGATCCAAACTCAGGTTCTATCTAACCGCAGAGTCATTCCCCAGAATGGTTTTCTGACATAATTTTAGTGCATTTATGCATTCCCTTATTCCCAGTTTACTCTGATAAATCCTAGAGTGGCACCCTTGATATTTTTAGGAATGTGGCTTTTCAGTCTGTGCCTTACAAATATGATGCTGAGCAATGACATTGCTTATGTATCCTAGGTGTAGAGTCATCCCGAGTCTCCACAATGGAGTCAGGTACTATTTGCAAAATGCAGTCACCATGGCAAGGCATAGACTGAAAAACCATTGTTCTATACAATATGAAGCAATTCAGGGTAGGGAACAGCCTGTTCTCAACATAAATTTTACATAATATTCATTCATGAGAGTTATTTAAATGTTAGACCCAAACCTGTTTTCCAACCTGTCATTATTTCACAGTTGAGTAACGTTACTATAAAGCTATTGTTACAGTTTAGATCTACACTGTCCTCAAAGTCCTGCATGTAATGACTTGGTTGCAACTCCACGGCACTATTGGGAGGGAACACAACCTTTAAGAAGTCAGGGTCAATGAAGAATCAAGCATTGGAAGTTTTCCTTAAAGATAATATTGGGACCCCTTCTTTGTTTCTTGGCTACCGCAGGGGGATGAGGTCTCCTTTGCCACACACTGTGTGACATGACAGCCTCAAACCAACTGGGTCAAGTGACCATGAACAGAAACCACCAAAAGAAAAATAATTTTTTGCTTCTTGTAGGTCATCCAGGTATTTCATCCAATGCTAGAAAACTAAGCCACAGACAGAGGTGCTCGTCATCGCATTTAAAACAAGGCTGGACTCTGTAGCACACTGGGTTTGGGCTTTGGTCATATTTGTTACTGTTTCATTCCACCCTGGTTGCTACAGCAGAATGCCATAACACAGTGACTTACAAACCACAGAGTTCATTTCTCACAGTTCTAGGGGCTGGGAGTTCAATATCACAGCAATCAACTATGAAGCGTGTACTGAGACACGAAATACTTGACATACAGTTGGTGCCTAATTGCTGAGTCTTTGTATGGCAGAGAGGCAAGTGTCTCTTATACTAATTCCATTCCTTGAGGCTCTTAGCTCAAGACCTAATCAATTTCCAGACCCAAACAGCTTAACCTAGGGGTTAGGGGATGGATCATAATCATGCAGACCAAGCATTATACCTTTGGTCCCCCAAAATTCATGTCCTCTCACATAAAAAGTTTATTCAGTCTATCTCAAGAGCCTCAGAAGTCTTAACTCATACCAGTTTTCACCCCAAGACTCTTTTGAATATCACATAAATCGATAAGGATGAGACTGCAGATGACTTATCCTGCAGCAAGCTGCCCTCAGCCATGGACCTTTGAAATCAAGCATGCGATGTACCCCAGAAATACAGTGATCAGAGAGACCCAGTATAAACATTCCCCTTCCAAAGGAGACAAACAGAAAGGAGGGAAAGAGTGCCCTGGGCAGCTTTCAAACACAGCAAGGCAAGCAGCATTCCATCTTAACTCTTTTGAAAATCTTTGACTTGTTTATTTTGCCTTCCAGGATAACCGGGGCAGAGGTCTTGCCTTCTGGTCTCATCAGGGTGGAAATTCTGCCCCTGAAGCTTGGCTGTGCAGGTTTTGACTCTTAGAGCTTTGAAAGGCCCTGCCCCCACAGCTCTGCAATGTGTCTCAGCTGTCATGACTGGACTCTTGTGCCTGCAGAGAGACATATGCTGGTGGCTATGACCGATTTGATAGCAGCCCTATCTCTGTGTCCAGGTGGGGACTGTCCTAATGAGGCTTTGTGAAGCAATCCTACCCTTAGTTTACTACCTGTTTCCATGGCTCTCTGGTTTTACTTTCAAAACTAAATTGCGCCAGCCACATCCCTGTCCTTTTTCTTGGTACAGCAAACACCAGGCAGAGGCACATGGTAGTAACACTTGAGGTTACCAAGGACAACACCAATGGACTATTTGACCCAAAGTGGTACTGCAGAAATGATTCTTTCTTCTGCACTGTTTTGTCTCCAGAATCCTACTCTTTGGATCGCTGATTAGAAGGACATCATCTGGTAATTCCCCAGATGACTTTGGCTTGTTCTTCTTTTGGCATACATAGTAGATCTGAGCTCCTGGGTGGGTGGGTGGGTGACTTCCCTCTCGATTCTCTTGATGTGTGTCAGCCTGGTTCCATGTGTGTCTCCCAAGTAAGTGGACACATCTGTGTTCTTTCCAAAATAAACTTTCTATTATTTTCTCTTATGAAAAGGCTGAGAATTTCCTGAATTTTTACTTCTGCTTCCTCTTTTATTAACAATTCTGTTTCAAAATCATTTTCCTCCTCATATTGTACAATGGTCTCTCCTCTACAGTATATTTACTTCTTGCTGTGTCTTTTGATAGAAAAGGCAAGCGTTCTCCCTTAGACCCCCTTCACAATGCCACTAGCCCTGTCTGTAAGACCATGTCCTCATGATCTAGTTATGCTCCAAAACTGTATCTTAAATTCAACATATGATTAGAGGTTCACCATGAATACACTTTTAACTTAAAATTTCCTTTTTGAGACTTTTATAGATGAGTATAACATTTCTACTCTCTTCCTCCTTTAGTAGTCACTGAGGGTCTGTAGCTCTTCATCTCGGAGTGAGTTCTGGTAAGAGTGTCCCTTTCTGAGTAGGCATGTTGACCAGTGTTGTTATTATACAGATATTATCCAGACAACAATATTGTTGAGATTTCATGTAGCTTCCTTTCCTGGCACAGCTAGGAGTCACAATCTAGCAACAGGTGTCCTGGTACTCCAACTCTTAAAATCCTCTCACCTTCTTTTCCACAATGTTCTTTATATTGTAGATGAATCAACTGGTCACCTCACAGTGACTTAATTTTTTCTAGCTATGGATCTCTGTGACAGCTCCAATTGCTCCAAAAAGACAGAGGGGCAACTACCCTTACCTGTGTATAAGGGTTAGCATTTGGAACACAGCAAGAAATTATATGGGAGAACACTGTAGCAGGTTTTCTTCTAGGGTATAGGACAGTGCTAAAGGAGATGCAGTCTGCCACTCCTTTTCCCTCACGTTCCCTTCCCTTCCCTTTGTCAGGCCTCCAGGATGACTATGGTGGTTCAGCAGTAGTACATGCTGGGTCTGAAGGGTGTTCAGAGCTTATGTGTTCCGCGATGAGATATCTAGAAGGGCAGTTCCGTGTTCTTGGGATTTATCAACTGCAATTACCTGGAGTCACCCCACGGCATCACCTTCTAGCTAAGTCGCCCTTGATTTCTGCTTAGCATCTAAGTACACATTATTACACTGTGTCATTCTTTTCCTGACTGGATTGCTCTACTCGATGTCATCTGGGATAGAATCTAAGTAATGCATCCCAGGACTGTGCACAGCCACATCATCCTCACCTTATTCACGTGTGTGTCCTTTGCTTCAACACCCTCTATCATTCACAGATACAGTTGTCCTCTTTCCTTCCCCTTCGATTTATATGTATGGCATTTGTCCACTGTGACTCAGATATTCCCAGAAATTCACATCAACTTTTTATATCACATCACAGCTCCTCTCCCCAAAACTAAGTTGAAGCACCATTTCTCCACAGACTGAAGAATAGACTTCTAGAGCATCATCCCCTTAAAACCTTGTCTCAGGATGAGGGCAGGGATTCAAAGATAGAACAATTGTGTGGCGTTTGTAAGTACCTAGGTTATACTCCCAGAGTTGCATTGGCATGTAAATAAATAATCAAGAAAACCTATTTTATAATACAATATCAAAATTTTTATCCTTGATACGTAAGAGGGTTTCGAGTCAACAATACTATGTCACTTATAGATGCTACAATAGAATATCTAATTTTAAGGTGAACTCCGCATTTATTGTTTATAAATACTGCTTTTATATATTTTAATTTCAGATCACAGGCAGAAATACTTTTGTTATTGATACCTGTTATGCATACACGATACACATTGAGACCAGAGCAAATAGATAAGGAAATGTAATTATGGAAGATGAGAATTGAAAAATTTACTAGGGAGTGGAAGCATGTCAAAATATGAATATTTTTAATTATAGGGATGCAAAATAAGTAGCATGGGAGAAATTGACATATCTGAAAGCATTAGGGAAATTTCTAATGCATCTCTCTGAGTAATTGCTAAGTTATATGTCTAAATATATCTGTAGGCACAGAGACTATTTAAATGACACAATTAACAAGCCAATCTAAAGGAAATATGTAAAACTCTAAACATGAAAATTATTTTTCTTAAATATACATTACTAATTTTTATTTTATTTTGTTCTATTTTTAAGGAGAAAGGGGATATTTACTCAACTTGGTCACATTGGGAAGAAGGATATAAAAATCCAGCCAGTCCCTCAAGTGAGGTCAAAGTTTAAATGGGGGCCAAGGGCATGCATGACTGAACAGTCCCAGTCAAGGTGTGATTCTGCTTCAGAAGAGAAGAGAGAAAACTAGCTTGAAAGAGAAGTGATAAATGAATCTGTAGATGTCAACAGACTTAGTGAGAGTCTCTAGATATATCATTAGTATGAGCTGTATCTTATATTCCATTAATAAGCTTTATGAATAAAATTATAAAATTTATGTTATGTTTTAGGAATAAGTATACAATTAATTGTTAGATTATAATACTTTAAGCCATCAAGAAAAAAAATAAATGAAAGATACGTGAAATGGAGAGTGATTCTACATTACCATAATGTCACAAAATTTCCACAAATCAGTCTCTACATGCAATATAAAATTTCAATGATGATATCAATAATATTTTGTGGCAGTTTTTGTTTTAAAATAAAATTAGAAAAGCAAAGATTTAGGAATAGATAAGGATTTTTAGTGAAAAAAGACTAACTACAAAGCTAAGACATTTAAAACTATGTGACATGGATAGGGGAAGAAAAACTAGTGGAACAGATTGAAGAACTCAATTAAAGGACGGCTGACACTTGAAAACTGCGTAAGGTCTGCGGGGAATCCTCAACTTTCCAAGAAAACTGGTTTTCATTATGGAAAATAAAAGCAAAGTCGATTAAATCGCCATATAAAAAGTATTATTTAGATTTTGAGAAGTGGGAAATGCTATAATTGTAGTACAAACTGAAAAATAAAAGAAGTAGATTTTAAAAAGAGAGTGTTCTGGATTACTTTCACGACTGCTTTCATTTGGCAAGAGGAAACAGCTGGTGTAGGACAATTCTATATTCTGTCAATTATGTTTTAAATAAATGCTGATTGGTCAGTAGCCAGGCAGGAAGTATAGGCAGGACAACCAGACAGGAAGTAGAGGTGGAGCAAGGAGAACAGGAGTATTCTGGGAAGAAGGAAGCTCTTTCCGCAGTCGTGTCCAGACACAGAAGAAGCAAGATGTGACCTGTCCCACTGAAAAAGGTACCGAGCCATGTGGATAACATAGATAAGAATAATGTGTTAATATAAGTTATAAGAGCTAATAGGAAGCCGGAGCTAATGGGCCAATCAGTTTTATAACTTATGGAGACCTTCTGTTTGATTCTTTGGGACCTAATGACTGTGGGAAGAAGTTAACGTTCAAAAAGGATAATGTTGTAGAATACAAGTTAAATGTATAAAATTTAGACATTATCCTTTTGAGTCAAATATAAAAAATTCCCTTTATAACCAATACATGCACCTCTATGTGTAATGTGGAGAATAGTGTCATTATTGTCTCTTCAGCCAGAGCTTCAATGACAGCAAAAATGACACTACACTTCTCTATTTCATCCTTATATAAGTCTTCCAGCAACAGGGTCATACTGCTCACCCTCAGCATGCCCTGGTCAATGACTTCACACTGAGATGAACCACACATATGGGTTATTATTATACTCAGTGAGGAGGTCAAGCCTTCCTTCACCTTCCTCTCTTGCCCAATTTGAGGCCATAGCAAGTGAGTTCTGTTTTACTGGATGGGCTACCATCCCAGAACTGAGTCTGTAGACCTATGCTCGTGGAGGTACTAGGGAGCTTCAAGGCCTTTGGAACACTAGGTTTCAATTATTAGCTTGAAAATATGGCAAAATGTTTATTGGAAAAGTTACATGGGACATCATAAGCAGAATGGCCTAGAGCACGTCTGGCCAACTGTATTCAGACAGTCCTCTTTAATTCTAGATCCTAGCATCCAACCTCAGATTTTAGTAAATTACTCAAACCAATATTTCTGGGGATCCAAAGTTATTGTTCTTTATGCAGCTTTCCTGAACACATTGTTTAGATATGTGTTGTAGGAGGTCACTTGTTGGTTCCTAGCCACTTAGCCCCAAAATAATCACATAGAAACTGTATTAATTAAATTACTGTTTGGCCCATTTAGCTCTAGCTTCTTATTGGCTAATTTTTATATCCTAATTTAACCCATTTCTAGTAATTGGTGTATCACCACGAGGCTGTGGTTTATTGGATAAAATTCCAGACTCCATCTCTGGTGCGGCTACATAGCTTCTCTCTGACTCCGCCCTTTCCCCCCAGCATTCAGTCCAGTTCTCCCCACCTAGCTCTGCTCTGCCCTGCCCGGCTCTGCTATAGGCTCAAAGCAGTTCTTTATTCATTAATGGTAATCACAGCATAGATAGGGAAATGTCGATATGCTCTCAACATTTCTGTGATGGAGTTCACACTCAACAACTCTTAGGGTAATTTTAGAGAACATACCTTGTGTGTGTAGAGAACACACCCATCTTATATCATTTTAATCATGCAGCAGTCATTGGCATATTCTTTACTTTTTGTAACTATTCTCTCTTGTGCTATTATTTATCCAGGTACTAAATGGTCTAAGTACATATGACTATTGGTTTTGCTTGCTTGCTTTATTTTTGATTTGTTGTATTTTTTTTTCGTTTATTGGTTGGTTAGCTTTCTTGTTTGCTTGTTTGTCTGTTTGTTTGTTTGTGAGATTGGGCCTCTCATCAGAGTCCTAGAGACCCAGAAGGCTAAGAATCTACATCATTTCAGTACTCAAATAACTACATTCTCCCTGCAGCTAGGAAGCTAAGAATATGTGTTCAGCCAGAGTTTCTGTGAATATGGGTGACAACTTTCCCTAGTTTGTCTAGCTCTCTGAAAAGAACAAATATAACTTATGTCTCAGAGTCCCTAAGTCATTGATAATAAGTTAGACAATGCCAGAACTTAGGACAGTCATGCTTAATATAGTGGCTAATTGCAGCAAAGCAGTTGTAGACAGAGCCATTCCTCAGGGTCATTATGCTTGTCTAAGGGTGGCCTTATGTGATAAAGTCTGCCTGTCACTCAGCTATGATTTGCAGTCTGGTTGTGCTAAACAGCATAGCATCTCAACAAATATCTAGGTGTTCACACCCAGATGACTGTATATCTGATGTTTAGGTGCACAGTCATGAGCTAGGGAGAGTCACAACTCATTAGGCTTATCCAGGTACTTTGATTTTTGGTATACAGGTTTTGGTATACAGATGACAAGTTTAATCTCATTGGAAACATATTTCATGTTATAAGAACAATTGCATTCCAGTCTCTCATGCTTGTTTTTCTAAATATTCCATAAGATAAGGTCTATACTTGGCACTGGAGTTTTCCATAGCACCTGGGAAAATGTTAAAGAAAGACTTATCTTTCCATATTATGTAGCCTTTTTATACCTGGAGAAAACTAGTTGTCCCATAACATCACAGGGACAATCTCCAGACTCCCATTTCTTCATGTCTGTATAACATAGGCAATGGGTTCTTTTAAAATCAAAGTTCAAAGCCAGTAGCTCTGAACTGACTCACATAATGTATGTCTTCCTGAAGTAGAGATGCATGAGGATAAACAGAAGAGACATGCTTATTCCCTCTTTAGGCATATCCTTTATTTGCTGCATATTAGTTTGGGCAGATGTAGTGCAGATAAATACTCTGTGTAGACGACTTACAGCTTGTAAGATGATCACAGGATACCCATGTACAGAAACAGAAAAGGAATGAAAGCCAATAATAGATTCTATACTAATGATCAGGATTCTGTTGCAGCTAACTGAGGCTCTATTTTCCTGTGGATTCTTGAGATACCACGTGGAATGCACCACAAAGGGATAGAGAAGATGGTTCCTTAACCATGCATTCTGGTTATTCACTGTGTATGATGATATTAAATCTTGATATCTCAATATTTCCTTCTATAGACTAGATAAGAGAAACTCAGAAAGTAGTAGTGGCATGGGCCAGACATGGTGGTGTACACCAATAATTCCAGCACTTGGGGACTAAGATGGCCAGATTTGAAGTTGGAAAACAGACTGGGCTATATAACAAAAAGGTCTGGGGAGCCTGGTATTGGATTCCTTGGTAACTGCTTGAGGCTTCATAGCTTTTGATGAACCAGTCAGCTCTTAAACTTTATCATAGCCCTCCTAGATGCTATAAGAAAATATCACAGACTAGGAAGTCATAAACAGCAGAAAATGAATTTGTCACTGCTCTGTAGGGTGGCAGGCCTAAAATTAGGGCTCTAGCAGAATCCATGTTTCAGGAACTGGCTTCTTAGTAGAATACAATCTGATTTCTTTCACTTCCTAAGGAAGAAGACATAGGGGTGTTTGTGGGGTTTCTTTTATAAGGACACTCTAATGGTTTAGATACGAGATATCCCCTAAAGTTTCAGTTGTCTGGATACCTAGAAGGTGGTTCTATTTTGGGAGGTGATGGAAACTTTAGAAGACCAAGTCTAGGTTCAATGAAGTCACTGGGGATGGGTCCTTGATTATATCCTGTTCCTGAATCTTTTCTGTCTCTCTTTTTCATGTTAGCTAGCATTCATGAAATGAGGTACTTCTGCCACTTGTTCCTACTGCCATGACATTCTTCCTTACTGCTTGCTGTCTCAGAACCAATGGTGCAAAGGACTACAGATTGAAATCCCTGAGCCCATAAATCAAAACTAAATAGTTCTCTAATATAAGTTCTGTTTTTTTTCTCAGCCATTTGCCTCAGTGATTAAAAGTCTGATTAACATAGGTATCTATTGCCTTTGTGAGGGCTTTACCTTTATGACCTATCCATCTCTCAAAATCTCTACTGCCAAAAACCATTGCCTCGGGGATTTGGGTTTCAACATGTCAATTCAACAGGGACACATTCAAGCTATAGCAATCCTTTGGTGGTTAAGCAACTTGGACACTTCTGAAGTATGTATAAAATTAACTCTGCCTGAAGTGTTTGCACTCAGTGGCCACCTGAATAACGCAAAGATGACTGAGGATTTCATGTGATTGCCATCTGCTATAAACCTTGATATATGGATTTTGAAAAGGCTATAGGATTCCTGGGATTTAAATCTTCAGTTTATTTTCTACCATAAGGGGTGTTGGATTTCCTAAAAACCATGTATCTTCTGTCTTTCAGTAGTCTGAAATAAACTTTATCAACAATATTCAGCTGTGTTCTAGCAGAAGAGCCATTCTTCAGATTCCTTGTGTAACTCTTGTCTTCATAGATACGTAAGTAGGTCAGTGGATTTTCACAAACACCCATAGGTGTTTCTTGAAGATGGTTGAGACTTGCATCTTATTTACTTAGATCCATTATTTGTCCAGATTTTCAATAAGATGCCCCGCTCAACTCTGTGCCTATTTAATGAAAGATTTCATTTATTCATTATTTGCTGTGTTTTATTGAAGCATGGTTGATTACGTGTGAGACAATCGCATTATATCATAAATCCTTCTCATAACCCCTAAAGACTAGCCCTCAAGTCTTTGAACATTCACAATGTCCAAAATAGTCATAGTCCTGATCATGTTTTGTCATTGTCCTTAGAGCGTCAGACTTCTTTCTCACAGTTCGTTTCCTCCTAGTATATACTTAGAGTTGTTCTAGTACACTGGTCCATTGTCACAACTGTTTTAGAGCCTTAAAAACATCATACTTCAAATTTTATTTTTTGTGTTTATTTAAAAACACATATTTCAAATTTTTATACACATATACCCATTGTTGGAATGATTTTCTTTTAAAAGATCTGTCTGCATGTCTGTCTATCCTTCCATCCATCTTCTGTCTGTCTGTTTATCTATCATCTATCTATCTATCTATCTATCTACCTACCTACCTATCAAGTGTGAGAAATTAATATATCCACAGCCCTTATGTGAAAGTCATAGGATATCTTTTGGGGACTGGTTCTCTCCTTTCACCTGAGGGTTCTGAGGATTAAACTCAGGTCATCATGGTTGGCAATGAGTACCCCTACCTTCTGAACCATCTTACCTGCTCCAGGAATGAACTTTCTCTTTCCCTTTTTGGTTGGCACATGAATTTTTAATGGATACCTTTATTTTTCTAATATATTATCAGGTTTTCAAAATAGGAACTTTAACCCTCAGAAACCAAACATAAAAATTTTGTGGGATTCTAAATTTGTGGACTAACTGTTCTTTAATCCAATCAGTGTTTGAAGGTAATCTACCAATGCCTCATTATATCTTAGCTGCCTGGTTCTAAAGGTAAATGCTATGGTTTTATCAGGAAAGTGAGTTCTGTGGACTCAAGTACACTTATTACTTGTGGTATTAAAATCTGATCTAGAAAGAGTATTAGGTTAACCTGTTAGGTTGCTGACTACATAGATATTTACATACATGTTTAGTTACAAAAAAATCATACCCAATCATCTCTCTCATTTTCCCCTATAACTATGTAGCTTTAAAGGGAGCTGTTGTGACTCCTAAGTTTCTGTAAGGAAATCCTTGAGACTGACCATGCATATCAACCACTCCATGTATATCAGTTACCACAACCACTAAAAAGTTTGCATTTCTATCAGTCATGACCCCAGCACCCTTTATCTTCTTTAATCTACTAGAATGCCTTGTATAAGAGCCAAGGGTTGCTGAACATTTGTAGAAAATCTGAGCTATGAGTATTCCCTGAATATGGTCCTGCCAGACCATTGGTTCTCATGTTTTTTACAGAGGTCTATGTAGAATCTAAAGAGAGAACACTTTCTCATAATATCCACCCCTCTGAAAAGAGCTGGAAAAGATTTTGGAAAAAAATAAATCTAGATACATGGTCTCCATATCATTAATCACCTGCCATAGTGATTTGAGCCATAGTCACAGACAGGTAAGACTTTGCATATGAGAAAATACTCAGAAGACAAAATCCACAGAACTTTTTTTTGCCTTATAACATGTTTGTGTTAGGCCCGTTGCTCCAACAAAAATAAATATTATTAAACTGCAGTAAATTAAGACTCTGGGTGATGTGGGAGTCCCTTCTATTTCTTTGATTACCATTAATGAATAAAGAAACTGCAATGGCCTATTTATAGGGCAGAACTTAGGTATATGGAGAAAACTAAATGGAATGCTGGGAGGAAGAAGGCAGAGTCAGAGGGAGCCGTCATGGAGCCACCAGAGGTAGACATGCTAAAACTTTGTTGGTAGTCCACCACCTCGTGGTGATATACAGATTAATAGAAATGAATTGAATTAATATAAGAGTTAGTCAATAAGAAGCTAGAGCTAATGGGCCAAGCAGTGATTTAATTAATACAGTTTCTGTGTGATTATTTTGGTTCTGGGAGGCCAGGACAAACAAGCAGTCTCCTTCTACATCTGATGGTGTGGTTACAATTTGCATAATGTGTATCAGTTGTTTTTAAATGAAAAGTATTTACTCATGTTTATATACATATATATAAATGTATATATATTATACATACATATATACATATATATAATATGTATATATATATATTAATATATAAACATATACATTAATCACAAGTGGACAAGGAGGATTGAAATAAAAATATAAGGGAAATAATTTATTAATCGACACTACGCAGCTGTGGTTTATTGTTTCAGATAAAATATTTCCATTAACAGCGTAATGACAAATACACAACAAAAATAAATGAGAAAACCAGATAGCATTCTACTCAAAGAAATCAACCTGATCATAATTCAATTTAAAGAGCAACTCCACACATTCAAAATGTGAATATGTAGACAGCAGTTATGAGGCAAAATTCTGAGAACTTTCCTTGAATAGGAAATATCTTAAGACATAAACTGGGTAGTTAAACCAAGACCTGTGTCGTTGTGTTAATTAGTCCAAAGTTGCCTCAAATAACCTTTTGGAATCTTTCAAGAGAAGTGGCTCACTAACTGTGGAGCTACGTACTGAGCAAATCCTTTCCAGACTGTTCTCTCTCTAGGATCAAGAAAGGCTATCTAAAAATACATTTCTTATGGAAATACCTCTTTCTTATTTTAATAGTATACATTTTAAAGAGAATACCTCTTAGTTTACAAGATCATATTTAAAATACCTTTGAACTCTGATGACTATTACCATTTTATTCTCATGAGCAAGAATGACCTTCCTTATAATGACCTTCAATATCCTACAGTATCATTTGGAGATTATGTCATTTGTAATCATAAACATTTATGTCCATGAGAATTCAACTTTCCAAGGTTCTAAAAACAGTGTAATAAATGAAGTAAGAAAGTAAGCTTCACTAACACATCATTCCCTGGAATCAGACTGTATTGATAAAATCTGCTGGAAAACATGATGAATGGATAAAGGTTATTATTGCCTGTTGTTAATTCTCATGTCCTATCTGTACAGACTTAGTTAATATTCATTATTGATTACAAAAGAGAGTGAAAGTGAATATGAATAATTCAAATAAGGTTTTCTACAGCCAAGCAGCTAACACAATTCCAATTCTCAGCACTCTTCAAAATAATTAAATTAATTTGTGATGACATTCTTGGGCTAGTAACGTGGTATTTTATATGGACATGCTATGCCGCTATAGGGTTGGTCTGCTCAACACATTTATGACATTTAAAAACAAGATGTAGTTGCTGATGGATCAAATAATGTGCAGAGGAAAATCCTTTGGGTATATTGCTGAACAGATGGAACCGGACATCACAACTACAAAATGCTACCTGCATGAGAACCTTAGTCATACCATTCCACATGATGGTTTGGATGATGTTATCGACTCATACTGTTGTCTTAGTTGTTTTACTCAGCTAAGAATTCAGCACAGAGGCATAAGAAGCCCTCTTGACTCACTTGAATAACCCTACTGTGCTTAACATTCTGGTGCTGACGTAGCTATAGAAATTGAAACTTTGAAAGTCTGTCATTGCAGGGAAAACATAAACCTCCACTTCATCCTTGATTGTTTACAGTCATTCAACTCCCACCCTTTATCTTTTAAATATTTGTTTCAAATAAGTTACAGTATGTACTGATGAATACTGGAGTGTTGACAATGGCCTCATAGGAAAATGAGTCATGCTTTCCTCACTGAAAGGCTGATGCTACTATCTAGTCACAAAAGGGACACACACAAACTTTGAGGCTGATTTCTTAATTGTGGTGATGTGTTAGATGTGATTTTCCTTGAAAAACGCTCTTTGTTTTAGTTTTATATAATCTTTCCCATGATCATTTGCTCATACAGTTGTGCAAGGTTAAAAAATGTAAATTAGCTTGCACATAAGAATTCTAGCCACATCCTTGTCCTCCAGACTCTTATAGCAAACCAAAGCAAGTAAAGAACTCAAGTGAGAATTCCAGCTACTGGTTTCTCCCCCCACCCATATTCAGACTGAGCACTTAGTAATGGACTTTCTAGTGACATTTCAGAGACGCTATGGTTATACTTACTCTGGAATGAAATAAAAGGCCTCCAAATAAGTAATTAAAATCAATACTGTTCTTCCAGCAACATTTCAGATAAGAAAATATTTGTTTTGAGTGTGGAAATAATGCATTAATATGGATGTAGCTAAGACATATTTTACTATGTAAAATATATTATTATTTTACTATAATCTCAGCACATGTTGTTTTGATAAATATGAATATTAAATAAAGAGATTTTAAAAGGGGAAATATTATTGTAGTTATTAGAAGGTAGTGTCAATCCATCCCAGACCTTACGCTTTACTGTCCATGTACATTCAATGTATGTACCAAACACACAGACGTCTGTTTCAGTGTCTTTGATGAGATGGAGAATAACTTTACAGTAATAGATCTAAGCTATTTAAGTTATCTCAGTTATCAGATGGGTGGTACTACTAATACTAGAAGGTAAATTTCTTCCTTGGAAAGCTTACTGGAATTGTAAATGAATTTACCATATGAATCTAGAGTTTCATTTTGCCTTTTCTTGGCTTTGTGGTCTTGAGCAGAACATAAAGCAGACAGCTGTGCAGCGCCAGCTATAAGACTGATGTCACAATGACTGAGGACAAAGGCAGGACAGAAGGACAAGAGGCAGAGAAGAAGCCTAAACATCAGAATAATAAAGGATAACATTATCATGCTGGCTTAGTGGGATAGATGTTCAATTATATTTTAGATCTGGAATTTCTAAATGAATTTGGAGTTCTCGGACCCTTTCCTTCTGGTAAAACATTTCTAGCTAATGAGTAGCTCCCTTCCCCATCCTTCCTTCACATCTCTCTCTTCAAGCAGACCAAGAACGCTTCCTAGAAGTCACTGAGACTTTTATATTTGTAGAGTTTCCAAGAAGTATATTTAAAATTACTTTTCCTCAACATTATTCCTGAGTTGAAAAATATCTGAGATGGGGCTGTAGTTATGTCCCATTCAGTGGTTAAGAGCACTTACAGAGGACCCTAGTTAACTTCCCAGCATCCACATAGTGGCTCACAGTGCTCTGTAATGCCAGTTCAAATATTTTGGAGTACTGTTGTCTACTCCCACCCCCACCTCTTACCCTATAGAGACTTACACATATGGTCTTACTGAAACTATTCTAACAGTCATCAGTTCATCAGTGGGATCTTCCATGCTAAAACCAAAGGAGAAAACCAGTACTTTGCCTCTATTTCATAAACATTGGCAATACGTTCCCTGAATGCTTTTCTTCTTGATCCACCTGCCCTCTCTAGTTGAACGCAAGGTCATTCATGAACTTGAGTAACATTGCTTTGCCTCTCTCTCTGCACCTCAAAATTCACCCTTAAGATTTAGATTGCTCCCTCCAGTTGTCTACTTATGTAGTATGTTCTTATACACATGGAACTTAATGTTCCATTGATGGTTTTTGTCAAGATGTCCTGCCAAGAGTATCTTCTCATGAACATTTCAAATTAAATTAAATTAAATTAAATATTAATTTTAATAAGTTAGAATGAAGAGGCAGACTTATGAGTGTTATACATTAAGTAGCATGGAATAAAAGTAATGACTACAGAGGCTGTGGCAGTGAGTTTTGATGTGGTCTTTACGGGATTGAGTTTAGTTCATCTCTAGCTTTTAAAGAAGTAGAAGGAAATTTATAGGAATAAAAGATCATAAAAATAGTGAGAGGCAGAGATTTGAGGGCAGGATTCTAGAAGAAGAAGAAGAGGAAGAAGAAAAAGAAGAAGAAGAAGAATTCAGTTGCTACATAGAGCCTAAGAAAGATTAGAAGAATACCAAAATGGTTTTGTATTTCTACTCATGATTTCAGCCATGAGTAGAATAGTATTTTAAGGAAGACAGATCTCTTTGCTAAGGAGAGAGACATTCTGAAGCACTGGTTGAGCAGGTAGTGCCTATTATTCAGTTAAACTGTGCTTATCAAGGATCTCTCAAGAGTGTGTCCTAATGCAAACAGGCGGGTGCATGGTACTTCATTCCTCAGCCATTCAAAGCTTTCCTAGAGACTGTTGGGTGCAACCTCCAAAGGCCTGAATGGTGCTGTCATCACTCTTCATGTAGGGAAGCAGGCAGGAGAACTGGACGGTGACATTGTAGAGAGGAGGGGAAAGAACACACTCTAACCCTCTTTCTGTCTCACTGAATCTGGCTTCAGAAGTATGTGATTAAGATTCTGAGGTAAATAGAGATTCCCATGGAAAGAAATGAACATTTTCCTTGAACCAGGGCATCAGCAGAGATGATAATATTGTATTTATTAGTTAGATTATTAAAAACAACTTCTTAGAGACATGCTTTAAGATTTTTGAGGTTGAAAACAAAAATGTATTTCTTTACCCTGTCACAGTTCAAGCAAATAGAATCTTAGTATGGGACATGTCTGCCTGCTATGGGCCTCCAGTTACTTCTCTGTGGTCTTGTGGTCCTTTACTTGCAAGTGTAGAAGGTTCTCTAGTTGTAACTGCTTTGAAGTGAAACTGACACACTTTAGAATTCTTCACACTCCATTGGCCAGGATTAACTATGCCTACCCAGTACTATTTCAGTGGAAGTTAGGAAATAAAGAATGCAAATCAAATACTTGCTGAGCACCAACAATCACTGTGGTAGCCTGTCCTTGTGGATATCAATGTATTCATCCCCTCTCATGGTCCTAGCAATGTCCACCTTGAGCTAGAACTTCAAGGTCACATCTGCCAGTTGACCTTCCAGAAGTTACAAACATGGCTCCTCATGGATTGGGGAGCCTCTTGTCTCTTTAGCAGCACATGCACACTCTATTTATCATATTAGAGGGACAGAATAATTTCAATAAAGTCATCCAGAAAAGAAATCAGAAAACTTGATTCAATCACTGGTCCATAGCAGTTCTGCAATCCTCCCAGAAAAATATTGTATGACCTTTTACTCAGGATGAAGAACATTACTTGACTTTTCTTTTGTAGTATTCTACAGGAAAAAAAATCTTATTCAGCATTCCTCATAATGGCTGTTTTCAGTTGTGAACTTATTCTTCTACATGGTTCATGTGTCCATGTCTTCTTTTTTTTTTTTGTTGTTGTTGTTTTGTTTTTTGTTTTTGTGTTTTTCGAGACAGGGTTTCCCTGTAGTTTCTAGAGCCTGTCCTGGAACTAGCTCTTGTAGACCAGGCTGGCCTCGAACTCAGAGATCCACCTGCCTCTGCCTCCCGAGTGCTGGGATTAAAGGCGTGCGCCACCACCGCCCGGCTTGTGTCCATGTCTTAAGTACGCATTATGTAATTGTTCCTTTCATAAGTTATGTGGCTTTTTCTCTTTTTTATTACCAAACTGAAGATTCAGTCAATATTTCATCTGTAGTCAAATACTACAATTGTATAACAGACATTCTAATTAAACCTCAGAGCTCAATCAGGAGTCCTGTAAAACCCTTCACAGCACTTCAATACAACTACATTTCCAAATTTACAATCATTTAAGATTCTATTATTAATGGCAGGATTGATTGTACCAACTGTACTAATGATTAGACATTACCAAAACATCATTTTGATGTACCACCCACATTAGAACAAAAATGTATTATTGTAGCAACAGTACTGGAGATGAATTTCTAAAACTAAGTCAAAAATAATCCCACCTTCAAACTCTTAATCTCAGTGTATTAACACAACATCATGTGTCTATTACTAACTTCATAGCCTAACAAGGGCTGGGCCACTCTACTGCACAATTCTTCATGTACTTACTCTCTAAGACAACCAAGTCACTCCCATTGTACAGTTTGGCCTCACCTCCAGCAACAGAAGGTAGAGAGAATGTAAAAAGTTAAGAATATAGATTAGCAGACAGGTGTGGCAGTGTCTACCTGTAACTCTGGTATTCAGGACGTAGAGGTAGGAGGGTTGTCTCAAGTTCCAGGCTAGACTGGTTTATGTAGTGAGTTCCAGACCAGCCAGGGTGATACGTGAGAGCTAGTCTCCCAAATCAACCAAACCAAATAAAGGGAAATACAGACAGCAACACACACATAACTCTAGGGAGCAGAGAAAACATGGGAGGAGAACGCAGAATGTTTCTGGTGAGTCCTCCCTGTCTCCACCACAATATTTAACCCTTTCTTTCCAGTGGGACGTCATCCCTCGTGTCAACATCTTTAAACAGCTATGCTAACAATTACAGTTGATAGGTTTCTGGGCACTTGTAACTTGAAGTAATCACAATTTTAGTAGGGTTGCCTTTGGAGACCTCTCATGCAAGGAAGGGCAGGGCTAGGTGTTCCTTGTGTCTCTGACTGGGATGTCATGACGACAAACAGAAAACATAGCCCATTCAGTGCCAAGATAAACAAAATTCTCTTGCACTGGGGAGTCAGCTCAATTTTATTAAAGACTAGGATGATAAAAACCCATTTGCTACATGCGTATCCTCAAGAGACAGGAGTTTCCGTGGTGACTGTAAGCAAAAATAAACTTGTATCATTTTTTTTAAAAGGTGTCTGCCTGTCCTATTTCATGTTTTGCAGTACTCACAGTTATATAAGATCCAGGAACGTATGTATTCTCACTGCTGGTCATGTCTCTGACTCATGGGATCAAGACTAAAAGGCAATAATGATAAAGCATTGAAGATGAATCTGTTGAACAAATGCAGCCAATTTTATACTCATCTTCTAACTCAGCTTGGTCTTTCACCTCTTCATTAAACTCTAACCATTTCCTAACAGGCAAAAGTTTGCCTTCTAGAATCTGTCAAGGATGGGGGGGTGTTTATGGAGTTGATAGAACAGACAATTTAAATCAGAAATTGTAAAATGTAGCTAGTTTCTACATAGTCACCTAATCTTAGCTATTGGAGAAATCTGCAGATAACTCAAGTGAGAATATTTTCTTACCACTAAAAACTTTCACGGTGCTAAGTAGACTGAAGAAATTCTAACCATGGTAAGTTGTGAAGACAGAAAGATTTTATGGCATGTGTGTCTTTGATTGGTTCAGAGAAGTCTGCAAAGTCTTTGGACTCAGGCTGATTCTTTTTATTTTTTTTCTCATGCCTGGAGGTGTGTGTGTGCACACCTTAGGGTTCTTCACCTCATACACCCTTTCTTATCTCACCCTCCTCCCCATTCCAACTACCATCAAATGTCTCTGGGAACTTCCTGAAATCTGCCTCCTCCTCTCTGAGAAAACCTGTTTGTCTTGCCCGTGGGATAAAAGGCCACCAACACGATGACAGGGGATAGAGGTTCAAGAACAGAATTGGATTTTTGTAGTTTGGAAAATCATAGGTCTATATTTGTAACCAGGGGGCTAGAGTTCTTTGCTGTCCTGTGACACCCAAATAAAGAAGTGTGTTTTGTGGGATACCCCAAACTGACATAAAAGAAAACAGAAGGCAAGCGGGTTTCCCATGTGCAGCCTGCACAGTGAAGGCTTTTGTTCCCTGGGAACCCCAACTGACACACCCACGGTGCTGGATCAACTGGCTGGGCCTCGGTCTCCAGGCATGAAGTCACAGGTATGACAGTCCCATCCCTTGGGTGATTTTCCTCTTTGGTCACACCAAACTGTTTCCTGATGTACTTGATGGACCTGAATTCAAAGCTACCGGAAGGAAGAATTCATGCTAGCACATTAATGGAATCCTCAGAAGAGAGACTCTCTTAGGAGAGCCGAGCAAGCTCTCCTAAATGGATACCAAGCTTCTGCTAGACAAGCAGGCAGCCGGCAGTGCCTCGGCTTATTGGATGTACAACAGTTACCATAAAGAGTCTCCAAAGAGTTGCTCTGTTTAGCTAAAACTGCAGAGCTTAGGCAAAGTCTATGTGTGCTTCCTGAAATGATTTAGAGACATGCACACCTTCACAGGGGCATATCAAACCAAACAGAGTAAGTTTTTAAGGAACTAACCACTTGCTGTGTGCCTGGCCCAGGCATATTTATTAATGAAACCAAACTAAGTCAGTTCCCAGCTGGAAACAAGCACCCGTTATTGCCTAGCACTAAGCACACATAGAGTGGCTTTTTCTTAGGATGAGCAGCACAGAGCTTTGGGAAGAACTTACACCAACGTCCATTTTTGTTATTTTGTTCTCTGGAAAACTCTTCTCCTCTCCCCCCCCCCCCCCAGATCCTCCTGGAAGGAAAGAGGAACAATAATGGCACCACCCTTGCCTGGTTCTACAGGGACAGAAGGTTGAGATTCCTTGATGTGAAGGTAACAAGAAAAGGGTCCCCAAAATAACATCTCCTTCATTGTTTCTGACAGTCTTGTCAGTCCAAGCTCAGGCTATGGAGCTGGTCAGCTGGCTCAGTGGATAAGGGCAACTGTCATCAAGTCTGCCAACCTGGCAAGTGTCCATCCCAGGAACCCACGTGGTAGAAGGAGAAGGAGTGAACTAACTATGGGAAGCTGTAAAGTTGTATTCTGATCTCCACATATGTACTGTGGCACATATCATCTCTCTCTCTCTCTCTCTCTCTCTCTCTCTCTCTCTCTCTCTCTGTCTGTCTGTCTCTCTTTCACACACACACACACACACACAGAGAGAGAGAGAGAGAGAGAGAGAGAGAGAGAGAGAGAGAGAGAGAGATGCACCATAGATTTTTTTAAATTTTAAGCTTAAACATCTCCATATGTCAACCATAGCCATATAGACTGGCACTGGATCATGAACTAAGGAAGAAGATGAACTCTTTGCTCTGCTCTATGTGATGCCCATAACCAACTTGTTTGTTCTCAATGCCCATCTGTCTGAAGCATTATTATTGCTGTTATTAGTCTCTCCCCAATCTTGGCCTTGAAGGATGCTTTCACACTGGAGACTCTGGCAAGTGACAGAGACAAACACATGGAAAGAGATCCATGTATGAGTGAACCAATGAGGGCAGCAGGGTTCACCTTCCCAGTCTTGACTAGACTATTAAAGTAGGCATTGATTAGACTCCCCCAACAAAGAGTAGCCTTAGAGAAAAACACTAGAAAGTCTTAGAGGAAGATAGACCAAAAGGACTGGGTGGATATTTGAGACTCTGTCTGAAAGGAGGTGTGATCTCCATGTAGTGCTTGAGACCTAGGTTTGGTGTCTGGTGACTGTGAACTTCAGCTTAATGAGAAAGGGATCTCTAGCTAAAGGAAAGTGCCCAACTTGCTTTATGCGCATGTCAAAGCTTCTTATTTCTTATGAATGCCTTTGTTATAATTTTTTAAAAGAAATTTCTAAACAGTGTTGGGGGAATAGCTCAGCAGATAAGTGCTTGCTACCACACAGCTTTAGGACATAAGTCTAATAACCCATGTAAAAAGTGGTATATAGTAGCATGCTTGTTAGTCCCGCAGTCGGTCAGACAAATCTCTGGAGCCCACGGTGAGCCTGCTCAACCTAAATCAGCAAATACCAGGTCTTAGTGAGAGACCGTGTCCCAGCAAACAAGGTAGGTGGTTCCTGAGGATAGATACCTGAGGTTGATTTGTGACCTCCATGTGACCTGTACCTTTAAATGCATGAACCGGAACACAACCGTCACCCACACCAACACGCACACTCACACCCACAAGAAATTTGTGATGAAGACAATTTTCTCCATTTTAAGTATTTACCAAAAAAAATGCTTCAGAAAATATTTCTTAGCTTGTTGGTGAGAAAAAGCAATGGTTCTACACACACATATATACACACACACCTAAAACACCAGGTTGTGAACTGCATTTGAAATTTGAAGCCAGCTGCACTTTTATTTCTAGAGGGAAATAATAAATGTGTTTAGTTATGGCTGTTCATATGGTGTCTGGAGCTCACGAACAAAGGAACGTGAAGAAGCCAACAAGCTCGTGAACTTCTCTTGGCGATCCAGGCTGCTACCTCACTCAGAGCTTCTGACATCTAAGATTTTGGCAAAGCCGGCGATCTTCATTGGTCCCGCAGTCGGTCACTCTTTTCAGTGCAGACCTAGAAAGCAAGTCTGCCACCTCAGAGGTCCTGACAATGTAAAATTTTGGCAAAGCCAACCTTCTTCATTGGTACCACACTCAGGCGCGTCTTCTCAGGCCAGAATTAGAAAGCCAGGCTGCACTCTCTAGCACACTGCCATCTTTTGACCAGGAGAAGCATAGCAAACAGAGGAAGAGACAAGCACCGAAAATCTTTCCTGATTTTTAACACCAGCCTATTAAACCGGAAGCATCTCTGAGGCAGCCATGGGCTCCACTGTCAGAGCTCCCTGAACACAGGAAGCAATGCCCCGGCAAACGTTCCAAGAGTAACTCACCAGAGTCTTCCTGCCCAGGCTGGGGCCTCCACTCTTAAATCTGCTCATGCGTCAACACTGCTGCAAGCCCTTCCAAAAGAAGGGAACACGTGAATGGCCAGAGGGAGTAGACGAAGGGGGAAATTAATGTAATTATGTTTTAATTAAGTAGAAAATCCCATGCCAAATAACTTACACTTCTGTGACTCTCAATACTTCCAGCTATTTTCATTACTTTTAGTGTTCAGCTCAGATTTTAAGTTAATAAAAGCTGGCTATTTTAAACCCTACTGAATCTGTTAGAATGCAGGCCCCTTTCATAAACAGAGGTTTCCAATCTCTTATAAATGAAAGATCTTTAGTTTGATTACCACAGCATGACAGGTATAATTATCTCCACGTCAGAGACAATGATGTTGCTACTTTGGGTGAACTCTGACTCTCCCTGAAATATAGTTGTAGAACATGCTAATATGTAGGTCTCTTTTGACCTTAACTCCTAATAAAAATTATGGGATAATCTTTACTCAGAATAGAATTAGTTCTTCTCCAAATGCCACTATCACATAAACCATTGTAAGTTAGTATGTGGATAATTGTTAAACAATTCCAATTTTAAGGCTGAATTCACTTATGATATATATATATATATGGTTTGACTGATATTTTATTTTTCTTGCCATCATGCCAAGTTTCTTGTTTTGTTAGAAAATTGATTGTTACAGGATGACTAGTAAGTCCCGTGGCTGAGAGGAAGAGAGACAGAGAATGTAGTGTATGAAGACAATTTGATGCCTCTTGCTTCGTGGTTTTCCTTTGCTATGATTGACTTCTGCTTCTCTATGATGAGTTGCACAGGAATGAGACTGTGGCAGTTGGCCTGGTCTTCCTGTCCTAGATGACAGCTCTGCCCTCAGCAGGTCAGACAGCTCCTGTTGCTCAACAAGGACAGCGAGAAACCACCCTTCGAAAGTAAAACCTTGTTAAGAGGAATTTAATGACGGCCCAAACTCATGTCACTAAGCAACCACAAAAGAACATGTTCTTTTTATAGGCAAAGGCAAACACTTTCTCGATAACACTGTTATAACTGTATTGCAGATAAAAAGACATTCAATGAATAAGGAAATCGTGGGCCTTGAGCTTTTATTCAGTGTGAAACCAGTTCTATTCTACAAAGGTTAAAACAGGAAAGGGGAAATTCCTTCCTCTTGATTGGCCAATTAAAATGAAAACTAGCAACATTTCAAAGTTTCGTGTTTGTTTTATAGAGGCTTTGAACGTGGGTTGTCTTTACATTAGGGAACATTACTCCCGTTCTGACTTTTATACTTTTGTCCCTTGGGGAGGACAATACTTGCTTCACGTGAACTATCAGGTGGCAGGTGACTCATCTCTCTTGACGCACTGTGTGCTGAGGTCTGACAGGCACTTATATACCCCTCCTGCCCTGTGGAGCTGACAGAGAGGCTGCCTTATCTTCCCTTCACCTGTGAGGAAAAAGAAACTCATGGACCTTCTGGGACTTGCCTAAGCCAGACAACTGGTAAATAGTCAAACCAAGTCTTCGACTTAATTATCAGACCTCAAACCCAGCAATGCACAACGCTGAGCAATACAAAGAGAATGACTTTCAAACAGCAAAATTACTGCTACTTTGGTGAGGAAAAAACATTTCATTTGTGTTAAATAAATTCAAAATTACAAGTTAAAAGTACTGGTTCAGGGGGTTGGATTGGGTGTTTGTATAAATATATATGTTAAAATCCTACACTTGGGCCAGCAAAATGATGCAGTAGATCAAGGTGCTTGAAGCCAACTCTGACAGCCTGAGCTTTATCCCAGGACCTTCAGGATGGACTGAAAGAACTATTTCCCCAAGTTGCTCTCTGACATCCACATCCATGTGCACTCATGTGTGTGTGCAAACATATGCCCATGATGAATATAAAGTACATATAGGCATAGTTATATATAATTCATGTGTATGTAGGTTTGATATTGGCATTAGCTTTAAGAGAACAGGTATTTAAATTCTGTTCTATCCCTTTTTTTTTTAGAATAATCAGATAATTTCTAATTTTAAAAAAATTAAAAAAGGGTTATTACTGTATGTGTGTGTCAGTGTGGGTATGAGTGTGCACTATGGTCTGTGTGGAAGTCAGAGGAAAACAGCAGGAATCGATTCTGTCCTTCTACCAGGGGACTCAAAGACTGAGTCCAGGTTTGCATAACAAGTGCCTTTACCCACTGAACCATTCCACTGGCCCTCAGCTGGTTTGGGGCCGAGGTATGTTAATCTGATAGCATTTGCTCATTTTTCAGTGTTACGCTTTTTCAATGATTTTGTTATGTAAGATACTATACAAAGTACTGTATTTGATTATATTCAAAATATGATATGAACGTAGTTAGATTTAAACTCTCATTATTAAAAGTGTGGGCTCAAATTGTGTGATCTTGGTCAGAAAACGTTTCTCAAGTTTCTTTGTATAGCAACAGAGAAGATAATAGTGTACTCCCAACTGTCTTGTGAAAAGAATTAAACTAATGGTATACAGGAGGTTTTGTTCCTAGCATGTGGTAAATATGATGTAAATGCAACCTATAATCTTTCTCTAGAATTTACTGCTTTAGTGTTTAGTTATATTATTGTCTTGGTGACAAAGATATACATAAAATTTAATACATAAAAAATCTTTCCTAATATTACGTCTACATATGTATTATCCAAATTATTTACACTGATAAAAACTTTGAAAAGCTCTTCTGTTCAGCATGAATTTGTTGGGATATAAGCTGAAAGATTTAATTACCACAAAAGAATGAATCTTAGGAATATTCAGCCTCATCAGGGCCACTGAAGGTGACAAGGTGACTTTGTTTTTTGGTCCACTGTCCCTGCTCTGCCACTTGCAATACTGCCAGGCTTGACCATTTTGAGAGCTACGAAGCCATGACCTCTACCTCAAAATGAACTCTTGGATGCACAGAGCTTATTGCTTCTAGAAAAGGAGTAATGGAATTCCAGGCAAAGAGGAGGTTGGTGACTTGATGCTTTGATGAGTCTGAAGAGCAAGCAGCATAGGTATTAGGAGCTGGAAGAAGTGGGAGAAGAGAAGATTACAGACACAGAGAGGAATTTCATGTTGAAACACTGTGGGTGTAGAAGTGTTGAATGATGCCGAAGCCAGCATTATGTGGATGTGAGTGGGTGACCGATGTGAAGGAGAGAGAGAGAGAGAGAGAGAGAGAGAGAGAGAGAGAGAGAGAGAGAGAGAGAGAGGAAGAGAGTATTGAGTAGAAAATATTGGAGAATTAAGAGAAACTCATTGCCTAGGAGGGTAAGCAGCATTTGAAGCAAATTATCTAAGCTTACTAATGGGAGCTGAGATGCAACCACAAAAGCAGGCACTGGCCTCATTGAGAATTCTGTTTATGAGCCAAGCCAATATTTTAAATTTAATGTAAACATGTATAAGGCATCATTCACACTGAAACAAAAAAGCAGACAGACATTTGTGAACAGCTCCATTTCTTTGATGGACCCAATCAAATTCTAGATTTTTTTTTTCCCTCATTCATGTATAAATTCTCTATTTGGTGTATAGCCTTAATGACCTCTTAACATATATTTTGTATATACTTCTGACCTATTAATGTATATTTCTCCTTTCAGAGTCTAAACTTAATAACTTATCAGTTTCCCATTGAGGGAAATATTAGCCAGGACAGAAAAAGGATGCAATTTGGAAAGCTGCCGATTCTCCAAATGACACACAGTGATGGCTGGAGTTATGATGGCGGCAGTATATGTGCTAGTGATGTGGGGTTCCCCTCTCTGTGCTGTGAATATCATTGGTTAATAAAGGAACTGCTTTGGGCCTATAGCAGAGCTATAGGGGAACAGAGCTAGGTAGGGAAGACTAAACTGAATGCTGGCAGGAAGGAGGCAGAGTCAGCGAGAAGCCATGTGGCGCCCCCGCCTGAGACAGATGCCAGACAGAACTTTAGCTGGTAAGCCACATGGTGATACACAGGTTAATAGAAATGGGTTAAATTAATATGTAAGAGTTAGCCAATAAGAAGCTAGAGCTAATGGGCCAAGCAGTGATTTAATTAATACAGTTTCTGTGTGGTTATTTTTGGGTCTAAGCTGCCAGGCATTCAGGAAACAAGTGGTCTCCTCTCTCCAACATGCTAGAAAGTTCTTTTAACCAGAGCCTAATGGAGAACTAATTAAGGTGAATTTCCAGGTTTCTCTTGTTTTTCTTTAAGATTAGAATGACAGAGGAAGGGGCTGGAGAGATGGCTCAGCGGTTAAGAGCATTGCCTGCTCTTCCAAAAGTCCTGAGTTCAATTCCCAGCAACCACATGGTGGCTCACAACCATCTGTAATGAGGTCTGGTGCCCTCTTCTGGCCTGTAGGCGTCTACATAGACAGAATATTGTATACATAATAAATAAATAAATAAATAAATATTTAAAAAAAGAATGACAGAGGAAGTAACAAATAAGGAGAATTTATTTTTTCATTCATTCATTCAGTTTTTGAGCTTTGTCTGTCCTGAAATTTACTATGCAAACCATGCTTGCCTCAAACTCATAGAGATCTGCCTGCCTCTGCCTCTGATGGGATTAAAGTCATGTGCAGCTACATCTGGTCAATATGGAGATTTTTACAGCCTGCTTGTGCACTTGCTATGTTAGAAGCATCCAAAAGAGGCAGTCAGTCAGGAAGCAAATTGAGTCTTCTGGTAAAATTACAGATTAAAAACTTATGTAAGATCTGTCATTTACAGCTAAATAGAACTTACAATTGTAAGGATAGGTTGCTTTCATAAAAATATATGAAGATAGAGAGAGACAGGCAGAAAGATGGAGAGAGTCTCAGAGATAAACACACACACATACAGAGAGAGATAGAGATAGAGAGAGAGAGACGAGAGAGAGAGAGAGAGAGAGAGAGAGAGAGAGAGAGAGAGAGAGAGAGAGAGAGAGAGGAAGACAGAGAGAGGCAGACAGAGATATGGAGACCATCGCAAGGCTGATAAGCAAGGGGTAGACCAGAAAAGGAAGAGGAAGACAGAGATCACAGTGTTGTAGAAATCAAGAGAGGAGAGAATTTCAAATCCAGTCTTCACAAGAGAGTAGTAAGATGAACTCCGGGAAGGTTATGTAGATTTTCGGAGTTCAGCATTAGCAGTTCAACAGAGGACAGACAGATGTTTCTATGAGCCAGAACCTAGACATTGTACTTTCACACTGCTGGAGTTATATCCCACTGGCAGCTCCACAGGACTACCCAGCACCTAGAAAATCTTACCTTTCCCTAGCTATACCAGAATTATACATACTTTCCCTAGCACCTGGCCGATTGTCCACCCACTGTCTGTGAATAGTTGGGTGACTGGGAACCTCATCAGCGGAGATGGGGTGACGATGCACCTGTACATTCAAGTGCTCCAGTCTTCACAAGAGTTTCTGCTTAAATCATTTCCCCCACTTCCTTACAAAACCTCCAGGGCTTTAATGGACAAGGCAGCACCGGTTCTGTGCGGAGGCTTTGCCTCCACTGTTCCTCTTACTGTCATAAGCCAGGCTTAAGCATAACGTAAGAGGCCTGGAATGTGCAGTGACACAACAACCTTAGAGGTAACAGCAGCTGAGACTTGGGTGTCAAGCACTCTTGGGCTACTCTGGATACATCAACTCATCGGATCTTTGTGGCAATTCTGTGAGGTAGTTTAGTCTGTTTTTTTTTTTTTTTTTTTTTTTTTTTTTTAATTTTATACTTGAGGAACTGAGGCTCAATGAGTTTACACAGCTTGCAAAGGCTTCTTGTAACCGGTAGACTCTAAACCACTAGGCTTCAGGTGCACACACTCACCGCTGTAAATCCAAAGCAAACATAAAAAGGAAGAACCGAAGATCCCATGAGCTAGCTTTTATTAAATCATTCAGAAATGTTGCTGACTGTCTTGTAAGGTCCCTACGAGGACAGAGTGTGAAAATATGCCAGGTGATTGAAGACCTGGACTCTGTCCCACATCTGGGGCCTCTTCTGGGAACTCCCTTTAACTGGAGGATAAACTCATTACGGGAAATTCCTGAGCAGTAAGGTGGCTCTAAGGTTATAAGTCTTAAGGTGCAAACCAAGGTTAAACATACGTCCAGACACAACAGCTTTAATAATGGGTGTCCAACTGACTGGGACACACTTGCTCCAGGAATAGCCTTCATTTTTATTACAGGAAAGCTGTGTGAATTCTGGGATATAAGAGGGTGCCATCTCCTGAGATACCAATCCTATTTAATTATTCTCAATGTACCTATAAGACACCCACCAATAATACTGGAATGAATGTAGACTTGTAAGCTTACGTGGTACACATTTTTATGTTTCAATTTTTAAAAAAAGTTACATATTCCTGAACATCACACTGTCTTAGATTTTGTCACCAATTTACATTGACTAGTTTTTTTGAATCTTGGGTCAAGCGGAATAAAAGTTATTAGCAATGAGCATGCTCTGGTTATTTTCATCTTGAAAAAATGTTTCGCCTTTATGGATACTATTGAAAGTATATTAAGAGTGGCAAAGAAGCCCTTGCTCTCCATCTTTTCTTCACCTTTGCAGTCCATGCTCACTGACTGCCTTGATGGCCTTGGTGTGTTCTAAAGCTGATTTGCATGGTGAATAGTATAGATCGTGCTGGGCAACACCCTGTAGCTTGAGAGCGAGACAAATAATCAGATCACATGAGCGCTGTGGAAAGTTAGACACAAACACAAGTTGCTATGGAAAGGTGTAGAATGTAATTGCCTTGTTTGAAGTAATTGTCAAAGGGGGTGGGTCCTCTTTTCTCCTTACTCCTCGTAAGTGTGACTTTTCTCCTAAGGCATGCTTGCTCTTGAGAAACCCCACAGGTAAATTCTTCAGCCTCTCTGTGTCCTTGCCAATCAGCTCTCCAGAGCTGACTATTGTCTGGGACTCAGGACACAGAAGTGTGAGAAGCTGGGGGTGGGGGGGTCAGTTAATGAGATGGATTAAAACGCTGAGGCTCCTGTGGAAACTACAAGCTGGCTACCGTGAGATGACCACAATGTGGAGCTCAAACTGATGCTGAGACTCAGTTTACCTCCCTGGAAACTCCCATGCTTCGGAGGCAGTTCAAAGAAAGCAGGTTCTTCTCTTAAGATCAATGCGATTCAGAATTCAGAACAACAAAACACTCTTTCTGTTATTCTGGCCCCATTCTCGGTGCTGCCTGTGTCACTTAATCCTCTCCACAACGCTAAGGGTGACAATCAGCCAGCTAAGCTCAGAAGAACAAACACCTTTGTTCAAATTCGCACAGGGGGTAGATGGGTGAACTGGCACTCAAGTCAGCCAGGGGACTTCAGACAATGAACACTTTACACTTTTCATGAAGCTGAGGAGAAGAGCAGAGAGGACAACACTCATGACCAACGGTCTTCTCACGTGGCACTGACCCTGTCTTCAGGTAGGACTATGGATGGATGTAGTAGACAATTCAGAAAAGGGAGGTAGGTTGAAAAAGCCTGGGACTTCTGCTCCACTTCCTGTGAGAGAACCAAGAGGAACTGCATGGCTGAGGGCCCAGTTCCAACACATCATGGCAGCAGAGAAGAAAAGGCAGCTTGGCGTGTTCAGTTAGAGACACCCCCTTAAAAAAAACCTGTTCTTCCACAAAGTTCTAAGCACACCTTGACACTAGACACCATCACAACAGTCATGGCTGCCAACAGTGGGTGCTGCATGCATCTACTCCCAGGCCACTGGAGGTGCCGGGTACATCCACTTATAGAATCAGGAAGAAAGGCAAGTAGCCAAGGACTCCTGGTTGGTGAAGAATAGTAATCAGGACATCTGTCCTCCTCTTTGGGAAGGAAGAAAAGGAGAACAATAAACAAAACAGCCCTTTTACTAGCCAATTAGATTCTAATAAGAAGAAAATGCATGGAAGTAAGAAGGATCACGAGAGAAGGGGTTTTATTCATTTATTTATTCAACAAATATGTAGTGAACATCTGCTGTGTTCTCCAGCTATATCCATGATTATGCCAGTCACGAGGATAAGAAACAAAGGCTGTTGAACAGTTTCTCTGAAAGTGCTTTCCAGCAAGACAAGGTGGTCAACATACAAATAAGAATATTCGGGAATAATGTAACTTCAAGGTGAAAGCTAACAATGGTGTTGGGTCTGTTTTTTATGTCAAAATAACTTTTTTTTCTGAACTTTTTTTCTCTCTTTTTTTTTTTTTTTTTGGTTTATCGAGACAGGGTTTCTCTGTAGCTTTGAAGCCTATCCTGGAACTAGCTCTTGTAGACCAGGCTGGTCTCGAACTCACAGAGATCCGCCTGCCTCTGCCTCCCGAGTGCTGGGATTAAAGGCGTGTGCCACCACCACCCGGCGTGTCAAAATAACTTTAAACAGGGCTCACATCAGCTCACAGAGACTTAATCAATAATCACGAAGCCAGTATGGCTCTGACCTAGGTCCTCTGCATGTATGTTATGGTTGTATAGCTTGGTATTCCTGTGGGACTCCTAACAGTGGGAGCAGGGACTGCCTCTGATTCTTTTGCTTATTTTTGAGACCATTTTCATCTTACTAGGTTACCTCATCCAGCCTTGATAGGAGGGTATGTGCTTACTCTTACTGTAACTTGATATGTTATTTTTTGTTGATATTGCTGGGAGACCTGCTCTTTTTCAAAGGAAAACAGAGGAGGAGTGGATCTGGGGAAGAGAGGAGTGGGGACAAGACTGGGGGAGAGGAGGAAGAAGAGGAAGGGGAAACTGTGGCTGGGAATCAATATATGAGATGGAATATACATGCAATATATTATATACTCATATAGTAAATAAACAAATAAATAATTTTCTTCCAGGAGAGAGAGAGAGAGAGAGAGAGAGAGAGAGAGAGAGAGAGAGAGAGAGAGAGAGAGAGAGACTTTATAAAGAAGGAATGAATTAGAAGTACATGTGGCATTGTTCTGGGTTGTGCACAGGGTCAATTCTAGCCATGACTCTATGAGTGTCTATTACATTGTTGTCTGTATTTTTCTGTATTCAATTATGTTGCAATAAAATGTATGTTAAAATGAGCACCCATGAATTTCAAAAGTATGATAAGGCAATTCTCTGTCATTGCAAAAGTTTATTAATGATTCCTTCTGCTTTAAAGAACATCCACCGACTTCTTATAGAAAGATGTCAATTCTGAAATTTTCAACTTTCTAGACCCTCCTTGGAGAACGACTACTTTTAAGAAGACACTTCATCCCCACTGTTGGGGAAAGAAGCATACACACACAGAAGGTGTGCTGTTCGGCTATCCAGCAGATGCTGGTTTTATGGTTTATAGAGTACATATAGAAAAAAAAATCCGTTTATAAACTCAAGGAAGCAATGCCTTTCGGTGACTACTTTGTTCATGAGATATATATGATACAAGTTATAAAGGATATACCTCATGGGAGGTAGAAGAGGACATGAGGTGTTACAGGCCAAGTCTGGGAGCTCTCAGAGAGCCTTGGTGAGTGGGAACCACTGGAAGTCAGGTTTACTCTCAGTGTGTCAAAGAGGATCTATTCTTTCCCTGGTCCGTTGATGGCTCTAGGGTTTCACTGTTCCTTCTAGTTGTACTGAGTGAGTTTCACTGCAGATATAATGGTTAATGACAGACAATATAAAGGGAAGAGGGTGTGGTGCTGCAGTTGAGCAGAATGACGAGAGTGTCTGCTGCTATTTATAGTGTTCGTTAAACTTTCATCTCTTCAAATTGCTATTTTCGTGCAACAAACTTAAATCTCTCAGGCAACAGGGCAAGCAGCAGGATATTAGCACTGTAATTTCTGGTATTAGTCAAATACTAATGACTAAGAAAAAAACACCTTCATCCAGAAAACACCACTGGTTCCCAGTGAGAACGTGAAAACAGACGTTCCCAAACATCTGTTTCCCAAACGTCTTGTAGCCATAACACCAGCAAGAGGGTTAAGTAGGAGTTTACTCTTATGCGAGCCTGTTTATGAGGCAAAACTGAGATAATGTGAACCTGGATCACTAAAGTTGCCTTTATTTGAATTTTACTAAGAAGAGAAGGCCAATCGTCCATATCTAGTGAACAGTGTCATTTGTTCAGGACGCTGGCTGAAACCGAGAGCAGAACTCAGACATGTGACTTACAAAGTCTAGCTTCTAACCTACTATGTGACTGAGAAAATTGCTATTGCATTTTACCACCCCAGGCTCTTCTCTAGGTGTGCTCAGCTCTGCAATGGATTCAGACTCATAAGAGCAGAGAGAACCACAGAATTTGGGGAGTAGACCCTCACTTGGCCTATTCTTCCATTATAAAGATTGGTTCTCAGATTCTTTCTCTTATTATGATCTAATTTCTTTGGTGATTCAAGCCTGTGTCCCCAGGCTGCTGCATTTTTTTCTAGACCTTGCATGTACTATGCATGTACATACTAGGTTCATGCTAAGAACATCAATCTTGTGAACACAATCTGGAATATTTGACCTAACACAGCTGATTTATTATTTGCATATACTTTATAAAGCAATGGAAGAAGATGGTAGAATGGAAAACAAGCAACGGAACAAGAGAATGAGGCCGCCACAGTCCAGCTATTCATTCAGCCAAGGCTCAGCCGTTATTTCTGACAGAAAAGGGGCATAGTTCTATGTCTCAAGTCGGGAAATGTTTTTAAAATGTTATGAAACAGTGTCGCATGAGGTCTGAAGAGATGTTTAATAACTGAAATGTATCTCATATATGCATTTCTTTTTGGTGCACAATTAAAATACCTTTTTATTTGTGACTAGGATTCATAATGTTGAAGATAAGATGTTGAATTATGGTTAGAAATGATTTTTAGAAAATAAATTCTGAACTTCTTTTCCATTAACAATGAAGAATATATGTAGCTGGAGAGATGAATCAATGGTTAAGAGCACTTGTTGCTCTTCAGTATACACAGGTTCGACTCCTAGCACCTACATGGTGGTTCACAATTGTCTGTAACTCCACTTCCAGGTCATCTAATGCCCTCTTATGACCTCTGCAGGCACCCAGCATTCATGAGGTACACAGGCATACATGCAGGTAAACCACCTATACACATAAAATTAAATAAATCGATCTAATTTTTTAAAAAGAATATTCAAGCAGGGCAATGGTTATACACACTTTTAATCCCAGGACTTGGAAGGCAGAGGAAGGTTTGAGTTTGAAGTCAGTCTGGTCTACAAAGCAAGTTCTAGGACTTTCAACGGTACATAGAGAAAAAATAGTATCAAAAAAAGAAAAAAAAATAATATTCAATATGTATATATATATAAGTTCAACATTCTGAACCTTTTTGCTTGTTGTTCACTTTTTTTCTGGATAACGCCAACCTGAGACTGCAGTTCTTGATGCTTGTCTTCCTTATGACCATGCAATTGTGATTTTCACGTAAATTTTCAGTCTGCATTAACAACCAAATTAAAAACATGCCTATTTTCATACCATTATTTAAAGCTACAGAACATATAACTATGTATAACTTTCTAGGACAAAGGCTGAAAAACCATAACATTTTTAAAAGGTGATTACACGCTTTAAAAATTAGATTATCACTTTCTCCCACCCTCGCAAAAGTAGGAAGAAGAGGAAAAGAGAGAGAGAAAAAAAGAGACTAGATCAGCATGACAAAGTCAACAATCGTTGGTGGCAAAAACCAGGAACACCAAGTGCTGTAAGAAGTCAAGGGATGTGAGCTCATTGGGTGGGGCTGCTTGAGGAAGGCTTCCTAGAAGGGGTGGGGTTAGTGATGGGCTAGAAATCTAAGTACAGATGTGAGGAGGAGAAGACAAGAAAGTTCTTTAGGTCAAGAGAATATAATGTGTTCCAGTATGGGCTCTTTAGAGACGCCCACTACAAACTAGATTTAGAAACCACTTTCTGTCCCTACTCTCCTTTAAAAAGAACTAGGCTTTGTGAGTCTGAATAATGAAAAGGCTTTCTTCACTCTCAGATGAGATTGGAGCAAATGCCCAAATCACTGTTCCTCTCAGCTGGTATCCTCTTCTAGGAGGTTCTCTGCTTACTGGGACTCAGACACTCCAAATCTGGGTCCTGTCTGTCAACACAGCAGTTCTGCAGAATGCTGGGTTGTGTGGGTTGTAGTGAGTCCGTTTTGCCTGACTTTAGACAAGTCTGTCACTGATGGGAAAACTGTGGCCAAGATGACAACCCCCCACCATCCTTCTCTTGTCTCATGAGGCCCTAGGGCTGAGTTAATTGGGAGGTAGAGTATAAATACTAACTTAGCCCAACAGATGATGAGCTACATGCAGACAATTCTGTTAAGATCCAAGGTGCTTCTGAAAGGAGAAATGGATGCTAAGGGGTCAGAAACCAAGATGGCATACATACACAAATTCAGATTCCTTAACTAACAGTGCAAATTATTGCTTAAACAAATTATCATACTTTTCAGACTTTTTAAAAATGCAAGTTTCCACTCACTGTGTATCCAATCTTTCTGGAATTCTCCATCCTCCTGCCCTACCCTCCAGACTGTCAGGTTATGGTGTGGGTGACTATTCTATTGCATCTAATTTCAAAATGATCAAGCAAGCCACTGTTGGGGAGGAAGTACGTGGCTGATACCATGCCCAGTGCCCAATCCCTAACCCCATTTCTGATATCATTCTCACACTAGGTTTTTATTTATTTGATTTTTGGTTTGGTGGGATTTTGCTTTGCTTTGTTTTTATAAATTTGGAAATGGAGGTGAGTATAGGATGCAGTCTGTTGCTTAGAACAGGGTGAAGAAATCTTTCCTTGGGAATTCCCCGGGTTTCCGAAAGACTAGAAATTAGGTGACTGATTCACTCACTCATTAACAATAGGGAGAATGTTCTGGGATTCCAGTCCATCCTAAGCCCAGCAGAGCCTCCCTAATGCCTGTTCTTGCAAAAGGCCTCTGAAATTTCAGGGGTGTTCACTGGCGTCTGTTCTCATTGAATGCTAATACAGCTGTGTCATAGGAACTTGCTTGTGCACTGAAGAATGTCGGCATAGTTTGTTTTGACGCACCAGTATTATTTAAGTAGCAAGGAATACTCAACTCAGACACTGTATCATTTTGACTTCTGTTGCTGTTGCTTTCAAACTGTGCTGTTTTAGTTCCAATTTTCAGACAAACTAATCTATTAAAGTATCGAGGTTTAAAGCTGTACATGAGGATGTGTTCCTACAGCACACATTTGTGATCTCTGAAAAATCTCTCAAGACCCTAATTAATTGAGGTTGCACATATCCAGAAGACTTCCTACAACTTGAAAAGCAGTTTTTTTTCCATCCCTTTAGAAGCAAAGCATTCGAGTATCTATTTCTGACTCATTTTTTATATTTACATTAACATTTCATACATTTTGTCCTTGAAGTCTTTCCAATCTCCAGACTTTCTCTCTTGAACACATTTCCTAATAGGGCTTAATCATTGTGGGTAGCAGGTTTCTCTAAAATCTTGCAATAGCTCTGGACTCTCTCCACCCAAAAATTCATGAACATTTCAAATACTATCTACAGTGTTGCAGGTTCTTATACTTTCTAAGCCCACATAGTTACTCCATCTTAAACTCCTTTGCGCTGAATGCTGAAAAAAAGCTGCATGTTTTGTTTTCCTTTTCAGGTTTCTTTCTACAAAGATATCTGTGATTATTTGTCTTTTCCTTCAGCTGACCTTGTCACTATCATTTAGAGGGCAATGACACAGAGAAAAGTGATGTGGGAAGTCCTCTGTCTATGTGTTGCTTTTATTGGTTAATGAATAAAGAAGCTGTTTCCAGGCCTGTGGCAGGGCAGAATAGAGCTAGGCGGGGGAAACTAAACTGAATGCTGAGAAAAAGAAGGCAGAGTCAATGAGAAGCCATGGAGCTGTTCACAAGAGACAGACACACTAGAACCTTATGGGTAAGACACAGTCGTGTGGCAATACACAAATTAGTAGAAATGGGTTAATTTAAGATATAGGAACTAGCCAGAAATATGCTTAAACTACTGGCCAAGCAGTGACTCAAATAATATAGTTTCTGAGTGATTATTTCAGATCTAAGGGGAACAAACGAGCAGCATCTGGCAACAGAAAAGAGTTTCTCCTAGTGGTCTTTGGCAAGATAAGGGCATAATTTAAATTTTGCTCTTTGCAAATTAGCAATGCCATCCAAGAAAACTATCAGTTAGTGGTCCAGTGGTAAAGTGTATTAGATTGGGAAAAATAAACCTGAACAAATGAAATTGAAAACAAATAGTAACAAAGCTTGGATGTTTAAAGCTTAACCAAACCTTAGGAATGACCATAAGGTTTACCTTCCCTCATATTTATCAATTGCTTCTTGGATGTCTTCTACAACCAAAACACTTTGCCAATGTTTATTAGTTTGTTTTTTAGTGGTTGGGGCTATGTCCCATAAACGACATTCATTCAACACATTTTCTGTAGGGATGGCATGTGCACCTGTGTTATCTACTGCTCTATCAAAATCTGATGCCCTCGAGACAGGGTCTCTCACTGAACGTGGAGCTTTGCTGGTGACCAGAGAGCTCCAGTGTTCTTCCTGTCTCCCCACCACAGGGCTGTGGTTACAGACGAATGTGGCATTTTTTATGTAGATGCTGGGGATTTGGATTCAGGTTTTTAAATTTTCATAGTGAGTGCTTTTACCCTCTGAGCCATCTTTCCAGCCCCATCAACACATCACGTTTAGGAGCTTTAACTTCTATAACACTTCTGAGAAGTAGATGCCACCAGCTACACTGTCTAGGTAGGAAAGTGAAGGCTCACAGGCACTCTGCAACTTGCCCATGTTTGCATTGCTGGAGTCAGGAGACCAGATCTGTATCTTTTAACAACTGTATTGTATTATTTCAATCCATTGTGGGAGCTGTAGTCTTTTAACCCTTATTAAAGAAGAAGTCAAGGAATTACTAGCTACATGGACCCACTTGAGGGTTAAAAAAAAGAAAAACAACCTTTTGCATCCCGAAGCAGGAAGAGAGCAACACAAATAAGTGCAATCACGTAGTGGTAGATGTGTCCTTACTCACCAGGAAGAATAAACATTTGCTCAATGAGACATGTTCCTAGTTCTTGGGAACATGGAATCATCATTATTCTGGTTAACTGCCTGACCTGAGGCAGCATAATCACTTCATCTCTTCTGACCTCCTTATCTTCACTTATTGAGAGAGCGCATTCCAAAAAGCATGTGCGTTAGGTGATGCCGGTGGGCAAACTGTAGGCAACTGAAGGAGTGTGTTCAAACAAACTGTAGATTATTGAAGGACTGCATTAAAAAAAAGACATCCCCTTCTTTCCAGCTGCATCTTTCAAAGATGGGCAGAAATTCTAAGTACAGGGGAATAAGACACCTAACTTAGTAGTACAAGAGTTAATATTCTTCTACTCTTGGCACCTGTTAAATCTTCATTAAGTGCATTCTGGATCTGTGGGCACAAAAACACAGCAGGAAATTTAGCTACTTTCAGACATCAGAATGAGGCTCAATGACATTTTGGTTCATCTGCCTTGTAATGTTAAAGTAGCTTCCTTTTTTTCTTGGTTATTTAGAATCCAGATGTTGACTTTGGATTATGTAATTATGACAACTGCCATTGAAAAATTAAATATATATAATAAAAAGTATGACCAATGTTAATATGTTAAATACTTAATAAAATCAGGAGGAAGAAGCAAATCTTGCAGCAACAGCTGGAACATACCACTACTGTGGACAAACATTGCTATACATAGTTGTGTAGGATGAGGCCACTAGTTAGTTTCCAGCCACTTAGCCCTGAAATAATCACACAGAAACCATATTATTTAAATCACTGCTTGGCCCATTAGCTCTAGCTTCTTATTACCTAACTCTTATATTTTAATTTTACCCAGCTTCATTCATCTGTGAATCCACCACGAGGTAAGTGGCCTACCAGCAAAGTTTCAGCATGTCTGTCTCCAGTGGCGGCTCCATGGCTTCTCTTTGACTCCGCCTTCTTTTTTCTAGCATTCAGTCCAGTCCTGCTTTCCTAGCTCTACTCCACCCCACCCTGCTCTGCTATAGGCTCAAAGCAGTTCCTTTATCAACCATGATATTCACAGCATACAGAGGGAAATCCCACATCATAGTTGGAACATGCCACCTACTGTGGACAAAATTGTGATACATAGCTGGAACATGTCACTACTGTGGGCAAACACTGCAGTAAATAGCCTTCTGAATTCATCTTCATACTATGGCACTGATCTTACTTACTAAAGGGCCTCTCCACCAGCTTTTCCAGTGATCAAATTCATGTGTTTGTCCACTAACCTCAGAAGGCAGGTGACGGAGCAAAGAAATTGCATAAGGTATGAACTAATACTCAAGTAAGTGGGACTGTGATCACTTAGAGGAAAGACTAGGTTTATATGGCATTTACCATTTGCGGAAGTCTGTGTGATGACAGTTTGGAGATCCAGGAAAGTCCTGCCTGTTCCACATTTTTACCCCGACATGCAGTTTGGAAGTCTAATGTGGATGCCACTGGTTTGGGACAAAAATGCCTTATTGAATATCTTATTTTCCTCTCTGACAATTTATAACAAATTAATTCCTTATGTGTTTTAATACTCACAGGGGAATGAACCAAAAGAAAGAGAAACTGAAAGAGGAAATGAGCTGCAGGCAACACATTCACTTTCCATTTTCCTATAATTTTTCCATGATTAAGTCTTATAATTTTCCCTGAAGCCAACACTGAAAGACAATGCGAAGAAAGTCATTGTGAAAGCAGGAGCTTTAGCACCAACAATATAAAGGATGTTATAATTTTTGAATGCACTGTATGATTCTGCACTAAACTTATTTTATATATCATTTAAGTTTCAAAATGATTTTATGGAGGTTAATTATTGCTATCAGTTGAAAATATTTTAACTACCAGAGCTAGAGTTTGGTCCGATTCCTAATGAGACAAATCATGGAAGACAGCTGTTATTTCAAATAACAAGACAAGCCAGTCAGGTGGTTCCAAAGCAGCGTTTAACCTTCACTTGTCCTCATGACTCTGCTGAAGGATATCAACTTATGATTGCATTGTGAAACCAACTTCTCTAAACATCAGTGCCTTGACAAAGGCCCGACCAGCAGAAGAAGGAATATGACCAATGAAATATTTTGGATGTGGAATGTCCCCCAAAGGCCCATATTTGCTAAAGACTTGGTCCTCAGCCTGTGCTGGTATTTAGAGGAGATGGAGTTTATGGGAGATGGGAGCTTTTAGGTCACTGGGGAATAAACCCTCAAAAAGAATTATGGGAGCATGGTCTCTTCCTCTTTCTCTTTTATTTATGGAGGAAGGTTATGGATTTCTTCTGTTGTCTGCTTCCCTGTGGTCCTGACACACCTCAGGCTCAAAATCAAAGGAGCTGACCATTGGGGGACTGAAAGCTCCAAAGCTGAGGGCTGAGATAAACATTTTAAGAAAGGCTGAGAAGGATGCTATGATTTGGATGTTGAATGCCTTACATTAAAAATCTTAGTCTATAAGATGTGCATATTGGGCAGTGTTGAGAACCGTTAAGATAAGGGCCTACTGGGAGCATTAAGCTATTGAGGATGTACCCTCAAAGGATACTGCAAGAGTGTGCTGCCATTTGCTTTAGTTTGAAATGTGGCTATTTCTTCTTCAATGCACTCCAGCATGAAGCACCGTTGTCCATTGTCCCTACCAGAGGTTAAACCTACAGGGCTATGGCCATTCTAGGACTATGAACTTGTCAATTATTGAGCTAAATGAAACTTGCCTTTTAAATATATTAGTTAATTCAAAGATCTCTGTGTGCTTACATAAAACTCACTTATATGGCAAAATAATAGAAAAAACATACATTTCCTACTTGTATTTCTTAGAACTATGCAATGATTTAAAAGTAGAATAGCTGATGGTGACTTGTGTTTAAATAGACTTGTATTTTAACATAAATCTTTTGTTTAAATTGAAATAATTAAGGACATTTTTGTAGACAAGCACGTACACACATACATACATATGAGCACATTAAAATTATAAGATTAATAGGTTTATCTAATTGAAAGAAAACAAACACCCTTCTGCTTATATACATTTCAGCCTAAATGAGATTTTAAAAAATGATTTCAATTTAATTCAACTCTTAACTGTTCCCTCAGTAAATCTTTTCAAAATAAAGAGACTAGAGCTACCTCCCTTAAAGAATTAAAAATGTAATTCAGTTGAGAGCTGGTAAGAGGGAAACTCAGTTTTAGTTTTCTTTTCCTTCATTTTCCTTTTCAATCTATATCTATTTTCATTCTTCCGAATCTGTAATTATAAGTGAAAACAAAAAAGTTATTCTTATATTCTTCAGATGGAGACTTTTAAGAAAAAGATTTATCTATTTTTATTTTATGTATATGAATGTTCTGCCTGTGTGCACATATATGCACTATGTGTACACAGTGCCCTATTAGGACCAAAAGAAGGCATTGGATCCCCTGGAATCGGAGTTACAGACAATTGTGGAATTGGAGTTAGCAGACAATGTGGGCCATTGTGTGGGTGCTGGGAATTGAACCTGAGTCTTCTGGAAGAGCAGACAGTACTCTGAGCTGCTGAGCCATCTCTCCTGCCACATGACAAATAGGAAAACCATCAAAGCCACATCAGAGAAGCCGGAAACTAGACGACAAGAATATAGATGTGTTTAACACCAAATTTACATGTCTCATAAGTGAATACTCTTTTTAATAGAAACTTAATTGGATTTTTGTTACTGTGCTGACACATTCAAAGATAATTGACCCAAGTGATTTATTGTCACCAAAGTAATTTTGAATAATAAGAAGGAAAAACTTTCATTATTATAATATGCACTGTACTTTTAAAATGGCAAGGGGGACATTTTTAACAGCTATTGTAATGATTTGCCAAATTGCAATTGTGTGGGATATTGTATATTTTATTTAAAATAAGGGAAATGGTATATAACAAAATTAAAATTTTGTCTCAAAATGCAAATAGCATTTTAATCTGAGCTCATCAAAGTTAACAGAATGAGTTGAGTCACTGAAGTCCAGAGTTTGAATAGATCATATTCTCTAGACTTAGCCTCACATTCCTCCTATAAACTATTTTCTAGGATCTATAAGCCACATTGTAAGATTTGTCAGTACCAAATTAAGTGCAAGTTATTTTTCTCATTGCTCACATTTTGCCCTGGGACAGGAGAAATGATGACTCGAGGGTAAGCCCCCACCCACTGAAAGCTCTAAAGATGCACTACTCTCTGGAAAGAGAACCTGAAAGAAAAATCTGAAAGAAACAGCTGCTGAGAGGAGGGAGTGAGACTGAATTTAAAAGCAGTTTCAAAACAGGATGTATATAGCCTGTCGGCAGAAAGCTATGCTTAATGAGATTTATAGTGAGAATCCAGGGCCAATGTTGCTGCAGAATGATGTGAAGGGCCAAATTGCATGGCTAGGAAAGGAGCAGGAATGCGTTCGAAGTTGCAGACAAAGGAAGTACAGAGATCTATTCAGCTTGAATAGATCATATGACTAAAAACAGTATGTTCACATTCCATCTTAAAACTGGTTCCCATTTACTAATCCAATTTTCTGCTCAGTAGAGTGTGTGCTTGCTATAGCCCAAGGAATGTGATCTAGGGAGAGACTATGCACTAAGTCCTCTTCAATGAGTGAGTCAGACATTGTATCTGTGCAAAACCCAAACATGAAACTTCCATTGCTGAAATATGACCTACTTAAATGTGCCTCCTATAGCAATGCAGAAGAACAGAAGAATCGAGTAAGTTTGAGTACCCTATAAATCTTGAAAGATGCTCTTCTATGATTCTTATTTGTGGTTTTTAAACACAATTAAGTGTTTAGGCTATTGCTAAATGAATTTGACGATTGTACTAGTTACTTTTCCATTCTGTGAACAAGTTCACAACTAAAAGAAACTTAAGGGATGTAGACTCTATTTTGGCTCCGTTTGCAAGGCATTGTCCATGATGGTGACAATGAAAGAGGGTGTAGAATTCTCCAGTGGCCTTAGGTAGGCTGAGTCCTGTGCTTCTCTGTACCTCCTTTGTCTGCAACTTCGAACACATTCCTGCTCCTTTCCTAGCCACACTGCATGCAATCCGGCCCTTCACATCATTCTGCAGCAACATTGGCCCTGGATTCTCACTATAAATCTCATTAAGCATAGCTTTCTGCCGACAGGCTATATACATCCTGTTTTGAAACTGCTTCTAAATTCAGCCTCACTCGAGTTATCAGGACATAGGCAGAGTAGAGCAGGATTGTTGTCCACACTGTGATATGAATGGCCTCTGGTTCCATTTGCACTACCGCCCTTGTTTCCTTATGAAGCATCGTGACTTTGCCTTCACTCTATACGTTTCTGTTGACATTCTAGATTTCTGCACTCCCACCAGAATGGACCTTTAGCCTGCTTATAGTAGTCTATATATTCTCTAGACTTAGCCTCACATTCCTCCTATAAACTATTTCCTAGGATCTATAAGCCACATTGTAAGATTTGTCAGTACCAAATTAAGTGCAAGTTATTTTTCTCATTGCACACATTTTGCCCTGGGACAGGAGAAATGATGACTCGAGGGTAAGCCCCCACCCACTGAAAGCTCTAAAAATGCACTACTCTCTGGAAACAGAGAACCTGAGAGAAAAATCTGAAAGAAACAGCTGCTGAGAGGAGGGAGTGGTATTGGCTCACAGTTGGAAGGATACATCATGGTGGAGAAGACATGGAGAAGGAACATGGGGGTGAAAGCTGACAGAAATAACGTTTCACAGGGCATTAAATAGGAAGCCAAGCACTTGGACTGGAATGCAAATGAGATCTCTCTAAGGACCACCCCTAGAATCCCATTTTCACTAGCTAGGCCACAGTCCTAGGTCTTCCGCAACTTCCTCAAACAGCATCACCAACTGGTGATCAAGCCTTCACATACATTACCTGTGAAGGGCATTACACGTTCAAATCACAGCAACGGTGTTAATTAGCTCTTTGTTGTTCTACAAAATTCCCTGAGTTGAGCAAAACTGTGTTTTGGTTTATGGTTTCAGATTCTGGTTAATGCCATTGCCTTTAGGGTGTATATCATGGTGGAAACAGGTGGTAGAGCCAACTACTCACCTCAAGATGACCAAGAAACAGAAAGAGGCAAGAGGGAACAAGGTTTTGATATCCCCTTCAGAGGCATACATACAATGACCCAAATCCCTTCCACAACCACTAAAGGTTCCACCACCTATTAATAATGTTACTGGCTGGGTACCAACAGATCAACATTAGGAATTTTGGGAAACATTTATCCAAAGTATAATGACCACTTAAGAATTATTTCTACTATTTAAATAGGGGCTAAAAGATTTTTGTCAATATTAATTCCACTGAAATAATTCTAATTTTTATGTTGTAGTTATTTACATATAAATATGCATGTTGTCTAAACTACCAGTTGGTATATATGGTCCCTAACTCTACCAGTTTTCCCCCAAATCCTTACAATTAAACAAATTAAAATGGACACTTTAAATGTTTTGCCTCAAAGCTGCACAATGATGTATCTTTGAAATACCCAAGTGTGGTTTTTCACACAGTGGCCAAAATTCAAAATCCATGCTAGAAATGCACAGTGTTACATTTTCCAGATGTTTAAATTAGATCTTAGGCCAATACCTAAGTCACCTAGGAGGAAGGGAGCTGTATTAGTCATTGGTTAGAGTGCAGCATCAGGTCTCTGCACTCATGAGTGGCTTAACTGGCATGGTGTAGTAGCTGCTTTGACTTTACTACAATAAAGACTATTATTGACTCATCCACATACCAGTGTTTTTTAGATCCTTATTATGTGCTAGACATTCTGATAGTGCTACAGTGGTAAAAAGACATACTGAACACAAAATCAACATAAATAAAATACTGCATAATCGAGTATATATATAACTGCAATTGATTTATAGAAAAAAAATTATTCCAAAGCCAGGTATTATAATAAGTAGAAAATATATATGCCTAATTAGCCTTCATGATGTTAGCTCATGACTGTTATCCTAAAGCACTGATAGTCTACTGCCCCAGTTTGGATGATAAAATACGTGCAGTGGTGACCTTAATAAAGGGCACATGGCAATAAAGGGAATATTGTAGTGTAGCAGAGAGATTAGAAAAAGCCAGAGACACAGAAATCAAAGGAATAAAGAAATAAAATAATGAAGAACCGTATCCCATCCTGAGAATCCTGAGACCATCAGATATTAGTGAATCATTTAGTAAGCTAGGTAGTCATGGATTTTATAAAGAAAATCTCTATTTGAGTCTTAGAGCAGTGGGAAGCCACTGAGTCATAACAATAGTATCAATCACTGAACTGTATAGGTATCTGTTCTATACACATGAGAGTTATTAGCCAATTTACTTACACAATCCTTGAAGCATTTACAGTTCTATATCCCTCAACTTCCAGATCAGGAAAGTGGAACAACGGGCTTGAAGCAAGGTATGAAACAAGTGATGAATCTTCCAGCCTTGCTGGCCAGCTCCATAATCCTTGCTCTGTTAATGAGAAGAGAAATGATTTTTGTAACATTGTAATTAAGCCCAAAAGATTCAAAAGTCTAGATTTTTCTACAATAATTATCAACTAATTGCTTATTATTGTTGTAGAAAAATGTTTATCTTTGAAGATTTGTTGAAATGGTGGGGTAAAGTTATAAGAAACCTTGCGTTCTAAAACTGTTATATTTTTATCATTAGTACATATTTTTAACAATGACAATTTAAGGCAAATAATAATGGCTATAATATCTTTCCTTGTTAAGAATGCACAATATTTTTGGATCTGAATCAAGCTACTGTAAAGACAAAATCATTCCACATCAAGCATTCCCTGCCCTGGGAGGACAGGTAGTCACTGGAAAAGACATCAAACAAACCACAGACAATATTTGTTTGAACAAGCAATTGGGGCATGTCGTATTACTAAGGTACTGTGCGTTCTGGCGGAATGTAATCATGCCCATTTCTGGTAATGAGGGTAAGACTTTGAAGAGAATCTAATGCTGGATTTGTCAATACACAATGCGACTCATCATCAAGACCATTTTAAGGCAGAATAAATAGATATCAGATGAAGGTGAAATAAATTTTAAGGTGGTTGGGTGACTTTTGTTTTGACTCAATCAGTTAAAAAAAATCAAGGAAGTAGCTCCCATCTTTAACTCTCCCACTACTGTCTTTAACTTTAATCTGAAACTGGAGAGACAGGATGTTAGTTAGATGATAAATAGGTTGGTAGGTAGACAGCCAGCCAGACAGACAGACAAATAGTTTTGCATCACGTTATCTTCCTTTCATGGAAAGTCCTTTTCCAATTAGAGTTTTTAGACTTCCCATATTCACTCAACTGCCATGCAACAGGAAATCTTCCTTTGACATATAATCTTGCACTTACGTTTTTGTCTGATAATTGCTTACTACTGTAACATCACACAAATAACATATTTTCTTGGAGTAAAACTTCTGGGTAGTATCTATATGCAACCAACTGTGATAATAAAAGCATTTTAGTTTTACTTAAAGGTAAATCTGACGATGCAAGAAAATGCAAAACCTAGAATAGAAGTCTTTTATGTCTTGGAAATTACAAAGCATTTGAAGACACTTCAGGGATCCTCAGGTTCCAGGTGTGCTGATTCTTCTTATTCAACATGGGTTTTTGTTGCCATTCAGATGTTTTTGTCTATGAAGTGGCCAGTTCTCGTGTTATTCTGGAAGAACAGGTGCTATTGTGAGATAAATACTTCACTAAGACAATGAGGCTGACATCATGGCTATGTTGAACAGTGGCTTTGTGATTCTGCACACTTTAGAACTTACAAATATTTATGTCTAGAACAGGTTTTCACCCAGAAGAAAAAGCAGGAAGTTTACATCCTCAGTTGCGACTTGATCACCCAGGACACAAGTCGCCCTGTTTTCTCTGGATAGCACACTGCATTATATCACAACTGGGAATATTTCTTATAGTTTTTAAATTAAGCACATTGCTTTTCTACAAGTCAAACCTCATAACTTTGTGCTGATTTATGCACATGACTAAAGAACTGGGGAAGGAGGATGCTCCATGTTCTGATGTAATCTGCACATCAACAGATGTTCTCTTTAACAAAGAGCTTCATGCAATGTGTCCTGACCACATTCACCACCTCTATCCCAACTTTCCCAGATCTACTTCTTATCCCCATCCACCCAATTTCAAGCCCTTTTTTCCTCAACAAGACAAGTTTGTGCAACCCAAATATTCTTAGATGAATTGTCTTCCAGTGGAACATTGTGGACTTACCAGGGTCTTCACTCTTAGAGAAAAATGTCTTTCTTTCTCCCAGCACCTAACAATTACTAATTGCTCCACGACTAGGGGTGGAATTACTGGTCTATTTCCAGTCTACATGCTGGGATTTGGTCAGGCTTGAACTTGCATAGCTTTTCATATATGCTGTCACCATTACTATGAGGACATATCTACAGCTGCCCCGCTGTGTCTAGAAGACACTGCTGCCTTGCAGTCATCTGCCACCTTCGATACATAAACTCTTTAACCCTCTCTTCCACAGTGATCTCTGAACCTTGGGAGATGGGGATGCAGCATAAATCTTCCATTTCGGACAGGTGATTCTGCACTCTCTTATTCTCTGTGCCTTATCCAGTTGTGAAGTCTGTTTTAATCACTATATGCTACAAAGAGAAACTTCTCTGATGAGGGTTGAGAGATACATCCATCTGTGATTAGAACTCATTAGGAGTCACTGTAATATTAGTAACATTTAGCAAAATAATTGTAGTAGTTTATTCCCTAGGGACCATATGAACTTTCTAGTGGAGATGTATTAATTTCAGTTTTTGAAGATGTATAAATTTGAGACATGAGATAGTGAGCATAGTTTAGAAGGGCAAGCATCCTTTCCAGAAATCCAAGGTAACACTTTTTTAAGCTGAAGAGAGAGCCATTTGGAATTTGAGGATGTATCTGTCAAATAGGCTTCCATTTGAACAATGATGATTTTCTCAGTGGTGCCCAAGGAAAGAATGCCAATGAGAAAATGACTGAAGCCAGGTTTAGGTCCAGTGGTGTTTAGATTTGGGCACAACACATTAGATGACAGCAGTCAATAGCAACTTGTATCCTAGAGACCAGAGGTTCTCGACCTGTGGGTTGCGACCCCTTTGGTAGTGGCAGATCAGATATCCTACATATTGGATGTTTACATTACAACTTTTAACAGTAGCAAAATCACAATTATGAGGTAGCAATGAAATAATTTTATGGTTGGGAGTCACCACAACATGAGGAACTGGACTAAATGGTCACAGCATTAGGAAGGTTAAGAATCAATGCACAGACTAAAAGATACAAACATTCCTTGAAGTTCTAGCACACAAATGTGGTAAATTGTTAAGATTCTGTTGTCCTGTTATGACCCAAAATATCCTGTCATTGATACAGAAGAATTGCAGTGGAAAAAAAAAGGTCAATATTCAACAGCTGTCATTAGTGCTCTTTCTTCTTTTTCTCCATATAAAAATCAAAGCTTCAACTACCATTCATAATGAAATGAGGTAATGCTAAGAGAGTTCTTTCTCGATTCTTGTTCTGTTTTGCATATTGAAGCCAAAATGGTGGTCACACAAATACAATTTCAATTTTACTCCTTCATTTGAATCTCCTGCATTTGAAGGCAAGCTCAACTCTTCCTCTAACTCCTTCAACACATAGTAGGCACTCTATAAAAATTTGATAAGTGGAATGAGAGTTTATTAATATCATGATGTTTGTCATACTATCTCAGAAAGTCTCTGTCTCTATCCAACTACAGACCTTACGGTGGACAAAGTAAGAACACACCACGATGATCTCCATTCATACTGCAGATTCACCTCGGCTAACCCGACGAGGGAGACTTGTATCTGGGAAAATACTCTAATCCCATAATAAGCCCTAGGCAGAAGCAAGATTGCCGATAAAGAGATTCATAATTGCTCTGGTTTGTAACTCTGTTTTGATGACACATTCATTTTAGCTGTGTTTTCACCATGGTACTTCAAAACATACATATAAACATGAATCAATGGAGCAGAGAAACCAATATGCATTTTAAAACTAGCAGACTAAATAGTCATACAGTAAGTACATGTTGTTGACACAATATGAAAACTACACCTTATATACCATGAAATAAACTGTTTGAGATGAAGTGAGGGAATAACTTTATCCAGGGTAACTTAAGAGCATATATTTCCTTCACATAGTGGACCTGAGATCATGTTTCACAAAGTAGTTTTCAAATACGCAGAGCTAACACAGTGTTAACAGAGATCAACACTAGTCAGACGAAGATTATTGCTGTCTTCAGTCTAATCTTCCTAACATAGTTAAAATATCTAAGTTCTCATATGACATACAACAGAGGGCTATCTTGCTTTCTGCATTGGTTGCGTTTCTATTGATGTGACAATAAATTATTTCAAAATCAGTGACTTAAGTCAGCACAGGCATAGTCATAAAGTGCTGTAGGTCAGAAATATAAAATTTGTCCGTAAGTTAAAATCCCGTGGCTTCCTTCTAGAGGTTGTAGAGGAAAACATTCCGTGAGTGTCCCTGCCTCTAGAGGCCATGTGCGCTCCTCCATCGTGACACATCCTCCTTCTGCACACTGTCCCTCACATCTGTCTCCATCATCATGCTAACACTGACTGTCACTCTGTCCTTTTGTGAGGACTCGTGATATACTGTCTCTACACAGATAAACTAGGATAGCCTTTTCCTCTGACATTCAGAATTATTTGTCCTTTCTTACACATAAAAATAACATATCCATAGGTTCATAGACATTTCCATAGGCTCATGGACATATCCATAGGCCCACAGATATATCCAGAGGCTCTCAGACTTGGATGCAGGGATTGTTGGGACATTCTCATTTTGCCTATCACACTTTATGTGTTTGCTTTGTCTATTAGAAAGTAAAATTCAGTGGAGCGTGTGTGTGTGTGTGTGTGTGTGTGTGTGTTGTATGTGTTGTAATCTTTGGAATAGGAATTGTCATGGATCTGCATTGTAATTATACAGCATTCAGTCTATTTTCTGACACACAGTGTCATGATATAACTGCTAGAGCACATAGACTATATCCTCAAGTTTAGCAAATACGACAGATGATCCACATGGATCACAGATTGGCAAAACTCTCAGGAGTTTTAGTTTTTCATTTCCTAAAAATCCAGCATCCACTGTTTCCCATTTCTTTGACAGAGCAATGTGATCTGTTTCCTTGAAAGAGAGACACAGAGAGGAAACACAAATAAATTAAGAAAACGTTTAAGAAAGTCTAGTCCATGAACTTGAAACAAGGATCATTTTCAATACTGAGGGCACAGTGACCCAGACATGTTTCAGGTGTCCTTGGACTTTCACCAAGGGGAGTGATGAGCAGAGATATTTTCAGTTTTGTTTGCTGCAGTTATACCCACTTCATTCGCTAGTGAAGTGCTCATGCAAACAAAGTGGTTTGATATCTGCACAGTGACTTCAGAGAAGAGCATGTCACAAAATGCCGTGAGCAGTGACCCTTGTGGGACATGTGTTTAATCCCCCAAGGTAAGTTTTAGTTCTGTATTTATTCAAAAAAAATATTGTTATTTTGTTGCTTAAAAACTTTGCAAATGCATGAATGTGTATCACCAGACAATCACTTGAGATTACCAATTGCGTGTGTCACTAGTCTGTCTGTAGTACTTTTCCTAATTGAAAAAAATGTACCCTTTATCCTAATTTGGTTTCCTCCACATCACATTCCATCACTGAGACATCATCTCAGGAAATCAAGCAGGAACCTGGAGGCAGGAACTGAAGCAGAGATAATGGAGGAGAATGGTGCACTGTTTTCTCCTTATAACGTGCTCAGCCTGGCTTTTTTATGCACTGTGGCCCACATGCCAGTGATGGCACCGCTTCCAGAGAGCTGGGTCTTCCCACAGCAGTTATTAAGATCACCTAAAGGCATCACCTGTGGGTCATTTTCCCAGGTGAGGTTCCTGTTCCAAGATAAATCTAGCTTGGGTCAGGTTGATAAAATAAACTAACTAACACAACTTTATTTCAAATCAATTACTATTTTTCTATGAGAGAGGAACAAGTCAGTTACCCTTTGTGTAAATGATAGTCAAACACTTGAATAAGCTATCCGTGCCTATGTGTGACTATGGTAGTCCTACCGTGTGGTTATCTGCTCTGCCTCTGCCTCCTGACTGCTGAGATTAAAGGCGTGAGCAGGTACCACACCACGTATTTCCACGGGAACTCGAACCCAGGACCATCTGCATGTAAGGCAAATGTGATAACCATTACAATGTGGAATCAGGTAGATTCATGCTTTAAAAGAAAATTGGTAATTGGACAAAGCTATTTACTAAGAAATATTTCCTATCTATTATATTTCAGAAGCATGTAATGAATATGGAACCAGAAAATCTGAATTGCAATTTACTGAAAGTTATACATAATAAAACATAAACAATGGGATAATAAGCAATATTCTATTTCTTGTGTCATTAAAGTGACATGTTCTATGATGGCAAGTCACACAAGAAGTGCTACATATGGGGAGAGAAACAGCGAGAGAATATGTTTTAGATGAATTATAAACATAGTAGCTTTCAGCTACCATCAGCTGGGGATGGCCACTGTGTCCTTTTCTTTCCAAACACAAAACATTTTACACAAAATGAAATCAGACAAACTCACTCTCAGGACGAGAGCAAGGCAGAAAATGAAACCAAATAACATCAAGTACAGAAAAGGAGACCCGTGAAAAACAACTATGTCTTTTATGCAGCAAATAAGATGGCAACTGACTTGCGATCCTTTTTGTGCCTTTCAGATTTAGGCTCATGGAACTCTTTCCAGCTGAAGATTAAGAGTCTAACAGACTTGCCCTTGCTTAGTGATGACCTACAATCTAGAAGCAAAACGGTGCTTCACCAAATCTCTTCCAAAATTACTTAGCGCAAACCTGAGTGACAATGAGCTCCTCCCACATCCACAAATCAGTATAGCACGTGACTCCCCTTGGCATTGAGTTCTGTCTCTAAAGACAAGAAATGCAGCGTTAGCTATAGACACAAACCTAGTATCCTTTGGTTGCAACACATAGACAAGAAAAGTTACTGATTAAATATCTGAATAAAAGAAAAAAACTAAGCCACATAAGGGAAATAGGCTTATGTGGCTAGAACCCTAATGGCAGACCTCCAGCTTCTAGAATTTTGAGGAAAAAAGTGAAATTGTGTTGTGTTACCCATCAAACATATGGAATTTTGTTATGTTTACCTGGACTGACTGGAACTAATGGTAAAGTTATTGATCTTTTCATACTCCACACCATTTATAAATATTTGGTTTGAGGATGCCTCCCATCAGTTCAGGCATTTATATTCTTGGTCTCCAGTTAATGGCTTTGTTTAGGTAAGTTTAGGAGATACAAAACTGTCCGATGTAATACATTTTTATTTTTATAAAATGTATGTATGTGGAAAGATAAATGTTCAATAATGTGTCACCCTATTCTGGCCTCAGTTGTCTCCTATACACGCAGAACTAAGACTTGTTGGTCACAAAGTGTTTCTCTTCAGCTTCAAATCCCTGTATTGTCCTCCTTTCTGGGGAAAGTCCATCACTGAAGGAAGGCTTCGAGGCTTCAAAGCCACACCCCATTCCCAGTTCTCTCTCCGTCTTATGTTTGTTTTGAAGACGTGAACTGTCATCTTCCAGCTCCTGTCACCTGGTCTTTGTTCCCCTATCATAGGCTCTATCCTTCTGGACTCATAATCCCAAATAATCTCTTTCTTCTATAAATTGTCTCAGTCAGGCATTTCATCTCAGCATTGGAACAGTAGCTAATGCAGGGTGGATACAACAGAAGGGACGACTCTACTCACCTCTTCATGGTTCATCAGACAGCTGTGGATTGTAAAAAAGAGAATCATGGGGCCCATTAAGGGATTCATACAGTGTATGGTGTTTGCCTTGTCCAGAGAAACAAAACTGAAAATAATAAAAGAGGCTAAGGAAAGAAATGTCCCATTTAAATCTGATCTTCGACAGCAAGTATATTTTAAAGCAGAGCCAGCTTATTTGATGTGGACCATCAAGAAGATTAAAAAGACAATCAAAAATGATTTCAGGTCCTAAGAGCTGCATTATGTTACCATTTTGTTTTGTAAAGGAGTCAAGAGGATGAAAACTGAGACTACACATAAATGATCTAATTTGGAAAAGACTAGTTTCTTTTTGTAAAAAGTTCATTGACAAAAGTTTACACATAATAAAGTCTGTCTTAGCACCTGTTGATTCTGATAAATTATGGTAGATGTAACTGTGTAGCCTCTAGGTGAAACTAGAAATCAAATGCCTAAAGTTGCCTTGTGTCCCTTTTCGTTCAAATCCCAGTATCTTCCCTTGTAAGAATTTACTGGAGAGCCAAGGAAAGATATACTTGTGAAAGAGACCTCACCTGTGGAGCGCACCAAACTCAAGAACCCATCAAGTGTCCCTTTCACCCAAAATATAGCTTTGGTACATATATCAAATAGTTACCAAAATTCTCCCAAGATGTAAGTAGGCAAAAGTGTGGAAGAAACAACTGACCACATTGTGGAAGATTATTAGAACGCTTACTATATTCTCAGGATTGAGTGTTAAAGATAAATTTCAGTAGAGTTTCAAATAATTTTTGTTTGGTTAGAGGCAGGGTCTCTCTACACAGCCCTAGATATTCTGAAAGTTGCTAAGTAGGCCACACTGACCTTGAACTCACAGAGATCTTCCTGCCTCTGCCTCCAGAGCACTGGTATTAAAGGCATGCCTCACCATGCCTGGCATGCTGTTACATAATTAGAAAGAGATGTGTGTAGAGGGAGGTATAGAGACACCAAGGTTAGCATTGTGATGCTGGGCTCCTACGATGTTTCTTAGAAAAATGATCTCTCCTGTTTTCGATAAGGCACCAGTGAACTTTTCTGAAGATGAACCTGTAAATGTTTCAGTTTGAAAGTCATGTGATCTCTTGCAACTATTTAATGACTGTGCTGAGAAAGGACATACCATGCTCAAAAAAAAAAAAAAACCCAGCCAAAAAAAAAACTTTATTTACAAAACCAGGCAGTGGACAGGATGAAGGTCACAAATCATATTATGTAGATCTCAGTTTAGACTGTGACCAATCATATCTTCATCCAAACTCCTAGTATCTAGCAAGGATCCTAAATTTTCATGATATGAGATATATATACCAATAACATCCTATTCTGCTAGGAATCTGACAAACAAGAAGGCAAAAATGATTTGAAGATGAAATGTTACAATAGATGTGTTCGAGGCAAGGGACTGTATATAAAAAACAAGGCTGCCATAAAGAGAGGTGGCCACCACACTTAGAGAAAGGGAGATGTTTTGTGGACCTTCCGGTTGCTGGTTTCCTGCAGCCAATCACAGAGACACAGGGATTTGAGGCTGCTGAGGAAACTTAGTGATCACAAAATCGTGCACAGGAGCAAACAGCCTTGACAGGGTGGCATATTATTGAATGCTTTACTTACCACATAAATGTTTTTGGTAACACAAAAATGAATTTCATTGGGTAATCAGGGCTGGATTCTCCTCCAGATGTTCATTATAGTGTACTTAAAATAGTGTAAAAATATGAACAATAAAGATGAGACAGGCATTTGTATTTTTAAAATTCAAATAAGATCCAGGAGTGTACCAAGTTATAGTGTATGCCTTGAGCGCTGTATTTAGTTTGGCATGGAGAATTTTGCAGCACTTTGTAATTGCTTAGTTGTTATGTAGATAAGGATGGGGATTAGGATGCTATTTTGTTACAGTTTATTGTCGTTGTTGCTGTTGTTTTAACAAAGCAATGAAGAGGCAAAGTGACTACCAAGGGAAATTTAGATAAATAAGGGACTAGGACAAAAGCCAGTAATGCGGCCCAAAAGATTCCCACAGCTTCAAAGCAGTGCATGAAAGGAGAAAAAAAGGGAGAGTGTGGAGCACCCAGCTACTGGCCTGTTGCTTCACCTGTCCTTCAGAATTAGTACACTTACTAAATACACAGCTATGTATCTCAGTAGTTGGCTTATTTTCCCACCACGAGACTTGGCATCTTCATGTAGAAAGTATTTAATAGGAAATGAGAAAGCTTAAATATTCTAATCTCAGATCTTGGAAGCAAGTGCTTAAAGAGCAGTCCCAAGGAGCACCATTGGGAATGCAGGGTGTTTGCTTTCAAAGAAGGAGTGTATTTGTTTATTAGTCATTGTTTTATTAACTGAAAAATACAATAAATGCATGACTAAGAATCCATGAGAATGAATCAGGGACATTGATACCTAGGTGATTCAGTTGAAATTTATGGTTTTTAGATTAGATTGTAACAATTACGTACCCTCTCTGTTTGATTAATGAATGAGCTGAATTTTTATCAAACGAATCCCGAAATCTACATTAGAGCTCATGACCTCATAAAAACTTTTAAAAAGAAATAACGAAACAGTGAATTATGTCCCAAGAGCACTCTTTATCCTTCATTCAGGGGAACATAGTTCTTGGCCCCAGGTCAGGCACAGTCTTTTTATCAGGGAAAACTGATGACCTTGGCAAAGAGCTAATGGCTGCTTTCCGGAGGGAGCCTGATGCCAGGTTATCAGACCTCAAGACATTTGAAGTGAGTTCAGAAGGAATATGATATCTGCAGATATCAACCCTTCCTTCAATAACAAGAGAGTTTTGTCATCATTTAAGGATAAAGTTATCTTGTAATGTTCTCTACGAATAATAATCTGTTCTGTAAGACAGACGAAAAATTCATTATAGTAGGAGGTATACAAGACTCTTTCCGTGGTGTCACCTTGTTAGAACATGTGTGAAATTGATGTAGGTGGGTCTTCTGTCTATGTGTTACTTTCATTGGTTAATTAATAAAGAAAACTGCTTGGCCCGATAGGTCAGAACATAAGTAGGCAGGGAAGACAGAACAGAATGCTGGGAAGAAGGGAAGTGAGGCAGACACCATAGCTCTGCTCTCCAAGATGGATGCAGGTTAGAATCTTCCCTATAAGCCACCACCTCGTGGTGCTACACAGATTAATAGAAATGGGTTAATCAAGATGTGAGAGTTAGTCAATAAGAGGCTAGAGCTAATGGCCCAAGCAGTGTTTAAATGAATACAATTTGTGTGTTGTTATTTGGGGTAAAGCTAGCCATAAGGGAGCCAGGCAGGAGGAAAAGCAGGCCTGCTTGCCTCATCACTACATGAAATATGTTGATTAACTTCATATTTGTCTTCAAAGGCAAAAATTTAATCCATTGTCTCCAGTGTGTGTGCCATGTAGAGGAAAAAAAAGAGACCTTGTGCGAACGGTACAAGTGGACACAATCACAAGATGCACTCCAGAAAGAGAAAACTCTGCTGGGCTTGATTTCTGACTAAGTAAACTTGAACTATATCTTCCTCCTCTACAGGATGATTCTGAGACATTCCTTGTAGTATGAGACCACTTGTTGGTTTTCTAGCTGCCTAGACTCCTGAAATAACCACACAGAAACTATATTAATTAAATTATTGCTTGGCCTATTAGCCCTAACTTCTTACTGACTAGCTTTTACATCTTAACTTATTCCATTTCTTTTATTTTATATTTTACCATGAGGGCCGTAGCCTACCAGCAAGATTCCAGCATCTGTCTCCAGCAGCGGCTCCATGGCTCTCTCTACTCTGCCTTCCTTCACCTAGCATTCAGTTTAGTTTTCCCCCTAGCTCTACTCTGTCCTATTAATAAACCAAGGCAGTTTCTTTATTCATTAACCAACAAAAGCAACATGTAGATAGAAGGCCCTTCCACACTATTCTCCCTTTTCTGGTTAAATAAAAAGGAAGGTTTTAACTTTAACATAGTAAAATTACATATAACACAACAGGTATCAATCAAGAATTAGAATTACAATATTTATCTATTTTATCTTTTATCATAACTAAGGAAACCTATAACTATATATTCTTCAACTCCATCGAAGACTCCAGAATATAATATTGCCTAAGTTAACAGGAAGTGCATTGTAAGCAACATCAAAAACTCTAAAATTTACAGAGACATCTCACTACCTGGTCACCAAAGTTCTTCTGTACCATTGGGGCATCCAATCTTCAGCCTAATAGCTTCTGTTGGTATTAAATACCAATTTTCTGTGCTGCTTGTTCATTTATCAATATAAAATTAAGAATTGGTTTTTCTGGCTGCAGAAATAATAGTAGTACAGTTAAAAAGGTGAACTTGTAATGCTGTGGATTAGCTTTGTCTCATGAAAGTTACGTGCATATTATACAGTAAGTTTTTCATCTACTTCCTTTGCTCAATATTGTACTTTAAGGTTTCTTATGCTACTTATGTAAAAATAGCTTTCCATTTCCTCAAAATATGCACCCCTTTGTATGACTGTACCCCAATTACATTTTTAGAATATAAGAATTGTTTCTGCACTGAAATTGTTGTGAGTGATGCTACTGTATTCTGAATATGCATATATTTCTGTAACTATATAATGTGAGAAATTTAATTATCATACATAAGGTATCCCTATGTTGAGATAATCATGTCTCAAATACTTCACAGTTTTAATGAATATTTGATATTAACAGTATTTTTCTTTATATTCATTCTGGGCTATTTGTAAGACTGTCATATTTTATTCTTATTTCCATTACTTAATAATCACATTTTGCCCCTATTATTTTTTGTGAAAATTATTTTTACTATAGAAAACAATTTGCAAGTCAGTGTATATTGTACCCTTTATATTGTGATAGATGAATGCATAGGTGGTGAAGATATTAATTATAAAACTCAATTTTATCAAGTAAGAAGAATGCCTATTTGAGGATACCTATAGCCATTTGAGTACAATAACATCCTTCATGTTCAAGTCAATCATGGTGAAAAAACAAGACACATGATGTCATAACATCTAGTTTTTGAGAATTTTCACTCAATTAACTGAGTACTGTATTGGTACTATAAGCATCTAGCCTGATCTGAGTGTAGACAAAAAGAGTAACCCTGGCTGTTTTCCAAAATATGGTCTCTCTGAATTCTATAGCTAAACAAACAAAAGATTAATATGGAGAGATTTCAAAGTGGATCTAATATCATGAGTGGCAGGGATGTGTCTGGCAACACAATACAAATCAAGCATATTCCAACTTGAATAAAAGTCTCTTTTACCCTGGCCACCAACTATCTTTCTTAACTATAATATGGGAGTGTGTTGGTCTGGCACCTTCCCTTGACCCTGTCAGTAGGTTACCAACAAAACATCTTGTTCTGTAGCCTTGGATCTATCTTCCTCTTTCTTCAGTCTCCCAGCACCTTTTGCCTATGTCAGTCAATTTTTTACATCAGATTTTTTTTCAATGAAGAATGGAAAATTGACAATTTAAGATTCTTTTTACCATCTTCAGTTGACTGATGTTTTGAATATTCTGTTTTCACAGATTCCCAGACTGTACTCCCGGAAATGATCATTACATTTTTAAAGTACCCCTATAAAAACATTAAGTGTTAGGGCAAACCTACAGAGCCCCAATGAAGTAAGGAGCAAGAAGAGCAAGCATGTGCTTACTCCGCTTCCTAATGGGGAATAAGTACACAGGGAGCCCAAATCCAGACAAAGTTACATGATAAAGTGACATCTCTGAAAGATATGATAAGAATTCCCAACTCTATAATTATATTTTCTTCTAAAGTTTCACTAATGGGTCAAAGTCCATGTGATTTACCAAGAAAGAGAAAACAGTATGAGAAAAATTAGAAAAGGTCATACAAGATGTTTTAACAATATTGATGGTATCATATAGGTAGAATTACTATTATGTGTTATATTTAGAAAGCAAAAGTGAGACACATATGTCAACCAGTGAATAAATAATATATATATAGAAATCTAAGAAGGGAAACAGTAAGATATTATTAAAGTTTGAAGATTTATATATTAACATTGAAGTTCTGTGAGTTTTCTTTAAGGACAGTTACAAGGTAGGTTGACTGGTTGGCTGGTGGTTGGTTTGAGACAGGGACCTGCTGTGAGGCCCTGACTGGTCTCAAACTCATAGCAACACTCCTGTCTCAGCCTCTGAGATGCTAGGATTACAGGTGTGTGCTAACACGCCCAGCGTTAGGGCTGTTGTTATTGGATAACGATGTCCTCTATAGTCCCCTACACTAAAGACTTTCTCACATATCTGTAGTTGTACTCTTTTGGCTCTTTTCCTCTTTGGGGGACCCACCACCCAAGTCTCAAATAAATCACACGGGGAGACTTATCCTTTCTTCTGTATGCCTGGCCTCAGCTTGGTTTGTTTCTTGCCAGGTTTTCTTAAGTTTAAATTATCCCATCTACCTTTTGCCTCTGGGCTTTTCCCTTTCTGAAGTTCTGTATATCTTTTCTTTCCTTCTTATTCTATGTCTGACTATGTGGCTGGGTGGCTGGCCCCTTCTTTTCTTGTTCCTTAATCTCTCTTGCTCCTAGATCTTTTTTTTCTTTCCTTCTATTTATTCTGCCTTCCAGCCCTGCCTTTCCCTTCTCCTGCCTTGCTGTTGTTCATTGAGTTCTTTATTATACCAATCAGTTGTTTTAGAAAGGCAAAGTAACACAGCTTTACAGAGTTAAGCAAATGCAACATAAAAGAATGCAACACATCTTTGCATCATAAAAACAAATGTTCCATAGCATAAACAAATAACACATCTTAAATAATATTCTACAGCACAATTCTGTTGGGAAATTAGGAGATAGCACCTTTTGTAGCAGAAGGAAGTTGGGTCATTTGGAATATCCCCTTAAGAAGACTACTGAGAACCCAGTACCCTTGTTCTCCCCTTTACTCCAGCCATCGTGAGATGAAGTTTGCTCTGCCAAACTCCTCCACCCTGGTGTTCCTCTTCATCCCCAAACAATAAAGCCAATGACTATAGAATAAAATCTCTGAAAGCATGAGCCAAAATTTTTCTTTTTTGTAAGTTGATTACTTCTGGGGGTTTTATTACAAGAATGAAAAGCTGACTGATGCAAAGAGAATAAAGTATCTCCTAAGCAATATTAGTTCGGCATAAGGACTAATGCTCCGCAAACTTATAGGTAACACAATCACAAAATAAACATTTAAAATAGGTTTCTATTTTTAGATAGAATTAAATAGAATGTAAGTAGAATTAAACTCAATTTTAGAGACTGGAGAAGATGACTCAGCAGTTAAGAGCACTGGCCACTTTTCCAGTAGACCCAGGTTAGATTCCCAGCACTCATATGATGGTTAACAACTTGTCTAAAGTGCCAATCCCAGGGGACCCTACACACTCTTCTGGCTTCTGCAGGTGTAAGACACACAGGTGGTGCACAGGCATGCTTGTAGGCAAAACACCCATATACATTAAATTTTTAATTACATATATGTATTACCATGTATTTTCTTATTTATCACCCATTCATTTTCTCCTTGCTTTTATGTCTTTTCAGTCTCCAGAGTCAGAATTTGTCATTTGTTTCAGCTTATTAAAGATAGTCATTCATTTGTAGGATCTCACTACTTTCTTCTCAAAGCACACAAGGAACCCTATTCTAAATGACATCCATTTCAGAATGGAACTTTGATGGTGTGCCAAAAGGTAAATAACCTTTGTATATCTGCTGTTAAATCTTGAATGACTTGCACTTACTCAGTAGATTGCAAAACTACCCACCCATATCCTGCTACTCTCCAATTAATGGTAACAGCTTTGAAATTGAGATTACAATTTCTGAAAAGATTCCAAATCCGTCATATATTGACTCTTCAGTAAATATCAGGCCTCTACCTTAACTTGATAATTAAAGTGACCTTGTGTAACAGGAGTTATTATTCCTATTCTATAGATAAGGACAATGAGGCTTGGAGAAGTTAAGGAAATCGCCCAAAGCACACAGAAGCCTGAGATAATGAACGCAAAATGCCCTGGACCTGTATTCCACCTGACTACTTTAGGGAGCTGCTTTGTACTGGCAAAGCGATGAAAGGAAAGTTAAAGGTGAGAACAATTTCAATAATCCATTAGAAGCAGAAAATCTACTGTATAAGTAACAATAGTAGACAATGGGGTATGATGATAGCTGAGCTTGACTCCATTTAAATTCCCTTGGGATACTTAAGTCTTTTTGAAAGGACGCTCCCTTAATAAGACAGACCCTGGAGGTTCCCTGATCACTTAGAAGTTATTTCATGTTCGACTGACCAGACTCCCATTAGACCAGCCATGGCCTAATGGTCTTTATACTGTCCACAAAAGTATTGTTTTGTAGACTGCAGAATGCAAGAGTTACAGGACCATAGAGGCTTTCACCTTATAGTTTTCAGAAAGCCTAGGAAGATATACCAGGGTCCTGTGTGGAGCCTCTGAGATCTGTGCAGATGAAGTTTAAGCTTCATTTAAAAAACCTGAGGGTGTTGGAAGTGCCAAGAACTTGGACTGTCTGCTGAGGAAAGCTGCATGTGGTGAAAGAAACCAGCCCAAGAGACTGAAAGTGTGAGTGTCAAAGAGAATGTGTGAGTGCAAGGCTGCAGAGATCGGGCTGCCATCTCCTCTGGAACTTGAAGCACTTCACCATTTGCCCAGGGTGGCAGGTGTGAATCTAGGCTGCTGGTTTCCAGTCTTGCTTTCTATTCATCTCCCCTTGCTGTGCCCCCATTCTTCCCTTTCAGAGCTGAAATCTCGACTCTGTGATATTGTGTATTGGACGTATAGAACTCTGTGTTTTTTTAAAGGGCATACCACTCAGATTTTGACTTAAGCATCAGAAATCTTTCAATTGAAACACTGGAGGCACATTGGAATACTTAAGGCTATGGACTAAATGTGTTTGGTTTTGTAAGGTAGGCATGAGTCTTTTAAGAACTAGTCATGGAATGATATTATTTTAAATGACATATCTGCCTATCAAATCAACAAAAGGGTAGACTTGTGATTGCTACTATTCATGGTCATCCTGACTGAATTTAGGATCACCCAAGAGATTGGGCAATACCTTTCTCTGTGTTGTTATGGGATTAACTGAAGAGGGTAACCCCAACATAATGGTTGTGTATAATGCCATAGCTGGGGACTTAGATAGACTAAAAGGGATTAAGGAATAAGTCCACCCTACCCCCAGATTTCTCTACCTCTTGTCTCACCATGACATGAACTACTCTGTACCCAGACCCTCCCTGTCAACGTGCACTGAACACTCAGACACTGCCACCAAAACAAATCTTTCATTTTTATGCCATGTGTGCTGAATTCTTCAGTCAGAGCAATGATAAGAGTCACAAAACTGACTCATGTCTTACCTAGGTCACCCACTAACTGTGTTTATTGAGGTGAATGGAGGCAAGTACTGCACTCTGCCCCCAAGAAAGGTCAAAAGATGGTCTTTGTATAAACCTAGACTATTTCCCAACTAAATGATAATCCTTCAAATTGTGTTTTATAAAGTCAGTTCTGGGACACACTCTGCCTCCGTCCATGGAAAGCTTTGCCTTCCCTACTTCTAAACCTGCTTGTCTTCCTTTCTTTCCAGAGAACACATGTGTAAACAAAGGGTTTAAAGCAATAGCCACCATGTTTAAGACACTCAGTTAAAATATCTGTCATTTAGACATAGGGATCTGCATGAATGTAGCTTAAATTTAAGTTTAGCATATGGATAGGGCTGTTATTCTTGGGATAGTGGATGCTTTTGGCTTATCCTTTCCTTGGATGCATTTTGAATACCAACATGAATAGTAAGACTGTTCATGAGGTTTCAGGTGGGGGTAAAGACTCTATAGCACGCTAGGGGCCCTTCAAGGCACCTTCTGGCAAAGATTTCTCTACTTTTTCTCCGTGCCCTGAAATGTCATGGGCAGCTGGATTGACTAAATACTCTTGAAAGCCCCTGGGTTTTATAGAAGTTTTCTGAGAAGCCTGGTGGCTCTTCATGGTGAGCTTAGAAGCATGGTTTGGAGATTCTTCAAACTCACACAAGGGAGGATGTGGGAAACATCACCTCATTCTTAGAAAATGTAGTTGTTAGTCTTTTAATTTTAAAAGCACACTGTATAAATTTCCTGGGGATGTCATAACAAAGTGCTGGGTTATTTAAACAAACTGAGTCATTTTAACTAAGCAATAGAAAAGCATTATGCCGATTCTGGAGGCTACCAGGAGGGCTCTGTTGATTTCTCTAAGAGCCAAAATGGAAAATCTGGTTCATGTCTCTTGCTAACACTTAGGAATTTTTTTATTAAAAATCTCCGCCTCCTCCCCGCCTCCCATTTACCTCCCCCTCCCCCTCCACTCCTCCCTCTCCTGTCCAAAGAGCAGTAAGGGTTCCCTGCTCTGTGGGAAGTCCAAGTTCCTCCCCGCTCCATCTAGGTCTAGGAAGGTGAGCATCCAAACAGGCTAGCCCCCTGCAAAGCCAGTATATGTAGTAGGATCAAAGTCCAGTGCCAATGTCCTTGGCTTCTCAGCAGCCCTCATTGTCCGCCATGTTCAGGGAGTCCGGTTTTATCCCGTTCTTTTTCAGTCCCAGTCCAGCTGGCCTTGGTGAGTGCCCATTAGATCAGCCCCACCATCTCGGAGGGTGGGTGCACCCCTTGCGATCCTGACTTCCTTGCTCATGTTCTCCCTCCTTCTGCTCCTCATTTGGACCTTGGGAGCTCAGTCTGGTGCTCCAATGTGGGGCTCTGTCTCTATCTCCATCCATTGCCAAATGAAGGTTCTATGGTGATATGCAAGATATTCATCAGTATGGCTATAGGATCTGGCCATTTCAGGCTCCCTCTCCTCAGCTACCCAAGTAACTAGCTAGGGGCATCTCCCTGGACACCTGGGAACCCCTCTAGAGTCAAGTCTCTTGCCAACCCTAAAATGGCTCCCTTAATTAAGATATATACTTCCCTGCTCCCATATCCACCCTTCCTATATCCCAACCATCCCATTCCCCCAAGCTCTCCCCATCCTCCCCTTTACACTTTTCTTTCCCCATCTCCCCTTACCCCCATCCCACCCCACCCCCAAGTTCCCAATTTTTGCCTGGCAATCTTGTCTACTTCCAATATCCAGGAGGATAACTATCTCCCTTGTTCTTGGATTGGGAGTATCAACATAGTAAAAATGGCAATTCTACTAAAGGCAATCTATAGATTCGATGCAATCCCCATCAAGGTCCCATCAAAATTCTTCACAGATCTTGAGAGGACAATAATCAACTTTATATGGAAAAACAAGAAACCCAGGATAGCCAAAACAATCTTATACAATAAAGTAACTTCTGGAGGCATTACCATCCCTGACTTCAAACTCTATTACAGAGCTACAGTATTGAAAACAGCTTGGTATTGGCATAAAAACAGAGAAGTCGACCAATGGAATCGAATAGAAGACCCGGATCATAACCCACAAACCTATGAACACCTGATTTTCGATAAAGGAGCTAAAAGTACACAATGAACGAAAGAAAGCATCTTCAACAAATGGTGCTGGCATAACTGGATGTCAACCTGTAGAAGAATGAAAGTAGATCCATATCTATCACCATGCACAAAACTCAAGTCCAAATGGATTAAAGACCTCAATATTAATCTGAACACACTGAACCCGATAGAGGAGAAAGTGAGAAGTACTCTACAACATATGGGCACAGGAGACCGCTTCCTATGTATAACCCCAGCAACACAGACATTAAGAGCAACAGTGAATAAATGGGACCTCCTGAAGCTGAGCAGCTTCTGTAAAGCAAAGGACACTGTCACTAAGACAAAAAGGCAGCCTACTGACGGGGAAAAGATCTTCACCAACCCCGCAACAAACAAAGGAATTTTTTTTTGAGAATATTTGACATTAACTGACTACAAACATCACTCATATCTATATTCATCTTCACACAGCATGGTCTTGATGGATACAGATTCAAATTTCCCTGTTATTTATACACACTAAAGTCATTTTAGGGTCCCATTGTATTAACTACTATATCATCTCTTCTTAATTAATATAATAAATAAATAATATAATTATTTAACATAAATATATAAAATTAATATAAACAATATAATACAAATAAGTAATATAATTGAAATTATATTTTTAATTATGTTCACATTCTGAGATACTAGAGGCTTAAGCTAAAGTTTTGGAAGGACAAGATTTAAGACTCTCAATGCATTTCTATTGTTTAAATGATCCAGTATGTTTGGGTACATTATGTATCCAAATGGCTTTATTCTTTATACAGAACCCATTTGTGTTACAAAACTCTTACTGCAGCGCTGCTGTCTTGGGGGAGCCCTGTGAGCTTGTACTAATTAATCATCTTTAGTACAACTTGAGTAGAATTTCTGAAACTCTTGCTGCTTTCGTTTTCAAGTGAACCACATATGCACATTCCTGTTCTTTAGAGCTGCTACATTTTCCGCAATAAAGAAGGGCTGTCCCTTCTCTAAACTTAACTGTAAATCAAAACAGTGAGTGTCCAAATTTTGCCTTTATAATGCATTAATGGACATTTTTCTGATGGGATATTTTCATAATTCTTCCTTGCTTTGGTGATCATTAAAAAGAGACTAAATTCTCTGAAACTGTATCAAGAGGAATTGGGTCAAATTATGGAAATTAGTCATGGATTCAACATTGACTAAAAAATGCACTTCTGCAATTATGCCTTGATTCTGTGAGCAGGTCTTATATCACTACTTGAAAGTTCCAAGCCACTCACAGCAAAGAAAGCTTAGCCTTTCATATGACTTGTAAAATTTGTAACTTTGAGAATGTTTTTCAAGATTTTGTAATTGAAATATTCCAACAAGCTTACCTTACTGATAGAACTTTAATATGGAATTCTTTTGTGTAGTGGGAGGCCACTTGTTTGTTTTCCAGCCATCTAGACTCTCAAAATAACCACACAGAAACTATACTAACTAAATCACTACTTTGCCCATTAGCTCTAGCTTCTTATTGGCTAACTCTTACATTTTAATTTAACCCATTTCTATTAATCTGTATATGGCCATGAGGCTGTGGCTTACCTGGTAAAGTTCTGTTGTCTATCTCTGGCAGAGCTACACAGCTTCTCTCTGACTCCACCTCCTTTCTTCCAGCATTCAGTTTAGTTTTTCCTACCTAGCTCTACTCTACCCTATCACATGCTCAAGACAATTTTTTTATTAACCAATGCTATTCACAGCATACAAATGGGAATTCCGCATCACTTTTGTAATCCAAAAGGCTTAGAAGTTTCTCTTATACAAACTTTTCTACATTTTTGGAGGGGGTGCCATGGAAAAGACAGAATACTGCCACATACCCCAAGATGGCTCCAAACTTTTACTTCTCTTGACTTAGTCTTTCACAGGCTGGGATTAAAAGACTTTTTTTAACCATACACAGTTTCCTGAAATGCCATAAACTGAATAAACTTTGATCCCTAAATCTCAAATATGCATTGCTAGGACAAAAAGGAAAATCTAGAACTTCGTAGAGTAGCCACTCAGTGGAGTTCCTTCTTACTGGTATCACATAGAAAGGATTGAACTTGGGGAGGAAATCAAATCATTTTAAGAACATTTCCTTCTCAGTGGAGACTTTGACTTCTAAGACACATCTTGTCTTAATAAATGTCACTGTAGATGCTGTGTTTACAAGACACCTAAGAGCTGAGTAATTAACTTTTGATAAAGAATGGCACATGAAAATTGGTGTTACCCATGCTGTTGGCATGACATTTACACCATTAAAGCCACACAGACTTCAGTACATTTAATCCAAAATTTCTTGTCTTCGTTTATACTCTCACTAAAGACATGTGAATTGATCTTTGGAGCACTGTATTTTCATGTGCCGGTTTTGTTGTGGTTTCTATGTTTTAACTCTTGCCTACTTCAGGAATCAACAATGAAGAGGTAGAGTTTGATATTAATGCTATTGTCTCTGTCATAGCCACTTGACAAAGAGAGAATGTCAATGAGAGAGAAAGAAATGATTAGCTATGCAAGTGAAGTAAGTTGTGCATACTTAAAAAATCCATTCTAAAATTATATAGCCACAATTTTCTCATCTCCATATATTTCTATATAGGGTCAATTCAATTTCATATGCTATTCTTATAAGCAATGCTTAACACATCCAGCAATTACTATCAATTTATTGGCTCTTTGCATGGCCTCTTAAGCTCCATTCAAGGAAAATCTACTCAGCAGTAATTAAAAGCAAAGCAGCTTTTTTGGAATTGTAAAGAAGGCTAACACTAAAGTGCATCTTATTAACTCCATAGTCAGAGAAATACTGTCATCCTACTTGCCTGGCTTACAGTGACTATCACAAGTTGGATCTTGGAAGAAAGAGTGTGCTTCTATTATAAAGAAATTGACCATGAACCCATTGTCTTAGTTGGGATTTCTACTGCTGTGAAAATATAACATGACCACAGGAACTCTTATAAGGAGGCATTTAATTGAGGGGGCTTGTTTACAGTTACAGAGGTTCAGTCCATTATCATTATAGTAGGGGATCAAGAAAGCATGCAGGCTGGAAGAGTAGCAGAGAATTCTACATCTTCCAGGCAACAGGAAGTCATCTGGGTGATAGCCTAAGCATAGGAAACCCCAAAGCCCGCTCCCACAGTGACACACTTCCTCCAACAAGGCCATATCCACTCTAACAAAGCCTCATCTCCTAACATTGCTGCGCTTTATGAGATAATAGGGGCCAATTGCATTCAAACTACCATATCCATCATGTTCAAATATGTTTTAACATGATTATAACTTGACAGAGAACACATCCAAATTAATCTCTTAAAAAGGAAAAAGTACAAATAACCATGCACGTGGCTAATGAGTTGAAATGTGTTGTTTTTCTAGTGTCCTTTCCTGCCACTGTCTAACCAGACAAGACCTCTTGATTAGGAAAATGCCATGATTCTTAGTGCTCACCAAACATTATGACAACTGCACTGTGCGATGGCACAGGGGACACAGGTCATAAATACCCAAGAATATTTTGCTTCCATGGTCTAAGGAAATAGATATTTGCTGCCAACACAAATTTACATGTGCAGCTCACAACTCTCTGTAACTCCAGTTCCCTGGATCAAACACCCATTTCTGGCCCCTGCAGGCACAAAACATGCATGCAGTACACAGACACACATACAGACCAAACACCTATGCACATAAAAAAATGAGTAAATCTCTTTAGAAAACACCCCAGTCACATGAAGTGTGCTAGAGGAATTGAAATCACTTGGCATTCCTCATTGATCTTAGGGTATATGGCTGATGCCAAAATTGTACCAATCTATTTTATTTAGAAATTTCACATCATAATAAGATCTAGTTCTGAGGATTGTTTTGAAAAGATCCTCCTTGAAGTACTCATTTCTATCCCTTCTGGTTGGGTGGTTAGCTTACTTTGTGTTCACTGATCATCCATTCCTGACTTGAGCCATTGTAAAAATTATTTCTTCTCCTTGCAGAATATTGTCCCTACACTGGAATCAATTCTTCACTATTTCTAAGTGTACAAGGAAGTGGGATGATGGTGATATTTTATTTCATTTGTGTTTTGCCCTGAGATGAACACCCATCACCTTATTTTCTTTACATGAGAGTGGCAGAGATTCTAGGATAAACAATAAAACAGCCAGCCAGCTACTGTGTCCTTCACATAGTTACAGGCTTGGCATGGGCATCTGACTCTTACCCTTACAGATTTAGAAACCAGTGAAGAGCCAGTTCGAGCATGAGAACATTAATCTACACGTGAATACTTTCTTCACTGTATAGAAAACAGCATAAGAATGCATGAGTAGAAAAGCCAAATTGTAACCGCCAGCTTGACATGACAGCATGGAATCAAATTTTAGGCCTGATTAAGTCAACTTCTGACAAACTGGCCGCTTCAAGAGAGGCTTGAATAGTCACTCTTATTAATGAAGATGTCCAGTGGTATGTCTCTGAATATACTTTGCTTATTTCATTTGATGAACATGCTATTACCTGGCCATTCTGATCATGTAACTTGGCTTTTTCTGCTTTATCATATTAGGTTATTAACTTAAATTATAAAGGTAACTTTCTTCACATTATGTCTTTACTTTTAAAACTTTTGGTAGGATGGAATGTAGGTGAAGGAGGCTTTCCAAGGGTATTAGCATATACATATGGTAATAGTACTGCTTCAAAACTATTTTTAAAGTTCTTTAGCTATGTCCTCATTAATCATTTCCTTAGATTCAGCATGCCACATAATAGTTTAAACATCATGAATTTATTAATATTCTATTAAGTCACAAAATATTATTAGAAAAATATAAAAGACTCAGCCAGAATTAAAAGTCTTAATATGTGTCTCTGATACCTTGATAGGACCTTGACAATGATTGTGTACTCATGCTGTGACTATTTGGATCTCGTTGTTCCTAAAATCTTCTTCCCTGCCCCTTTTAAATGTTACTCTAAGACTTGCAGAAATGAGAAAAAAAGAACTGCAGATGTTCAAAAGCTCTCCAGCTGGCGCCACAGCACACTGTAGTTATGTCTTCTGCATGCTTGCTCCACAGGTGATCATTCTGAACCGCTGCCAGACAATGCTTGCTGGTCCGTGTCTGAGCTTATTACATGGTAGCATGCTCCAGGTTGGGTTATCAACACCCATCCACACCAGCAAGTCTTCTCTTCATTCTATTGGTCCTATCTCTGAAAGAATTACCATTTCCCATATTTGAAGATGAGAAGTAATTTTTTTTTAACCATTTCTCCTTTCTTCAATCTCTTCTGCTTCCCTACTTATAACTTTGAATTGGTAACTAAATCCTGCATATTCAACACTTAAAATATATTCAATCTTTTCTTTTCTCTATTCTTCCATTAGTTCCGTCTAAGGTAAGGTTCTCAAAGCCTTCGACTTCATCACAAGCAACCATGCCGTCATCTTAACTTTGTTGAATCCACTCTTCATATTGATACCAAAATAATTCTTCCAAGTATTAATTCTTATTCAATCTCTCTGTTTAGAGATCCTAAGGGATATGCTATGGCAAACACTGAAAACCTACAGTTTATTATCAAGTCCACACCAACCTCCATAAAATTTTCTAAGTGCATTTTCTTTCAAAATTCTAGGACTTTTTTCCTTTTGATTAAAGTAGCATTCATCTAGAAAAGCCATTTTTTTTGAGACAGGGTTTCCCTGTAGTTTCTAGAGCCTGTCCTGGAACTAGCTCTTGTAGACCAGGCTGGCCTCGAACTCAGAGATCCACCTGCCTCTGCCTCCCGAGTGCTGGGATTAAAGGCATGTGCCACCACCGCCCGGCTAGAAAAGCCATTCTTATCAAATGTGGAGGGCATCACAAATGCTACCAGAGCAAAGTTTTGTCAAAAAAAAAAATCCTTCCCTTCTGCTCCACTTCTACATCCTAAAAACAGAGAATTTAAACAAAGAGAAAAATTCTGAATGAAAAGTGTTAAAACTCTAAATTAATGGATATTTAAATCTACCCCCAAACTTTTCAGGCATGGATGTCAAAGAACTCTTTTATTCTTAAGATATTTGGGATAGCTTTCTGTTAGTTACAATATGAGTTTTGATAAATAGAGAAATCAGTCAATGCAATATGTGGGGAGTAGAAATAATGAATTGATAATGAATCAGAAATTATCTTTGATAATAGAAATAGAACAAAATACATGACTCATAAATCTGGTGGCATCACTCAACTGCAGTATATTAGTACAAAGAGAAGGAAGAGTATATAATTTAGGAGAGTATTATTAAGAGTAGATTTTTATCTCTTTTGAGTTCTGCTAATGTGATCCAGCTTTTAATTTTCAAGAGATGATAAGATGTCCAAAGAGAACCTGAAAGCGGTCAGAGTTCATTGGCAGCTCAATTGTTGGTGCTGGTTTTCTAAACATAGGAGTCCAGTTCACATCACGCAGATGAGCTAACAGCATACAGATTTTAAGCACTGTTCTTTTTATCCGGGAGCCTCCTATGGAATTCAGTGATTGTGACCTTATTAAACAAAGCACAGCATTTCTCAATGAGCATGGTGACTGTTAATCTTTCTATCAAACCACAAGACAGGAATCATTTATTTAAGAACTCCACTGGTTGCAGGCCAATTGCTGTGTCAGTGCAAATAAATTTCCTGAGTAGTGATTTCATTGGAAGAGACTGAGAAAAGTCCACAATTGCTTTTGGGTTAAAATCCATTCTTTTTGATGTAACTGTGGTTCTAACAGCTCCTTTTCTTATAGATTTTAATTTTTAAAGATAAGCTTACATTGTTTGTCAAGATGGAGACTTGTAGACTAGAGAATGTAGATAATGATGAAGTACAATCTTTGCCCCTGAGGTGTCACAGCTTATGGTGAAAATAAGTGCAGAAACCAGGGCCACCATGCCTCCTGGGCTAAACTATATGAACTCTGAAGTGCTAGCACACCTTCTGTGAGAAACAATGAGAGCCCCAGTCTGCCAGCATCATCAGCACACTTCCCCAGACCTACCAGGTTTTTGTGAGACAAGAATGACTCTACTACAAATATCTACTGTGGGGTGATAAAGGGAGAGATACAAGTCATCTGAGGGAACACTTGCTTCTCTTTAACTCTGTTATTTTTATTACTCAGTGACCCAGAAAAGGCTCTGAAATGGGTATGGTTTCAGAGATGGTCCAATTTGAGGCACATGGAAAAGGTGTATCACCACGTGATTGTTGCCTATTGGTAAGGTTCTGTCCAGCATCCAGCATCTGTCTCCTGTGTCAGCTACATGACTTCTCTCTGACTCTGCATATTCTCCCCTCCTCTATCTGCATGAGATTCCTGCCTTGCCCTATTCTGTGCTGCAATAGACCCAAAGCAACTTCTTTATAGGGTAAGCCCACATCACCTCCCCTTTTCTGTTTAAATAAAAAGGAAGGTTTAACTTTAACAGAGCAAGATTATTTATATCTACTTTATCTTTTATCATAACTAAGGAAATCTATAATTATAACTGGATACAATATTACCTAAGTTAACAGGAAGTGCATTGTAAGCAAGTTCCAAAACTGTAGAATTGACAGAGACATCTTGCTACCTGAATAGTCACCCAAAGTTTTGCTGTATCATTGGGGCACCCATCTTCAGCCTACAGGTCCATAGTATCCAACAGATTTTTCCATGAAGCAGGAAATTTCAAAGACAGTTATGCCTATATTGGAAGTTTGTCACTCACTTTCTTCTGTGTCCTGCAGAATGTCTAGCAAACACTTTCATGAAGCAGGAATCCCAAAGGACCATCTCACCTTTAGGCAAATTTAGCAGTCATTTTGCTGTGGGTCCTGCATATCCAGTTCATATAGCATAAGCAGTCCAGCCAAGAGCAGTTTTTTGCCCAGATGGCTAACAAACTCCATAAAGAGCCTGTTCAATGCCCAGCATCCTCTTGAAGTAGATTGGTGCTGCCAGGAGCAGATGTGTCTCATTGTCATGAAAAGTCCCAAATTCTTAGAACATTTTAAATGCCATATTCTGTTAGTCTTTGAAATGCTTTAAGAATACCCATCTAACTGAAATATTTCTATTTATCTAGAAAACTTAACTGACATGACTACAAGCCTACCATAGATGACTATCTAGTAACCTGTATTTCTTAATTATACATTACATTTTCAATTGAGCTATACAAACACAATACCTTAATCAAGAGCAGAAATACACATATAAAAAAATTGACCTTAAATTTGTATTAATAGACCAAGACCATAGCGATGCAAAGTATTTATCTTTATAGTATATCCCCCTTTAAATATAAACAAACATTTATAGATAATATTTGGGAATTTGGGCATAGTTCTTTCCAATGTCTTCTGCTTTTTGTTGGGTGAAGTATTTTTGGGTGTTCACAGTAACCTTTTAGGGGGATCTTGGTCCATCAAACCACATTAGTCTAGAAGTAATCCACAACTTTTCACCCTTTGTGGAAACAAAAGCAGAACCTCTTTTCCAAAGCAACATATCCTCAGACCCAAATTTTGATGTCAAAATACCTTTAACATATATATATATATATATATATATATATATATATATATATATATAGGTTTAGCTTAGCAGCCTGTACAATGAATTGTCTCTCTGTACTTAGCTCAATCACAATCAAAATTTTCAAGGAAAACACAATAATATACATAATCCAGCCTCAGCCTCTCTGTGTATATTCCACCTTTACATGGCTTTACATGGTTTATTTTTCTTACTCTATTATTTTTTCTACAAGTTTAGTATTTTATTATCTTTTCCTCTTTAATCTATGACTGTTAGTAATCTGTCTCTTTAAAGACTTTGTTTTTTGTTTTTAAATGATTTACTTTTTTTAAATAACTCTCTATACTCTTTTTCTTCTCTCTCCCAAGCCTATATATATTTTACATTTTTTAAACACACTGTGTCTTGTTTAGAGTTTTTTTGTGCCTGAATCTGTCCTATTGTAAATCTGAAATTCTCTTCTGACCAGAAGCACTTCTTAAAATGCTAAGCAGTGTGGCTAGGACTAAGGCTGCATTGCCTTTTGGCTTACCAATTTCAACATGGCAGAGCTCCATTCACTGCCTCTGAGACTGCTGGGTGGGATCCATCCTAACACCTCAACTCTGGTAACCAATTGGAACATGCTGCCACCATGTATTTTGCAGCACATTGTCCACAAACCCCTTTCAAGTGCTCAGCCTTCTGAAAGAACCAGAGTCTGTGCTGCCTGAAGCAGGAAGCCACCATTTCTTTTGCTGGGTCAGTAAGTTTTTTTTTTCTTTTTGTTTTTCAAGACAGGGTTTCTCTGTAGCTTTAGAGACTATCTTGGAACTTGCTCTTGTAGACCAAGATGGCCTCAAACTCACAGAGATCCACCTGCCTCTGCCTCCCAAGTGCTGGGAATGTGTGCCACCACTGCCCAGCTCAGCAAGCCTTTTCTTAAAGGACCCACGGTGTTCCTGCTCACTGCCAGCAAACAGAGTTCATCTGAAAAAAATGCCAACTACTAAAAAGCCATACTTAACTCATTGTTTTATGTTTAGAACTCCTTTTCAAGCTTTCTCAGGTTTTACGTGGATGTAGTCAGCCCCACGTTGGTGCGCCAGTCTGTTGGCAGAGGCTGCTTGTTCATCTCCCAGCTTCTCAGACCTGAAATAATCACACAGAAACTGTATTATTACAACACTGCTTGTCTTATTAGCTTAGGCATATTCCTAGATAACTCATATCTTAGCCAATTTCTATCAATCTGTGTAACACCATGTGGTTGTGGCCTACCAATAAGGTTCTGTCTGGCATCTGGCATCTGTTTCCTGCAGCAGCTATATGGCTTCTCTCTGACTCCGCTTACTCTCTCCTCCTCTATCTGCTTGTAATTCTGCCTTGCTCGATTCTGCGCTGCAATAGGTCCAAAACAGCTTCTTTATTAACCAATGGTATTCACAGCATACAGAGGGGAATCCTATATCATCTGATGGCTAAGGATGTTGAGCATTTTCTTAAATGTCATTCAGTCCTTCGATGTTTGTCTGGTGAGAGTTCTTTGCTTAGGTCTGTGCTCCATTTTTATTATATTATTTGTTCTTTTTATGTCAAGTCTCTTGAGTTCTTTGTATATTCTGATTATCAGTTCTCTGTCAGATGTGTGTTTTTTGTTTATTTGTTTGTTGAGTATTGTTCTTTCAAGGTCTGTGAAGAATTTTGCTGGGATTTTGCTGGGCATTGCATTAAATGTATAGATTATTTTTGGTAAAATTGTCATTTTTACTATATTAATTATACCTACCCAAGAGCATGGGAGATCTTTCCAATTTCTGGTGTCTTCTTTAATTTCTTTCTTCAGTGGAATTAGCTCTTGTAGACCAGGCTGCCCTCGAACACACAGAGATCAGCCTGCCTCTGCCTCTCGAGTACTGGGATTAAAGACATGTACCACCACTGCTAAGCAGTAAAACCTAATATTTTAAAAGCATCATACAGTTAAAAAATACATCTGTTTTATTCTGTAGCTTATAAAACCTAAGCGGTTTATTCACTTTTAATTGACTTATTGATTTTGTAACTGCCACTTTAGAGCAGCCCCATCTCCAAAGAACCCATGTCTCAGCCCTCTATGTTCTACTTAGAGGATCCTTGGGAATATCATTGGGGATGATGTTTATGATAGTGCAGCATGGCATGTGGAGAATGGTCTTTAGCAAGCCTCCATTCCTTCAGAAATCACAGGAAAGGCACTAAAGAAATGGTTCAGTGGTTCAGACAGCTTGCTGCTCTTGCAGAGGATCCCAGATCAATTCCCAGCACCTTCATGGTAGAACACAATTGTCTCCAGCACCCTCTTCTTATCTCTGCAAGCCCTACGCAACATGTGATGCAATACATACATGAAAGCAAAACCTTCAGACTTATAAAAGAAATCATTTTAAAATAATTCTGAAGAAAGCATAGGAAAAGTGCACCTCATAATTTGTGGTTGGAGTTTGGAATGATTTCCTAGCAACTGAGATTTGCATATTTCCTATGTCAGTATTTTACTTTGTTTTCAGGGAATCAAGAGAACAGGAAAGGAACACTGACTTTCGTGGTGAATATGGATGTTGCTCAGTAGATAGAATGCTTGTCCAACATTCAGGAAGTCCTAGATACCAGCACTTCATAAAGCCAAGTTGGTGGTTTATGTCTGTCAACCCAGCACTTAGAGTTCAAGGGCATCTCAGCTACTTAGAGAAACAAGCCTGGGCTATAAGAGACCCTGTTGCAAAACAAATCGAGGAGTAGGTAGGACATAATGACATTTTGTTAACACTGTTGTGTGTTTAAATGCCTCCCTCTGCCAAGCCTTCTAATTAAGTTCTTTCCTATCTCTTCTGGTTAGTTTTAGGGCAACTTGTCACAAGCTAGAGTTATATGAGAAAAAAGAATCTTAATCGAATAAATGCCTCCATAAGATCCAATTGTAAAAATCCTGTAGGGCATTTTCTTGTTCTTCCCCTGACTTACTTTGATGATGGTCTGTTATGTGGAAATTTAAGAAAAATAAACTTTTTCCTCCCAAGTTACTTTTGGTCGTGGTGTTTCATGACAGCAATAGTAATTGTAAGATGCTCTCCTTGCACCAAATCTGAATCACCATGTTTCTTAGTTAAGTTTTATTAGCATGAAGAAACACTCATCTTATGTATGTTATCTATGGTTATTTTTTGAGATTAGCAGTAAAATCTTGGAGTTACGCAATGACCATATGGTTTATAAGATTAATGTAGTTACACTCCTATCTTGCATAGAAAATATAAATTGCCCCCTCAAACTCTAATCTTAGCCATTGTCTCCACATTCAGGTCTATGCAGTCACTCTCTAGAGTTTACCTTCCCCTGCTTGTATCAGTCTGGGATGTGCTCTTAGGTTAAGACCTCCTACTAAAGAAACACTGGAGGCCGTTCTTCTCCTTCAAGTGCCAGCCATTGTCCCTTGGACTCTTGCTGCCTTTATTTCTTTCAAAGTATTTTTCAGATAATTGATAGTAATAGATTCCTTTAGAATTTATACTTGTTATTCTTCACAAAGGTACCATAGAAGCTACTGCCAGACAGATCATCTCAGCCAAGCATGTTGGGGCTTCCACACTCACTTGAGATGCCACTATCTCTCACCTGAACTACTGTGACTGAAAAGTGTGCTCAGCTCTTGTCTTCTCCTTCCTGTGGGTTATTTTATCATAGAAGCGAGAAGGACCCTTATGAAACATAGACAACCATGTCATTTATCAACTCATAACATTCTGAGATTTCCTTTGTCTCTCAGAGTTAGAACCAGCATTTTTACTCTGCTATACACAGCCTCGCACAGTCTTCTCTCCTGTAGAACTGTGGTCCCACTCCTGCCTCTTTCTCCATCCTTGCTTCCCCCCAGGGTGTCAGAACAGCCATGGCACAGCCAACATACTGCCCTTTTGGAGATCTTTACTTACTTTGCATTCTGCAGAAAGTATTTGTTTCAAAGATATTTGCTTAACTGACTCTAATTTCTCCATCAAAGATCTGATGAGCCCTACTTCCCAGTGAGGCCTCCTTTGGCCAGTCCATCTCAATCTCCTTCTCCCCATTTTCTCTTGTCATGAACCAATGCATATTGATTAATTTCCTTTATTTGGAGTGAAGTTTAGTATTCATTAGTAGAGCTTGTGTGATTATCATTAATGAATAAAAAAACTGCTTTGGACCTATAGCAAGGCAGAACTTAGATAGGCAGGGGAAAGCTAGGATGAATGCTGGGAGAAAGAAGGGCGGAGTCTGAGAGAAGCCATGGAGCTGCCACTGGGGACAGATGTGCTAAAACTTTGCTAGTAGGCCACGACCATGTGGTGATGCACAGCTTAATGGAGATGGGTTAAATTAAGATGTAAGAGTTAGCCAATAAGAAGCTAGACTTTTCTCGCCCCCTCCCCCCATCCCACCCCACCCCTATGTTCCCATTTTTTGTCCGGCAATCTTGTCTACTTCCAGTATCCAGGAGGATAACTATATGTTTTTCTTTGGGTTCACCTTCTTATATAGCTTCTCTAGGATTTTTACGAATTATAGGCTCGATGTCCTTTATTTATGGCTAGAACCCAATTATGAGTGAGTACATCCCATGTTCATCTTTTTGGGCCTGGGTTACCTCACTCAGGATGGTGTTTTCTATTTCCCTCCATTTGCATGCAAAATTCAAGATGTCATTGTTTTTTATCGCTGAGTAGTATTCTAGCATGTATATATTCCACACTTGGGATATAGGAAGGGTGGATATGGGAACAAGGAATTATATATCTTACTTAAGGGAGCCATTCTAGAGTTGGCAGAGGCTTGACTCTAGAGGGGTTCCCAGGTGTCCAGGAAGACGCCCCCAGCTAGGTCCTTGGGCAGCTGAGGAGAGGGTGCCAGAAATGTCCAGATCCTATTGCCATACTCATGAATATCTTGCATATCACCATAGAACCTTCACCTGGCATTGGATGGAGAAAATGACAGAGCCCCACATAGGAGCACCGGACTGAGCTCCCAAGGTCCCGATGAGGAGCAAAAGGAGGGAGATCATGAGCAAGGAAGTCAGGACCATGAGGAGTGCATTTACCCATTGAGATGGTGGGACAGATCTAATGGGAGACCACCAAGTCCAGTTGGAATGGAACTGATGGAACAGGGGACCAAACCGGGCTCTCTGAATGTGGCTGACGGTGGAGGAGGACTGAGAAACCAAGGACAACGGCAATGAATGTGAACTCTACAGCATGGACTGGCTCATTGTGAGCCTTAACCTTCACCTGGAGATGGATGGAGATAGAGACAGAGCCCCACATTGGAGCACCGGACTGAGCTCCCAAAGTTCTGATGAGGAGCGGATGGAGAGAGATCATGAGAAAGAAAGTCAGAACCATGAGGGATGCGTTCACCCACTGAGACGGCAGGACAGAACTAATGGGAGACCACCAAGTCCACTTGGAATGGGACTGATGGAACATGCGACCAAATCGGACTCTCTGAGGGTGGCTGATGGTGGAGGCTGACCGAGGAGCCAAGGACAATGGCGATGGGCTTGGTCTCTACGACATGGACGGGCTCTGTGTGAGCCTTGGCAGTTTGGTTGCTCACCTTCCTGGACCTGGGGGGAGTTGGGAGGACCTTGGACTCAACATAGTGTAGAGAACCCTGATGGCTGTTTGGCCTCCAGAGGAAGGGAGTGGGGGTGTGGGTGGAGGGGAGGGGAGGGAAGGTGGAGGAGGAGGGGAGGAGATGGCAATTTTTAATAAAAAATAAATAAACTGGAAAAAAAAGAAAAAGAAAAAAAAAAGAAGAAGAAGCTAGAGCTAATGGTCCAAGCAGTGATTTAAATAATATAGTTTCTGTGTGATTATTTCAGGGATAAACAGCCGGGAACAAACAAGCAGGCTTCCTCCAACAGCTCACAGTATCGTATAGTCACATGAGAGACATGTTCAATAAAATCAAGGTAAATCTGCATTCTTTCAGTTACAAGAGCCTGACTTGGGAGGCAGGCAGATGTGAATTGGGAGCCCAGCTTTGCCCAGCCCAAGACAAGGTATGTGACCATGTGATAGCAGGCTGCCTGCTGGACAGGTTTCTCAGGAGGAAAATGTGGGTAATAGACTCTCTAATCCATCTCCTCTAAGAACCCCATAAACAATGGGCATATCTTACCCAATATGCAATGTAATTGATTTCTAAAAATGATCATTCTTTTTAATTTTTTTCCCTCCTACTTCCCTGCTTCATTTCACCCAGGAATATAAGCTCTTCTTATCATCAACATAAAAAACTAAATCCAAAGCCTCGACTAGGTGAAGAAAAATGTGGCCTTCAAAAATACGAGCCTCAGAACCCTGGAGTTGAAGACTCACGGTCATGACTCAGCAGGCCGAGCTGTAAGGTTTAAGACACAGCCGACCTAGGGCCTTTGGAAACAGACTGGGTCATTTTCATAGCCAGATAATCTGCTGTTATCCCTCATAGTTCATCAGTTTTCTTCTTTAAAACCTTTCTTTAAAGAAACGTCTTTAAATGACTCTCATTGCAAGATGCCAGAACTCTCTGAGAACTGTCTGTACCCCTGGGAGGGTAGCCAGACTCTTTAAATATTTGAGGAATAAGTGAAAGAATAAATAAACGCATGGGTTAATTAATGAACACTGTTTCGGAGGCTGATGAGTATCCCTGTGGTTTTGGTCTTTCAACAGCCACTTAGCAGGCAAGGAAGGGTAGGGTGGCCACCCGTGGGCCCTGCGGGTGTGACAAGCTTTCTTAACTTGACTCAGGCTGGACTAGGTGGCTGTTTTGCCCTTTTGCTTCCATAGAAATCCTGGGTATGGCCGCAAGAGCTGAAGGCTAATGTCAATGTTTTCCTGGTTGAATGGTTTCGCTCTTAATCTCAAGAAGTCACTTGTTTCTTCTTAGCATTTGAACAGGTATTTGCTTGTGGGTTTTGACTGAGCACAGATCTGCAGTGGTTAATGAGATCATAGTAGTGCCTATCTGCCAAGGAATCCTAGACTTCATTTCCTTCATAGAGCGGTATGTTTCATCTGTCTTCCTTTATGCTTAGCGCGGTAACTCTTCTTGATTTATAAATATCTTTTTGAAAAACAACATAAACAAGGTCCATGCTGATTCTTCCATTGAACTCTAGCCAGTGACATCTAGAGACAGTGAGCTGGGGCTTCTTTCCTTAAGCATCTGTGTCTTCCCTAAGCAGATCTCAAGTCATGTGACTTCTGAAGGTGCTTCCCATGGAACTGATGCTAAAATACAGTTAGGAAATGTGCACTTCTTTCGAATGGAATTAAAAGTCACTTAAGCCTCCCCTACAGGACTCAGTTACTATGCAGGCCTGCTATGAAGATGTTTTTCAACCCTGACTAAAGGAAAAATACATTTCTAAAGCTCTCGGCTTATTTTTTTCACTTCATGTTGCTAACCACCAACCTTTATCTCTGTCTTAGTCTCTTTCCCTGTTGCAGTGATCAAATACCCTGAAGAAAGCAGCTAAAGGGGGAATTTGTCGGGCTCCCAGTTCCAAGTTACAGCCATCACTGAGAAGAAGTGAAAACGGCAGGAACCGGAAGCAGCTAGTCACATTGCAACTGCAGCACAGAAGAGAGTAGTAATGCGTGCATGCCAGTGCTCACACTTGCTTCCTCCATCTTTCTACTGTCCCAGTCCCCTGCCTGCGGAATGTGCCACCCACAGTGGGTTGGTCTTCTCATCTCAATGTAATCAGGAGAATTCTCCACAGACCACTCTGATTAGACAATCCTGCGGTAAGACTCTCTTCCTTGACCATCTAGACCACATCAAGTTGACAGGGAATTCTAATCACCATGAGGTCATTGCCTGTTTCCTCAATTAGAAACTGTTCTCAGTAACATTATCCATGATGAGATGTTACAAGGAAGGGATACATACAAAGTGATTGAAAATGTTAGCTAGTATCATTTTATCATAATAAGCCCAAGATATGTCATTTTTATTCCAATATATCTTTTAGAAATATATTACATTTATACATTTAATGATTTTTAATTTTTCCCTCGTTGAGTACCACAGCAGCTAATCATCTTTTCTGCCCCACAACTTCCATTTTCAGCTTCTGCTCACACTGCTTTTTCTGAACGTTTTATTGGTGGGACTAACTGACTTTCAAAGTTCCAAACCAACAAAGTCAAAAGGGAAGAGGAGACAATGAATAGAAGGATCCAAATGGTAGACAAGAAGCTACTGCATCTCTGTGTTTATTACTCGTAGCATCTAAGCATGACTTATGCAAGACTATAGCTAAAAAATCTGAATGGAAAGATGGAAGAGCCAATAAATACATGACAGCTACAGAATGGTCCTAGAGCCTTAAGGAATAGAAACCATGGTTATCACACACAGAGTGAATGTACGCAGTTTTCTGGTTTTTAGAAACTGGAATATTTATGTTCACATTTCACACTAAAATAATACTGATGGAAGAAGAGAGGCTCGGACACCCAAGAATCAGAGACATTTCTCTGGAAATTTCTGTGACAGACTATGACTACATTCTTAAGGACAGCTTATATTTCAAAAAACAGAACTTTTGACATGAAACCATCCTGGTTTGGAATGACAACGGAGTGTAGTCTTAGCACACCGAGAGTGAGTTTCCATCTAAACATAGCAAGCTTCCACGTTCTGCTCACTAGCCTGCTCGCCGCTGGGTTTGTGCAAGAGAAATGATGCAGAGGAAATGGAAGCTCTCAGTCTGCAATGTTCAAGTTACAAGAGGAATTGTCTCACCTCAGGAATTGGCTTGTTGACCAGACAGAGCAGTCCCCAGTGGAAAAATAATTTTTAAATAAAGTTTAGGAGTCTAATAGCCAGCAAGTAGATGTTACTACAGAACGCAGTTTGCTTGAGGGCACTGAACTGCTAAACCGAAGAAGCAGAGTGAAGTAGCGCCTGCCAATCATCCCAGAACTTGGAAGGTTGAGGCAGAAGATTAGTAATTTAAGATTTTTCGCTCCTTCAAGGAGGAAAGACCCAGAACTCTTCTGCATCCCCAGTACCACACACCAATTTCACATTCAGCTCCACACACTGACCCCCACATCCCGAAACACTCACTGACCCTCACATTCAGCATCTCACGTTTGTCTCTAAACATCCACCAAGAGAGCAATCCTCCTTCAAAAACAGCAAAAGCTCCTCATCAGGACCTTGGGAGCTCAGGAACCTCCAGCTGGCGACAAATGGGGAAGGTGACTGAGCCCCACATTGGAGCACTGGACTGAGCTCCCAAGGTCCTGATGAGGAGCAGAAGGAGCGAGAACATGAGGGAGAAAGTCAGGAACGAGAGGGGTGTGTTCACTCATGGAGACGGTGGGACAGAACTAATGGGAGATCACCAACTCCAGTTGGAATGGGACTGATGGATCATGCGACCAAACCCGTCTCTCTGAATGTGGCCAACAGCGGGGGCTGACTGAGAAGCAAAGGACAATGGCTCTGGGCTCTGATTCTTCTGCATGGACGGGCTCTGTGGGAGCCTTCTCAGCTTGGTTGATCACCTTCCTGGACCTGGGGGGAGTTGGGAGGACCTTGGTCTTAGCATAGAGTGGGGAACCCTGATGGCTCCTTGGCCTTGAGAGGGAGGGAGGGGAAATATGGGTGGAGGGGAGGGGAGGGAAGGGGAAGAAGGAGGGGAGGGAAAGGGGAGGAGGAGGGGAGAGAGGGGGGAGGAGGAGGGAAGGAGAAAAAAAAAGAAAAAAAAGAAGAAAGAAAATAAAAATAAAATAATAATAATAAAAAAAAAAACAGCAAAAGCCAGTGCTCGGTTAGCAGAGAATAAACAAATGCTTGCCAGACTTTGGCCTTTGGCTTTGTTCTGGTGAAGCCATTATAGGTTGACATCATCACACGTTGAATGAGCTTGGGATACACTTGACTCGCAGGGTATCCTTGCTCAGCCGTACCCATTTTCAGTATCTCAGCTCGCATAGGTTAAACTGTATCTGGCCTTCATGAGATGCTAACAGAAAGGACCAAATTTAAAGTATGGCATCTGCTCACTATAAGGCACACTCCTCTCCATGTACAGTCAGTTACTCTAAGCTGAGGACAGTGTGGACATTGTACCTACTTCACTGAAGAAAGCAGCTTTGTGAGGGTGACAGAAACGGGAGGGGAATAAAGGGGTAGCAAGAACAGTGGCAGTTGAGCAGTTACCAGGGAACAGAGCCACTGTGAAAAGTTTGATGGCGTGTAATTTTATAGAAACCAAACAAGGGAAAACAGGAACAAGGGGAGCCAGGGCCACTGCTAACCAGGCGTAGCCCTAGTACCATGAGATCAGAGACTCATTTTTGAAAATCTGGGGATTTGCAATAGCCTGAATGTATATTAGAAATTTTTCATTCATAGCTTCTCCATGAGACTTCTTCGGATTGTATTAAATAATAATTTTTTGAAAATTTAAAGGTGTTGTATTTTAACTCAGTGTAAGATTCTCATAATCCTTAAGGTGAAACTTAGATCACTGACTACTAGGTGAAGGTTTCTTTCAACATAAAAATAAGCATCTGTGTTTATTGTTAATAGACGTCCTAATAAATTCCTAATAAAATGAGGAACAACTATTCTGAGATGCCCTTGAGCTTCAGGTGATGGCGCGGGATAAAGGCACAGCCCAGTGCTGTGATCCTCGCTGATAATATGCATGCTCGCGCCCCCGGCTGGCAGAATGTGACATGATAGAAGCTAATAGTTACTGAGAGCTGGTCTCTGCCAAATCCTGGCAAGGCACAAAAGCTACAGGGATCATCACAGCATTGTACTTTTTCTCTACTATCAGATGAGGCAAACAGTACTCTAAGAATGCCAAGGGCTTTCAATCCATGGTCATTTGGCACTTGGTCCTGTTTCTGTGGGCCTTGCCAGGTCACACTACTGTGGGAGAGCATGGCAGTAGAGCTGATCCTAACAACGGCACAGGCTGGGACCAAGCCTTTAGCATGCAGACCTTTGGGGAAAATGTAAGGTCCAAACCATGGACGTTTATACTGGAATCCTCCATTTTTTAAGTGCTGGAAGCAGAAACAGAGAGAAAACACTCAAGGCGAATGCATAGACTAGTGCCCACTCAAGACTACGAGTGTCTGGGGAGGACACTGCACTGCCATTCCTATTGGAGACACCGTAAAGACTGCAAACCTGTCAGGATAGCCAGAGAAAATTTGTATAATAGGAACGTTGGTTTGTGTACAATATAATGAATATAGTTTTTCAACATCAATAAGATAGTGAGTAAAGCATCAAATATTCATGCAGTGTAATACCGTACATTGATAAAGATAAAATACGTATGTATTAGATCATCTTCTAGGGAAACCAGCAAGAAATAGATAAGACACATTACTGATGTATAACAAAACAAGGCAGACACAATTCCATTTAAAAAATAGGAACATATGCCTGGGAAAGGGACGAGACAACTCATTTCAACGTGTTACCATGGAGTCTCGGTATAATTCAATGGCAGGCAGAATGCTTAGCATGTGTTCAGTCCACACACACAGACACACAGACAGACAGACAGATACACACACACAGAGAGAGAGAGAGAGAGAGAGAGAGAGAGAGAGAGAGAGAGAGAGAGAGAGAGAGAGATGTCTAGACAGAAATGTAACCAGTAGTTTTTGTTTCCTTATTTTTCTTGACCTATATAAAGATCAAAAGGTTTTTAAAAAGAAAAATATAATTGCTTTTAGAAATCTAAGAACTTGGGGCTCTTACTAACCTGACATGTGTGTCTGTGTGTGTGTCTCACATGTGTCACAGTGCATTGTGGAGGTCAGAGGACATCCTGTAGGAGTTGATTCTCTTCTTCCACCTTGTGTGTACTTGAGACTGAACTCAGTTCTTCAGTTCACCAGGCATGGTGGCAGGGACTCGCCATTGACCTGCTGAGTCATCTCGCAGGTGCAGAAGACAGCGCTGTGAATGGACAACTCTTTAGCGTGGCTTTTGCTATCTGTAATCTGTTCGTTTTCAGTTTGATTGGATTGAACCCTTGATCCAAGCAGGTAGACCATATACCATAGTCATAATAGACTTATTCTCGGGGCTACTGAAACACTGCCCATCAAAAATAAAAACACAGCAGCTAGGGGCACAGCTCAGTGGGAAGTGCTGGTTATACAGCTTGGCGGGGAAAGTGCTGGTTATACAGCTTGGCGGGGAAAGTGCTGGTTATGCACACATGAGGTCCTGATGTCAATCACCAAAACCTATGTGGAAAAGTAGGCCTGGTGACACTTGTATGGATGGAGAGGAAAAGACAGGAGCGACCCTGGGTCTCTGGCCAGCCATCTTGGCCTACTCAGTAGGCTCCAGGCCAATGAGAGATCTTGTCTCACAAAAGGAGGTTGATAGCACCTGAGAAATGACATCTGGGGCTGATTTCTTGCCTTGTCATGCATGCTTATACTCCTACCCAAGCACACACACACACGGAATTAAAGTGCAAGCAAATGAACAAATCCAAGATTTAAAATTGTTTCTAACAACCAGGAACAGGAGGCTAAAATAAGTTGAACTTTAAATAAAGTCCTATACTCAAAATTGGGAGAAATATACATAAAAGAATATGGAAGAAACCTGGTTTGCAAGAAGATATGGAAACTGAGTTGATCTCAAGTTCAATATATATTAAAAATGATGGAAAGACATGGACTTGATATTTTCTAAGTATCCTTTCTGGACCAAGAGAGGTCACTGTCAGAAAGCATCTCTGAAGCTCTCTTCATTGTATGTTCAAGATGTTGACACACTGGAAGGTGGGAACTGGGCATGAGGAGTCTAACTGAACGCCAGATGAGATCGTTCCTTGGAGTGGGAAAGGCTCTGTTTCCAAACACTGTAGACCATGTCAGGCAGGAGGAGAGAATTTCTTCAAGGTAAAGGACAGAATATATGTTAATGAGTGACACTCCTAGGACTAGAAACTGCAACAAAAACTTCATAAGCCCCCAAGAACACACAAAACCACAGTTTAGTTTGGTGGATAACAGTGTTAGTAATGGTGGTGGTGATTTCTGGGGTCAATAGCTTTAAAATGGAAAAAGTCCACAGACGAATGGAAAATTCTAACTCCCACTTTTCTGTCCTAGGTCATGGTATGTGATAAAGTTAGCCATCCAAAGGAATGTAGAGAGCAGTGGCAGGAGGCAGGGAGGGTGGCGGTCTGATGGTGTGGACCCTAGTGAATTAGGATGTGACTACAGTGGATAAAGAGAGACTAAAAAAGAAAAGAATGCTTTTAAAACAGCATTTTTCCTTTGGTTTTCACACCCGATTGTGACCTTCTTAACAAATGAACACAGTGTGACTTGCTGAATCGGAACACTTGAGGTTTTAAAGAGAGAACTTTAGAACCGTAAAAACCACAAAGTCATCTAATAAACATCATAAGATATTGCACAAAGTGAGAACAAAATGAAGTCAAAGTGGAGTTTAGACACACTGATGAAACACAAATTCCTTGTGAGTCATAAAGGAAGCTGGGGACAGGTCCTACCAAGATGACATCAGAGAGTCTGCACTTCCGTCTTGCCACAAAGTCCATGGTGCTTCTCTAACTATATGAGCAATAAACTAAACTAGGCGAATGCCCAGTGAGGTCTAGTGTTGACCTGCTAATGTTACTCTTCTGTCTCCTTTTACAAGTGAGATAGAGCCTGGGTCTGTCCATGTTAGCCAGCTGTCATGGTGAGAAGTGGTATTGTATAGCCTTGGACTGAAAATATATATATACCTAAGACCTCTACATATGTGCAACAATTGTTTAGCTTGGTCTATTTGTGGGACTCCTAGCAGTGGAACCAGGGCCTGTTCCTGACACTTGAGCTAGCTTTTGGGAGCCTTCCTCATACTGGGTTGCCTCTTCCAGCCTTAGTACAAAGGATGGGGCTTGGTCCTACCTAAACCTGGTATGTCATGCTTTGTTAACACTGTTGGAAGGTCTGCCTCTTTCTGAACAAGAACAGAGGAGGAGTGGATGGTGGGGCAGAAGGGAGGCAGGGATGGTAACAGGAAGAGAGGAGTTGGGGGAAATTAAATATAACTGAGAGTGGGAACATATAAAAACCCGTTGCTGAAGTTAAGCGAGAATATGGTCGTTTTGTCATAGGCACAGATGTAATTAAGCTGATTTAAAAATATAAAATAGATGTTGAACCCCGTAAGAAAGCAGATGATCACATTGTCAATATATCGCTACAATATGGATGTGAGATAGCACATCAAAGGCTGGGTTAAGCCACACAGACAAAAATGGCTTTTCCTTGGATCATCCAGTGGTGTTGAGGGAAACAGTAAGGCAGTCCAATCAGATTCTTATTTAAAAACAGCATTTCTCATATTATCTTGTTGGGAATATGAAAGAAGATGGTGAAAAGTCAGGTCTTCCAAGTTGTATATTCCTTGGCAGTGTAAACAGACAGGTTTCCTCCTTCGTGACTCCTATTCCAGCTGTGTCTTGTACAATAGTGTAAGGCTCGCTACAGCGCTGACCTACAGAGGCAGTGCTGCCAAGAGAAAAAAGTAAAGACTCTTTCACAGGTGAAAAAAAAAGCACGATAAACGGGTATGGCATGGTATATGTCTTTAATGCCAGCACTTGGCGGCAAAGGTAAGTAGATCTTTGTGTTCCCCAGGCCAGCCAGGGCTGTGCAGAGAAACCATGTCTGAACCGTGGTCTAAAGCTTTTTTTGCTAGCAGAAAACAACAAAGGTACCCCAAAATGAAGACGGCCCCAGTCTCCTGCTTTTCAAATGTTGTACAAATGTAGCTCACTGACAGGATCTGCTTCTCATACAGAAGCTGGTGAAGAGTATGTTACATGGGAGAGCAGGAGCCGTGATACCTTTACAACCTTGCCACACTAGGAGGGGCTTCAACCTAAGCAATGGCATCACCAAGTCTGTTATGGTCTTTAACTGACATCCAACCAGCTTGAGCACTTAGATTCTGATCATTAGAATGGGTATATGAAAAACCTTCATCTGATGTTTTAGCTATCTTTGATGGAAACATTCTGATCACAAACTTATTTCTTGTAGACATTGTCTACTGAAAGGGAATGGACTGGCCAGATGGTCCTAGTCTTTCAGCGCCTGTGACCTCACAATTAATTTCAGTGTTTACCCACATTCTGTTTCTTTCAAAAGACCCTTAAGAAAAACAAACACACCTTGTTGGAAAAATTTCTCCATTGAAAGAAATACCTTATATTCTACAGGGGTGTCACATGCAAAGGTGCAATTTAGTAGTAGCAAATGCAGGAACAAATTTGCATTCTTTAATGTCAGCTGGACTGATTCTGAAAATAAAGTCCTTTTTGAGTCTGTTCATGTGCTTTGGTTTCCAAGCTAACCCTGCTGAAGTTTAGTTAGGCTTGCGTGGGGGGGACTTAGAGCCAGATAGTAGTATTCTCTTGCAGACTGTTTTTCATGACCACTGCATCACGCAAAGCTTCTTTCCCACTCCTCTTTAGTAATAACCACAGTGAAATGTTAGCAAAGGCTGAAGGCAGATGAAACTCACTCTTCCTGCCTCACAGAAACAGAACTATCACAGTTTTGGAGTTAATAACTCCCATGACTCAGGTGAAGTACTATTCTTTTTTTTTTTTTTTTTGCTACTGTTTCATATGTATCTTGAGCCATGAGAATCAATACTATGTGAGGTACCCTCAACCTATAACTGAACAAGTAAGACGAGATCAGAACTCTACGACCCAATCTTATGGAACTGGTCAACACCAGTCTTACCTTCAGTTATTTACCAAGAATCCAGCAATTGCAAGTTTGGGAGACCATAGAAGAACAAAATAGCAAATCCATATTCAGTCTTAACAATCTAGGAAATACAATAGAGAACAACAAAATTCTTGTATGAACGCATACATACTCTTTCAAGGAAAATGTGGGTTCAAGGTTTAGCTTTGCATCTTCCTGTTCGTTCAGTTTTGTGAAAGCTATTGATATCACTAAATCTGTATCTTCACAATAAAGAGCTACGGCAGTAGCTACTTCCTAGGCTACTGTCAAGCTTAAATTGACAGTAATCTACTGTAGGTAAGCACTTTGTACTGAGTTTAGCAACAGGACACACTAAAATAGAGTCGGTATTCCAATTATTAAGTACATAATTGTTCAGAAAGGTATCTAACACAAAGAACAATTTGAGTAAATGGTGGAAAGTCTTTAGTGGAAGAAAACATGAAACCATTGACTCTAGGGTAAAACCTTCTCTGGCCATGGATATAAGGTTTTAGCAAAGAATTTCTTTAAATGGCCTGAGGTGGCTTTGGATGTGAACAAGAGATACATTTGACACATAATGGAAAATGATATGCAGCGACAGAAGAGTTTCCCTAAGAATTGCATTCTACCCTGTAAATATATAAAGTGTCTTCGAGAGAGAGCTGTCAAAATGCCCATGTTGTCCTGTCCTGACTCACAGAGGCCAGATTCCCATTGGTATTTTCATTTGGCTTTAGAGTCTCAAGCTAGATTTAAACACAAGTATTGTTTACCTTAAAAACCCTGTCTTTATCTTGCTTTCATATCTGATCTATTTTTTCATGCAATTCTAACAGTTCTTGGGAAAGCAGCATTCCTTGTAAGCATTATGTTTTCAAAGACAAAATCATAGCAGGGTTCACAAATCCCTGCAAAGAAGAAAGAAAAATGATCAGGAGAAATAACAAATATGGCTGAATAAAGACTTTATAAAGCTGAGACATGAGGATCATAAGTGGATGGATGCTTGTATGGACAACAGGCCAGTTCCTTTCATCCCACCCCTTCTCCCTCAGCTTCCTGTTGTGGGCTCATGGCTCCCTATTCCTTGTCTAGTAATGGGGGAAAGTGCGTGGCTGGCCTAAGCAGAACTGGCATCAACAGTTCTTAAATGAGTCATGTAGAGGAAGTTTCTTCCTGGCCTATGGAAACATTCTCATGTCCATTTCTTGCTGTTTCCTGTCCAGGACCAGCTGAACACACCTCTGAAGTGGTTCTGGTTTGACAGTTTACCTCTGATGATCTTACCTGAGCTGTGGTTCGATTTGCTCAGTTTCCTAAAGCCATCTCTAAGCCTGGGGTTGGGGAGAAAGCTCACTCAGTAACATGTGTGGGATCATGAGGACTTGCGTTTTGCTCCTCAGCACCCATGTAAGAGCTCCATGTAGCAGTGAACATTTGCAATGCCAGTGATTGGAATGTGGATACAGAGATAGAGGGCTCCCTGGAGCTCACTGGCTGGCTGGCTCATCTTGATGAATTGATGAACTTCAGGATGGTGGGAGAATCTGTATCAAAGACGTATTAGAGGAAGACACCTGACATCAACCTCTGGCCTCTAACACACATGATCACAAACATACATGTATGTATACATGTACACTAACTTATGTATACATAAGCACTAACACATGAACACAGAAATGCTCGTACACAGAATCTCTAGATTTCAGTTTCTCAGTAACTCATCCACTGAGAGTAAAGTCAACCACAGCATCTCCAATTTTCCCCCAACAGCATTATTTTTATTATTTTATTCTCATAAGCCCAAAATTTAGTCCCTGAGCCATTCCTGTCCTTCAGATGCACAGTCTGAGACTTATCAGTCACCTCGGGCTTCCATAGTCTCTGTCACCAATAACGCATCAACATCACAGTCATCAAATTTTCTCCTTTCCCACTGGGGTCACCCTGCCTTGAGCACGTCTGCCTTCTCACCTAGACTTCTGTAAATGACTGGTCTCAAATCTTCCTCTCTCTCTTTGACCCAACTGAAAGAAACCTCATAGTCAGTCATTACATCATGAAAACTCTCATGATGCTTTTAAAGGCTCAATGCTCCCACCCACCAGTAATCTAGGACCTCTTAGCCCTGAAGTCAAGACTATCTGTTATCTTTCTAGACATTTCTCTCCCATGACTCCTGTGCTCTTATCGATGTTCCATTCAAAGTGATCATAAATACCTACTGTCAACCTTGCCCTTCGTCTGTATTCCTCAGCAATGGACTTCTAGACTTTTGACAGGAAATGAAGCACCGCTCTGCCACAATGGCAACTTCTTTGTTCATGTGCTCTTCTCTGGCTGTTCCCTACCACCTCCTTGGCTATTTTTTAGAGTGCTTTCTCCATTTCTTCTGCTTGACTTTACTGCATCAAATCTCCCAATGTTTGTTCTACCCTGTACTTTCTGTTTCTCTCATTACAATAGTCCCCACCTTTAGAGACTTCCCTGAACCTTTGAGGCATCCTTGAGAATGCAACCCACACACATCCAATGTCTTGAAGCAAGACTGATCAGGAACCTCTGGTTTTGGTTACTGTGATTTAAAATTAATCAATATGTCTATTCTGTGATAATGATTCCTGTGAACAAGCAACTTCCAGCCAATGATCTCCCGTAAGAAGTGACATAGATTCATGTGATGGCCAACTTTGGCTTGAAGACTCCACGCTGGGCTCAGAAAGCAGTTTTAGATTTCAGCTAGATGGTAGGATGGTCTAGAATGCTCCCAGCCAGCTTTCCTTTCTTCTTCTCTTTCAGCTGGACTCAGACTTGTCTCCTTTCTCAGGGCCATCCCAGCCTTTCTGGCTTCCCTTCTCTTCAGGATTTCTGTAAGCGAATTCTCAAGTATTTGGGTCACTCTTGGACAGTCGTGACATCTTGCCTCTGTACCATCTCTGTTGTAGAAGCAAGGGACAAAAACAAAGGATCTAAAACATGCTTGTCTGACCCTGCTTAAGCGTGGCCTTTGTTGTAGTCAGAACAATGTGACCCTGGTTTCAGAACAAGACGGAGACACCGAGCCTGTCACAAGAACAGAAAAACGGACAGAGAACACTGCTGCTCCACCCACTCACCCCCAGCCCCCAGGCTAACAGCTGTTTCAGTGGTGCGAACACACATCTGGGGCGCTAGCTCAGCGCATTGTTAGGTGAGGACAGACAGTGTGAACTTGCTGCCTTTTGCCCATATCAGAGCAAGACACAGAGCAGTCACTTTCCACACATCTGAACAGGCAAGCAAGTGCTTTTTATGATGACTTCCTACATCCAACAAGGTTTTCCAGAAAAAGAAAGTCTTCAGTCAATAACACCTGTTAGTTTGGCCATTATTAGAAGCCAATGCTGCTTGTAGTAATTCTGACTCGGCTACTCACCAAGAAGATTCCTTCATCTCTCTGTGACTCAATTTCCTCTTCTAAAAATTGGAGCTAGTAACAACATGAACTCATAAAATTGTTACTGGATAAGAGGTAATTAAAACACATCAAGGGCTTCAAACAGTTCGTCATTGGTTAAGTGTTTTATTCGTGTTACCCAATAGAATGTATATAATCAGGGTAGTAGGAAGAAGCAAAAATGTTCATCTACATCATCCAGAAGTACCAATAAACTCAGTCGAAAGTTGGGAACTAGGTAACAAAGCAGCAGTACTACTAAAATTTTCCCTGTTTAAGTGATGGTCTTGTTTTTAACTCTCTCTGTCTTTGTCTCTGTCTCTCTCTCTCTCTCTCTCTGTCTTTCTGTCTCTCCGTCTCTCCGTCCCTCCCTTCCTCTCCTTCTCCCTCTCCCTCTCCCTCTCCCTCTCCTCTCTTCTCCCTCTCCCTCTCCCTCTCCCTCTCTCTTTTTGTGTGTTTGCTCACACACTCAGGTGCCAATCACCCGTGCCATGCCAGTGTGTGGTCTCCTGTTCATTGCTCTGCATACTAGGCTACCTGGCCACTGAGCTTCCAGAGATCCTCTGTCTCAGCGTCCCATTTCTCAGTCAGGGCACACCAAAAACCAGCGACACCTGCAAGGTCACATTATCTATACTCATCTAGTAATGCCTAGCTTTTATTATGTGGGATCTGAGCTCCGACCTCGGGTCATCAGGCTTGGCCCACTGAACAATCTCCACAGCCCCAGTAATCGGTCCTAATTGTCAGTCTATAACCCACACTGTAAAATATTTTACTGCACTTATCTCCTGCAATAGAGAAAAGCAAATAATTGGACTCTGAAGGGAGAGGGGTCCCCTGACAAAGAGTAAAGCATTGAGCTGATTTTAAACGCCCGTGTGATAGTCTACTTAGAGTTTCCATTGTCGCACTCTCCAATGTCTTGGGACACAGTCTTTGGCAAAGTTCAGATAAAGTGCGCGAGGGAGAGTTAAGTGGAGTCACAAGGTGCATTCACCTCTTAAGCGGCAGTCCCAAGGTGCGTTCACCTCTTGCTCGGAGCACCTAAACTCCCTGTTCCTGGGTGGGTGGTTTCCTGTCTGTGTTTGGTTTGAACCAGTTCCAGGGCTTGTGGTTTGGGCCAGGCTCACTCTCTGGACTATCAACCGAGCTGCTGGTTGTGCAATGGGTGTGTGACGCCAGCGTTTCTCAGAGGGAATTACGCGGGCCTTTCTTTCATGTTCTGGACTGCAAGCTCCTCTCAGGTCTCGCTCTCACCCCAAGCCACTCTTGCAGGCCTGGGAGTCAAGCCTCCAACTGTGACATCCTCTGGAAACTTCAATGTTTTTATTTGGCTTTAAAAGAAAAGAGCAATTGAGCATTACCTTAAATCTTACTATCTCTTATTTTCTAGAACTTTATTGACAAATAAATTTCTTAAAACCCTTTAGTCATATACAGGGCATTATGCACAGGACCTGTGAAAACAGAACACAGTTGTTGGTCACTGATATGCATGTTGCCCTTATTTCTAGGTCCCAGAACCAAGGAATAGAGCTGTCAGCAGCCTAGCTGCTTCTACAGAGGCTTGGGAGTAATAACAGAACCACTGTCCTCTGTGGCCTGGGTAAAATTGGGAGATACTTTCCTTTTTTAAATTCATGTTTAATTTTCTGAAAATATATGTGCAATATAATTGTAAGATTATAGGTGACATTTGATATTGACAGATTATTTCTTTCTCAATCTCTTTTAAGTGTATCCCATTCATAAGGCTGTCTCCGTTTTCAGTGAAAAGAAATAAAGGAAAGGAACATCAACGATAACAAACAGATCATACAGCAGCTGAAATGATATCAAAGTAAATTCAATAAAAAAATTGACTATAACCTAATAAATTCGACATAAGGCCCTATTATGACAAAGATAAATATCCCAATATGAAAACAATGGACAAATTTTCTCATGAGAAATGAGACTCTTGTTTCACTTCTCATTCTCATATCATACAATATTCATCAACTCTAGACTTTCACCAATCATTACCAGCTACACACTTGCTCAAGGAACTATTCATGCCCACTAACCACGGTTAATCGCAACATAGGTTAGGTTAAATATAAATTCCAACTTGGAGTTTTAATGCACTGTTGGACTATCTTAAAAACAAGGAAACCACCCAAAATATCTTCACATAAGTGCAAGAGGAAGGGAGAAGTACAAGAGGAGACATGTTTCCAACATGGTTTGAATGTTTGTATCTGTTTCCCACTCAAAATGTATACATTGGAACTTTATCCTCAAGATGACAGGGTCAGGAACTGGGCCTTTGGCGCCATAGCTGAGGACTCCTGGGGATAATGAGACCATGATTAGTGTCCTGGTAGGAGAGCAACCTCTTTGCCACATCCATCAAATGAGGTGACATCCATGTGTCAGGAGTCAATCCCTGCCCAGGCACTGAATTTACTTCCACTGAAACTGAACTTCTCAGTCTGCAGAATTGTGAGAAATAAATTTCTGAGATTTTTATACTCTGCATAGTCTAGGGGATTGTAGTGTAGCTATCAAAATGGACAAAGATGTTCATATTTTTACAAATATCATGTAAAAAGTAATGAATATATAAATACTTTTTAACTTGGGGACTACTATTACTAAAATTCTTATGAGGTATAGTATTTTATGTCATTTATATTAGCATTGTAACAGAAGTAGTAACCAATTTAGTAATCTATAATAAAGGTAAAAATGTTTGGAAAGTAAAAATAACTATAGTAACAGATTATATGATTTTCTACAAAGACATATAAAAGAATTTATAAGCATAATTTAAGAATTGCTGAGTTAGAATAATGTTAAGAACAATATCTATTATAATATTAATATGGGAATTAGAAGTGGGGTAGAGAGATGACCCATTGGGAAAGATTGTTTGCTGCCTTCCCAGATGATCGGAGTGGTTCCCTGAATCCACACCAGGCAGCTCACAACTGCCTATAATTAGAGCTAAAAGGGACCCAATGCCTTTTTCTCATCTCTGTGGAAACCCTCACACAAAGAACATATACACACAGACAGACACGCATACACATAAATAAGAACAAAATTTTATGAATAATTAGAGTTAATCACATATACTAATAATTATCAATTAGAAACAATTAAATTGTAAAATCTCATTGAGATGTAAGGAAAGCTTGGGACTGGAGAGATGGCTCAGCAGTTAAGATCACTGACTACTCCTCCAAAGAACCAGGGTTCAATTTTTTATCATCCACATGGAAACTGTCTGTAATTCAGCTTCTATGGAATTAAATGCTTCTTCCAGCCTCTAAAGGCACAAGGTACACATATGGTACACATACAAGAAAATCATTTTAAAAAGTTTAAAACTTTTAATTACAAAGATAAGGAAAGGTTACAATGCTTAATAATTAATTTATAGCAGGCATGCATGGAGAAAACTTCAAAATGTTATTTAAAGGGCATAAAAGAATACTTGGAAATAAAAATATATACCTGTTGTATAGATGAATCACTTCAATATAGTAAAGATGCTATAAAAACAGTGAATTACAATCAAAATGCCAGCAAGAGAACTTGTAAAATTAAATAAAGACGCTTTCTTACTTATGTAGAAGAAATTCATATAGCCAAAAATAACTCCAAGTTTTTAAAGATAGTTGGAAAAACTAATGTGTGTTGAACTTTTGCAGAGCTACTGTGATTACGATAGGATATTGGTTCAGAGACAGGCCAGGCCAACAATGACAAGATCCAACAGAAGCATCTTTGCATTCATGTGAAGACTGGCATATGTCAGAAGCAACATCAGATCAAGGAAGGTGATCTTATTCTACAGCTCTTTAATTTAAGATCCACTGAAGAAGAGGGAAATTATGACTGCTACTACAACCACCACTTTACTGAACCACCAGAATCCCTAACTGTATTCTAATTATTAGTCCTTAGACCTATAGGTTAGTGCAGTCCTCACCCCACATCAAGAAAATTTCTCTTTGCAATAGACAAAAAACATTACAGAAAACTACAACCAATCAAAATACAAAGCTGTGGAGTCCACACCCAATACATGCATGTACAAAAAAACAAACACCAAAAAAAAAAAAAAAACACCAAAAACAAGCAAAACAACAAAAACAACCCGGTACTCAAGACTGGTAGGGAATCATTCTAGAAAAAGAGGTTAGAATGATCACAAGGAACAAAGGACCAGGGAGGTTTTTGTATGACCATTTCCTAGTAATGTCAGCAGCTTCGCCTACAAAATCTCCCAGCGTGCGTGCCTGACAGAGTTGAACAAAGACATCAACAACAGACAAGCTAAAGTGGATCCAAGAAAGCCCACGAGGCCTCGGCACTACACAAGGAGCTACAGGCAGCTAAGGCCTGCTGAAATTGCGAGGATACCTTCCCCAGGTGTAACTGCTTGTTCGATTTGGGAAATAACCAGGCCAGCTTAAAGATAAACAATTATATTTTTGATTGTTATAAGGGGAAACTCACGCCACAAGAATGGAAAATCCGAGTTCCGTGAGTTCCTCTGTGTCCGGCAGGAATCACCCAGTGAGAGGCACCTGGTCCTTCTCAGTTTTCTTCCTGGGCTCCAGGTAGCCACGCCTTAACTAGATCCCACTTCTTCAATCTGATTGGTTAACAGAGCTTCCCCCCATCACCCAGGGAAGAGCAGACCAATCATTAACCAATACCAAATGGTCAGTCCTGAAAACATAACGTTAAATAGGATGAGCAAGATATATACACATGCAACAGAACTAATGAGAGCTGGGTAGAAATCTGCAAGAAACCAAGGAGGTAAAAGTTTATGGAAGGGTTTGGAGGTAGGAAATGGATAATATAGATGTCCTGTGGGGAAATGATATTATTATATCATAATCATTATCATCTCAAAAATAAAGTGAAAAGTAAAAGTAAATTGAGAAAGTCTTTCCCAATGATAACATTCTTGGCAAGGATAATATTCTTCTTGATGTGGGAGTCCCCTTTGTTTGCAGTGAATATGTTTTATTACCATTGACTAATAAAGAAGCTGCTTCGGCCTATGGAAGGGCAGAATATAGCTAGGTGGGAAAACTAAACTGAATACACGGAGAAAAAAAAAAGCAGAGTCAGGCGCATACCATGTAGCCACCCAAGAAGGAAAAGGTAACAAACCACGAGCCTCGTGGTAAAATATAAAATAATAGAAATGGGTTAATTTAAAATGTAAGAGTTAGTTAATAAGAAGCCTGAACTAATAGGTTAAAGAGTATGTAATAAATAGTAAGCCTCAGAATGGTTATTTCACAAGTGGCTGGAGGAGCTGGGGAATTAAACTAAGTGGATGGGGGAGAAACTGGTCCAGAGGCACCAATGGAATGGCGAATATCTGTAGCTGTATCTTCTAACAGGATTCATAGCACCTCCCAAAACCATATAAATAACAGCTAAACACTGAAATTTCCTTTTCATTTCTTTTCCTCCCCACCTCCTTTTGGTTTTATGGAAAGAATATCTCATTGCTCCAGTCTAGCTTGGAACTATATAGAAACAGATTCTTGAAGTCTTGATCACCTGGCTTCCAGCCCTGAAGCTGGGAATACAGGCTTATGTCACCACATCCATATTTTCCTTTTCTTTTAAAAAATTTAATACTTTTATTAATTCTTTGAGAATTTCATACATGCAGCAATATATTTTGATCCCATTTACACATCACTGCTCTCCATCAGCCCTCCAGACTACCCACCTAACCCTGACTGCAGTATTTATGCAGTTTATCAAAAACTCCATCCAGTTGTGCTATCCATGTATGCATAAGTGTGGGACCATTGCCGCAAAGAGTGCCTGCCGCGATTACACGGTGTTGGTTGTTGTGGCTAGGTAGGACTGTTGAGTGCATTTTTCTTTGGAATCTTGCGTGGTGCTTCTGGTATCATGAAATCTAGTCTTCAAGGAGAAAGCATTCAGGTCAGTTCTAGCTCATGGGCCTGTTGGGAAAAAGATTTTTAAGTCATCAGGGAACTTATTTGAAATCATAACACTACTCAACAAGATATTCATTTTCTAAGCAATCCAACAAAAACTGTTTTCAAATAATTTTCAGTTAACTGCATAAAAATTCTATAGCTATTTAGGAAATAGTTTAAGAATCAAAAACTCTTCAAAATGCACGAGGACATGTATTTGCTGCAGTTCTCAGAAGGATCGGGGCTGCTGAGATGCCACATTTTCCTAAGGGCAGGGAAACGAAAATCAGTTCTAGTGTCTAAATCCAGCCATCTTACCTGACATCTCTTCTGGAAATGTAAAACAATGAATGAGAAGTCAAGATTTCAGGGAAGAGCTAATCCTTCTGTAAATCAATTAAATAATAATCTGAGATGGGCATATCAAAAGATCAACAGACCAGAAAAGATCCAATGGGAGCTATCTTCTGAGTCCTTTGCTATGGCGCTGTACATGATAGAGTCTAGATTAAATTAAAGTCATTTAACACAACACACACTACAGCTTTTTCCTCAGAGGATAAATATGTAAGACTACCTTTAGAAAAAGAATAACATCAAGAAATGTTGGTCAGAATATAGTACATAACTTAAATAAATAGAACAATGTGATTCATGTCGAAAATATCTCATGCAGATGAGAATCGTTGATTTTAAGTAGTCAATTAACTGTTTGCTGAATGAATAAATTTACCAAACTACCCATGCTGAATCCATTTTATTCAAAAGACTCGAATGGCATTTGTCAAATATGTTAGTGTGTTTAAATTTTCATTGGGGTCATTGTTACAAAATCCGACCTCCCCCTCCCTCTATCCTTAGGATGGTTGTGATAAAGAACCGAGACAGGGAGCTTCAGCTTTTAACACTTCCTGTGTAGCCCATGGCACAGGCCGCCCAGGAAAGATCCTAGGTTTTATCAAGGAGGAGCTAGGTTGGCCACAGACAATAAACTACAGCTGAATGGGGACTCCACTTTCACTCAAGAGCAGTGTCTCAGGTGTGTGGTTGTCTTGAGTGTTCTCCTTCAATTAGCTTGGGCGGGGGGTAATCCACAGAATCAAATGCAAAGACATAGAACGACTCCTCGAGCCCTCAACCAGACAGCCTAGCTGGGTGGCTCCTTTCCCCTTGTCACAGAACTGGTGATGAAATCAGCTTGCAATTGTCTCCTATTGCCTACACTGATTTCAAGGGAATGATGCAGTTCCTCCTCTCTCAGCCAGGTTTGGTCTTTAATCTGTAAATATCTAGTTTCAAAGAGAGCAATAAACAGCTTCCCCTTACTGTCTTTCTTTGAACTTTCATCTCCCAGATTAGAAGCTGGAAAGATTAGGAAATGGTTACATCATTCTTATTGACCTAAGACCTGTGACTCTCATGTTGTAGAAAATACTGCAGGCTTGTCTGAGTGGCATAACGTAACCCTTACTCAGTTCCATCTAGGCTGCTCTTCTTTCCACACAAAAAGCTCATGATGTTTACAACTCTGATTTTTGACCCATTTATGAATCATAAAACTAATTTAGTAAATCTTGACCAACATTTTTCAATAGAAATAAAATAGGTTAGAATAAGAAATGTGTTCCATTTCACGGAGCTGGAGCCATTGTTTTAACTTATGTGTGATTATCCACTAGTTTCATAAAAATAAATAAAATGACATCTTGTTTGGACTTACTTTGTAAATCTATGCAAACTTCCTATTTTCCCAAGCCAGACAAGTGTCACGAGATTCAGCAGCCTGTATTTATGTATCAACCTTTGGCGCAATTCACATTCACTTCCAAGTTTTCTTGATAGCAACTTGATCATTGCCATGCTTCCTCGGGGACCTCCACAGTCAACTTCTAGAACCCCCTGCTGCTTTCCACCGGGCATCCTTCCTTTCTTCTTTCCCAAGGTGATCCAACTTAATGGGCCTTACATATTATCTGACGTGCTCAGAAGAGTTGGCCTGCCTTTGTTCTTCAGGACTGTCATGGTGGACAGACAGTTTTTCCTGGAATCTGGGACATCCTCAACACACCATTCTCATTCTCTGCACACGTTCCTTGGATGACTCTGAGCCCAATGCTTCCCATGAGACATCCTTCTTAGGAGCATGGCAGATTGATCTCTCATCTGACAATGTGTGATGCCAATAACCCAAAGGCTTTTGGATTTTTACTTGTGGCACTTCTTTAAAGTATATATAATACATAACTGAATGTCTTCTTCTAGGCCAGGCCTGCCAGTTCCTCTGAGAGTAAATTGACTCCATAGAACTGCCTTGTTCCTATAGTCACCTCTGGTTACCTGGGGTTATTCAGTTCTTGAAATGAGGCCAGTCTAACTAGAGAACTAAATTCTGCATTTCATTTAGTTTTAGTTAATTGATTCAAGCTACTACATGTGGTTATGGGCCACTGTGTTTGATGGCACAATGCCAAAAAGAGACAAGAGTAGGTGAAATCATGTAACAAGGGGGAAAGGGAACTCTTTATGAATAATATTGCCACATAAAGTTATACTTATTAGTTTTATAAAAGTGATTTTACATACAGTAAATGTACAGTTGATGAGTTTTGACATACAGGCTGTGTCTTATAATGCCTACAATAAAGACATCATTATCCCTAAATGTTCTTCCCCCTTTTTTTAGTCCCTGACAAACACTAATCCAGTTTCTTTCTCTTCGCTTTAGTCCTGTTTGGTACCTCATACATATGATCATACATGCACTGTCTTTTGTCTCGTCTCTTCCAAGCAGCATAATGACTTGTTTGTTTGTGTTCTTGCTTATGCATGACTCTGATTCTTATTGCTAAGTCATAGCTCATTTATATAGATGTCATATGAATTATTTATCTATTCATAAGTTGATTTAGCTTATTTGATAATCATGTTTTTAAAATGTATTTTTTGAGAGTTTTATAAATATATTTTGGTTACACTCCTTCCCTTTTCCCAGCTCCTCCCAGGTCTTACCCAACTTTCATGTTCTCATTCTCAAAAGAAAAAAGTCGAAGTCAGCTAATAAAAATGAGACAAAACCATGGATTCCAGTTTGTTTTAGAGACCACTCCATGTACAGGGCCTACCTTGGACTATGATCGATACACCCAGTGCAACTCCATTCAAGAAAAAGAGCTTATCCTCTTATAACATCAACTAATAGCCATACCTTTCCTTCTCGCACTGGGAAATCTCTTGGTAATGTTTGGTTGTGTGGTATGTGTATACACATACAATAAACTTCCAAACTGCTCGCTAAGATGGCCATCATTACCATCCCTTGCTGGTCTCCCAATTTTGAGAGATTCAATGAAATGCCCTGCCCCTCGAATCTGAATCCCATGATAACTATGATGCTGAGTGTCTAGACATTCATGTACTTCTATGCATTTTACATTATCATCTTTAGTTAAGTGTCTAATCATTTTTCAACTGTCATTCTCTTCATATTTCATCAAAATGTTGTTGGTCAGGCATCACTGCACATGTTTCTCCGCAGCATGTTTCTCCACCCTCATGGTGTCTCATCATCTTCCTGCCCTGTGGGGTTTCTCCTCACTACTTTCTAATTTCTATTATTGTGTTATTTTGACTTCACCTAATATTGCCTGATAAATGCTACCAAGGCTTTCTCTTATGATATCTTCAAGTGTTTTAATTATTATCTTAATATTTGAATTTTAGTATAAGAAGCCTTTTTCCCAACTTAAAGATGAAATCTCAGTTCATTTCATGTTTTATTCCAAACCTCAGATGAATTCACTAGTCTGATAAAGCAGGTCTAAATCCAGAATGGATTAAATATTTAATTTTTGTTGTACATAACATCACATTTATTACTACAAGTCCCCTTAGATTATAAAAAGAAATTCTGAGAGCTAAAATTTTTTTTTATCAAGGATAACTTTAAACACCAAAAAGATGCCCTAAACAGAAACTAACTAAAGTTTATTCACTTTAGAAAATAAATTTTTGAATGAAAGCAATCATTCTCAATCTCCGCCACAGTTATCCTTGTCATTGTTGGGGTTTGTTTATCCTTATAGATAAGTAATCATGACAGATGAATGACACCATGGGATCTGTTTGCCTTTTATAATCATATTCTGTCTATATCTAAAAATTCCACATAGGACTGGGAAAAACCACAAAATAACAGATTGTTTTACCTATAACTTTTCTTTGGTGATGAATCTACAAAATTATTTTTGTTTTTGAAAGTCATCAGATGTGGGATCTGAGAAAATTAACTGCCTCTTAATAACTCGGTGGAAAAATGGAATACCAAGGCCACCTAAGCCCCAGGAGCACATTTCCAGTGCATTTTCTAGGTGACCTGGTGGTGCACAGACCTAGAACGATAAGAAGGGAGATGCACAGAGGAAACTACTGTGAACTGCACATTTATTCCCTTCTCACTTCCTCCAGTGTCTGATGAACAGTGATCTGACCTAAGGACTTTCTTCCAAGAATGCTAAGGAATGCTACATTAAAGAAACTGACGGCAAACTATGCCACTACCTCATAACTGCTACGGGAAACCTGAAACAGGAAAATTCTAGAGCGTGTCCCTGTGTCCTCTGACGTCACCTTGCCAAGGCATCCAAGAGGAAGCTGGGCCGCTCCTGTTTGGTAAATGATTCTCCTGGGTGATGATGTAACAGGTAGAAAGGTAGGTTTCTCTAACACATCACCCCTGGCCTTGTTGGCAAGGATTTGCGGGGACATAGAGTCACACTGTCTGCTCTTTAAACTGAAGTCAGTTTGCATGTGAAAAATTATGATGGTCACATGCATCAGAGCCAGCAATAAACCTCGTGATGTCGGGCTGTCCCCTTGGGATCGGATCTGAAGTCTTTCCTTATTAGTGCAGGATTCTAACTTAGGTTAGGTTTCCAGAATGAAAGAGTTCAGGGCATGGATTTGCTTTTCAATGACTCCCTGTCTGCCTTCTACTGAGTGCAACTTCAGTTCTAACAGTGAATACAAAACATCTCTGTCCTCGTCCAGTGGGATACTAGCGAGTCATATAGCCTGAAGATGAGTATAAGTTACAGTGCTTTTCCTAATGCTCTGAGATATAGCGTGGGTGGCAACAGTCTTAATTCCTTTGTACAAACTCAATCCCTCCGCCTTTCATCCCTTCCCAGCGTGAGTCAAATATCAAAAGGGGGCAGGTTTCTGGGTCATCATCCCTCAATCCATGGATTTCCTTCGTGCAGAGGGATATATGACAGGATTTCCTAACCAAAAAGGAAACGTCAGGTCCCAAGTCAAACGCTTTTTTGAAGGAGAGCGAAGTTACTGACTCCTGTTTGTTGCCTTCTATTTGACGGAGGGCACCATGCAGGCTGAATTCAGCTTCTCCTCTCTCAGCTCAGGACAGCAGTGTTTCCCCGACACTTCCATTTGCCCATCATCCCTGAGAGATTTTAACAAGTCGCTTTGCAGAGAGTTAGCATGGCGTGCAGCCCTCTAGGCTAACTGAGCCTTTTGTATTAAGAGAAAAAAAATAAGTTTAAAAACAAACAAACAAATAAAAGCTTGTGGTGGAAGCAGGGGACACAGGAACAACTAGACAGCTAAGGGACAAGGCGAAAACTGATGTCCTGGCGGCCAGGGTTACATTTGAATACATACTTGAATGACAAGAAAGACAAGAACAATGTCATTGCATTTTAAGAGAAAAAAATGAGTTTTGTATAGTTTTATAATTTAAAAAGTAGCAGAGATGTGTGAGGGCACGTAAGCTCCTCCCCCTAGCGGAGGTGCTATTGGCAGTTGTGATTGCTGCAAGGGGAGAGTGGGTTTATTTAGGGGTGTGTTCCTACTTGGTTGACCATGTTCCATTGAAAGCTTCCATGCCATGTATATGGGCAGTAATAATTGGACTCACTGTGGGTTCTTTTTTTTGAGGACATCAAATTTGGAGGGGCTGTGGAGTCAGGAAATGGAGAGGTTAGAGGGAAGGTGTGGGCGGTGACTATGGTATAAACACATAGTATGACATTCCCAATGAAGATTATTATTTAAAAATAATAAATACATTTAAAATGGAATAAAACTGTTACAAATGACAACAACTGCCACTGTTCTTAGCACTTCTCAAGGCAAAAGAAAAGAGAATACCAAGCAAGGACCACATTTTGAAGGCCGTTTGGACCACAGTCTAGGTGTAGAGAGAAGATGCTGTTGGGCTAATTTTCACAAGAGATGGACCCGAGATTTTCAATGGAAAACTTACTATGTGGAAAGGAGAATAACTTTCCCAGTAAAAGTAAAATGCCTTAATAAAGCCAGCTTGGCCTTCTATTCTGAGCCTTCCTTTTTAAAGTCCCTTCATCGTAAATCACCTCCCAGTACACTTACAGACCCAAGCGTGAGCTGGCAGGCACTGTGTCCACTCGTGAGCAAGTGAAGGAGAAAGATAACTCTCAAATCCCTTCCTCTATTCACTGACTGTCCAGGCCTTAGCTTTATGTATAGCTTTGGCTCTGAACAGTGCTTTTATCTGAGTTCCCTCCTGCTCCAGCTCCTCCTCTGACATCGGGAAGCAGGACTAGGCTTCCTCTCTTCCCTTCTTTTCTTTCATTTTACTAATGCCTATTGGAATATAGCTTATTGATAAAGCTCAGTTGTGTAACACTTGAAAGATGGTCACATGGCATTTCAATGTGTCCTTCAAATGTCAATCCAAGAATAGAAGCTCTCCTCTATAGATTTCTGGGGGATTCTCTCATGGATAGATGAGAGATGGAATAGATGAAAATAAATGCATGTGTATAAAAAGAGTCTGTGTTGTCTGTCTTACAGTGAATTTGAATGATGTATTCATTCCCACTATTAAAAAGAAAGCTCTGATTCGGTTGATGGGCATGATATATTACCAAAGTGAAGACAAAAGCTATGCTAGATTTACCTTCATATGTTTCTAACATAGTTTCACTTTTATCCCAAGCAAAATTGCAAAAACCTTATTGAAGATTTTACTCTGAGGTGAATATATATTTATATTTCGAATATTATTTAGGATCTTTTTGTAGTAATTTATTTGATTTTTGCTGCGTAGATGCTTTAGATTTCTTAATGTCGCATAGCTCAGTCTCAATGCACAAGGCAACTGTAACTCTTAATGGCAAACACCTGGCTGAACCTGATCCACATTCTATAGGCTTTTTCTAAAACTTTTCCCCAAGGAATAGGGCACTGGTCTTATACCGGGAAAAATGAAATAGAAATGATACTGAGACTAAGCTGCTGGCATTAAGTTTTCTATTCTATGGCATGTCTATAAAACCTTGAAATGGCCAAAGTCTATTTCCATGATCAGTTCCCTATAGCCAGCAGGTTAAAACAAGCATAGTGTAGGTGTATGAATAATAATCATAACAAAATAACCAAATGAGCTTCCTGTCGTGTCACGGGTGGTAAGAGTACTTGTACAAACCACCCTTCAAACCATTATCCCTGTCCACTAAGTTACGACTTTTAATTCTTTAATTGTCTCCTCCTCCAAGCCCTCCAATGAGTCAACAATCTGGCATCCAGCCCTACTTCTGGCTGACTCAGAAGTACTTCCCTTGCAGCTGCCACACATTTTTGGAAAAGAAGGGGTGGATGTGTGGCCGTGAGTCAAGAGACAATGGGAGACAGAGGCAAGTAGAGAGGCAGAGTTCAGAGCACAAATGCACTTCACAAAGTATGGTCAAGGCGAACTGGGTAAAGGGATGGGAAATTCAAGGATAGCAGGAGGAGGGTTAACCAAAGCAAAGGGTGTGTGAAAAAGACATATGGAGTCCTACTACCTTGCAATCTAATTAAAGGGAAACTCCACATGGCTGGAAAACACTGTTCATAGAAGCAATGGATTACTAGATAATTGGGTACGGGATACCTATGTAGGACTTGCTTGTCGAGGAGGCCCTAGAAGTTTCCTTGGTTTCTCTACACATTACAGTCCATGTAGGTGGTATCTTCAGTTATAATCCTGGAGGATAACCAAGAGGAATGACAAAGGCCTTTGTCATTACTTTGTACACAGTCAGGCGCTGGGTCAGTCTTCCTAATCAGCAGTGGTAAGGGTCTTCAACCCCTGAGGACTTTGGGCCTTCCCAGGCTCATCTGTGCAATCATGACACAACTGTAATGGGGGTGACTATCTGCTCACTAATTAAGACCCACTCCAGAGGTAGGAATATAGCTTCTATATACAGTGTTATAGTACTGTAACCTAGTTAAATACCCATGGGTAAGAAAGCTATAGGTTCTCGTGGTAGGGGGACACTTGTTACTGTTATGTAGGTAGACCAACATAGCATCAAACTAACTTCAAAACATCTGTATCCCATAGACAAAGAGCACTCTCAGCCTTCATCAAAAAAGCTTTTTGGTGGTAAATCCATGATGGCCAAGATGGCAAGAATAAGAGCTGATTTAAGGCCCAGTCCTAAATAAGACATTTATTCTACCCTTTCTGAGGCTCAGACAGCATTGTGTTAGGAGGGGCAGAAAGATGATAAGAACTGGAAGACAGAGAAATGGACTACACAGTGTCATCTTCTAGGCAGGACACATGTGATTGTAATCAGGAACTGACAGGAGAAAAGGTCACTCTCAGTGAGCCCACGGAAGACTGATCCTGTCTCTAGTCAGCTATGAATAAAGAAAGGACACATGGTGCCCTTCTTCTTCCTGTTGACTATTGGTGACTCATAGATTCTGGGGATGATAGCCATTATCTTAAGCTGTACAGCCACAGGAATACCACCAGACTCCAATGTGTAATTCCAAACACAAGACCACAGAGAAATCACTTGATACCTCAGCTGATTACAAAACACAATAAAAACTAGAAATGTGAGACAGAGATTTGTAGAGAAAAGTAGTGGGGATGGGGGTGACCGAAATGGGAAGGAAATCAGAGAAGGACGTTGTGGGAATAATGACAGAGCATTATACACACATATGAGATTGTCAAAGAACGTAATTAACAAAAAAGACCATTTGATATATTTTATCATAGAAAATTTTGGAAACACAAGAAACTAAACAAATTTGAATGATTTTTCTTTTGTAATGAAGCTCCTCTCTTAACTTCACACAGATACCCACAAGTACTGACAGCGGCCATGGACCCTGTCTTAAAAGTATTATTTTGCCATTTTCTCCTTGATTATCCCAATACACAGTCTAGCTTCAATTCTGGATCATTGTTGGTACATTAACTAAGTGACATCAAGCTTCTCTCTTCCGCTTGATCACTGAATATGGCACACAGCACCTTTGGTTATTGACAAGCCAGGAACTTCTAGAAAAGTTCAACCAGAACATGCTCTCTCAAATGAGATCAGAAAAAAAAAAACACAGAAAACAAACAAGTGTTCATTTGAACTTCGCAAAATGTATAACAAACCATGAGTCCAAGACTACGACCCAGTCTATCCAGCCACAGAAGCCAACATCTCCCTGGGGGCCAGGGAGTTTGAGGACATTAAGTTTTAAGAGCACTAGTTCAGAACAGGCCCAAGCTACAGTTTTAGAATATAGATAAGATTTTTTTCTCAATATTTCAAAAGATATTTTGATAGTCTCAAATATTTAAACACTGTTTCTAAATCAGTAATCTGTTTAAATTTTACTTTCTTAACGTTACTATTTTTGAAGTATGAAGAGCCAGATTTAGTTGATGCCAGGACCAGTTGGCTGTCAAGTAAAAGAGAAGAAAATGGAGAGCCGTAGTGCCATGGTCTTCCTCCCTTCCATCTGCTCTACAGAATCTTCTGGAAAGTGACCTTTCTGGACACAGTAGATGGAGTTAACAACACCAGACCTCAGGTTGATTTGTGTGCCTTGGAATTGGCTTTCTTTTATCCTCCACTTGTGTATTTATCTTTCAACCTCATTGTGCCCTGCTCTCTCCAACCTTAAAATGAAGATACTCGGTTACTTGCTTAGCAGACTTATTGTAGACATTAAGCGTGAAGTGCTCAGAACAGGGCCAGGTACATAGAAGCTGTTGGGAGAAGGTGCATTCCAGGAACACAATGGTGGGCTCAGGAGAGCAATTCCTTTACCTTGGACAACACACCGAACTGTGATCTGAGGGGAAGTCTCTGAAAGCTCTTTTGTCATGGTTGCTCATCCCTCCTTACCTGGAGCTATGTACTGGGTGAATAATTGCAATGTGAAATAGCTGTGAACATTGAAAGCTTTTCCTAAAAGCCAAAGTGAACTTTTTCTTTCTTTTTAAATAGAGAGGTTTTATGGGAGTAATTAAAATCTTCTGAACTAATTAAACTCATTAAGACAGAAAAAGTTATAAGACTGGATGCCACAGGGGCTGACATTATCCTGGAAGCCAATGAACTTCACCTGGAAGACCCAAGTGTAAAGAGGGCTGTTGTGGTGGCCATTGTCACAATAGACCCATGAGTTCTGTTTCGAAGTGCTAGTTAATGACAGAGCGACAGAAAATGCCGCTGACTTCACCCAGCTGCTGTGGTCTCCAGATTGCAGCACATAGCTGCTGACTCCGGACTATGAGAGACACCATGAGTCCCTCACAGTCATCACCAGCCCTTCACACTGCCAGTCTCCTCCCCACAAAATACACCTTTTTCTCAAGAGAAGGAAGTCACCTGAGACTCAGCTTCTAGTCAAACATGATGGCGTTTTCACTTGCTACAGGATAAGACACGCAGGGAACATATGTGATGCAACTGAAATCCTGGACGCAAGGGCACAGTGGAACACATCAGTCATGGCAGGACTCCTTCTACGCATGACTCACTGAAATGAAGAAGGCTGTCCGTTTTCACATTCAGGTACTTTGGGAATTCAGCTCTTTATGGATTCTATAAGTTACCGGTTTTCCCCTCAAGAATGCCCCTGGCACCATTTTGAGGTCTAAGTGCTCTTTAATGTAGTTCTCATGTAAACTGGATAAATTAACTTATGGTAAACACTCTCAATTTCTGCTCACCCCACCCCATTCTAACTAACAGAAATTCTAATCCAACCTAAAATTCCTGTGATGAGTGGGTCCTCCAGGTATGATGATGGTTCTGACAAAACCTGAGTAAGAGTCTGCATGACTGCCCCTCCCCGGCAGAGGAATCAACATGCAGAGAACGCGAAAAGACGATCATTCTGTTCCTTCCATGACACAGCTCCCCTCTAGACAAATATTAGTCAGTCTGGAGGGTGTTCAAAAGAATCCCGCCTTCATTTAGGATACCAGTGTAACAGTGTAACATCCTTATCAAAAAGCCAGTGGCCAGAATTTACATATTTGCCTGGTCTCTTGAGTTACCTGTATAACTTTTACTAAGCGTTCTGCCAAGAACAGAGACAAGGCATAAAGTTCGTAACTATTTCTGTATGCAGACACCAAATAAAAAGAAATAAACCATCTCCTTGGGAATGGAAGTGCTGATAAGAATGCAAGCCATTTTCAAATACTGTGGAGAGTGGGTGCTTAGGAGATATGAAAATGACCAATATAAAACACAAATGCGTAAAACAAGTTATGTTAAGTGAAAAAACCATATGTAGCATTGCCACAATAATGTAGAACACATCAACAATGACAAGATTTGGGAGTTATAGACAGACATAAAAGAATAAACTGAACCACAGCAACTCCTTAGCGGACATAAGTTTAATTAGTATAGTTAGTAGCTGCAGCGTTGTCTCTGAAGACTATCCATGTCAGACTAACAATGGCTTAACCAGACACACTTTCCTTGAATTAAAGTTTTCTGAAGATGTGTAGAGTTTGGATGAGATGGGAAAGAGGGAAAAACTGGAGGAGAGATTCCAGACAAAAAGTCAGTCAGGGCAAAGTTCCAGAGACCAGCATGCTCCTGTATTCTCCAGAAGTCTAAAATGAGGAGAAAATAATTCCTTTATGAAACACGATTAATAAAAACTCAGGGTCAGAAATTGGGGTTCAACCTGAAGATCTGAAAAGCAAAACAGCCAGCCATTGGCTATTACCCCGACCTCAGTCTGAAAATGACGATTATGCCTCTAGGAATCTCAGAAGGAGACTGTCTCTGAAGAGCTGTCTTCCCCCATCTTATATCCCTCTCTAGGGCTGGGATTAAAGTCATACACCACTGGTATTAAAGGCACGCACCACCCTATTTCTATGACTACTAGTGTGGCTACTGGGATTAAAGGTGTGTGTTACCATAACCTGGTCTGTTAGGCTCACCAGTAAGACTATTTTACTCTCAGATCTTCAGGTCTTTATTTATTGAAATACAATTGAAATGCCACTACACCTTTGACTTGGTTAGTAGCAATGAGGTAGAGAAATATGAAAAAGTAGAGTCATACAGCAGTGTGATGTTTCAGAGAAAGGACACCTGAGGGTAACAACAAAATCTAGCAGTTATTCTAGCAACACCATGAGCAAGAAGCAAAGAATAAAGTCACAGGAAACAGAGAAACATCCTTGATCATCCTTAGATGTGAAGTAAAAAGCAAGAGCTAAAGCCAAGATGAGGTCAGGGGAATCATCTAGACAAGGGTAAGAACCATAAAAGGAAGAGGATGGCTGGGTAGTAATATTGGTAGCTTCAACTGATGCAGGAGGAAAAAGATGCGCACGATTGGTGTTGTTGCTCCAGGATAATGAGACACTGAAGTAGAGATGTTTGCTTAGAGTATACAAGAAAACCTTATAGATAAAATACAAACACAGATCTCCATCGTAAGTGGTATGCTTATATGAGTTTCTTTTAAAAAAAACTGTATTACATCCTGTGTGTGTGTGTGTGTTTGCATGTTTATACATGTATCATGAGGTTCATGTGGAAATCGGAAGGTCACTTGAAGGAGTCAGTTCTCACCTTCCACCACTTGGGTCTCAGGGAATAAACTCGGATCACCAGGTCAGGTTTGGTGAAGCCCACACTTATCACTGAGCCTTCTCATCAGGCCAGAGTGTTTCCTAAAGGAAAAGGACACAATAGTGATGATGTTAACCCTTTGTTTCCAGAAGAACTTTCTTTAAACCAAACATAAGCTAAATGCCAAGTGTTTCCTATCGTTAGAAAAAGACTAAATGTTTTTCAGGTGTGAAGGTTCTAGAACCACTTTCTGTACCTCTTCCCTCATTCCACGTGTTCTAGGAGCCAGTAAACATGGGGACACGCATAAGAAGGTGATGGAATGGTGGGGTGAACCGCATTAATCTCGCATCTCATGAACTGGGTGAATGTGACCCATAATACTACAGAACTCCTTCCTCAGATCTGACAGACAGAAGGGAAAAGGCCAACTCTGAAGAGAAGTAGAGATGAGAAACGTCCTCTCAGGCCTTTGCAGAGAGAGTGCAGTGACTGGTTATAACTATCAAAGACGTAACCCAAACCTCTAAATCTAAGGTCAAACTTGCTCCTTCTTTCTACCCAGCTTCATCTGACTAAGCCGAGCTTGTCCTCTCCCTGTTTACTTAGGGGAGCCCTTACCCCACATTCAGGCTGCTGCAGAGACTTTCTACTGCTATGCAGACAGTCCTGTCCCTTGCTACATAGCACTGATGCATTGCAGTGTGATTGGCATGTGTATGTCTACTGATGTCTCTCTTGAAGGCCTGATTCCACTTTCTACCCATAGAGCCTACTGAGGAAAACAGTGCTCGGTAATCATTAGTGGGAGGAGGTAAGGAAAACAGAAGGAAAGAATGGGAAAGGGAAGCAAGAAAGTTAGAATGTCCACCTGAAATCACTGTCAACACAGCTTCCTTCCTCCCCAGGGGCTGAAGGGTGCATTGGATGATTTCCATATCAAAGACAAAGAAGAAACTAGTAAGCTGGGTCCCTCATATCCTAGAGATTTTAACAAAGTTTCTTACATGCTTTCATTTATTTTTACAAATAAATCACCTTTAATTGCAGTGGAATAGAAAGGGTAGCAAAGCCTCCAGCTGAGCTCCATTGCCATTGGCAGAATCCCCAGGGAGGCCCAGGAGAGGGACAGAAGTGCTGACATAGAAGGGAGGTTTGACGGAGGGCAAAGTGGGGAATAAAGGACCAGGTGGGAGGCTGTTCCTTCCCCCTGACTTCTAAGGGATGTATGCAGCTTGATAACGCCTTAGAAGAACAGCCTAGTGACTGTCAACTGAGTAGAACAAAGCACATTCTAAGAATAAAACTATGACATGGGTCACATGGCACAACTGACTTCAGCTATAAGATTGGAAACTCGGCAGAGATATTCAATAAGTCACCGGGTCCCTTTCTAGAAGAGGATTCGGCCGTCACAGATGAGGACTGTGTCTTCCATCACCAAATCCTCACCCATGGCCGTAGTACCAGACCTACACTAAGTGACAAGCGGATGCTCACTGAATGAATGCCTGCATACACTGTGTTTCCATTAACAGGAGATGAAGCAATGCAGTTAAGTGGCCTAGTTCTCCTGACGGGCAAAATGCTTCGGCTGACTCAGGAGCATCTGTGACTTCTCAGTGGACACGATATGCTGAGCCTCCCGTTCTCAGCACCATTGTTTATTATGCTTTCATATAGGAAGCTAAAGCAGCACAAGAGTATTAACACTAATTAGCCTCGGACATGAGAGGAAACCCACGCACAGTTTAGTGCTCGTTGACAGCCTATGATGAAGGCAGGAATCATCAAAAAGCAAGCCATTAGGCTGAGCGTGTAATTGTCAACAGAAATGCTATCTCTTCATCGGCTGGGCGTTAGTCAGTGGAAGGACCTCGGTGGTGACATTCATCTTCCCAGGTCTTTCTAACATGTTGGTGTCAGATCTCCAACTCAACTTTTACTGCCTTCTATTCCCTACACAGGCTCAACCGCATTTTTACTAAAGAAATACAGACTCCAGGGAATTCTGGCCCACACCGGGGTCCTACAAACACCCAGCAGCTAATCCGTTCCTCTCTCTCCTTTTTGGTCCCCAGGAAGGTGAGCCTCCGTCCCTGAGCAACGCACTGATGAGATCCCCCACAGCCTCCTTCAAAGAAGCAAAAGTTCTTACCATTTCACCTTCACACCGGGCCTTCTTCTGGCTCACACTGGTTCCTCTCCCAGCAATGCTCAGGAATTTGCGATCCTTAAACTCCTGACCAACTCTTGCTTAGTTCACTCTCTTTCTCAAACTTTCCGGAAGAGAAGTTACTGTTCTTTAGATCACACATCAATTACTAGCATTCTGGCGTTGGATCTTCCATTCCACCAAAGCTACAATGTCTGGCATTGGTGAGGACTCACAGACTGGTAGAGCACTGAACTAGTCTCTTTAGAACTCTGTCTCGGTGCAATGTTCCATAGCTACAGTGCCAGCGTTCCCCCTGCGCAGCCCCACTGGGCAGAGGTCCGCCCCACAGCTGCTCTCTCTGCTTTTCTCTGAGACAGCAGCTGTTATTATGTATTGAAAACCTATCTATGTCTGAAAATGTGGAAAGTGATACTCAATAAGCTAATAAAAACATATGTAGAAACCAGAGTTTTGTGGGTAGATTAAAGCTGCTCCAAATGCCCTGTGTTATTAAATGGAAATACCCGTGTCAGGGTGCCCAGCAGATGTTAGTCGGGAGGTCACTGAGCGACGCAAACAATACAAAGCCACTGCCACTGCCGTTGGTTGCTCACCGGAACTAGATGTTAAGACCCTCATACTGAAAAGGCCAAATGCCTTGGTCACAGAATATAGAGATATCACACTGACGCTTGGTTGGAAGCCTCCTCCCTGCTGGCTAGCTTTCATAGTTCTAGAAGATACTATCCATCCTGCTGGGGGAGAACCCATGTCAAACGGTCTTAATTTTGCTGTGAACCCTTGTGCGCAACAATATGGGATGGTGCAATAATGGGAAGTCTACTATAGGGATAAACCAACCAATTTTTGATTGTTTTGGATTTCCACTTCATAAGAGGAAATCCACACGTGGTACTACAAACCTAATAAAAACCTATGACTGATGAGGTCATAAGCACTAAAGGGAAGCTCCTGCCAGCATCTTTGCTAAATAGATTTGATATATCTGCTAAGCTGCCCTCTAAATAACTGGGTATACCCATAGGTTAGTGCTGATATCAGCTTTGTTCGGAGAAATCTTTTGTCATGGTCAATGGTGAGTGCAAAGATCAATAAGCTGTCAAAATATCGATGATAAATAACCATTGCATGCCCAGTCCTAAACAGAATGTCTGTACATTCCCCAACAAGGCTCAGAGAATATCACAGAAGAACAAACTGGAAGAATGAAAGAGCCGTAGTAGTGGATGGTGGGGAATGCTGAATTCTGGGTATGACATGACATTTGTACTACTTTTTACAGGATTTATTATGTGTGTCTAGGTGTCTGGGTGTGAGTATGTGCCTGTGATTGCAGGTGCTCACAGAGGCTTTGGATTCCCAGGAACTGGGGTTGTGAGCCACCCAGCATGGGTGCTGAGAACCAAACTCGAGTTTTCTGCAAGAGTAATAGACTCTCCTGACTGCTAAGTCAGCTCCCCAGGCCCATTGCACCTGTGACTGCCTGTGTAAAATCAGTCCGAGATTGGGCCTGGCAACACTTTGTCATAGAAGGGATAAGGGGCCCGTGGGGCCTCACCTGTTCATGATGATTTATCCTTAGCAGTTGATGGGGGAAAGGAGAACGTTTTCTTCGGTGGTGTAGTCCCTGGAAGGTGCGCACGCTCCTGTAAATAAACTATCCCCCATGCTCCTGTGAACAATCCTAATAAAACATGCAAAATAGATAGGATAGTGGAAGGCCAGCTGCCTGGTAAGAAAAGGGGACTGTGGGGAGGAAGAGGGGAGATGAACCCTACTGAAATACATTATGTACATGTATAAATATATCATAATGAAGCCCATCATGATGCATCATTAATATACCAGTACAAACAATACCAGGGATGGGAAAGATGGTTCAGGAGGAGAGAGTACTTGCTATACAAGCATGAAGACCTGTATTTGGGTACCCGACAGCCATTCACATAAAAAGCCAGGCATGGGCATGTGCACCTATAGTCACAGCGCTGGGGTAGGTGAAGGCAGGAAGACCCATGAGGCTTGCTGGCTGCCAGCCTAGTTAAAAAGTGACGAACCCTGGGTTCAGTGGGAGATATAAATAAATAAATATTTATTTATAAAGCAGAGAGAACTAGAGGGAGCCCGATACTTTCTTCTGTCTCCACATGTGTACACAGGTGTGTTCTCATGTGCTCACACACACACAAAACATACAAACTCCACACACACAGAAAAACGTTAAAAAAAAAACCAACTTATTCTTTTTCCTGTGTAGTTCAATTATTCAGATCCCTGCCTTCCTTTTAACTTTATGCAAAAGACAAGATGCCCACATCACTGCCTCACAGATATATGATAGTACTTGGGTTGTGAAGATGGCACATGAACTTGTAATAGAGGAAGAAAGATGAGAAAGGAAGTTCTGATGCATATATAAATATATAAAAGATGCATAAATATTCATTGATTTTTGACATATGCATATATGATGCAAAAATTAGAAGCACTACTTATATGATAGACAGTTCTATTTTAGACATCAGAGGATTTCAGGGCTTTGGATTGCCTTGAAGATTGTCTTCAAATTAAATAAAAAGGACTGAATTTAGATGCAGTTCCTAAAATTTGTACACCTATGTAGTGAAAATACAAATGTAGAACCCACAACTTCAAGTCAAGTAATTTATTTATCGCAGCATGCATTTATTTCTTCGAAGGCTAACGTATGAGTAACGAACTGACAAATACACAGGAATGTGGCTGAGGGCTTCCTTTATGTTAGGATTGCTCCCAGACTTCAGGGAATAAAGCAATCATGGTCACTGTTTCCATGGGGCAAATGATCAGATGCCTAAGCCAGGAAGAAAGATATTGGAGTATATCAAGAACACGTGGCTGAAGAAGAACCTGTCTTTTCCTGGGCAGTTTGGTGCTCATATTTGGAGTTTGATTTCCAACCCGTGGAACTATAAGGAGGAAACGGGTGGGACCTGGATGGAATAAGGTAGGCCATTTGGGGCCATGCCCTTGAAGAGAAAATTGGGGTCTTGGCTCCTCCCTGTTCGCTGTCTCTTGCTTCCTTATTGGTTGATCAGTTGTTGACTGTTTCTCATTTGGGGTTTTGCTGTATAGTTTATGCTGGTCTCTACCTCACTGTGTACTTTAAACCTGCAATCCTCCTGCCTCTGCCTCCCAAATACTGGATTACAGGCCCGTGTGACCAGGCCTACCTTGTTCAAAATTCTGAACTCAGCTTAAATTTCTTCCCATTTCCCTGTTGCAACCTGGTTCTAACATCCTTTGCCTAGGCCCTGAGAGCCAGCAGGAGCAAGAGAGACAAGAGGGCAAAGGTTCCCACATGGATTCAGGCTCCAGACTCTAGGTCTGGTAAGAAGCTGGCTCGCTCTCTTTTGGGACCCTACAAGGGTTGCCAAAGCCCTTCATCCGGTGCACGCAGAGGCTCCTGCCGCAGTGGGGCTGAGGATTCATCACTGCTCCCGTGGCTCCCAGGCATCTCACATCTCACCCGTTCTTCTGGGTGACTAGGAGGGAGTCGGTTCCTGCCGACTGTCAATTTCCACTCTCTAGGCACAGGCTGAACACCAGTTGTCTGTGTCACCCAGCTGACGACCCCATCTCAAAGTGCTCTCAGGACCTGCCATTCATTTCTAGTCCAAGGTTGGAACGATTAAAAAAAAATCCAAAACTCTCCATTGTTTTGTTCTGTTTTCTAAGAGAAAGAAGATGAGGCCTCAGATGAAGGCCATTACCCCTTCACTTCAAAGACTTCTGCTGGTCAACACCACACCCAAATCTCACCTGCAACCCACCCCATCTTTGACTTTAATCTGTAAACTGGCCGGGCGGTGGTGGCGCACGCCTTTAATCCCAGCACTCGGGAGGCAGAGGCAGGCGGATCTCTGTGAGTTCGAGACCAGCCTGGTCTACAAGAGCTAGCTCTAGGACAGGCTCTAAAAGCTGCAGAGAAACCCTGTCTCGAAAAAAACCAAAAAAATAAAAATAAAAATATATAATCTGTAAACTGGCCAACGTCTGGGTCCTGTGGGTCAACATTTTGCTTGTAAAACTGCACCTCCAGCATGGGAAGGCATCTTGGTATTCAATTGCATATCGTGTGCCTGTTGTATGGGTGTTTGAATAGCCGCGTATGTCCCTAAGCTGGCCTCCCGTGGAGCATCTGCAGAGGAAGTGAGGGAAGGGTCTCTTGTCACAGGCTGTAAAGGCTGCATAGAACCATCTTCCTTGTTCGCTGTTCATGAGCAGCTGCTCCTTCCTTGCCTCAGCCGGCAGTTATCAATTTTAATCAACTGATTTACAGCTTTGAAGAAAGAAAAACAAAAGAAAACTAACCACAGTTGTAATTCAGAAAAAGTTGTACAGAACAATACTTCAGAAAACAACGTCTTTCCTACATATTTCCATGTTATTCAGCTTACTTCCAGGTCCTCTCCTGTGACACCGGCTACCAATGTCTGTGTAATTAGTTGGGATCGTTGCGCCCTCTTGTGGTAACTCCTGAGAGTTGCAGAGCAGGGGCCCATGACCTTTCACAATTCACTCTTCCGGGGGTGCTGCAGTTCGGTTACTCATGGTGGTTTTGAGTGACAGAAACACTCTTAGCTGCCCTGTGATCTAAGTAACTTCTGTCAATATTTGACTGTAAATAATGTAAACATCCCATTTCAATGACAAAAAAAGATTAGATACACGTGCAAACTATTTCTTGCTGCTGGCACATTAAGACTTTAATAATTCTTCCCTTTTTTACTAATTATTTCACCTGTTTTTAATTAAACTTCTGATTTTAGATAATTATATAAGTAAATTTTCACCTGTGGAAAATGGCACAGAGATTCTGTGTGTTCCTTACTCAGAGCTGCAAATGGGGACATCATGCACAGCTTCACAAAAGACCCCTGTAACGTCGTCCCCCTCCCTCTCTGCATGCCCCTGCACAGCTCCCTCCCTTCCGCTTATTCTCATCACCTGGCAATCGTTAATCTTTTCTGCATGGCTCTAATTTCGTCATTTCAGGAATGTTATCATAACAAGGGACCATGTGGCGTGTAATCTCCTGAGACTGGTGTTTATCTACTAAAGTTGTTCCCGGGAGACGCATCCAAGCTGCTGTGTGTACCCGTTCATTCCTGCTCCTTGCTCTCACATTTTCGTGGTGAAGGACATCTGGGTTGTCTCAAATCTGTTAGAAACACTGACGTGTAGGGTGTCGTGGGAGTGTAAGGTTTTGTGGGGAAGTGTCCTTGCAAGCCACTGTGTTTGGTGCAGTAGGTGCGTGTTTTAGCTTGGACAGCCACTGCTGTTGTATCTCCCACTGTCATGTCCTGTGTACCAGCTGCTTCATCACACATCTCCACTTGTCATGTCTGTTTGTCTCCTTCCTGCCACCTGGTGATGTAAATGGAAAGGCTGGGACCGGCACTGCCACTGCTTCCGTTCCGGCATTTTCTATTGCCATAGAAGGCATGGAGGAGCTCGGCAAAGGCGGTAATGCAGTAGAAGTCGGGAGAGGTGGGATGTTGGATGTTGATGCTCTAAGTGTTGCACTTAAGAAGCAGTCTAAACCTGTGACAAGCCCTGCAGAAACTGCTCAGGTTGCTGCAATTCCAGCAGATGGCAACAAGGTTGGAAACATCATTCCTGATGCAATGACAAAGGTTGGGAGAAAGGCTGTCATCGTGGCACCAGCCTTGATGAGTTAGCCAATGCTATAGCCACTACAATGGGGCCAAGCGGAAGAAGAATGGTACTGAATACAATTAGATAAGTTCCAAAGAAACAAAAAGGGATATGACTGCATCAAAGTCAATTGAAACATATTTGCACTAAACACGTTCAAGATGTTGCTAATAACATAAATGAGAAGTATCTTGACCCTGTACGCTGCTGGCAGTAATGCAAAACAATGCAGTCATGTGACCAGCAGAACAGCAGTTCCTCAAAGCCTTAGAATTGGCACAAAGGTCACTTGTAATCCTCTGTATATGAAAAGATGGGCAGATATTTGTTTGCTCGTATTCACAGGAAACTTCTAAGTCATTCTCAGAGTTCCAGCAACAGGCAGAAACTGTCTATCAACATCAACTACATCCAAACCCCACATCCTTTTCATACATTGTAAATACATGTCCCTGCCTACAATGACCACTCATTGGTTTAATAAAGAGCTGAATGGTCAATGCTAGGCAGAAGAGAATAGGCAGGACTTCTGGGGAGAGAGGAAAAGTCTGGAAATAAGAGAGGCAGATTTCACCAGACAGACATGACAAGGAGTCATACATACAAAATGCAGGAGAGGTAAAGAGCCATGTCGCAGAATGTAGATGAAGAGAAATGGGTTAATTTAAGTAAGTTATAAGAGCTAGTTGGGAACAAACCTAAGCTAAGGCCAAGCTTTCATAATTAATAATAAGTCTTCATGACATTATTCGGGGGTCTGGCAGTCCAAAGAAAGCCGGACAACAAATCCCAGCATCAAAATCCATCAATGTCTACAGAAAGAAAATCTTCCTGAGCTGTGACAAGAATTGTGTTGAACCTTGACACCAGTTTTGAAGAAACTACCATATTCCGTCATCAGAGTCCCTCCCACCTCAACAATCGCCAGAATGTGGCAACTGCCTTTTTTTTTACTTTTTAATTTTTTATTTATTTTAAATGTCTCTTAATGTACATGTGGTTTTTAAAGCTTCTATTAATTCTTGCAAATTACCAATTCTATCATTTTGGTGGTTTTCTTTTTTCCACCAAAATAAAAGTCTGGTTTATTGAATCTGGAGAGATAAGACTAGGGTTTAAATTCACTTATCGCTCTTGCAAAGGACCCAGGTTCAGTTCCCAGCTCCCACATGTCAGTTCCCAGCCATCTATAACTCCATGTCTAGGGCATTCAGCACTCTCTTCTAGCCTCTGTGAGCACTAGGCATCCACACAGGGCACACAAGTGCACATACGCGTGCATACACACACGTGCAAAATATACACATAAATAAAAGAAAACAAATACTTTTAAAAGGAAAAATAACTATAGTTTCCTATTGGAAATTGTTTCACACATACATCAAATAAACTAAAAAATAAACAGTAACTTCATATACAAAAAAAGCAAGTTTTCATTTCCACCATTTCTTACAAATAAACTACTTATATACAGTATGGGAACCAGGAATCGTTATTGGAATGCTCAGAAAGTTATTTCATTGTTGCAGTTTTGCTTTTTTTTTTTCTTCAAGGTATTTTTTTTTCTCCTCTGAGATTATAATGAACATGGTTATACCACAAGTAAAATCAGAGGTAGGACATAGAGCCTGGCATGGGTGGCACACGCCTTTAATCCCAGCACTTGGAAGCAAAGACATGCAGATCGCTGTGAGGTTGAGGCCAACCTGGTCTACACAGTGAGTTCCAGGACAGTCATTGCTATGGAGAGAGACCGTGTCTCAGAAAGCCAAATGAAAAAGGAAAACGAACTTAGAATGCTCCTAAGGCTGGGTTAGTCCTATTATTAAAAGTGGCTGGTGCCTAACAATATGTACAAAAATATAAAATTTAAATTTAAAAAATTCCTTTTAAGTTTTTTTTTTCTCGAGACAGGGCTTCCTCTATGCAATAACCTTGGCTATCCCAGAACTTTATAGACCAGGCGGCCCCGAACTCACTGAGCTTCACCTGCCTCTGCCTCACAAGCGCAGGGATTCAACACATGTACCACCACCGCCCAGCCTTAAGATAGGTTTTTTTTAAAGGTGTATTTTTATTTATGTGTATAAGTGTTTTGACTGCATGTATGCGTTCCGCATTCCACGTTTTAGACAGGCGAAGCATCACAACTTCACAGAGTTAAACAAATGCAGCGTAAACAAAGTCACACACCTGAAAACAATGTTCCCCAAGTGGAGAATGTTGTTAGAGGCCAACCAAGATGTGGGTGCTGAGCATCCTTTTGTTTGTGATATTTTTGCTTCAAGGACCTCTGAACTTTACTGCAGAGTAACATTAAGTTACAGAATATTATCTTAACTAGGAAAAGATGTGTTACATTTGTTTATGCTGCAGAACATTATTTTAGCAACTTTATGTGAAGATGTGTTACTTCGGTTTGTGCTGCTTTGTTTAATGATGTAAAAATGTGTGTTTAACTATGTAAAGATGCGCTGCATTTGTTTTGCTTGTCTTGTTTGCACCTGATTGGTCTAATAAAAAGCTAAACGTCCAATAGCTAAAGAGGAGAGGGATAGGCACGGTTTCCATGTAGAGAGAAAAAAAATAGAGGGGAAAAAAAGGAGAGAGGAGAAAATGAGGGAGCTATCTGGGGCCAGCCAGGCAGGGGCCAGCCAATACACACAAGAAGCAGTGAAAGTGAGATACACAGAAATAAAAAATAATAAGCCCAAGGCAAAAGGTAGTTAAAGAGAAACAGGTTAATTTAAGATAAAAGAGCTAGCCAGAAATGTGCCTAAGCTAGGCCAAGCATTCAAAACTAATAAGTCTTGGTGTCATGATTTGGGAGCTGGCTGGTGACCCAAAAGAAAATGACTGGTACAAACACATGTGTGTATGCTAATGCATATATATATATATATATATATATATATATATATATATATATGTCTGTGGACATTCTGCCTGTATTTCTGTTAATCCAAACTAGAGCTAATACTGACTCTAATCAGTCACTGCAGCCCTTGTACTCTACATGTGTGTAACCTTCAAGCCCAACAGGAAAATATTAGTATCTTTATTCTCTACTTTGGCTGCCGATTATGAACCTACAGTTGCCTATTACCTGTTCTAACAGGAGAGGCTGAAACACTGAGAACAAAATGCAAATGTCTGATGTTGTGGAGATCCTGGGAGCCATCTGACGTAAATGAAAACCCACATCTCATATTTGTGTTTCTTGCTCACTTCTATTTCAGTAATTTTAAAATGTTATTCTATTTATTCATTATTGTTTTCAGCAAGATTTCAGAATGCCTATTCAGACTTGTTACCAGAAGAAATCAGAAACTTTTTTAAAAAAACTTAATTAATTTACAGGCATTTTGTGAAATGATTCTGGATTTACAGACATCACACACATTTTTAAATGTATTTGCCATTTGGCATAATGTATTAACATTTACCACTTATCCTTATTTCAGTCTGTGTCTATGGCCTTTCCATGATTCTATTAAAGACATTCACAGTCCCTGAAGCAGAAGTGCTATCATTGGAACAAAACTGACAAGGGGAAGACAGAGTCTTTGTGTTAGGAGGGGATCTATAGAGTATGCTAGAACAGCCTTTTAGCAATCACATAGGAAGATCATTGGGAAACTCAGAGATTATGTCCTAAAAAATGGTACAGACAAGAACAGGGGAAACATACACATCGTTCCCTCTTGGTCTCCCTCAGCTTGGTCTCATGCTCCTAATTAAAGGAGAGATTCTGGTAGAAGAGGAGATGCCAGGGAATAGATGAGCTGGTGGGAAGAGGCATTGCCCAGAGCTTTCTGCTGGCTGCTCAGTCTAGTAAGCCCTGTGGGAACCAACACATGTAGTAGCCATGGCTCCTCAGAGGACCAGTGTTCTTATCTCCTTTCCCTGGGTTCAGGGCTTTCTCTATCTAGTTCTCCATGTGAGGTCTGTGTTTTATCCACCGTCCCTGAGGCTTTACCGAAGACCATTATTCTATTCTGTACCGCTACCACTAGGCTGTTGTCAACCATGCCAGACAAGAAGCAAGACTCCGCTCCTACCTCTGAATGAACATTGGCTGGAAGTGTAGGCCAAAAGTGGACACCCACATGCGTGTGTGTGTGTGTGTGTATGTGTGTGTGTGTTACAGATGCATGCACACACAGGCACACTCACTCAAATACACACAAATATCTTCTTCATTAGACTTAGGACAGACTTAGACTAAGTATATCTATTTTGCCTTATTGTAAATAAAGCTTTAGGGGAAAACTACAGTCATCCTAAGGGTGACGATATGCATGGACCTGGAAGATGTGCTTTCTGACACTGTACCCTGAGCACATCAGTGGACAGCAGTAGCCAAGAGGCCACCAGCAAGTACTAAAATGGAAAATCTCTGCATCCTTTGGGAACTCATGAAAGTGAATTACTTACAATTAAGCCTTTAAGTTCTAGGTTTAGCACCCAAACCATTTAAGGTGTACAAAGGCTCCTGGCAACAGTGAGAGCCACTGTATCAGTTGCCAGGATTCAGCCACAGTCTTGGCAGCGGGGCCAGGGGCAGCCACTGTAGCAGCCAACTCAAGTAGATTCTCCCAGAGAAAGGGTTTTGACAGGAGAGGTGTGGAATGTCAACCTCAATAAAAGCCAACCTGCCATGGACTCTACTTCTGCTAACTCAGGGCTAAAAATACCAAGCCAACATCAACATACCCACACACACCTCATTCATCTCTGTCCTAGATGGCATGCCAGCAAATCATCTGCCCCTATGAAATATCTGAAGTCTAGCAAGCAAGAGAGAAGGGAGACTTGGAAGGCAGCTTAGGAAAAGGATGAACAGAGCAAAGATTTCACCAGCATCCCTTCTTCTTCATATTTTGTGTGTGTTTCTAATTGTCTAAAGTCTTTATTTTAAATTAGCCATACTAATTATACATATATGGGGGCTACACTCTAGCATTTTGATACCCATCTACGGTGCACAACCATCACATCAGAGAAACTGGAGCATCACCTCAGGCAGATATCATTCTCTTGTTCACCAATGATATTTTTTAAAGGCCTCTAATTGGAGTCATCAATGACTCAGGCTTGTAAAAAGGGGATCTGTGCAGCATCTCTTCATCAATGACACACAAACCCTCTTGTGATAAGTTTCAGGAGTATTTCACACACAGAGCTCACAGCTCACAAGGATGGTGTAATTACTTTGGGGGCTTACACAAGCACAGAAGAAAGTGGAGACACCTCACCAGGCACAGAGGACCTCAGAGGCTACAACACCCTTCTGTGCAGCAGCCACTTGTCATTGCCCTTCTGTTTATGAGGTGTTTGCCTCACGCTACACACCCTTTCAGCATTGTCTACTCCGTTCTTTTCTCCTTGAGAGAAGGAAAGTGTATAAGCAAACTAAATGCTACTCCAGAAATGCAGCAGCAGAACCTACTCCCAACACAATCAATGAGCAGCAGGGGTGACTTTACAGGACCTGATACTTGGGGTCATGTGCTGAGGTCCAATAACTATACCAAAAGACCTACATGCCAAAAGCTAATCCCCTAGCACCATGGAGGTAAACCTTTAAGATGTGAAGCCTGCTAAGAGGTCTTTAGGTCCTTGGGGAATATGGCCCCAAAGAAAACAAGATCCTTTCATACCTCCTGTCTTTTGCTCATTGCTTCTAGGCTTACAACAGTTATGATTGACACCCAGTCTTGTCATGACAAACTGCCTTTGCCAGAAGACCAAAGTAAATGGAGCCACTTGATCTGGGTCTAGGGATTCCAAAATTAGAGGCAAAAGTAAATTTTGTTTCTCTTTAAGTTAATCACTTCAGCTATTTCATGGTAGTGATGGAAAGCTATATTTTCCAGGAAATTTCAGATGTTACTTGTTTCCTCTTTGATGATAAAGTTCTTCATGAATCATTACACTCCTTTTCCATAGTCAGCTTCTAGCCTGCTAATTGCTATCTGCTTGGTCTAGGGACCTCTTTAATCTAACAGGTGATTACTATGGATCCTCTCAACTATTCATGGGTCGGCTTATCCAATCAAACTCTCTTTCCTAGGAATGGCTGTTAATCATGTTGCTTTTAAGGATGGGTCCCAAGTACCAAGCAAGCACAGCTGCCAAACACTCTTTCATGAGAATTGTCTTCTTTCGGATGTAAATGCAAGAAGAAGAAACCCCATTACATAGCATTGAAATCCAGTGTCTTCAACTGTACAAAAGGATAGGGGATGTGCAGGTCCCAGAGTTCTACCACGTGTAGGCATTCCATATACAAAATTAACCAGAGAAAACTCTATAGAATTCTAACTTTTGAAATAACTGTGACTCCTGAGGAACCCCAGGCTTGGCTGACCATAACCAGTGTTTTCTCACAAGGCAGTATCAGTGTTGAGAAGGTTCCATTGAGAAGGGGCTGAAATAGATGTGTAGTGCCCAGGTTGGCGCCTTCTTCTGGCCTTTAGAGAGCACCAGGCCCATATGTGGTTCACAGACATGCAGGCATTCAAAACACCCATACACATAAAACGAAGATAAATTAACGAAAAATAATATGGAAAATAATGGTCTTAAGCAAAGTAAAACAAGTTAAACATACCTACTTTTAATTACTAGATTATTGATTATAAATGTCTTCTTCTTTATATCTATCTGTAACTATTCATCTTGCTTTGCTATGCTCTAAATGAAATACCACCTCTATAAATCATTTATGCAATTACAAAAACACATTCAATATCATTTGTCACACTACCGTTCTGCTTGTCTAGGTGGAATGAAATGAACTAATGTAAGCTCCTGCACGTTGTGCTAAATTACAGAATTGCATTCTGGTAAATTACCTGGCTGGATACCATGACTGTTCTCAGGTGGCCTCACAGTTTAATGAACGTTCTGTTTAAGCCAGGTGTGGTCCAGTGCCTAGAATCATAACTTTGAGGCAGAAGGATTGTGGTTTTGAGGTCAGAGTGGACTACATATGGAGTTCCCAGTCAGTCTGAACCACATTGTAAGACCTTGTGTCAAAAGCAAAACAAACAAACAAACAAACAAACCAAACCTGTTTACTGAAAACCCTTCTGACCTTTCATATGACCAGTTGAGGTGGTAACCATGTGAGGGGGAAGACTTAGGATCTGGGTCCTCAGACTTTTAGCTAAGATGATCCTGAGGCATAAGTGGAAGATTCCAAAAGAAGATACAAACTGCTCCATTAGGGTAATATGAAATTCTTAATGCCAATGCCCCCTTGGAGCTGTCAAAGCGATGAAAATAGATTAAAGAATAATTCATGAGTACTCAGATTGCCAATATATCATTTCTCCTGTGTGTATCCCATCACCTGTATATGGATGCAATACAGTCAAAAACTTTTTGCCATAAAAATAGCAAGTATTTCCTGTAATTTGTTTGAACAGTGGCTGTTTTTTTTTTCTGGGCTTGACAGATGCAAAAGGAAACATATAACTTGATTATCAAATCGTTTTGCTATCGTAGACATTAAAAATGGTGTCTGAGAGTTTTGTGGGAATAATATATGACTAACATTCTTTATAAGAAATAAAATACACCAAACCGGACTCTCTGAATGTGGCTGACGGAGGAGGAGGACTGAGAAACCAAGGACAACGGCGATGAGCATGAACTCTACAGCATGGACGGGCTCACTGTGAGCCTTGTCAGTCTGGTTGCTCACCTTCCTGGACTTAGGGGATGCTGGGAGGACCTTGGACTTAACATAGTGAAGGGAACCCTAATGGCTCTTTGTCTTGGAGAGGGGTGGAGTGGGGGTATGGGTGGAAGGGAGGGGAGGGGAAAGGGGAGGAGGAGGGGAGGAGATGGAAATCTTTAATAAAAAAAAATGAGAAAAAAAAGAAAAAAAGAAATAAAATAAAATAGTTCGAAATGATGGGGCACCCATTTCTCTGAAAGATGAAGGTGAGGTTATTCTCTTTTCTTTAAAACATATCTTTAAGTTTACAGCCATTATAAATGAATGAATTTTCTAAATATATAGTTAACAAAATACATTAAACATCATTCTTCACCCCTCTAAGCCTATTTTGGGTCACTGATATGGAGGATAGTCTCTGAGCATGGCTCACACTGCTGAACCCCTGACATCTGTGTTTAGGCTTGAATGGGAGGCAGACCTTTGCCATCAAGCGGCTACTTTTATAAGTGAAAGTTCCATACACTAAAGTAAAGAGTAAAGATCGTTACTTCATAACCCTCTACATTTCCCCAGGTAGTTCCCCTGCAGCTGATGTCACTGATTTCTCATCAGAAGGCAACATGGAATAACAGAGGGATAATGGGCCAGAGCTTCAGGGTGACAAGGGCTGTGATCCCAGCTCTATGAACCCTAGATCTGTTTCTTAGCTTCAGTATCTGAACCTGATTATTAATAAATGTGTTATTTGTTAACAGATCTGTTACTCTTGTTGGGAAGGCTTAATGAGGCCTGAGCAGACCAAGGTATAAATTGCAACCTAGAAACATTCATTTGCCCAACTGATGGCTATTACGTACTTAAGAAGGGCCAAGTCCTCAAGGATCGAGACACACAGATGGGACCTGCAAGAAGGGCCCCACTGTTGCCTTCATAGTCTAGAGGAAGTGTAGGTAGAGAGTATAATTAAATGGTGATGTGGCAGCAAGAGACGGGGCGAGATAAAGGGCAATGCCAAGTAAAGACTGTGTCTTAGTTAGGGGTCCTGTCCATGTGATAAAACATTATGAGCAAAGACAACTTGCAAAGGGAAGTGTAGCAGGGCACCAGACCTTAGCTTGACTGACTCCATTGTGGAAGTGCCTTTCAGGCTGTAAAACTCGGCACATAGTTTCTGCTGAAACTAAAACAAAGGCCTAATCCATTAAAGTCCATAGTTCTGGGAAGTCTCTAAATGTACTAACCTTGCTTTTTGGCTTCTGTAGTTCCACTTCTGGCTAACTCTTCTGGCCAGCTGAAATATGTCAATCCAGAAGATGGTTTTGGTGCTTAACCCCTCACTCTGAGAAAGGCTCAGGGCTACACTGGTATCCCAAACACCCAGCTGTAGTTGTAGGCCAGACTCTCTATTGACTTAAACCCATAGCTGAGCACTGTATACTTCTAGTGTATAGCCCACAAGCAAAACGGTTTATTTCAGCTTACAGGTTGCACCCTATCATTGAGAGAAGTCGGGGCAGGAACTTAAGGCAGGAACCTGGAGACAGAACTGAAGCAGAAGCTAGGGAGGAGGGCTGCTTACTGGGTTGCTTGCCAAAGCTTGCTTAGCCTGCTTTCTTACACCTCAAGACTATTGCCCAGGGGTGGCACTACCTATAAAATGAGCTAGATCCTCCCACATTGATCACTCATTAAGAAATGACCCCACAGCTTGCCTAGAAGCCAGTTTTATGGAGGCCTTTTCTCAATTTTAATTCCCTCCTCTCAACTCTTAGCTTTGTCAAGTGGACAGTGCGGGTAGTGGCAGGAAGTTTCTAAGAAGGCTGCAATGAATTAAGAGGGAAGCAGCTGTGCTAAGACACTAAAGAGCAGCTCCAAAGTGACCCAACAGTGTTCTCTTTCAGGGAATAATGAGTTCTCCCCGGAAATGAGCAGTGGTTACCATGAGTACCATAGGAACATCTTCATCTTGGCTCCAAAGTCACTGACAGACTTCAGAGTTCGTGAACACATCATAATCCCTTCAATTCCTTGTTCTTGCAGTGCAATCATGAGAAAAAAATGCTAGGTCAAAGTATTTCAAACTTAAATAAAAAACCTTCAGCTAAAGCAAGAGCTTGGCTTCTTTGAGGTGTTTTGTTTGTTTGTTTGTTTGTTTTTGAGACCGGATTTCTCTATTAAGCAGTTTTGACTGTTCTAAAACCCACTTTGTAGACCAGGCTGGCCTCGAACTCACAGAGATCCACATGCCTTTGTCTCCCGAGTGCTGGGATTAAAGGCGTGCACCATCATTGGTCTTCTTGGAGGGAATTCTTAAAGCTGGTGTGGGAGTACGGAGATGGAATTTCTAAATGCCTTTCCCTATGAAAAAAACCCTCGTTTTGGGCAAAGGGCTACTCTAGTCATGCTTGCCTCTCACTGCCTCTTTCTCTCTCTGTCACTTTAGCTGCTGTCAAAGAAATGAGAAACACCCTCTTCTGTCTGTACATCAGTAATTCTTACCTCCTCAGAGAACTTAGCAGAATCCCCACTTAGTGAGACTCTAGGAGATCAAGAAACACTCTGAAACAACTCTATAATTTTCACTTCCCCAGGGTCATTCACCAAGTTCCCCAAGCAATCCAAGCTAAAGGTGGCACTGATGACATGATGATCCAATGGTCATTCACTGACTAAATGACTGCAGTGTGCCCCTTCCCCTGACATCCACACATGACTGCAAACAAGCTACAGGATACTCATCAATTTTAGTTATGGGAACTCCCTCATCTCTGTAAAAAAAAACAACACACCTACTTTGTCTTGCAGGCCTGAACCCTTACCAGAACTGCTGCCAATATCTGTCCATGCTGCTAATAACTTAATAAATCGCTTACCCAAAGCTGTAGTCTGCCTCAGTGCCCTTCTTGAAGCCTGAAGTTTGAGACTTTGCAATATCACTTCACAATAATATGCTTCTGATGGGACATAGCAGTGGGTATCTGTCATCCCAGTTGAGACAGAAGAGTCATTAACTCAAACAAAGTCTGGGCTACAGAAGAAGAGTGGTTCTCAAATAAACAAATAATATTACTGCTTCTGGAACAAGTTATTTCAGTCTCCTGGTTATATATACTTATTTACGTACTCTATTAATATAAGTGTTCAAAAATAACTAAGGAGACGAGATAAGAGAGAGCAAAGTTCTGTGACCACAAGCAGACAGACAGTACTACAGTTCAGTTGCTATTCTCACAGTCCCCGCTGGAATGAAGCTATTCTAAGGAGAACGTTTCTACTTCTCTTGGCAATAGAACTATTGTAACAATCATCCCCAAGGAATTTAAATTTCTCAAGGAATCTCATTCTGGAAGGAGGAAAAAAATTGAAGTCAGGTGCCATTCAGAGGAGGAATGTGACTCTGGAAAGAGATTTCATAGTTCTAATGACTTGTCAGACCACCATGCATGAGATAATGGGACAATGATGGGTCAGTGATGGGCAGGACAGCACCTTGATCAGGACTGCTCAATTATATACACACATCCTGCCTTCTGTCTAAGTCTAAACCGTATGTTATGATCCCAAGATAGACTTAGAAGGTCACACATCGCCTTGTTGTTCTTTTCAATGGGGCCATATTGAATAGTCTCCCCTTTGGTCTTCATGATCACTGATATGTTAAGTTGGCCCATTAGGATTAGGCAGTTAGGTCCGGCTTGCTAAGGTTACCTGTACCCAAGCTCTGACCTTATCAACTCTAGTATCTTAGGGTTTCTATTGCTGTGAAGAGACACCATGACAGTGGTTTCAGAGGTTTACTTTATTATTATCATGGCAAGACATGCAGCAGGCAGGGAGACATGATGCTGGAGAAGAAGCTGAGAGTTCTTACATCTCGATCCACAGGTAACCGGAAGTGAACTGAGACAATGGGTGGAACCTGAGCATGAGAAAGCCCAAAGCCAACCCCCACAGAGACACACTACCTCCAACAAAGCCACACCTCCTAATAGTACCATTCCTTATTAGCTTATGGGGGCCCAATTACATTCAAAATACCATATTCCACTCACTGAGCCCATAAGTTTCTAACAATATTATAAGGAAAAATGCATTTAGTCAAATTTCAAAAGTCCCCATAGTCTATCATAGTCTCAAAAATGTTTAAAAGTCAAAAGTTCAAAGTCTCTTCTGAGATTTATTTAATCTCTTAGCTAATCCCCTATAAAATCAAAATAAAAAATCATATCACATACTTCCAACACACAATGGCACAGGATATATATATATAGGAATGGTAATATATATATATATATATATATATATATATATATATATATATTCCAAAACAGGAAAGGAAGTATAGTGAGGAAATACTGTACCAAAGCAAGACCAAAAACTAGCTGAGTAAACTCCAAACTCTGCATCTGCATGTCTGTTGTCAAAACACTCTTCAGATAACCAACTCCTTTAAGAAGCTGTACCATACTTCTTTCTCTTTTGGGCTAGTTCCACTCCCTCTTTGCAACTTTCCTTGCCAGATATCCCATGGTGCTGGCATCTCCAAGATCTTTGGATTTCCAAGGCAATCCAGACTTCAACACCACAGCTTCATGTAATGGCCTCTCTAGACCTCCATCTGGGGACACCCCGATACATGTCCAACTTAAGCAACTTTCCTTAGTTACAGAGTTAGAGTTTATAACCCCTTTTGTTTATCCTTGATTCTAAAGCCAGAGCCAAGAATGCCAAGTTCTGTTGCTTGCTGGATCTGGAACATAGCCCCCTTGCTCAATTGCATCTTCACCAGCTTTCTGTTTTTGATGGTTATCTTCACTGTCCATGCTTGACTGTTCTGGAATTTGCTTTGTAGATCAGACTGGCCTCAAACTTAGAGATCTACCACACTCTGCTACTGAAGTGCTGTGATTAAAGATGTCCATCGCCACACCTGGCTCCAAACTTTTCTTTAATTCTTTTTCACAAGTGGAAACTTAACTGGATAGAATCTTGCTCTAAGGTGACCACTCCCTTTATTTCATTTCTTAATCTATTTATCTCCTTGAACACAAGATTTAGCTCCATTCTACTTGCTGGTGCTCCTTTTCTCATCAAATTATACACTTTGTGTTTTTACTTGCTCAGCTGGCTCCCTTTCATTATAAATCTTTATTAGAGTTAGCACTAATAACCACACAACAGAGTCTATACTAGGTTGTTTTAAGATTTCCTCTGCCAATGGAATTAATCAAAATCTCTTCACTTCAGCCTCAGGCAGATCCTTCAGACAATGGCAAAAAGCAGCTGCATTCTTCACCAAAATATCACAAGAATGATCTCTTGGCAACATACTAAGATTCTTCTCCTCTGAAACCTCTTAAACCATGCCCTCACAGTTCATCAAATCACACTCAGCACCACTGTCTTCCATGTAAAATGTTCCCTAAACCACACACTCCTACACCATGATTTCCTACCCACATTCTTGAGGTCCACCAGCCATAAACTTGACTTCCAAAAGGAGCTGAAATGAATAATAACTTCTCATTCAATTTGTTTTTGGTAGGTGTTTGGAAACATAACTAATACAGGTGCTTCCCTTCCCTTCCCTTACTGTTGGTGTTTAGTTCTGTATACCACTAAGAGAAGGAGGAAACAGAGGAGGTCAGAAATGCTAAAGTGGATTTGCTTTACCCATTAGCATGCTGAATCATCTGTAAGATAGTTACTTCCTTTTCAGGTCTCAGGTTAATATCCATCATTAACATGTCTCTCAACAAATCTCCCTTTCTCATAACTCATTCTGTGGTCATAAAACACTCTGCCCAGTCCTTTAGAAGAGAAGTCAGAGTTCTTAATCACCGAGTTACCTCCCAGCCCTACGTTTCAGTCTATTTTAAATTTTAAATTTTATTTTATTTTGAGATATGGTCATGTAATGTAGTCATGACTAGCTTAGAGTCCAACATGCAGGTCTAGCTATCCTTAAACTTGAAGTGATTCTCCTGCCTCCGCCTCCTGTTCATATTTATCCTTTTTGGTTCACATTTTGTTATTATGTATTCCTTTCCCTATTTTAAAATGATACAATGTAATGTACAGGAAAGGAACTTGCTTAGGAATAGTCTCAGATAAACAGGGCCTTACTCAGATAGTTGATGTATATTCAACAGGTGACTTTGGGGGGAAATCATTTCTATAAAACATGGATTAAACTCAATTTGAAGAACTGCCACAAATACTAGAGGCAACACTTTCAAGGAGTCTTTTTACAGTGGACAGCAACCGAGTATGTCTGTCCCTGAGAGCTGGGAAATACAGCTGCTACCCAAATTTTGTACCTCAAAAATAAGTACTTTCTGTATAAACATCAAGAGCTTCAGCATTTCTGATCTGTCTTTGCTGACACCAAAATACCAAACTCAAGAACTCCATATACAGGAGTCCCCTCAGGAAATGAAGCCCAGCAGCTCCATCTGGAAAAAGTACCTCGCTGAAATGAGTCCTTTCAACCACGAGGTAGAGACGGATTCTTCTTCTGGGTTTATCCATTATGAGCAGGTGCTTTTGAAGGTTCCATTTATAGCAAAAATGTATTGACCCTAAGAAATAGATATATGACTAACTCCAAACCAATGCAAGTTTATTTAAGAACTACAAAATGAGATAATCTGCAGGGACTGAATGGCAGCCTACCTTGGTGGCAAGTTCTGATCTCCAGATTGTTGTGTGGAACATGGGGCCCCTTTGTTCTGTCCCGGCCCCACGTTAGCTTACACCCAAAATAATCACACAGAAATTGTGTTTATTTAAATACTGCCAGGCCCATTAGTTCTAGCTTCTTATTGGCTAACTCTCACATCTTGATTTAACCCATTTCTAATAATCTGTGTAGCACCGTGAGGTCATGGTTTACCGGGAAAGATTCTAACCAGCATCAGTCTCAGGCAGGAGCTTCATGGTATGTCTCTCTCTGTCTGCCCTTCTTCCCAGCATTCAGTTCTGTCTACTCCACCTACCCTATCAAAAGACCAAGGCAGTTTCTTTATGCAACCAATGAAAGCAACACATAGACAGAAGAACTTCCTACACCACCGGATGCTACAAATGTAACCTTAGGTAGAAGAAAGCTGTTTGAGAACTTCACTTTTTGAATGAACTGGGAATGAGGAGAAAATCTGTCTCTCTGCCCCCCCCTCCAGGAACATGGCCATTATGTAAGTGAGGCTTTAGGCTTCAAAGTCCAGCCATCTGTTCAGTCTTCGGTATCATTTATAAAACAGCCTTCAATAGATAATGACATGACAGATGTACACAAGCCTGAAACCCTTCCCCAGCTCTGACAATTACATTCGGCTCCTGCCCTCTGAAAGCCAGGGTAAGGAATCAAAATGGAAATAAATAAAAATACCAATGTACAGTTTTCATAATATTCTTAAGCAATGACCTAGAAATGACAACTGTGTAGTCCAGGCACCTTTAAATCTGGCAGGCTCACCAATAATATCAAAACCAGCTTCCTTAATCCACAGATAAGGACACTGGGGGTCATAGGGATGAAGTATTTTACTAAAGGACACCTAGCTAGCAAAAGCCAGATCTAAGATTCAAATCTAGTCCAGTGCTCTTTGAAAAACCAGGAAAATGCAACTTCCCAGTTTCAGGCTCACCTAGAATTTTGTCACCTTTAACTCCGTTCTAGGACAGTGATCAGTAAGTTTTCCCTCTAACTTCTGTGAGATTATTTGGTATGGTGGAAGTCACAAAATAATCGAGCAGGAACAAAGTCTAGCAGCTGGAAGCAGAGCCCGAAGCAAGAGAGAGCCGGTGCACATTTACCGCTGCTTTTACCATATAAGAGACCACACCCAAGTGGACTGCTATCTTAAAGGCTATTGGCTGAAGGAGCAGAATGTGTTCCCACAGCACTCTGTGAAGTATTTGGCCAAGGAGGTCTTCATTTTGCCAGCTACATGCATTTAATTAAAACATTCTAAACCGAGGCAGATTGTGTCTCCTACTTGTGTGTCATCAGCAATGCTGTGTCTGGTTATTTAAGTAAGGTTTGTCCCTAGAAACACTCTTGTCAAAAGACCTTTTCTGACTTGTTCATCCAGATTTTAATCTTTTTGTACCCAATTGTTACATCATGACACAAGCAGGTTTATTGACTACTCAAACAACGCCTGGGCAAACCAAGAGCTAAACATTCATTGTGAAATTTCTTGTGGTTAGCTGAAAATTAGATCAAATAAAAATCTTAAAACAGAAAACACTAATGTTTTACATCATCTGTTTTTATGAAAGTCATATTCCAAAAATGTAAATGAAATCATACCTTGATATAAAACATAAAGTTAGAAAGAATAATCTCAAATTTGTTTATTTTATGGTCATGTATTTTAGCCAATTAAATTGTGTTCATTTTGATTTTTAAAAATGCAAATGAGATAAACTTTATTTGGATTTAGCTTCACCTTCAAGAAGCATAAGAATTTAGACAATCTAATTTTCTGAATACTCCCAGTTTCTGACTTGTGTATTAAGGGAGGTAAAAAACTAGAATTGACTATTTCTTAGTTCCTGTCCATCCTGTCCAGTCTTGGTCATTGTGGTCTTTTGTGCTCCATACTGTGCAGGGGAATAGTGGAGAAAAAAACCTTAAATTTGTTCAAACTGGGAAGTATATAATATAGTTTTATTCCAAGATTCTGAATATTCTACTTCTGCTTCTTTGGTAAAGTGGGCTTTTTTTTTTTGTTTAGAAAAATCCTGGCATCTATACAGCACTTATCTAAAAAGAAAATGATAGTTAGCTTGTCTGCCTGAATAGTGTAACAAGCCACTGGAGAGAAACTAATGAACAGCTAGCTGCTGTCGGGAAACATGCTAAAAATCCTTCACACTCAGCTCATTTTACTTTATTTTTGTTCTTACATTTATTTCATTTTTGGGGGGAATTTCATACATGAATACTCTGTTTACATCATTTTCACCTCATCCCCTCTCTCAACTCTAACTCCTACCATGGTGTCTCATTCCCTCTTAAATTCATGGCTTCTTCTCTTTCATTTTTTTATTATATATATATAATATATATATATATATTTTATTCATATATATATATGAATGCTGAGTCCATTTAGTGCTGCTCTTATGTGTATGTGTTTAGGATTGATACTCTAGGACTGGATAACTCATTGAAGGATGCTCCCTGGGAAAGACTGATTCTCCCCGCTCTTGGCAGCCAGTAATTAGTAGCTCTCCATGGAAGAACAGGTTCTTGTGAGGTGTCTCCCACCCACAGGACAATGTCAGCTGGTGTTGTCATTGCTCACTATGTTTCTACGTTGCTCCCCACCCCCAGCGCTCTACAAACACCTGAAATGCCGGTTCATGTGTAGAATGCAAAGTTACTTCTTCTACTCATCGAGAAAAGTTACCAGGAATATAGGACGCCTTAGCGTGGTTGGCCATGACACAACACTACAGCCTGGAAGCTCGAAAGTGAAAATTAATATTCTCACAGTTCTGAAGGTAGATGTTCAAAGTTAAGGTGCAGGCCAGGGTAGGTTCTGATGTCCACCTTCTTCTTGGCAGGCAGACAGACAGATGTCATCTTGCTATATTCTCACATGTGGAAGCCCATTGAGGGACATGGGAGGAAAGGGGAAGAGAGAGAGAGAGAATGCTACACTAAAATAAAACTGGGGTGGAGAGACATCTCTGTGGTTACGAGTGCTTGCTGCTTCTTACAGAGCACCAGAGTTATGGTATTTCCATACTGGGTAGCTCACAACTGCCTATAACTCTGACTGTGGAGGTCTGAGCCTCCTTTCTGGCTCCCATGGTGCTTACACTCAAATAACTATACACAGACACAAGGACAAGAGACAAAGTTAAAAAAATATTAAAAAGTAAAAGTAAAATGAGATTGATGTAGTCTTTCAAAAAACTTATGGACAGATAAACAAAAAGTCCACAGACCTGATGACACCTGAAAGGCCACAGGTGTCACTGGGGAAAGCTTCCACTAGTAAAAGCTACACAATTTTATCAAGAAAATAAATGAAATAACATTGGCTTAAAATATAAAGCATACAACAAATATCCATATATCTATACTCCTGTGAATACATTATTAAATAAATGATTTTTGTAGATGTTCCACCTTCAGGGAAATGGAACATAATTTCCCATATTTACTGTGTGGGATCTGAGTGGCTTCTTCCTAAAGAATTCAGCAAAGAAGAAATAAACGGAAGAACAACTAACTAGCACACAAAAATTCAATTTGTTTTCCCTCAGCCGGGTGAGCACCAGTGTGAGTGACAAGATGGAACCCTTGACACCATAGCAATTAGACAAATAAAGACATTAATAGTAAGAGAGACAGAGAGTGCTCAGTTGTGTGAATTTTTCTTGCAATTATCACTGTTAAATTGTAATCTTCACTGTTCTAAAGAATAAATCTTAGTTTACATGTTTTATTATGCTTGATTCCTTATTTGGGGGAGGTGCCATGGATACCAGAAAACAATCTGCAAGGCTCTATTATAATATATCCTTCCATCATGTGCTTCCTGAGATTGAATTCAGGTTGTTAGACTTGGCAGCAAGAGTCTCTAGGCACTGAGATATTTCATTAACTCAAATTTAATTTTAAATATTATCCTAACAACCAGGGCAGTGGTGGAGCATGCATGTAATTACAGCACTCAAGAGGCAGAGGGAGGTAGATCTATGAGTTCAAGGCCAGCCTGGTCAACGGAGCAAGTTCCAGGAGAGTCAGGGCTACACAGAGAAATCCAGTCTCAGAAAGAAAAAAAGGAAGGAAGGAAGGAAAGAAGGAAGGAAGGAAGGAAGGAAGGAAGGAAGGAAGGAAGGAAGGAAGGAAGGAAGAAATTAGGTGGAGAAGAAAGGAGAGAAGGAAGAAGGGCGGGAAAGAGGGAGGAAAAAAGAAGGAAGGAAAGAAGAAAAAGATTTAAACAACCAAGATTCTAACATGAAAATAATTTTAATAATACTTTGACAAATTTTTGCATAAACCTCCCAAGTTCTTTCAATAATAATAAAATATTATTTTAAATCAAGAGGCAAAAACAGATCATACAAAGAACAATAAAACTAAAAATTTAAAAAGTAAGGTAAAAGTTTTTATATTAGGTATTATATTGTAAATGTATTTAAAATTAGCAAAATGTAATATTTACTTTCCGGGATATGTTTTCCAAGTGTAACATTGTTTGAAAGTTCATTAGAAATAATTCATAGAAACTTTTTATTAGCTGGGCAGTGGTGGCGCACGCCTTTAATCCCAGCACTCCGGAGGCAGAGGCAGGCGGATCTCTGAGTTTGAGGCCAGCCTGGTCTATAAGAGCTAGTTCCAGGACAGGCTCTAGAAACTACAGGGAAACCCTGTCTCGAAAAACCAAAAAAAAAAAAAAAAAAAAAAAATTAGATCAAAGTGATTCTAAATTAGTTCCAGTCAATGCCTTATTTCTATTTCTTGAGTTTGTTCCTAATTATTAAGCCTTTTATTTGAGGCATCAAAGTGCAGTGAACACTTTAGATAACACAATTTTAAGGAAAAGTTACAGTTCTCTAATAGAATCTCATGTTGTGTTCCCTTGCCCAAAAGTGGCACCTCATGAATGTTTGATGAATGAATGGAGCTGCCCCTTATTGCTTTATTCATACTGGTTCCTGACAATCTCATGGGTGTGACTAGAGGTTGGTTTGGCATGTCTACTTTTCCTTGAACACATTGTCCCTTATCCTAATCCTCACTGGAAGTTCTGATGACACCCATCACAAACTTCTTTCTGCAGCTGCTTTACCGTGTTCTAGTCAGATCCAAAAGATGAAAAAGAGGAGGCTCAAACCCAGGAATCTGTGACATCTTAATAAATTCTGCTCAATATTGTGCCACTGGAAAACAAAAATTAAACTCTCTCTTGGCAAACCTATCACCTTGTTGAGCAAACCCAAACAGTTTTACATAACAAACTGACTGCATATGGTTGTTTGAATAAGAACGGCCCCAATGGGCTTTAATCTCAGGCCTATGGAGTCACACACTAATCCCAGTACTAGAGGGAATATAAAATGGGAGGAGAGAGTGGCTTAGTCTTCTTAGTTTGTCATTGACCAGCCTTGGTAGAGGTAAGACTTCTCTAGTGACTTAGCTGCTTTGCTTTTTTGGTTTTTGGGTTGAACCCCAGTTTCTGCCTCTGGGTTTTTATTACCCCTGCTACAGTGTCCTGGCACATATTTGTTACTATAATGGAATGCCTGAGACGGAGTAAGTTATAAAGGAATGAAGTTTAGTTAGCTCATAATTCTGGAGACTGCAACCGTGTCTGTGGTTCTGGGCAGAAGCTTCACAATGCATCATATCTATGGCAGAAAAGCATGCCTACAAGCAAGCACATGCAGTGAGATAAGGAAAAACCAGTATCCTCACCTTACACCAATCTGCTCTGTAACTAACCCGGTCCCTGTGTGAGAGAATCCTTCTTTCCCATAAGAACCCAGTTCTGGAAGTACAATTCTACTCGTCAATCACCTGACCGCATCTTAAAGACCCAACAACTGCTCAGCACCTTTTTGCTGGGAAGGGAATTTCAGCATGAGTATCAGAGTGGGCAACTGATATTCCTGTGGTGATATGTTCTTTGTACAAATAAAGCTTGCCTGAAGATCAGAGGGCAGAGCTAGCCATTAGCTAACCATAGAGATCTGGAGGTCTGTAGAGACAGACAGGAAGTGATATGTCTGGGCAGAGAAGAGGAATTGATAAGGTGGGAGAAAACAGTAACTCAGTCTCTTTTTGGCTGGGAAGCTCCTTTGTCTCGCTGATCTCACCGCATTTTCCCCAATATCTGACTCTGGGCTTTAACTGCTAAGACCTGTTAGAATTTGTGCTACATATTCCTAAGCATAAGGCTCCTTAAATAACCCCTTTCTTAATAGGGAATGCACAAAATATTATGACATTTTATTTGTCTACCAGCCCATTCTGGATTCAATTACATTGACTTCTTCTGATCCAAAATGCACTGGCCTCCTTTGGCTACCTCAAGACTCAATACAAGGTGGGCCAGGTCTCACCAATGAGTATCTTACAGTTTTTAACTTGTTTAAACATGAATGATACTCATTGAATGGGGTGTCTTAGCACCTCCTCATGATGCACAAACTTCCGAACATAAGAAATGTCTGCTCTTCACATATATAACATTCAATAGTGAAAGAGGCACAAATGACAAACTCTCACGCAAAGAGAAAAAAACACAAGAGCAGGAGACAACTGCTGTGTCATAGCAGTTCTGAAATCCAGCTGAGTGTTGTCCCCCAGAAGCCCCTCCAAGGAGAACAGGAAATGACTCCTAATTAGAATGCAGTTGTGCTTGCAGGAGTAGGGTTTTTGTCCATTGTTCTTTATTTCTTGGATCCCCCCATATTCATCCATCTACCAATGAGATCAGGTTTCCACAAGAAATGATAGCTCTTGAAACTGGGCTGAGTTCTTAGACCTCTTCCCTCCTCTTTTTCAAAATGTGAACTCTCTCTGTCTGTCCACTTTATGCCCAACAACTAATTTGCCGCTATAACATTTTTAAAATTTCATGGATTTTCTTTTGAGTTCATCTTCTGTCTCTTCATAATTCTTTTCCTGGCAAGCTTGTCTCTGTTTTGGGTGTGTCTGTGTGCAGGCTAGCACTATGTCAACTTGACCCAAGTCAGAGTCATTTCAGAAGAGAGAACTTCAATAGAGAAAATGCCCTCACCATACTGGCCAGTGGGCAAGACTATGGTACATTTTTTTTGATTGATGATTGATGTGGGAGAGACCAGCTCAGTGTGGGTGGTGCCATCCCTGGGCAGGCAGTCCTGGATGCTGTAAGAAAGCAGACTGAGCAAGCCATGAGGAGCAGGACTGTAAGCAGCATTCCGTCACGGCTTTTGCTTCAGTTTCTGCCTCAAGTTTCCTGCTTTGAGTTCCTGCCCTGACTCCCTTCAATAATAAACTATTAACTGGAAGTAAAAAATAAAATAAACCTTTCTCCCTAAGTTGTCTTTGGTCATGGTATTTTATCCAACAATAAAAATTCTAGTTCAAGCCGGGCGGTGGTGGCGCACGCCTTTAATCCCAGCACTCGGGAGGCAGAGGCAGGCGGATCTCTGTGAGTTCGAGGCCAGCCTGGTCTACAAGAGCTAGGTCCAGGACAGGCTCTTAAAAAGCTGCAGAGAAACCCTGTCTTGAAAAAAAAACAAAAAAAAAATTCTAGTTCATAGTACATAGCCACTGTTCATCGTACTTTAAGATACTTAAACATTATTTATTTGCTTATTATTTTAAATTCTGTTATATTTTATAACTTAACAAAATATCAAGGCTTTAACAAAATCTCAGACTTTTCAAGGTCTTCCAAAGACATATAAATTCTACTTCAAACTGAGAAGTTATCATTGATCCTTTATCTCCTCTCTCAGACACTTTGGACACTTTAACTATCAATTTCCTTGCTTCACTGGACACACCCTGTCTTCCAAGTGACTGCAGCCATTTTGCTCGCAAGGGATACGTGAAACTGTTTCTAGTTTTCTACTTGCGGGAGCACTTTCCACTAATTTCCACTCCAATGTCTGGGCAACTTTATCCAGCACTTCCCTTTCTGATTTTCAGGCTTGTACCAACCACCTTGTCTCCCAATCAGTGCCACTCTTTAGGGTTTGTTCATGGAAATATTCCATGTTTGTAATTTCTTTTATTAGGTCTTTTCTTCTCTTGTTTAACACCACCTCCAAACTCGATAACAAAGCAATGACCATTTCTTCTAGATTACCGTTGTGAGAATGCTGGGGTATCTGGACGTACCATATAAAGAAGCTTCCATCCTGAGCTAGCCCAGATATCTTTGAACTAGCCTGGCTATCCGCCCTTGGGGAATTTTTGTTTGTTTGCTTTTGATTTATTGTTTTTTCTTATACTTGTGTTTTGTCTGCAGGTATGTATGTATACTTCATTCAGGCCCGTGGAGGCCAAAAAAAGTATGTCAGATCGGAAACCATAGTTACCAAATGTAAGCCACCATGTGAGTACCAGTCACCAAAGGTGGGTCTTCTGCACGAGCAGTGATTGCTCTCTCCAGCCCCTTTGCAAAGTGTGTGGCATCCTGATTCCCAGTAGTATGATATTGTTGTGCAGTAATTCCTGTGACATAAAACATCTGGTCTTGAAGGGAAGCTCTTTAAGGAATAGAACTCTCTAAAGGGAGGTAAAGTAGTCCCTCCTGCTTCAAAGAAGCTCCTTAACGTGCAGGATGTTCTGAAGGGAGATGAGAGGATCTGTCCTAAAGGAACACTACCTAAAGTCAGCAAATAAACAGCTCAAAAACTTTAGAAGACTCCCTATGCTTGTCCTATTCTTAAGTGTCTCCAACAGTAAGAAATGTTGAGAAACACACTCCAAAGAGCTAAGCTGCCTAGAAGATTCTTAGACAAGCTGCTTTAAAGCAGCACAGGCCAGCTGAGTCACCTGGAAGTGACAGAGACCAGACAAGCTGCCTGCAAAAGGCTCAGACCAACTGAACTACCTGAAAGAGTCACTGTCCAACCTGTTGAGCTTCCCGAAAGTAGTGTAGTGCACGCCAGGTTTTCAGCTCTCAGCACCCATGCTACCATCAGCTTTTGGAGATGCAACTGTCTTCAATTTCATTTCAGCTGTTATATGTAATCCCTCATACGTACTCCTGCAAGTAACCCCAGTAAAACTCATTGACTGAGATGGACTTTGAGAGTATCTGTACTTTGATCTGCCATTGGCTCCTTATCTGTGGTGAGTTATTTGCTCATATCTCCCCAGGAACAGTGTCACAGAGCAGATGTCCTGTCCCAGTGGACACAGACCTTCCAAGCCCATTGATACATGCAAATACATAGCTAAGCACAGATTCAGGGGCTGGTTAACTGACTAGATCCTTTGTGGAAGAACTGAAAACGATTGTTTACATTTGGTCTTAATCCCCCATTCTCTCAGTTCTCCGTACTCCTCACAAATCTGCTAAATTACTTGGATCCTAGGTCTTCTCCATCAAACTGTAACCTTGGATAAGCAATTGCATGGCCCACAGCCATAATTTCCATCTACAAAAACAAAAGGCTTTGACTCAATGAGAAATGAAAGGTTTACACATTTAAGTGATATTTTAAACAAGTCAAAACAATGAATACTAGGTTCAAATTAAAAGGAAAAAGTTCAGCTACCCTTAATTCACATCTAAGCAAAATTATCCTCCTTGCTATTCTTTTTTATTTTATTGAGCTATACATTTTTCTCTGATCCCCTCCCTTCTTCTTCCATCCCCTCACCTTCAACCCTCTCCCATGGACCCCATGTTCCCAATTTACTCAGGAGATCTTGTCTTTTTCTACTTCCCATGTAGATTAGATCTATGTATGTCTCTCTTAGGATCCTCATCGTTGTCTAGGTTCTCTGGGATTGTGAATTGAAGGCTTCTTTTCTTTGCTTTATGTCTAAAAACCACTCATGAGTGAGTACATATGATAATTGTCTTTCTGGGTCTGGGTTACCTCACTCAATATGATGATTTTAGCTAGGACCTAAAAAATATATTGAATAGATATAGAGAGAGTGGGCAACTTTGTCTTGTTCCTGATTTCAGTGGAATTGCTGGAAGTTTCTTTCCATTTTGTTTGATGTTGACTGTTGGCTTTCTGTATATTGCCTTTATTATGTTTAGGTATGCTCCTTGTATCCCTGCTCTCTCTAAGACCTTTATTGTGAAGGGATGTTGTATTTTGTTGAAAGGTTTTTCAGCATCTAATGAGATGATCATGTGGTTTATATTTTTCAGTTTGTTTATACTGTGGATTACATTGACAGATTTTCTTATGTTCAGCCATCCCTGCATCTCTGGGATGAAGCCGACTTGATCATGGTGATAATGTTTCTGATGTGTTCCTGGATTTGATTTGCCAGTATTTTATTTAGTATTTTTGCATCAATGTTCATGAGTGAGATTAGTCTGTAATTATCTTTCTTAGTAATGTCTTTATGTGTTTTGTGTATGAGACTAATTGTAACCTTATAAAAAGTGTTTGGCAATGTTCCTTCTGTTTCCATTGTGTGGAAAAAATTCAGGAGTATTGGTATTAGTTCTTCTTTGAAAATCTTGTAGAATTCTGAGCTGAAACCATCTGGTCTTGGACTTTCTTTGATTGGAAGATTTTTGATGACTGTTTTTATTCCTTTAGCAGTTATAGGTTTACTTAATTTGCTTACCTGATCTTGATTTAATTTTGGGAAGTGATATTTATCCAGAAAGTTGTCCATTTTCTTTAAGTTTTTCAGTTTTGTAGAGTACAGGTTTTCAAAATATCACCTAATGATTCTCTGGATTTCCTCCGTGTCTGTTGTTATATTCCCCTTTTCATTTCTGATTATTTTTAATTTGGATATTCTCTCTCTGCCTTTTGTTTAGTTTAGATAAAGGTTTGTCTATTTTCTTGATTTTCTTGAAGAACCAACTCTTTGTCTCATTGATTCTTTGTATTGTTTTCTTTGTTTCTATTTTGTTGATTTCAGCTCTCAATTTGATTATTTCCTGCCACCTAGTTCTCCTGGGTGAGTTTGCTTCTTTTTGTTCTAAAGTTTTCAAATGTCCTGCTAATTAATTAGTGTGGGGTTTCTCCAGCTTCTTTATGTAGGCATTTAGTTACTTTCCTCTTAACACTGCTTTCATTGTGTCTCATACATTTGGGTATGTTGTATGGTCATTTTCGTTGAATTTTAGGAAGTCTTTAGTTTCTCCCTTTATTTCTTCCTGGACCCATTTATGCTTCAGGTGAGCATTGTTTAATTTCCATGTGTCTGTGGGCTTTCTGGAATTAATGTTGCTGTTGAATTCTAATTTTAAGCCATGGTGTTCTGATAAGATACATGGGATTATTCTAATATTTTTGTATCTGTGGAGGTTTGTTTTGTTACCTAGTATGTGGTCAATTTTTGAGAAGGTTTCATGAAGAGCTGAGAAGAAGGTATATACTTTTATGTTTGTATGGAATGTTCTATAGATGTCTATTCAGTCCATTTTAGGCATAGCATCTGTTAGTTCTCTTATTTCTCTGTGGATTTTTGTCTGACAGACCTGTCCAATGGTGAGAGTAGAGTGTTGAAGTCTCCCACTATTAGTGTGTGGGCTTTAATATGTGATTTAAGCTTTAGAAGTGTTTTTTTTACATATGAGAGTGCCCTTATATTTGGGGCATAGATGTTCAGTATTGAGATTTCCTCTTGATAGATGTTTTTTGTGACTAATATGAAATGCCCTTTTCTGTCTTTTTTGATTGATTTTAGTTTGAAGCTTATTTGTTAGATATTAGAATAGTTACACCACCTTTTCTTAGGTACATTTATTGGAAATTTTTCTTAACTCTTTAAGTCATTGTCTGTTTTTAGGGTTGAGGTATGTTTCTTGTATGCAGCTGAAGGATGAATTCTGTTTTCATATCCATCTGTTAGCCTTGTCTTTTTATAGGTGAGTTGAGTCCATTTATATTAAGGGATATTATTGACCAGTGATTGCTATCTCCTGTTAATTTAGTTTTTCTTGTTGGTGATGTTATTTTGTATGTTTTCCCATCTTTGGGATTTGCTGCTGTGAGATCATCAATTGTCTGTTTTTGTTGATGTTGCCAACTTCTTGGGTTGGAATTTTCCTTCTAGTATTTGTGTAGGACTGGGTTTGTGGCTAGGTATTGGTTAAATCTGGTTTTGTAGTGGAATAGCTTGTTTTGTCCTTCTATGGTGATTGAAAGTTTTGCTGGGTATAGTAGTCAGGGCTGGCGTCCGTGGTCTCTTAATGTCTGTATAACGCTTGACCATGACCTTCTGCTTTCATTGTTTCCATTGAGAACCCAGGTGTAATTCTGATAGGTCTACCTTTATATGCTACTTGGCCTTTTCTCTTTGCAGCTCTTAATATTCTATTTTTATTCTGTATGTTTAGTGTTTTCATTATTGTAGTGAGAGGCTGCTTGTTTGTTTACTGGCTGCCTGGCAGCTCGGACTCGAAATATTCACATAGGAAATATATTATTTAAATCACTGCTTGGCCTATTAGCTCTACCTTCTTATAGGATAGCTCTTACATCTGAATTTAACCCATCTCCATTAATCTGTGCATCACCATGAGGTCTTGGCCTATCAGCAAAATTTTAGTATGTCTGTCTCTGGCAGGAGCTCTATGGCTTCTCTTTCTTTCTCCCATCATTCTGTTTAGTTTTCCCGGCCTATCTCTATTCCCTGTGCATGCCCAAGACAGTTTATTCATTAACCAATTCATTAGTAAAATGCTAACATAGTAGCTGGTACATTAGCAAGCACATAATGCATTTTAGGAGTGGAGGTAATATCCAAAGGTTGATGACTTGGGTTTGAGTCCTACATCTGCCACTTACCTAACTGGGCAATCCCCAAATAAGCACTAAAAAAGTATTCTGTGGCTCCTAAGAAAATTAAGACTCAAAAATGTAATGAACTTCAAAAGTTTGATTATCCACTGTTTAGGTAAGGCATTGAGTGTATGATCTGAAATTCAAGCATACTGTTTCTGATCCCAAGTTCACGCCATGAACACTCCCCTAAACCCAGTAAAACCTACCTTCCTAAAACCGAAAGGAAAAGCTGTTGGCTAAGTGGCAATAATATTGTCATTGCCAACAATGTCCTTCATCCTTTACTGATTAGGAAAGATGATTTTTCTGAAGACATTTCTGAACTCCAGAAAAAACCATTAGATATTTTCGTCACTGATTTTTTTTTGTACCAAAATACTTTAGCTACAGCAGTAGGAAAATTATGTTTATCAACAGAAAATAAGCCTCATACTTGAATATGAGCAGCAAGATGCTGGGGGAAAATGTACTGGCTCTTGAAGCTTTCATCTTCTAGAGACAAAGAGAGCTGTTCAACTCCAACACATTGTCAAGATGCTCCATGAAATGAGAATTTCCTGTGTCAAATGATAATGGGAACATCCTGTCATGTCATGCTTACCCGGGTCTGTCTGACTCCAGTCTCTGATCGTGTCTGCCACATGATTGCTGCCCCTCATGATCATTTTAATGTGATTTTCAGAATTTCTTCAAGAGGTCAAGACAGGACTGGAGAGGGACACTAAAATGTGCAAGGCTTTTAGGACAGCTGTAGCTTTTCAGAATTGAAGAAAATTACTCAGTAAAGCCAAGCAAACTCTTAATATTCAGTCTTAGCACTGTTCCCTTTTGGCTTGGTTGCCATGACAACCTGTATTTATTGCTTGATTCCTGGTGTATTTGCTGAGGGCAAGCGGTTGCTTTCCCTCAGCCTCGGGTGGATATGAGAGAAAAGCCACTCAGAAAGCAACAAGTATACAAAGAATCTTGTTTATTATTTTTGTGAATATTCTCTTAAAATGCCTGCCTTCATTAAAATCATAATCAAAAAGTAAAATTAATGTCAATAATATGATTAGGATGAGGAAGAAAGAGGCAGAGGGGAATACACACAATTAATCACCTGGCTAAGTAAGCCATTTGTACTACTTGTCTTGATGCTTGAGGCATTTCTTCATGCCCTCCCCTCTCCGCGTCCTCCCATGACCACCACTGTAGCACCATTAATAAAGACCCAGTGACAGATATCGTGGTTCAACCTAAAGACCAGGAAAGTAGCAGCCAGTCACTGGCTCTTACCTCAACTTCAGTCCGAAAATGGTGATCCTGCCTCCAGGAATCTCAGAATGAGACTGAAACTAAGAGCTGCCTCCTCCCATTCTATAATCCTCTCTAGTTCTGGGATTAAGGGTGTGCACCACTAGGATTAAGGACATGCACCACTACCCACCTGGCTTCTATGGCAAGCTAGTGTGGCTACTGGGATTAAAGGTGTGTGGCATTGCTACCTGGTCTGTAAGGAGAGGCAGTGTGGCTCTTTTACCTTTCTGATCTTCAGGCAAGCTTTAGTTTTTAAAATACAAATGTAATTCTATTACACACCCCTCTCTGCATCTTCCCCATGCCCACCCTTCCCTGCATCTTCCCCATGCCCACCCCTGTCTGCATCTTCTCCATACCCACCCCTGTCTGTATCTTCCCCATGCCCACCCCTCTCTGCATCTTCCCCATGCCTACTCTTCTCTGAGACGCCTCTCATCTTTCTGCATCCAGGCAGTGATGTCGCTCCTGCCACTGAACAGAAACAGAAGATAAGCACAGGCTGACCTACAGGGATATTGTATGCCAGAGGTACCACCATTACCTGCTGTCAGTACCACAGTGTTAGAACCCCTCTTGCCTCTGATTCTCTGACTCTTTACCGGTGAGCTCACCGCAACATCGAAGGAATCAGCTGTTAGCAGCACAGTGTACAGGTAGGCAATTTTACTGTTGTTATCGATAACCCTCAAAGAGTAAGGAATAAACATCTATGAATTAATACTCGATCTTCAAACAGCCTTAGTGGAATACTTCTGAGGGTAATGACCAGTTCTTCTCAGACACCTGTACTAAATTGTTCACAGCAGCAATCCATTCACTAGCACACCTGAGAGCTGCCCAACTTCTCGACGTTCCTAGTTCCCACATACATCTGGAAATTAATTTCTGCAAAAACAATCTTTCTCAAATTCTCATTGCAAAGCCTGCTTCAAAATAAATGCAAATGAAAATACTAAGGTACTCCTTTCTTGACACCACTGTCTCTAATGGATAATATAATATTAATAATTATTAATATTGCTAATTAAAGCAAAAGTAGGTTGGCATTTTGAGGGTCGCCACTACCCAATGTCTGCTTCACCATGGGTTTTGTTTTCTTAGTGAAACAGAATCTCCATGTGCCCACATCAGAGGGTTAACTGCAGAGCATTTGAGGCTCAACAACCATTTAAGACTAAGGCATGGAAGGTTAGGACAGCCCAGTGAGAAGCAAGTGACTTGGTAACACACTGGAAAACATTGTTCAAGTTAGGGCCGCCTTCTGTTCACTGATTTCCCACTGGAGGACGCCATCTCTGTCCTCTCCTGCCTCCCACACGGTGTGAATTAAAGTTCTAGCCCAGAACCGTGAGAGGAAACGTGAAAACCTGCAGCTCTGGGTCTGATTTCCTCCTTAAGATTCAGAATGGACTGCGAGAAAGGGATGCTCACAGAACAGGAAGTGTGCAGCACACGCAGATAGAACACACCAGAGAAGCCAGGACTCAGTGTTAGACCGTTCTGGACAAACAAGGAAAACACTTAGTACCCAATATCTAGACAGCACAAACACCATCATGTGCCATCCTTTTGTTTTCTTAACCAAAATTACGCAGAAATTCTAGCCCAGCTAGAATCAGACCACGGTAATTGGGACCTAAACATACATGTCCATTCATCTTAATTAGTCGGATGTCCCTAGTTACCCTGTTCAGCCCTGCATTTAGGAAACATCTTAATGGATCCAAGTCGTAAATCATTCTCACTACTGCACTGCAACTCAACATGCCAAGACCTGCTCCTCCTGCTGGGTTCCCTATTTAAGTTATAGCTATGCATGGAGGAGCATTTACTTACGAGTTTACTTTGTGAGATAACTCGTAAAACTCAGGTTTTACTCGAGGCAGGACCGTGTGCAGATGAACAGATACCTGCAGCTTTCTGCATTTTGAATAAACTGTAATGTCAACCCAGTCCACCCTCCTTGTGCCAGGTGCCCCCATCCCTTGCTTGCTGGCTTCCTCCCACTTTGGCTTTGGTTTTCTTCACACCGAAACTGTTTCTCCTCCCATCTCTGGCCTTTCTTTCTGTTCTATGGTTGGGTCTACTTTCTTCAGTTGGGTATCTCCTCCAAATCATCTTTGAAATTCTTCCACCTTTCTCTTTGGAGATTATTAACACTCAGAGGTCTAATAGTCATATTGAGATTCTAATAATCCCTCAAGCCAGAAAAACTTGGCATGAGGATAAACGATCAGATTCATGTCAAATTTCATCCCCCCCACCACCACTTTGACTATAATCTCTTGCTTGAATTTTCTGGTCAGAACACCCAGTTACCTCAAATAAGAAAGCCGAGTTTCTAGGCATGCTTTCGTTTCTGTGTGGTTTGAATAGTGAGTTAAGAATTAGCCAGCCCCCCTGACGATTGCAGAGGCAGTGCGGTGACGGCATGAAGGTGTGAGGAACAACTGGACTGAAGGCAGATGGAGAATGAGAGAGAAGTCAGCAAGGCAACAGAAAAAGTCAAGTCATAAGGGAAAGGATGAGTCCTTGGTTCGTGCTTACACCCAGGAAATAGGAGCTTAAGTTCGTCTGCCACAAGATCCAGCATTCACAGACAAAAGAAGAAAACAGCAGCCAGGTGAGCCAGGGTCATGTTCCCGAGGCAAGACCTCCACCCTTGGCTCAGACATAAACCATAGCAAAATAAACAGAAGGTTGGAGACATTCTAAGAATTTGAGATTTTTTCTTAATTCCAAACAAGCCAAGAAATGTCTAGAAAAGCCCGTCTAAATTACTCTAGTGAATTTAAACCAGATGGGACATTTAATTACTTTGGTTTTCTCCCATTTTTAATAGGAAATGAACATGGCATAAGAAAAATGATTAATAATTTACTATATGTATTTCATGTGCAACCAATTTGGAGAGTGAAAATCTCTCTCTCTCTCTCTCTCTCTCTCTCTCTCTCTCTCTCTCTCTCTCTCTCTCTCTCTCTCTCTCTCTCTTCCTCTCTCTCTGTCAAAGCTCACAAAATTGCAAGCCTCACCAAGGCATTCACGGCGCTTCTGAGGGTTAAGATTTAGATTTTATATTCGTATCCTCAGGATCACTATAAACTTGTCATGATGCTTTTCCCTTTGCAAACTCTGTGGTTTGGGCTGTGATGTGTAATTGATGCTAGCAAGATACCTTCACTCGCTGCTGCATAAACAAGCTGATGCCCGGTGAATGCACAACAGAGCCACCGTCCCCCTCACACTCAGCACTACCTCACCTCGGTCTCACTGTCCTGAGCATGCCCAGTTTCCGTGTCCATAATAGCATCAATGTCTCCAGGCCTCATCTGTGTCTCCTACATCCCCACTGCCACCCAGATCTGCTGATCTTTCTCCTTCCTTGTGTGTCTAGTGTCCATGTCTTATCTCTGCTCCTACTGCCACTACTACACATCAAGATGCGGGTCCCCCTCGGGGGGTCTTTTCCTCTGCCCCGTGGTCTAAGTATCTGGATGCATTAGTGCATTTTTTTTTTTTTTTTGGTTTTTTCGAGACAGGGTTTCTCTGCAGCTTTTTTAGAGCCTGTCCTGGAACTAGCTCTTGTAGACCAGGCTGGCCTCGAACTCACAGAGATCCGCCTGCCTCTGCCTCCCGAGTGCTGGGATTAAAGGCGTGCGCCACCACCGCCCGGCTGCATTAGTGCATTTTTAACTCAGCAGCGTCAATCCCTAAACATGCTGATTGTTTTTTCCTGTGTGCATAAATTGAATGCCTTCACCAGTGTGATGAAGTGCATAAGCTGTGGCAGCAAGTGCTGCACTTTGAGGCTTGCTGTGGCTGCTAACCTGAATTTCTCTCCTGTCTTTCCTCACTGCATAGCTAGGTTTCCTTTTGACGTCAGCACAGGACTCTTTGCTCTTTGTCATTTCAATAACTTGCGTTTTAGCCAAAGGAAACAGTCAGTGGCTCTTTTAGAAGGGTGTACAATGATTAGTTTTAATGATTTTCATATAATGTCTTGGTACTGAGGTTGCCTGGGAGTAACTAAAGCCACCAGAAACAAAATGCTACCACGGGGAAACGGCTGTTATCTGGGGCGTTCCTCTTGGAGCTTTGCTATCTCAGTCCCCTGCATAAAACAGTCTTTGTCTTGGCCAGGACTATAATAACTTATGAATTCCAGGTGATTACTCTATTATATTCACGGATTCCTCAAAACTACATTATTGTTCTGAAACCAAAGTCATTCTCACCCAGGCCTCCATCCCCAGCATGCTCCTTGTTCTCTGATCCACTCCCCGAATGTGTAGTGTGCACTTGTATGAGGAAGAGTGGATGGAGCAACATCTGGAACGGAGATAGCATCTCCTCCTTTCTGGGCACAAGTTGACCAGACATCTCCTCAAAGGGGAAGTGGGTTTCTCCAGGCCTTTCCACACATATGAGATCCTAGCCAAAAAGAGGTGTGTGTGGGGGGGGGGGTTGATTTAATTACAGCTTGACCCTCCCTAGAAGTTAAGGACTTACAAGACTGAAGTATCAAAAAGATGAAAGAAGCCATGTAGGCAGCTCTGTGGAAGCATTTGCCAGCCCTGCCTTGTTTGACAGCAGTGATTTGTTGAGCATGTCAATATGCTGAGCTAAATAAAATTGCGTCGTCTGACTCAGACTGAGCAGGTTTGTTACTAGAGAGTGAGTGAATGCTTTTCTCTTCCCTCACAGAGGCAAGCAGGCTTTTGCTGCCAATTCTTAGCCCTTTCTGGCAAAAAGAAGTTTATAAGATTTTGTTTGACCACTGAGAATGGAGAGCTGCCAGCAGAATGAGAGAAAAAAAAACTAATAAAATCATAAGCAATTGAATTCCAGTCATTACATTGCCTAATAAAACAAGGACTTTTTGTGTTTGTGTGTGGTTAGGTATTGAAACAACGAAAGCAATGCTGCTAACTGGACCTGCGGATCACCTAGGTTTCAGGCTGGTGCCAGCTGATGATGCCCAGAGGGACAGGACTGACTGGAAGCCAGAACCCAAGGAGGCTGTGAATGGCTGAGCACAGCCTTGGGGACTAAGTAGATGGGTGGAAGCAGCCACCACTTGAGGTCAGGCCACAGAGGTGGTGAACCAGTTCTGCGGCTGAGGTCCTCCTTTTGGGACCCAATGCAGTATGCAGCTCAAGAGGGGATGAAGGCTCGCTTGTCTGGATGACAGCATCTGTCACCACTAGTCATTTTGTCCCTATATGCTCTCTGCTGTCTTGCCCCATTCCACTCTGGCATCCCTTTTCAGAAGGCAAAGACTATAACTATGAGACTTTGTTTAAACCTTCACATCCTCACAGGCTGAGAACAGGGCCAGTATTTCCGTGCTCCAGTGTTAAGGGAAATGCTGAGCACCCTGCTCAAAGATTAAGAATTTGAAGTCTAAGTCCACCCTAAGTACAAGTCTTGTCTACTCAGCAGGTCACAGATCCAAAAGCCAGCTCTGAGCAGGGACTTCATGAGCTCAACACTAACACATGGGGAGGGGACCATTCTCTCGAGTTTATAAACAAACTGAGGCTGGATAAATTGATCCAACCACAGGGGCATTCACACTAAACTCAGTCAAAAAGTTTTTAGGTAAGTATCTAAAATATTGACAGGTATGACAAAAATAAAAATTATTTAACTTCTAGTAGAGACATTTGTGTATTTAGAGAAAATTGTGTGATCTCATAAAGTTCACTAATTTTTTTTTTTTTGATGTTTCGTTTGGTTCTGTTTTGACACAGGGACTCACTAAGTAGCCATGACTGAATCTCACAATGTAAGCCAGGCTGGTTGTCAATTTAAAGATCTGCCTGTCTCTGCCTCCAGAATACTAGGATTAAAGATGTATGCCAACATGCTCACCTAAAGCCTGACTTGAAGGAACCATCTGGCTTGCCTTTTTAAAGTCTGGATTGGGATCAAAATAAGACACTCAACTGCTCTTGTTTCATATTTAAAGAAAAGCCAAACACTGTGAGTCTAAACAAATACCTAAAGTTCACATAAAATCCCTGTGAAACAAAATATTAGAATTATAAATAAAGACAGGCTATGGTAGCTTATTTTATAGCCTTACATAGCTGTACAACAGGAAAGGTCTGTTTCCAATTAGCCTGCTGTTCTCTGGTCTGTGACGACGGGATTCCAGAGGTGCATGTTTATGAGGGCTGATGATGTTCTATGAGGGGAGTGGACACCTCCAGTCTTCTGTGCAGTGGGGCGCCAATGCTAAAACTTGCTTTGTTTTTTTTTTCCTACTGGGTTAAAACACCAGGATAGCTCAATAAGTATCTATAGAAGCAATCATCCTCTCTTTTGCCTCAGAGTCCAAAACGGAAGGGCACTGTTGATAACTAATCGTGTTTTATATAACCCCCATGGTTATGTGCTTGGCAAATGCTTACAGCTGTGCAGTGCACAGTTCCAGGGCAATTGGAGACACCTGTGCCTTTCGGGTACTTGGATTATTCTCATTTGTGCTTGCGCGTTACAACCTTCCCATTCCATCCACGCACCATTTCTTTGTTTTCCTGTAACCTTCTCCCTGCATGCAGACATTTTAGCGCATGCGTCTGGTCAGCTTTCAGCATCACCTACTCAGAGCCAGACCTGAAGGAAGATTATATAATGACGTGTTTGTGACTTGTGTGTGTTATGCTACCACTGAAGTGTCAGAATGTTTTTTAAGACGCACTCATGCTGGGTTTTTTTTTTTTTTTTTTACAGTTTTTTATGTGCTAGTCCAAGCCTAAATAAATAAATCAAATTAAATATCAATAAAATTCCAGGTTGATGAAGAAGACTAAATTAATGATGCTACTTTAAATTCAATATATTTTAGCTGTATCAAGCTAATTCTGGCTATCAGTAAAGGCGTTTTCATCCTAATTGCAACAATTTGTGTAAGACTTTTCTGATTATAAAAGAACCAGGAATGGCCCCCAAAGTTTTCCAATCTTTTGCTTTTTCATACCCCATGTTTGTTTTCATTGATCTACCAAGATGCTCTGCTCTTCAGGTAGAGAATCCTTTGGGTAGGACTCTCACTGCCCTTCCCTGTCCATGTGTGTTATACTCGATGTCCTTTCTCTCTGTTTTGGTGTGCTCAACAGGCTACTTATATCTACATCTACATCTGGGTGAAAGGTTGCTACGGAGCTCTCAGGTGTGTACCCCTGTCTAGGTTTTCACTTTTTAAACTGCTCAACCATACAATCTTATTAGTTTATTTATTTAGCAGATCCAGAGCTCGGAACAACATATTCATTATTTTAGCTCGATTGGAGAGGTAGCTATTTTAAATGTACTTTCATTTCAGAATTGAAGATGCTAAACGTTAAGATGCAGTGACAATGATGGACAAGCAGTGTGGTCCTTGGCTCTGTCCCTAAGCTCACAAGCTTCAGTTTTGCCTTCTAGGAAGTGTGCAGTGATTCCCTGAAGCCCCACTGTGGATAACAATGGGAGGTTTGTCTAGTCCCTGGACCAAATTATTTTTAAGCCCATCTTTGGTGTTCACCGAAAGTATCTAACTTACAAACATCCCAGTATTAGCTTAAACATCACTAGTCCTTGTGTTTATTTTCATTGGGGTTAGAGCTGTTTCTTAGTATTTTCCCCATGCTCAAAAGAAAGAAGTAGAGAAAGACAGAATGCAAGCAAGCAGCTAAACAAACCATCCTAGGACAGCTCCCTGAGGTGGAATGTTTCACCTAAGCAAAGGTCCTTCCTACAGGATTAGAAAGACAATCTTTTTCCAGAGGACTCAGAAACCTCCAAAAACTTAGTGAGCTTGCCACTTGATCTGTGTGGTCATTCAACTTGAGAGGACAGACCCTGGCTTTCCATCACTAACACATCACTCCTACTATTGATCTCAGTAATGATAACCGCAGTTCTTCCTGGAATCCAGCAATATTCTTGGTGTCGCAATAAGTATTTAGCTGCTGTAATCTCATTGAATCCTCTTAGCTCACCCTATTCACTGTTTCAACTTTTTTTTTTTTTTTTTTTTTTTTTTTTTTTTTTTTTTTTTTTTTTTTTTTTTTTTTGGTTTTTCGAGACAGGGTTTCTCTGCAGCTTTTTTAGAGCCTCTCCTGGAACTAGCTCTTGTAGACCAGGCTGACCTCAAACTCACAGAGATCCGCCTGCCTCTGCCTCCCGAGTGGTGGGATTAAAGGTGTGCGCCACCACCGCCCGGCACTGTTTCAACTTTTTAAGGAAGACCTTAGCTTGGTAAAATAGTCAGCCCAGGGCCTTGTGGGTAGGTAGCAAACTGAAGCCCTAACATCCAAACAAAGAATATGCTCCCGACCTTCACATTGCAATAGTTGAGAGGCGAGCTTCCCCTTCCCACGGCATCTGTGCAGTGATCAGGAGCATTGCTTTGGTCAGGAGCTCAAATGTTTCAAAGTCTGGTTAGAGGTAGGAGGCAGAGAAATGTTCCCACAATAATTCAAGTATACATTCCCCTTGTTTTAAGAGTGAAACGAATAAAAACCAACCAAGCAGATAAAAATGCTCTGAAAGTGACATTTTAGAAATTTTTCTTCCAGTCCATTGAGTAAACAAAATGTTCCGTAGGATGTTAAAAATATAGAGTATAAATAAGTTTATTTTAACCAGTTTGTACACTGCAATATTTCAAAAATGGATCTAGAGATCAAGTTTAAGATTTGCCCTTACCTTTTGCTAAAACCCAGAGCCAGGCACCTCACTTTCTAGCTTGTGCCACACAATTTCAAGATATTTTATTATTCTTCATCCATTTTATATAAAATAATTATACTTGCCACGACGAGCAACGTTAAAGAGCTCTGTGCTTGTGGAGCAATTTGCCTCATCAATGAAACTGGAAACGAAAGACACAGGGAAGCAGCCTTTTGGCGGACTTCTGCCACACATGTATTTATTTTGCAATTTAAGCTTCAGTGAAAATAACATAACATGGAGGGGCAAACCTTTTGGAAACACTGTTGGTCAACTTTGCTTTTAGAAGATAAATACTAACTGTAACCGTTGACCGACGTACCTCAAGACTCACATTTTGAAACATCCAGCAACAATCTTATCACCTGACATAATTAATGATACAGTTTTCAGAGTTATATAACTTTATAGTTTCCTAATAAAGAATTCCAGACTCCATAAATGTCAGTAGCTGATGGGGGCCTTGGGAAGAATGACCTGCTTGCAGATGTGCCAACTTGATGTTATGATAAGACACACATTTCCGGGTCCAGTAATGTTAGCAAAGAGGCAAGAGTGGACTAATTGCCCCTTATGCTCTGGCAGTAATGCTTGGCTGCCAAAGAGGATCACGTGGGAACTGCTACCTAGGAGGGAAAAGGAATCGCCTGATTGCATAAAAGGACTCTGCAGAACAGCCAGTGCCCAAGTGGAACACCAGTGTTCCTCGGGCATAACAAACAGAAGTATTAAGACCTAGATTTAGACCAAGGAACTATAGTTATGCATGGGTGCTCTTGGCAGTCATTATAAAATATGTTAGTTATTGAGAGTCTGGGAACTCCCCCAATCCATCTATATGGGGTTCTTCTGTGAATATTTGCCTTGCCCCCCTTCTGCCCTTCCTCTTTTATTCCTTTTTTTCCTTCCTTTTTTCCTTCCTTCCTCCCTTCCTTCCTTCCTTCCTTCCTTCCTTCCTTCCTTCCTTCCTTCCTCCCTCCCTTCCTTCCTTCCTTCCTTCCTTCCTCTCTTCCTTCCTTCCTTCCTTCCTTCTTAAAACACCTGGAAATAACTGAAAACATCAGGTTTGAGGCCTGATAAGCTCCTGGTAACACAGTATTCTGGATAAGTCTCGCTTAAGATCTACAGTGTGAAAGACTGGAATCACTAGAAAAGGGTCATGAGGCCAAAGGTTTGTTTCTTTGCTTTGATGGTTTTGTGTTATTTTTTAATATTTTAATTGTTTTATGTAAACGGTGTAAATATAGCAGTGGCAATACTTGGCACCTTGAAAATACAGATGGATGAAGAAAGGATCAAGCTACCATAAAAGCTATGTAAGGAGTGCTCTAAAATAAGTATTTCTTTAAAGAAATATCTTGGTATCAAAATCATGGTTTCTAAATATTCTTTAATTTCCTTCACAAAATTTTGCTCAAACTGATTCTTTATTTTCTATTTTTATTTTTAAAATTTCCATATATTTTTGATTACTTTGTACCCTTTCCCTAACTCTTCCCAATTCTTCCCCACCTCCCTACCCAGTCAACTTCATGCTTTGCTGTCTCTCTGTCTCTTTCCCTTTCTCCTTTCCTTCCTCTCTTTTCCCTCCCTCCCCACTCCCTCTCAAAGAAAAACAAAAGCAAACAAACTAACAAAACCAATAAGACAAAAGATGCCCCCAAAAAGTGAACATAAAACCTGTAAAAACATGGCGTTCATTTTGTGTTGGCCAACTATTCCTGGCCATGGCCCTGGGCTGAGTGTGGTTGATGTGGCCAGTGACAATCCACTGGGGAAAACTGACTTTCTCTTTGCAAGTAGGTATCAATTGCAAATAGCATTTTGGTTAGTGGTGGGACCCTGTATCCACCTCCTCCTCTCAATGCTGGAACCTCCATCTGGCTTAAACTCCTAGAGATCCTAAGTATGGCTGCCACAGCCTCTGAGAATTCATCTGTCTTGCTGTGTCTGGAAGATACTGTTTCCTTGGAGCCATCCATTACCTCTGGCTCTTACAACCCTTCTGCCTTCTTTTCCAAATAGATGCCTGAGTTATGAGGACAGGAGTTTTATGAAGACATCTCATTTAGGACGAAGTGTTCCAAAGTCTCTCACTCTGCACATTGTCCAGTTGTATTTGTGTATCCTTATTTAAATATATCTCAGAATTATATAAATAGATCTCATTGGCTAGCATGTGCAAGGCCCTTGGCTTTGTTTTCAAGTACTGAAAATAAATGAATAAATGAATATATGCTAGGACTACTAACATATACAAATAATAAGTAGTATGTACATAGTAATATTATTTCTAGGCATGCTGGTGGATATTTCCAAACCCAGCACCCAGGAAGCTGAGGCAGAGAGATGGGGGAGTTCCAGGCTTGTCTTGCCTGCATAGACAGACCCTGTGAATGCAAACAAAATAGAAAATAATTACAGGTTGTCTGACTGGAAACTTCTCTGTGCGCGCTGAAGAAGTGCCCTGCCGTCTGCCTCCTCCAGCCCTCGGCCCAGAGCCCTTCACTGCAGTGTCTATGCAACTGCTCACACCAGGACCCTGAGATGAGGGAAAACTAGAAAGAAAAAAGTCTCTCCTCAAACAGAAGACTGTCTCATCTCACCTTCCAATGTCTGTGCCACATACTCGACCTGAAAATGCCCGGGGCAATGTGAGATGAGGCATGAAACTTTTGGTTTCTTCTCTTTTCTTGTCTCCTAGCAAGACTCACTGGTGCCATAACTCCCGGTGCTTTCTGGGGAATTCTGTAGAACTTGAGAAGGGCTCAAGAAACATCTCCGTGTGCCCGGGATTTGAGACAGAGACCTTTATTTTTGAACAACAGATTATCAACTAGGTTTAATTTCCTCTAGAACCACTCCTGGGCTCTGTAAGCTCTCCAAATCACCCCCTTATAACACATTCTCCTTATGACTCTCCGAGCACCTGGGTCCAGGCTCTCTCGAGCAAGAACCAATAGAATATGCATATGGTTGCATTCGTGGGAATATTAAGGGGAATGGTTCATGTGACTATGGTGGCTGATAAGCTATTCAACAAATTTTTAACAATCCAGAGACCCTGCCATAACAGCAGTGTAGCTTAGTTCAAGTCCCTTGATACAGAAAAAAAATGCTGCAAGTTTTCATGTGAGGCTAAGAGCCCGAGAGTCCAGAAGGATGCTGGTTTAAGACTTCAGAGTCCCAAGACTGAACAGCCTTGAGTTCTAATTCCAAGGCAGCAGAAAGATGTCTGTCTTAGGTCTCAAAGCAGAGAACTTCTCCCTTGTTCTCTCTGGGCAACCAACTGAGTGGGTGCATTCACCTGCACTGAGGATGGGGTTTCCACACCAAGTCCTTTGAGAATCACATGCTCCTTTCCTCTGGGAGCATGTTTAGAGCCAAGTGCAAAACAACGCTTTACCTAGTTGCTCAGGTATTCCATTATCCAGTGAAGCTGAGCCTTATATTAATAGCATCACCCTATCGTGAGATTATCAATGCATAGCTCATTCCCTTAGATACCATGCATGCTTTATTCCTCCTTAGGATTTCCACCAGGGGGGGCCACAGTACCCGTGGTTCAGTGGTGCTCAGTCAATGTTCCCTGAATCCACTCTTCCCCCTGCATGCTTCCCAGCTAGTAAAAATGGAATAGCATTTCTAAAAGTGGCCCTCTTCTTACACATTAACGCAAACTCTTTGAAAAAACATTTTAGCAAAAGACACCTTTTTTAAAAAAAAAAATTAGGAAACTCTTATCTACAATCTCAGGATGCACCTGAATCACTCAGGCCCTTAGGTTCCAGGTTAAAGAAAGTCAAACATAGCTATCTTAAGTCAAATGAGGAATTTATTATGGAGATACTAATGTGTCTCATGGAACTTACAGACAGGAATGAACCTTAGCTTTGACAGTGGATGCAGTCAGCACGTCAACGCTGCTCACTGAGCACTTAGCAGCGGCATCTGCCTCCCTAACCCCCCATCTGTCTTCTCCCCAGGGGCTTCACTTACTTTTCTAGACCACACGAGACAAAGCACAGATGTCAGCAATGCTTAAGAGGACATATTTACACTTCTCAAACCAAAGAAGATTGATGTCAAGTTCCCAACTCCCCAAGAATTACTCCAACCAACCATCCAAATACAGCTGGAGGTAGAGTTCAATAAAAGTCAGAGACCTTGGCAGATGGTCACCTAGGTACCCCCATACTTCTAAATGCTTCAACTGATGAAAGAAAACACATGAGCCAAGTAAAATACTTCTAATGTTTCAATGAATGGTTTCTATAAAGGTAAACTTTGCAAAGCAAATATGTTTGCATTTATTTCTACTAATAATTCATGTTACTAGTAGAAAATTCTCAAGAAAAACTAGGGATTCTTTGTTTAAAAATAAATTTATTTTATTCCATTATAACCTCAACAGTCTATATAAATGACAACATAGCATATGCAAAAACAATTACAAAATACACTCTGAAAAGACAGGAAAATTCTGGAAATTCTTTCTAGATATCGGAATGATAAGAAACACCATTAAAAGCTTTAGATAAAAAATAAGTTTCCCAACACTGGCTTCTTTTAGGAGCTTGCATTGGTCAGCCAACTGGGAACCAGGAAACAGAGACGATTACCAGGATGGGTGACATTTTTAGAAGTTCTAGTGGTCATTTATTTCAGGCCTGTTTGGCATCAAATATGACTGGTGAGAAAAGACATACGTGAGCCCATGGAGGCAAAAGAAAGGAAAGCATGAATCCGGATCCGGGCAGGGGTAGTCTTGTTTCAAGAATGACCATTAAGTCACAAGGAAGAAAATTCATTTTGAGACATGTCAGCTCTTTCACTTAGCTTTTCTTGGCAGGTGAGCTGTTTCTTCATTACTGAAACCCCAGTCTGCTTCCAAATACTGTGATATAAGAACACAGGGAACCCAGATTTTGGTTAAATCTATGGAATCTCTATTGTGAAGTAGAATTTACAAGGACCCTGACTGGCAGGTAGCACCACAGTCTGAGGATATCTTCCCATCTTTTGTAAGTGACCCCCTTAATCAATGTGAAAAATTCCATGTTCTATAGAATACTGACTAAATATAAATTTTTATTTCTTATGCTTAATATATTTTCTACTAAATAGAGCACATAGTCAAAGGAGCACATGACAAAATAGTTCAAATAATAGAAGATATGATCAGGATGTCATGGCATCAAAATTCACCTGAAAGCACTCCTACAACGCTTTGGAATTGAGGCTACGGTCTCATATGGTCATATATGGTCAGCTGCCACCATCACTGATACTAACAGTCTTTTATGGTGCTGTTTCTACTTAACTGAACATAATACCTATGAAGGTTTAAGAAGAGCAGTCATTTACTTTTCCACCTCTATTTTATACTATAACTATGGACAAATCTGTTTGCTTGGAAATACAAAGAATTACTCATATCCGGAGACTTTATGGAGAAGCGAAATAACAACAACAACAATAGAAGTCAACGTTGCAGAAATCATGATGATGACGCTAGCACTAGCCAGGACTCCATATCCTGTGTTAATGAGGGAGAATTGCCCTGCCATCTCAGAATCGTGGCAAAGCACAATTCATAAAGAAATCTCGGGCTGCTTATTGAATTAGGTTACAGAAGCCCAAATTAACAAAAATGAAAAGAGCATCAGCTTTGAATCTGGGTCCATCTCAGTTCTGACTCCATCAGTTCCCCAATCTCTAAATCTAAATGAGATTATTTAATTTTTGCACGTATGGGAATGGGGATCAAAGAAACAATATATTTTAAACTCAGCGTATGATAAGTATATAAAGCTGGCAAGCCTTATTATTGACTCAGTTCTTAAAATCTACCCTCTTTTCTACTTCTCTTCTAATTGACTAATAATCCTGGCAACAAAGTTTATTTTGAAATGTCCCTTCTTCTTGTTGTTACCTAGCCAGGTCCTTTTTCTCAATCATTAGACCTTAATAAAACTATTAATAAAAACAATAACAAGCGACACAAAGTTACAAATAAACATAACAAAGTCAATACAATATTTAAACATTCATTGCTGCTAGCTGTTTTCCTGAGACGTGTCCTGTCCATCTGCAAATGAGTAAGGTGTTTTGGAGCTCGCTGCCAGCTTGTGGGAACTTTGTAACCTGTGAGAATGAAGAGAATAAGAGCAACTTTAAAATAAAGCAATTACAATTACAGCAACAGCAGCTCACCCGGCATTTGTGTTTGACTGGGTAATAAATGGGAAGAACACTGTCGTTCCTCAGCAAGGGTTATTGTTCACTATTGGCTATTGAGACGTTGATGAGAAGGAATGTCATCGTCTCAGAGAGTCATGGAAAGCGACAGCTTTCTCATGCTGAGGGTGAACAAGGAAACACCAGACCTGATTGCTCCCAGTCTCTCCTCTACCCTAGAGGAACTGGCCAAGAATTTAGCCAAAGCTGTGAACAGTTAGCAGAAGAGAAAAAATATATTTCCTTCTGAGTCTCAGTTGCTACCAACTGTGGAACTACCATTCTTGGGGTCAACACACTACTTATTTTTAAATAGTTGGATGTTGGATTTCATGTCCAAATCTCCCCCCGTTTGATTCTGCTAGTGGTGCCCCGTTGTGCCCTTTGCAGATTTTCCAAGGAGCTCCTGTTGCTGATTACATTGGGACTACACTCCATTGTTGATTCATTTTGGCTGTGACTATCCAGTGCCAGGTTTGTGCTGAAGAGCTGAAGCAGGGCACTTTGGGGAGGTTTCTTGTTTTCTTATTTTGGGTCGGTCTTTGTTTTTTGTTCTTGTTTGTTTTTCATTGTTTAGTTTTCAGTAGTGGCTCTTTCTGCCACAGCAAATGCGCCCACTTGGAAGTGTGCCAGCCAATGCTTGTCATGGCCCACCTGAGCATTCAATAGCTTCTTATTGCTGCCAGAGTCAAGTGTCATGGTGGTCCTCCTGGTCTCTTGGGAGAGTGACCTGACAGTGAGCTCAACAGAACCTTTCTCCTTAATAAAACGAGAGGATCTGTGACTACTGTTGGGGTCCTGACTCACAAACACTTCAAGAGTTGAGAACTATGCTTCATGTATGCTAAATTCTCCATCATCATCATCATCATCATCATCATCATCACCATCATCATCATCACCATCACCATCATCATCATCACCATCATCATCGTCACCATCATCATCACCATCATCATCATCATCACCATCATCATCTTCTGCTGTGGGACAATAGTCTTGTACCCTGTAAAGATTTGTCAGTTCTATTGGTTTAATAAAATGCTGATTGGCCAGTAGTCAGGCAGGAAATATAGGTGGTGCCACCAGAACAGGAGAATTCTGGGAAGAGCAAAGGTTCAGTCTGCAGTTATCACCCAGACACAGATGACACAAGATGAGAATGCCTCCCTAGTAAAAGGTACTAAGCCACATGGCTAACACAGACAAGAATTATGGGTTAATATCAGATGTAAGAATTAATTAATAAGAAGTCTGAGCTAATAGGTCAACCAGTTTATAATTAATGTAGGCCTCTGTGTGTTTCTCTGGGACTGAAGGGCTGCGGGACCAGGCGGGACAGAAACCTGTCAACAATCTTCTTCACATTGCTATTGTTATTGTATTTCCTATCTAAATATGATACATCTAAATTAAAATACTTCTTTTTTATTCAAAAGTGTGGAAGAAAAAATATACAAAATAAGCACGGCAACAATGTAGCATTAAAATGCCTATTTCTGTGGCCATACACTCACCATAATGGAAAGGGTAGACTTACCCTTTGAACATACAGTTAGAATCAGTTATTATAGCAGAATCTAATCAAACTAGTTGGCTTGTTTCTGTTTGCTGTGTTATTATGTCATGAAACAGTTATAACAAAACTTTTAGGTCTCATAAAGAAGACAAATTTATCTTTGGACGTTTGTATACATAACCCAATTCTAATCAATGATTATTAGCCATAATTAAGCCTCAATACACCATTTACAGCCACCAGGCTTCCCATCTGCTATGCCATACATACTTACCATTAAGCAATATTGGTCTCTTGAATATCTTCACTTATGGGAGTTTTATCTTTACCCAACTTTTCCGTGTTCTCTTCCTTCCTTTTTTTACGATGTTTCCGAAGAGGACTTCAAAAATATCATGTTAGAAATGAGTCAGAATATGTGAGTTCATATCAGCATGCAAACATTCAGTAAGAAAGCATATGACCTTCTCTCTATACTATTCAAGATGCATGAGTTCCTTTTCATCTTAACTCCATTGGCTTCTCTTTTGATACTTTTCTTTTTCCAAGTTCAAGTGTTAGCTACCACAGACCACAGTGGGTGTGATACACACTTATATAAGTAGCAAAAATTTCCTGCCTGATTATTGAGAGAGATTAGTAAACAGAAGAAAAATTTCCATAAGTTACTTCACAGAGTAGAATAATTAGCACTACTTGCTGTGAAAAAGAAGCAACAGGGGCTGAAAATAGACAAGAAACTGGGAGAGTGGCAGTAGCCCCCAGAAATATTACTAAATTTCTAGGCACATTAATGAAGAAACTGATTTAACATTCTGGGCTGAACTTTCGTTTCCTGAACATGTGATTCAAAATTAATATAAAGATCATTTCGCAGCTGTGCCCAATTCTTCCTCTGAGACATTTAAAATATTCCTTTTTACCATTCAGCAAAAAACTCAAAACAAGTTTTCAGATTAAAAGTAAGGATTTCTGTAAGCCATCTAGTTCAACACTTGTACTTCACAGAAAATACAATCTGAGTTCAGAAACACTAAGAACTTTGTCCAAAGTCTCAAAAAAAAGGTCTCAACAGTGAAGATGGTCAGAATTAGTATTCGTATTGTTTTGGTTTGGGTTTGTTTTGTTTGTTTGTTCCTGTGTTTTAATCCAAGAACACTATATAGAATTGAGTCACCCCCACCCCCCACCCCACACACCACACTCTCTGCTTGTTTTTCGAGACAAGGTTTCTTTGTGCAGCTTTGGTGCCTGTTCTGGAACTCACTTTGTGGATCAGGCTGGACTCGAACTCACAGCGATCTGCCTGTCTCTGCCTCCCAAGTGCTGGGATTAAGTGCGTGGGCACAACTGAAAGCAGCATCTCCACAGCACAGAAGTGGAGGCAATGTTTTAGGGAGGTAAATTACTCAAGACAAAAAAATATTAAACTTAATGATGGGTCTCCAGAGAAGCTGCCCATGGGTTAATAGTTGTCCCAACCTACTTTCTTTCAAGGAAAAAGAAAGGCAGTTCTGATTCCAAATACAGAATGAAAGCTCATGATAATGAAAATGGAGGACTCGCCCATGCGTGTAAAATTAATTATTTTAACATGGTCACACAAATGTTTCACTTTGTTTCTATTCTTAAGTGCCACTATCTAATTAGGTAATTATGGAAAATGAAATTTTTATTTAACTTACTAACAAGCATAAACTACACCTGTGCTCAGAATTTTTAGCTCAAAGATATCTATCAATTTTGTTTCAATTTATAATTATTCCCAGTAAATTAATAGAAATTATCTGCAATGTGTTTCATGATAATATAAATTTTTATATCAATAGACACATGCTTCAAAAAGCTGATTTCTTTAACTCAAAGCAAAGGAGAAGAGAAGGTAGAAAAAGAGAAGAGAAAAAAGAAGAGGGAGAAGAAACATTAGATGTAATTTCTCGGGTTTAAACTTCAGTGCAAATCCACTTACTGACAGCAGGTGCAGACCCCGATGACCAAAATGATGAACACCACCATGATCGCAATCAAGCAGATCACCAGGATCTGCCCTCGGTCTTGCTGGAGGTAAAACAAATCCACTCTCTCACACCGTGCCCCAAAGTAGCCTTTCTCACACCTGTACAAGGAAAATACTTTTATGAGTCTCTACTTCTTTTTGTCGAGACAGGGTTTCTCTGTGTAGCTTTGGAGCCTGTCCTAGAACTCATTTTGTAGCCCAGGCTATCTCTCACATCTCTATCAACATAATCTCAAGATAAATTTCAGCTCAACAGATTCCCTAAGATTCCTGTGGTTATAGTTAGGGAAACTTTTGACCAAGCTGGGAATTATTCTTTCACGTCTCCCTGAGCTAATGACTTTGTGTTATATGGATTCTGCATAGATTCCTGAGTTGTTATAGAATCTTAAAAGATACATAAAATATTGAGCACATTTTAATAAAATTTATCTCATGCTACCCTAGCATCTTTGCATTACTATTTCCCGTTATTCTGTACAGATGCAGCCAAACACAGAGAAATACTGGTCACATGTACAGTTATTTAAATATCAAAATAACCAGATTCTGCACCTTGAAAAGATTTCTGTGCAACCTCATCTATTTGTAAACCTCAGAATTTATTGCCAGATTGTTCTATAGCTGATGTTCAACAAGAGCCAATGAAGTTCATTCCCACAAAGCCAGCTATTTCTCCAGTAAGGAGATCTCAGCTGCCAACATTTAGCTGACAAATTGCTTCCAATGCCAACAGAAACAAACTCAGAAACAGTCTCCATGGGAAGAACTATTGCGCAGAGAAAGAAAAGGCGCACGGAAGGATGTAGCAAGAAGCTCTCAGGAAAAGTGAGGAAGAACTGCTTCATTCAAGAGCACTGGATAGCTTCATTCTATGATCAAAACAAGGGCTGAAGAGCTGGAGCCATGGCTCAGTGGTTAAGAGGACTTCTTACTCTTCAGAAAGACTCAGGTTCAAATTCCAGCAACCCAGATGGAAGCTCACAGTCATTTATAGTTCTACTTCCATATAATACAATGCCCTCTTCTGGCTGCTATGGGCTCCTATGTACATGTGATGCACGAATACACACTTGGGTTTGGGTGTATGCGCGCGCGCATACACACACATACACACACAAAATAAATAGTAAATATTTAATTTTTTAAAAACCACAGTTTGAGAACTTAGAAACGCATTAAAATATTATAATGCTCTTAAAATTAGGATTGAGAAAATCACTTAAATTGAACATGACAAAGAATGCTTTTTTTCTTTGTTTTTTCATGAGACTTTTTTATTATTTATATTGAGTTATATATCTTTCTTCACTCCCCTTCCTTCCTCCCCACTCCCCTTCTACTGTCTCCTATGATTCCCATGCTCCCAATTTTTCTCAGGAGATCATGTCTTTTTCTACTTCCCATGTAGATTAGATTCATGTGTGACTCTCTTCGGGTCCTCTTTGTTGTCTAGGTTCTCTGGGGTTGTAAATTGTAGGCTGGTTTTTCTTTACTTTATGTCTAAAAGTCACTTATGAGTGGGTACATATTATATTTGTCTTTCTGGGTCTGGGTTACCTCATTCAATGTAATGTTTTCTAGATCCATCCATTTGTCTGCAAATTTCAAGATGTCGTTTTTTTCAGCTGTGTAGTACTCCATGTGTAAATGTACCATATTTTCTTTATTCATTCTTTGGATGAGGGACATCTAGGTTGTTTCCAGGTTCTGAATATTACAAATAATGCTTCTATGAACATGGCTGTGCACATGTTCTTGTGATATGGTTGAGCATCCTTTCGGTATATACCCAAAAGTGGTATTGCTGGGTCTTGAGTTAGATTGTTTCCTAATTTTCTGAGAAATCACCATATTGATTTCCAAAGTGGCTGTACCAGTTTGCACTCCCACCAGTAATGGAGGAGTGTTCATCTTACCCCAAATCCTCTCCAGCATAAACTGTCATCAATGTTTTTGATCTTGGCCATTCTGACAGGTGTAAGATGGAATCTTAGAGTGGTTTTTGATTTGCATTTCCCTAATAACTAAGGATGTTGATGAGCTTTCCTTAAGTGTCATTTTATATTCATCTGTTGAGAGTTATTTGTTTAGGTCTGTACCCCATTTTTTAATTGGATTATTTGTTCTTTTGATGACTAATTTCTTGAGTTCTTTGTATATTTTGGAGATTAGACCTCTGTCCAATATGGGGTTGGTGAAGATCTTTTCCTATTCTGTAGGCTGCCTTTTTGTCTTGTTGACCACGTCCTTTGCTTTACAGAAGCTTCTGTTTCAGGAGGTCCCATTTATTAATTGTTTCTGTCAGTGTCTGTGCTACTGGGGTTATATCTAGTATATGGTCTCCTGTGACAATTCTTTTGAGTGTACTTCCCACTTTCTCTTCTACGAGGTTAATTGTGGTTGATTTTATATTGAGGTCTTTGATCCATATGGGCTTGAGTTTTGTGCATGGTGATATATATGGATCTATTTTCATTCTTCTACATGTTTATATCTGGCTATGCCAGCACCATTTATTGAATATGCTTTCTGTTTTTCATTTTGTATTTTTAGCTTCTTTGTCAAAAATCAGTTGTTCTTAGGTGTGTGGATTGATATCTGGGTCTTTGATTTGTTTCTATTGGTCCTTAAATCTTACACACATGTACACTCTCTTTTAATTAGCTTAACTATTTCTTTAACAAGTACCCTACAGGTGACTTTTTAAAACAAGTGTTTTGCCCATAAATAGCCAGCCATTACACACTGCTCTTTAGAATTTCTTTTTCTATGAACTCTGGGCTCGGTAGCTTAGCTTGAGTGTCTCAGCAAGCAGAACCTTCCATAAGTTGTAACCCAGCGAATTTGCTACCAGTCAAATTTTAACATGGCTAGAGCACCCCTCCTATCATTTTGCCCTCAATAAACCAATCACACATCAGGTGATTATTATTTTCGCTGAACATGTCCCACATGGAAAGTAAGGGGAGGAAGAAATGATGCTTTATTTTTTTTAAATTGTATATATATATATATATATATATATATATATATATATATATATATTTCTCCATTCCCCTCTCTTCCTCATGATCCCCATGCACCCAATTTACTCAGGGGATCTTGTCTTGGTCCCATGTAGATTAGATCCATGTATGACTTTCTTAGGGTCCTTTTTGTTGTCTAGATTCTCTGGGGTTGTGAATTGTAGGCTGGTTTTTCTTTGTTTTATATCTAAAAGCCACGTATGAGTGAGTAGATATTATATTTGTCATTTAAAATTCAGTGTATGTCTCCAATCCAGTAAAAAATAAATAAATAAAAATTCAAAAACTCAGGTCTACACACACACATAGATACACATGTACATACAGCCCTTGCTTTTTACATTATCAACTCCTATCTGACTTCTAAGTATTATCTGGACATATTTAATTTTAGAATTGAACTGAATTAAATTCTGAGGAAGTCCATGACTCCCCCAAGCAAAACATGCTTAAGAGATACTTATGTGAAATGGTTTATATTAGGGCAAGTTGTGGGGAACAGACACTTTCTGTGAGCTCAAGGTCAGAATTATGCTTAAGGAATCAGTTGATCCCTGTAAGACGTCAAGTCCTAGAATTCTCTTAGAAGGGACATCCCTTTAGGAGAAAATGAATATTGATAATACATGAAAAATGTTGAAACTTGGGCCTCTTGAGCTAAAGTCTGCCCCTCTCCCCCCCTCCCCAGTGGGCTAAGTAGGCCTTGGTCATCTCCACTTGCAAATACTCTGACTTCCTCACATGTTACTGACACCTGCAGAAGGATGGCATCTAGCTTGGCAGGAATTCCTTCACTTTAACGTCAGCTGCGGAACTGCCTCACACATGCCAAAGGAGCTGTTTTCATTTGAACCACCCAGGAGATCATTGGGACTGACGAGATCCTCACACAGACAGAAACAACTCTGCTTGCACAAGGGAGGAGAGGATACCAGCATGGCAGAATTGGGACTGGGTTCTCACACTCATATTTCAGGAGGAAAGTCTGCGTCAGTTCCTCCACAAGTAGGTGCTGAGCCGGGCCCTAAATAAAGTAGCCGAAGGCAGGACCCGGTGGAACTGTGTCTGGACAGATGGTAGGGTTAGCTCAGACTTTCCGATGCTGTCAAGCCCCAGGCTGGGAGCATGCTGCACCCCTTTGCTCATGGGCACAGGTCCTTCTACTTACATGCAGGAGGGAGTTTGCTCATCCACCACGAAGCGGCATCTCCCATGGATGCAGTAATGCCTATACTGCTTGGGGCACCGAGAAAAGTGGGTTTTCAATTTCTGTTTGGGGGTTGTAGCTGAAAAAAGAGAAAAACAGAAGTAAAATGCTAACTCCCCATTTTGTTCATAAATTCACAGGGAACATATTCCAGATATATGAGAAAATAGCCACAAGCGAGTTCTCACCCAGAACTAAATTTCCATGTACTTAGTATAGTCAACCGTTTACAGGACTGAGACACAGGGAGAGGAGAGGCAGAAGAAAGCTAGACAGCAGTCTCGGCAGGGACTTGTGTGTCAATGATAGTAAGTTGTGTTTTTGTTGACAGCACTAAACCCCTTAATATAAAATCAACACAAAACAACTCTGGAAGACTTTTGAATAACCAATATACTGCAAATTTCTGTGACACCAAGATGTAATACAGATCTCTCAGGATCCATGGGAGACTGTTTCCGGGCCCTTTACAGATGCCTTAACTCCAAGAAAACTGAACATTTATATTAATGTTGTATAATGTATTTATAATGTATATACATCCCTTATAAAGTCTAAATCACTTATGAGTACCTAGCATAACATGGAAATCAAATAAGTTGTTATGCTGTACTGTTAATAAATAATGGCCTGCCTCTCTCTCCCACAGATTTGAGCCCCAGCTGGATGAATCCATCGATGCAGACCTCACGGGCTGTGAGGGTTGCGATGCCAGATTGCTGCTCAGGATCTGGCTGACCTGGTTTTCATTGCTGAATCATTTGACTCCCGGGCTGAAGGCTTGGGCATGCCAGATGCTTGGCTCTCATGCATACCAGTAATTCTCCTAGAAATAGCTACAACTTGTGTGAAAGCAAAAACATGTGCGTTTTGCCAAACCACTGGACAAGGCAGCGCCCACCGGCTGAGTGTTTTCTAAGCCTTTTAAGAGCAGGTACCGAAGCAACAGTGAGTACAGTGGCCTCTTTGTGTTTCGACGGGCGCAAATTAAAAATAATAACAAACGGGAAGAAAAACAGTAACCATAAAAGTAACTGCAGTGCACTGGAAACAGTGGAAAGGATGCTGAGTTAAGGGAAAAGAACAGTGTGGAATTTTGAGTTCTTCACTAGCGGAATCCAGATGTGCTAAGTAAGCTGTCTCAGCCTCTGTTTTCTCACCTATAAAGGGAAGGTTATAAGGTCTACCTTAACTGGCTGTTGTGAGGTATAAAAAAAAAAAAAAAAAAAATGAAAGAGCCCAGCGGAGTGTGCCTTAGAAAAGGGCAAGAGCCCAGCAAAATCCTGTAAAATCTTAGTCATTTCAAAAAAAAAAAAATCTTATACAAGTAGGAGAAGTGCTTCCTTAATAAAATAAGAACTTTTGGAGAATGTCATGTTTAGGAGTCAGTCAGCAAACAGTTTAACACTGGGGAGCCCTAAGAGCAGAAACACTGGGAGCTAAGAGGCGTGGGCGCCCTGAGGCAGATGTAACGAAGTGGGAGGAGCCTGTCAGGAGCAGCTCAAGGTGCAGGGGGTGGCCTTAGGGATGTGAGTCTGCCTGGACTACAGTGACATGTAGAGCCAGAGAGATTAAAGGGCGGTTTGGGCTATGAAGTTACATGGTACCTGTAAGGAAAAAGACCCCGCACAAGGAAGAGTCCTTTTATTCGTCAGGTAAGGCAGGGCAGACTACGCTACTTAGCGTAGGGAGACGCTGCGCACTAGGAGAAAGCCAAGGAATACTGGAACACGCTAGCCAGTCTGATGTGGGCCTGGACCAGCCAATGAAAAGCAAAGACCTATGTTCAAGAGGTAGCAAAGCCTAGTGCAGATCTTCTATGCTCCGGGAGGTCTTTCTTGAAATGCAAAGCATCCTGGTCTTTACATCTAAGCCATAAGGCTTTGGGTCCAAAACTTGTACTAATTCCTCTCTTTGCTGGGTTCCTTTTTATGCACCCAGACTTGCAATCAACATCACGTAGAGTATCATTCCAAGAGACAAACTAACCCGCCTCTGCTGGATGCAGTGCTTTAAGCGGCTGTTGCCTATCCAAGCAGCACAAATCTGTGCCAGTCAAGCGGTTGCCAGGTTCTGTTTGGATCACTCAGCTCAGCTGGCCAAAAAAGCATGCTTTTAAATATTCCTGGAGTCATTTGGATTTAAAACCCTTTCCGTGCCACCTGGCAGAAAATGTCTGGTGGAACTTTCAGAGCAGAAACAGAAATAAATCACACATCTTGATACGTAACACAGAACAAACAAAGCCCAAACAAGAACCTGTCTTGCACAGTCTTGAAATGAAAAGTTTGTCAGCATCCTTCCTACAAACAAGATCTAGAGTCATAGTTACTTCTCATCCAGCGTATTCCTCGGTCACAGCGTCTGAAACTCAGCGGGGAAGTCATATTCTGACTATCATGAGACCTGATAGTAGAGGTGGGTGAGTGGAGCCAGGCGGGGTGGGAGGTGTCATTCTGCTTTTGGTGTTTGGATTTTCATCAAGAAGGAGTTAAGCCTATGACAAAAGTACCACCAGTCCCAACTCTTGTATTTCTCTCTTGAAAACTGAACAGCGTGCTCCTAAAAATGGACCAATAAGGCACCTTCCATAACGTTAGAGGTGAGTGTGCCTTTCTGGTCTTTTCCCTCTCCACTGAACCTGGTCCACTGCACTGCATCCTAACAGGTATTCCCATGGCAGTAAGATGGCATCTCTGAATTTCACAGAGCAATGGCATCTGTGCCAAGGCCAGCTGGCCAGACCACAAGCATTACCTCAGATTTGGAGGGCTGCTACAGACGCTGTCTCAATCTGTTGTAGGACACTGGCTTCTCAAGATTCTGACAGTCAGTTATGACAGGTCAGCATACGCAAGCATCTGGTTCAGAGATTTTGCAGTAAAGGTCGGAAACAAAGACATCTTGCTTGGCTCATATGAACCATTGAATGAGAAGACCTTATTCCTGCTGGGTCATAAGGCTAGATAGATTAGATAGGACAGATTCCTGTGGGCTAAGCTAATGGAGATAAATCCAAAACGCAACTAAATAATTTAGTTATGATATGGGGTTTTCCTGAGTTTTTGTAATACGATGAGTTTTTGGAATGGTTGTGACTGAAGCTCTCCAGAATGGACACTATCATAGTTAGGGATTTTATAGCTGCGGTAAAACACCATGGCCAAAAGGCAAGTTGGGGAGGAAAGAGTTTATTTGGCTTACACATGAGCCTTGCTGTTCATCACTGAAGGAGTCAGGACAGGATCCTGGAGGCAGGACCTGACACAGAGTCATGGAGAGGAGCTGCTCACTCGCTTTTTTCCAATGGCTTGCTCAGCCCACCTTCTCATAGAACCCAGGACCAACAGCCCAGGATGGCCCTATCCAGACCCAGAAGGGTTGGTCCCTCCCCCACTGCTGACTAAATGGGAAAACACCTTACAGCTGGTTCTCACTGAGGCTTTTCCTCAACTGAGGCTCCTTCCTCTGATGACTTTAGCTGCATCAAGTTGACACACAAAGCCAGCCAGTAGAGACATATTAGGCCATTTTTCATAAAATCTCTGCTGACTATTCCAATAGTGCTTGTTATGAGTGTATTTAATAATTCTGTGACTGGTATGCTACCGAATATAGGCATAATTAACAAGCTCCACAAGAACCCATCACAAAGGATGGCAAGTATTTATTTATTTATTTGGGGAAAAAACTCACAATAAGAGTAGAGAGCTAAGACTCTCTGTAGGTGCTAGACGTTGCAGACAGAACTCTGACCACCCAAGAGAGAGGGTGAGCACGCTTCCTGTCTGTGTTTATATTACCTCAGACCACACCCTAATGGGCCGTTAGCCAAAAGGCTATTGGCTGAATAAATTCCCACAAACACCAATAACTCAACTCAGCAGGCCACTAACTCTAAGGGTAACTTATTCTGTAATTATCCTGACATTTAAACAGTTTGTTATATTAATTATTCCATTAACTTGCATGTGTACATGGGTGGGTGACACATGACACAGTGTGGGTCAAATGCACGACATGGCATGAAGATGAATGTCAAAGGACAGCTTGAAGCAGTTTCTCATCTGCTTCTAACATGTGGGTCCCAGGAATCGAACTCAGGTCCTCAGACTTGGGCAGCTAGTGCCTTTACCTGGTGACCCATCCCATCACACTGGCCCGGTGATGTTTTTTGTAATGCTTACTGCGATGGTTGTAAATTCACATTATTTCTAGCCCCTTGGTTACACAGGCAATGAAGCTAACTACAGGGCAATGCTAAATATTGAAATAGATACCTGACAGGGATAAAGAAAGAGAGAGGGAGAAGAAAGGCAAATGACTACAAATTAATCCTCCCGTACACATATCTGACCTCTAAGTGGAAGAAGCATGTTCAAAAGAGAGCACACGAGGCCCCACAGAGCATGGGAATAGGCTTCCTTCTGGCCTGTGAAGTGTTATCAAAGGCTTTAATAATCTGCTTCTGAGCTTCTGGGGCTCTTCCCAGTAGAGGTTCCCTCATTTTATCATCTTCTTGTGCCAAAATCTGAAGAACACAGTTGTATATTTTTAAAGCTAATTTCCCTTCTTATCTTACCAACTGCCTCCTTGAATCAGGAGCAAGGAGAATTCACAATGTCCTCGAAGCAAGGAAAAAGTTGGAATTTGGGGAATCTCCATGAGTCTGGTAGCTACATGGCATTTCCTGTAGAAAAGCAGAAGGGAGATGCGCCCCTTTCTGAGCAACTGGGATCTACAGTTGAGGTTGCGGAGAAGTGGGAGTCATGGGATGGTATGAAAGCCAGGTTAATCGGTATTTTGACCAAGTCAGCCAAGTTAGCCATTACAGAACTAAGATCTACACCAAGAGCTGACCTGATTTAGTCTACAAAAGGAAAAAAAAAGATCAATCACTTTTTGCTATAGTTTGGATAAGTATGATCAAAATCTCATGTGTTAAAGGCTTGATCACCTGTCCACAGCCCCTATTGATGATTGTAGAACCTCTAGAGAGTTTGGCTCACTCAGCGGTGTGACTGGAAAGACAACTGTAGAACATTGCTTCTTTCTCCTTGGGTTCCCAAGTGTCATGAAGTGACTGCCTCTGACACACATGCCCACCATGAAGTGCTGCCTCACCACAGGCACCAAAGCAACAAGGCCAAGTGTCCATACGGTGAAACTACCAAAACCCTGAGCCAAAATAAATCTTTTCCCTCTCATCAGTTGATTTTCTTGGGTATTTATTGCTATGACAGAAAGCTAAATGCCAGGACTATTGACGTGTGCTAGGTTTGCATCCATTCAAAATTCTTCATGGCTGTAGCAAATAGCCAATGGTCAAGAAGGAAACTTGTGTTTTCTTTTGTTTTTAAAACAAGCATACTATAAAATTCTGAATAAAACCAGAGTTTCTTTGCTCAGCCTCCTGACTTCCTATACAGCGTCTTTCTTGTCTTTTCTAAGGCTTATTCGTCTCTCAGGTTCCAGGATGGTCTCCTTTCTCTATACTCATCTGTGAGTGAGTCCCTGAAGTCCTAGTATCATGGCAACAATTCCCAGGTTGATGTCTCACCTAAGATGTCTTCAAATCATGTGAATTGTCCAGCTAACCACACACTTGGATATCTAAACTGACATTTCCACTTGACTTACAAATGGGACTCCTTCATTTTCATCTTAAGCGTGTCTTTCCCCCTTACATCCGTAAATTGTATCCACTCTATTTAGAACAAATATTTCAGCATCATTTGGACATCTTTGACTCTTATTCTACATCTATTTCATCAGCAAATCCTATTGGCTGTCTTTAAAAAACATGCAAACTAACCCCCACAGCCCTCCACTAGCTCTAGGCCAGGAGGTGTCCCCTTCCTTGTGACACCTGAAACTCTTTGGCTTTTATATGTGGCATCTCAGCTATCTACAGCTCAGAAGCCAGAGAGAAGCTCACAAAAATGGACTAATTAACCCGAGGAGTTCTACAAATCACTCCCACTGTTTTTGTGACCCTGCCTTTGCCCCTTTCTGTTCATTGTTTATCTCTGGCATGATAAAGACGGCCCATTGTGTCCTACATGCTTGTAAGTATGAGTGAATGCACTCCTTACTCATCAGGAAATGACAAACTGAAAATACAGTTCTTAGATACCGAGTTTAGTAAAAGCAAAAAAAAATAATAAAAGTATTATTTAGACACAGAGAAACTGTCTCCGTGTCTTCTAATGTGTTTCTTGGAGCTATTCGTTGTAGATTTCAGCTTCTGAAAGCTTACTGATTTGCCCATGGAAAGAGTAAATCATTACAGGTCTGCTCTTAATGACAGTTATTCTCTCAGGATCCGTCTGGACTCCACGTGAGCTTGCTGTCAGGCAGCTTGTCTTTTAAGTCATTCCCTCACATCGTACTCACTTTGATGTCCCCATATGACTTTGAGGTGGCCAATAACATGCATCCTATAGATGGCATCAGATAGCCTTATATCAGGCTACTCCGCTTACTGTGTAAGCTTAAACAAATGTCTTAGCCTCTCTTCCTCAGCAGCCTCATATGAAAGAAGAAATAATAAAGTTACTTTTATTATTAAATCAAATTAATAAATGTAAAACACAACAGTACTTTGCATGTATCACAAGTTTAATGGGTAATAGGTATCATTGGTGATGTTGATCTCAATGCTCGATATCCTTTATATGAATTAAAATGTAAATAAAGAGATCTTGTATGTGATCGAAGTTTAGTTGTTACAAATCTTAAATAATTATTCTTTTATTTACCTTATTAGTTTATTACATTATCTAATTATTTTTATGTAAGCTCCCTGCCAATTGCAGATAAAACACTCATAGGGCGGAAAAATCAAAATATACTAGTAAAAAAAAAATCAACAAAGTATAAAGCAGACAGGAAGAGAGAAAATGAGAATAAAAGAACCATTGGTTGAAAAATAAAAACCAAAATAAAATGTATGATTTTTTCCCTATCAGTAATTACTTAAGACATGAGTGAGATGAAGTCCTCAGTCCTAAGGGAGAGAGTGGTGAGATTTACCTGTGCATTCACTGCGTATGGGAGTTAGACTTAGGGAAATGCATGTGCCAAATTACAGTATAATAAGTTGTTGATATCTAAAATATACAAGAAATGCTTAATAATCTAATAGTTACTAATATTTAATAATCTAAACTTTGAAATGGGACTGTGGAATTAAATAAGTGTTTTCCTAAAGGAGACTTATAAATGGCCAACACACACACACACACACACACACACACACACACACAAACCTGCTTAATTACATGGATCATCAGAGAAATGCAAATCAAAGCCAGGGTAAAAAACTGTTTCATTCTTTCCAGAATCAGAGGGAGAGGAAGAGAAAAAATTATTTGGTGAAATTAGAACCTTATAATATGTGGGTGAACATTTACTCTCTCAGGCTGCTATGAGAAAGAGTGGAGGTTCTTCAACCAAAACTAAAATAGAGCAACCACATGACGCAGGATACCCCACTTTGGGATATTAATTCTAGAGAGCTGAAATCAGGAAATCAAAGCAATATGTGCCTTCCATGTTCACTGTAGCATCCTTCACAAGAGTCAAATTTTGATATAACCCAAGTGTCTTTTGATAGATGAATATATAAAGAAAATACAACATATACAATGAGGCAATAATCAGCCATGTAAAAGAAGAAAACCCTGGAATACACAGCACCTTGGATTCACCTGAAAAACATCATACTACACTAAACAGGGCAGTCAAAATGAATTAATTCTGTATGTTCCCACTTCTTTGAGCTACCTAAATTAGTAAAATTCACAATAACAGACAATAGATGCATGGCTTCTTGAGGAAGAAGGATATGGGGAGTTGCTGTATAATAGGCATAAAGTTATTTAATCTCAATGAAATAAATTCAAGATATCTATTGTACAACATCATTCTTTTAATAACAGCTATATGATATACTTTAAAATTTGTTTTTAAAGTAGAGCTGTTAAATATATTCACTATGACAAAATTAAAATTGAAAAAAATCTTTAGGATTATGGCAAGGAAGAATTTTGAATTTGTCAATCAATAGATCATGGAATAATTTTTCAAAGTGATCATGTGGAAACTCTCATCATTTATGTTTGAAATTTTACTGAAGAAAACAATCAGCCACATAAAGTTGATCTGGTATTCCTAACAAGGAAAACAATACCAGGTTCCCATAAGCAGGACTCAAGACACCAGGGACTTCCATGGCCTATGTGCATCCTGCAGCCCACTCACTGCTCTGAGGGATAAAATAGAGCTCAGGCAGAGCTGGTGACACAGAAGAGAAAGACTTGCTGGCTCTGTTACAGTGCTCACTGTGATGGTGTTTCTGGGGTACCAGTCAAAGAGCACTCCCATCCAGTAACCATGCTCCCAGTTCAGGGAACTTCCCAGGGAAGGAACCAGGAGCTTCCCTACTATACCCAAATATTTAAATGGTCCTGTAATTTTTAAATTTTTTTCACCTAAAATTAAAAAGAATCCATGTTGAGGGCCAGATCACAAAAATCTATGTAGAACCAAAAACGACTTGCATCAGCCAACAATATCAAGTGGTGGTCCAAGAACCAAATCTGGTGCACAACCTGTTACCCCAGCCTAACACCTTTGAGAAAATTAATTCAAGCATCTGCAAGATAAAGTATGTAAAAATCCTTTTCTTCTTCCCTTTTTTAGGGTATGGTGTAAGACAGAGTTGAAAAGGATGTAAGGCACCAAGAATTCATGAATTCAAGCCCACATATCACATAATGGAGTCTGGAAGATCAGGCATTGGTGACATTGGGAGAAAAGGTTAATTTTGATCAATGACTTGACAGAACTCAGAATCACCTAGGAGATACACATCTGGGCATGTCTATGAGGATGCTTTCACAGAGATTTAAGTAAAGAGGGAATACCCATCCTGAGTGTCCACAGCAGCTTTGGTCCAGCTACCGTGCCTGTGCAATTATAAAGGAGAAAGCTAGACGGCCCCAGTGTCCACCTCTCAATGCCTTCCGACTGTGTGTATGATGTGAGCAGCTGCCTCAGGCTCCCAGGACCACAGCTAGAGCCATGGTACACTGTATCCTCAAACTGGGAGACAAAATAAATCCTTTCTTTCTGGAGTTGCTTCTATCAAGGATTTTTTTTTTCAAGCAACCAAAAAAAGTAGCTAAGACCCTCAGTATATGGTGGCTAAGCATGGAGGCACTAAATCAGGAAGACTGGAGTTCCAAAATCACAGAGTTACAATTTTTACAGGCTTGGGACCTTCAGTGGGGTGACCTTGGGGGAGTTTTGTAACCTGAATTTCCCATCTTTCTGTTTAAAAACTATAGCAGATCACCTCTTCAGTATTATTTAAATGCATAAATACAGTATATTGTTTTTAATTTTTATCTCACTCTTACATGTAGTGAATAATTTACTGCATACAAATTACTTAACACAGTACCTAGTATGTTACTATATGCACAAAGAACCACCTAGTAAAATGAATACTACTTTTTTTTTAAAAAAAAAAAAGATGAAACCTAAGGGATGTTGCTTTCCAGGATTAACTAAGAAGCATAAACATTACCTGTGCAGTTTTCCCCAGGAGTCCCACAGAGAGAGCCATTGGTTTCAGGTGCTCTGGTTGTGTTCCCATCTGCCACCACACAATGGAGAGCAAGACCTTCAGATTAGAAACAGAAAATAAGTTTGAAACTTTGCTTAATATAAAATATTCTCTAAATGTCATGACCCACTCTGGACAACAGGAAGCCTGTGGCTTATGCTGCATGAAGTCCTCTCCCAGCCAGGAAGGGAGCAGCAGGACTTGATGTGTTCAGCTCAGTGTAAGACAGAAGTTTCAAGTCAGGACAACTTCCTACAACTACATGTGCTTAGGGAGGAGACTTGTCTATAGCCCACAGTGGAGGTTTGTCACAAAAGCATGGTGGAGGGATGGGATCCCGGCCCCAGGTAAATACATGGATGAAGATGCAGAGATGCCGAGAGACTAAGTGATGGTGCCCATGGCAGAGGAACTATTTATTTCCTTCCCCACAGCCGTGGTGCTCTGTTGTTTCCTCAAAGGCTAACTTCCATGTATACTTCCATTGCCGAAGTGATCAAACAGATAGTCAATTGATGGGGACCTTTTTTATTGTGGTATTAAACCCAGGTTTCATACATACTTGGCAAGCCCTCTGCCATCAACCCATACCCCCATAATGATTCTTTAAGAATTTTAGGTCCCCTCAATTTAATAATCTCTAAGAGGGATATTATATTTTTCCTGAGAAGAAGAAAGGTGTTGCTTTTGGGATGGCTGAGAAAAGAATGCCTGGTACCTGTCTTAATCCTGATTCAAGTATGAGAAGTCATATAGGAGACCACCAGTAAATTAGCACAGGACTGATGTTAGATCTGACTAAAGAATTGCAAACATTTCAAAATACAGTCGGGACATTGTACTTTATATTAAGAATTCATATAGCATAAATATATTTAAATAGTCATTAGATAAGGAAGATATATAAAATTCACTTTATTATTATCATAACCATTATTATTTTGTGATATTGGCAATCAACCCATGACCTTTTGAACTGCTGGACAAGTGCCTATCCACTGAGCTAGCCCTGCCTTGAGCATTTTAATGTCATTTTAAATAAACATTATGGGACTGTGCTACAAGATGAGGAAAGAAAGACAAAAATGAAGTCAAGTTCATCACACGGTAATAGTTCTTGAAGCTGAATGTTGGATGAATCAAGGTTTATTATGCCAGTATTTCTAGTTCATATATGTTAAAAAATGCCCCATGCTGTAAAGGGGAGAGAACAGGAACAGGTAGAAGAGACAAGAGGAAGAGAAAAATGACTTGGGAATTGGCAGCTCCTTAATTCAAAGCCTTGATGACAGTGTTGAGTATGTGAAGTAGGTGTTAAGGATACAGATCACCAAACACGTCCCTGGGCATATAATCAGTGCTCAGTAAATTGCCTCATTGTTATGCAGCTGACAGAAATACCAGGCATTCCTATTGGTTGTTGGAAATTATACATCTGGACAACAGTTGCTAGGCAACATGTTCTTCAATTCCATTTAATCCAACAAACAATCCATGAAGCTTTGGAAACATTCCAGGTGGATCGGATACACTTGATTTTCAAGATGCTCTGTAGTGACGAGGCAGACAAGGAGCTGACCAATACGACAGCAGTGTGCCAGGAAACAGGGCTAGCTAATTTTTAACGTCAAGATCCCCCCAACAGCCTTGATAATGTCAGATTTGCCAGTTATCAAATTGGAAAAGATTGTTTTAAAGAAAGTGGAAGAATTAAATGTTGGAGAAATTGAACAGAAGTGGAAACTCAAATCACTGGTGATGGGCAAATTAACCCTTGTTTTCTGGAGGACAATTTAACACAAAACATAAAACAAAAGTAACTAAATGTGTGCAATTCTTCATGTCCAGTACTTATAAACTAGTAAGTTCTCCTATGGAAATAACACAGGATATACACAGGATAAGCTACCAACAAAGGCCTCTGTGTGACTTACATTAAAAAGCATAAAGAGTTATTTAAATAGGAGGCAGAAGATGGTTCAGGGGGTATGAGCACTGGCTATGCCATCATGAGAAACTGAGTTCAGGTCAATGAAACCACACAAACCTAGGCTGCCAGCCCTACTCCAGGTTCAGTCAGGGGAAAGAGCGTTGAATAATAGAGTCAGATCCCAACACAACCACACACACCACACACACACACACACACCACTTACTTTAGAATCTAGCGATACACATTTGATCTACCTTTATGCAATAAATGCTAATCAAACATGAAATGGTATTTAAAAAATTAAAAGTACATGTTAGTAGGGATTTCCAAATAAGCAAACGGAATCTAAATAGCCAAGAGGTAGATAATAGAAAATTAATTCAGCTACTTGAGAAACCTTTTCACTAATTTCTCATATCCCTATTTTTTAACTTTTCTACAAGCACATTTTGTTTGTTGAGGAAAAAAAAACAGGAGAAAGGAGTGAAATTTATTTTTTAAAAGAAATCACAATTTGGCCACCAAACTTCCATTATTTATACTTTTCATCTTAGAATAATTAGAAGCAAACAATTGCTGTGAGCTCTTCAAACTCGGGAATTAGAGACCACTCATCTTTGTAATCTTAGTCCCTAACACAAAATATGACACAAAGAATCAGTAAACAAGGTCTCTCTCTCTCTCTCTCTCTCTCTCTCTCTCTCTCTCTCTCTCTCTCTCTCTCTCTCTCTCTTCTTTCTTTCTCCCTTCATTTTCATGCACCAATCCCAGTTCCCCCTCCCTCCTCTGCTCCCTACCTCCTACCCACCCCCATCTACTCCTCAGAAAGGGTAAGACCTCCCCTGGGAAATCAACTAAGTCTGTTCCATCACTTCATTGGGGTAGGACCAAGCCCCTCTTCCCCCATGCCTAGGCTGCGCAAGGTATCTCTTCATAGAAAATGGGCTCCACAAAGTCAGTTCATTTAGGGTTAGATCCTGGTCCCACTACCAATAGCTCCACATACTGCCCAAGACACACCGCTGTCACCTGCACATAGGGGGCCTAGTTCAGTCCTATGTAGGTTCCTCAGTTGTCAGTCTAGAGTCAGTGTGAGCTCCCATTAGCTCTGGTAAGTTGTTTCTGTGGGTTTCCTCATCATGGTCTTGAGCACTTTGTTCATATTCTCACTCCTCTTTCTCTTCAATTGTGCTCTGGGAGCTCAACCCAGTGGTTATTTGTAGACCTCTGAATCTGCTTCTATCTGTTTCTGGATAAAGGTTTCAGCTTCTATATGGTGGTGGATGGTAGGCTGGTTATCCTTTGCTTTATGTTCAATATCCACTTATGAGTAAGTACATACTATATTTGTCTTTCTAGATTTCCTTACTAAGGATGTCTTTTTTTTCTAGTTCCGTCCATTTGCCCGCAGATTTCAAGATGTCATTGTTCTTTACCACTGAGTAATATTTCATTGTGTAAATGTACCACATTTTCTTTATCCATTCTTTGGTTGAGGGACATCTAGGCTGTTTTAAGATTCTGAGTATGATGATATGAACATAGTTGAGCAAACGCCTTTGTGGTGTGAGTGTGGACCCTTTGGGTATATACCCAAAAGTGGTATCGCTGGGTCTTGAGGTAGGTTGATTCCTAATGTTCTGAGAAATCACCATCTTGAATTCTATATCAGTTGTGGAAGTTTATATTCCCACCAGCAATGGAGAAGTATTCCCCTTACTCCACATCCTCTGAAGCATAACCATCATCAGTGTTTATTTTTTTTATTTTAGCATTCTGATCAGTGTAAGATGGTATCTCAGAAACTGTTTTGAATTGTATTTTTTCTGATGGCTAAGGATGTTGGACATTTCCTTAAGTGTCTTTCGACCGTTTGGGATTCTTCTGTTGAGAATTCTCTTGAAGGTGCATGGTTGATCGGCAGTTATATCTGTACCACATTTTTTAATTGTATTATTTGGTAGTTTGATGTCTAATTTCTTGAGCTCTTTATATAGTTTGGTGATCAGCCTTCTGTCAAACGTAGGGGTTGGTGAAGATATTTTCTCATTATGTAGGCAGCCATTTTGACTTGTTAACCATGCCCTTTGCTTTACAGAAGTTCCTCAGTTTCAGGACACCCCTTTTGTTAATTGTTGCTCTCTGTGTTATACTACTTGTATTATATTAAGAGGTGAAATCCTGTGCCAGTGTATTCTAAGGTGCTTCCCATTTTCTATTCTATGAGGTTCAGTGTAGATGGATTCATGTTGAGGTCTTTGATCCATTTGGACTTGAGTTTTGTGCATGGTGATAGATATGGATCTATCTGCATTCTTATACAAGTCAACATCCAGATATACCAGCACCATTTGTTGAACATACTTTCTCTTTTCCATTTTATATTTTAGCTTCTTTGCCAAAAATCAGGTGTTCATAGGTATGTGGATTTATATCCTGCTCTTTGATTTGATTCCATTTGTCCTTCTGTCTGTTTTTTATGTCAATGCCAAGCTGTCTTCATCACTGCAGCTCTATTATAGAGTTTGAAGTCAGGGATGGTGATGCCTCCAGATGTTCCTTTATTGTACAGGATTGTTTTTGGCTATCCTGGGTTTTTTGTTTTTCCATATAAAGTTGAGTATTGTTCTTTCGAAGTCTGTGAAGAATTGTGCTGGTATTTTGATGGGTATTGCATTGAATTTGTAGATTGCTTTTGGGTAAGAGTGTCATTTTTACTATGTTAATCCTACCTACCTATGAGCATGGGAGATATTTATATTTTCTGTTATCCTGTTCTATATCTATATCCCAATTACAAGGGCACCCATATTTGTAAAAGAAACATTAACAAAGCTTAAATCACACATTAAGCCCCACATACTTATAGTGGGAAACTTCAAAACCCCACTCTCACTACTGAACAGGTCTACCAGACAGAAACTTAACAAAGAAATAAAGGAACTGACAGTTGTTAAGACTCAAAAATTCTTAACAGACATCTATAAAATATTCCATCCAAACACAAAATAATATACCTTCTTCTCGGCACCTCACGGAACCGTCTCAAAAACTGACCACATACTCAGTAACAAAGCAAGCCTCAACAGACAAAAAAAAATTCGGAATAATCCCATGTATTTTATCAGATCATCATAGCTTAAAGCTAGAATTCAACAACAACACTAATTTCAGAAAACCCACAAACACATGGAAATTGAACAATACTCAACTGAATCACCACTGGGTCAAGGAAGAAACAGTCCATTTTCAAATCTAAAAATCCCAGCAACAAATTCTGCTGAGAAACAATGAAACACAGTTAACTCATTTCTAAAATCCAATTCATGAGATGGTTTTCCCCCTGGAACAAAATGAGGAAGCCTTAACTCTATAGTTCATGTACTCTAATGGCGTGGGGAAAAAAAAGAAAGAAAGAGAGGGCGGAGGGAAAGAGGGAGTATGGGGGGAGGAGAAAGGGGGAGATGGAGGAAGAGAGGGAGGGAAATTAAAGAAAGGATGGACTGGGGAGATGACTCAGTCAATAAGGGGCCAGTAACACAAGGATGAGGATCTGAGTTTGGATCCCCTGGTATCCACTTAAAAAGTCAGCATAGTGGCACACACTTGAAACTTAGGTGCTGGGGGAGGGGAAAGAGACAGTTATCCATGGAGCTTGCTGCCCCGCCAGTATAGCCAATTGGTGAGCTCTGGGTTCAGCGGAAAACCCTGTCTCAAAAAATAAGGTGGACATCAATAGACGAAGATGCCCAATATCAACTCTGGCCTCCACCTGCATGTCCACACATACACGTACACACACACACACATGTACATGCATGAAATTTTATAAAGAAAGAAGAGAGAATGAAAGGAGAGGGAAGGAGGGAGGGAGAGAGGTCTAAATCTAATAGAGATTCGGTATCTACAAGCTGAAAATGGAAATATTTATTTCTCAGGATTATTATAAAGGTTAAGTTTTATCAGAAAATAGCTTAGGCTACTACAGCATTTTAAACCAGTAGCCTTTATTCCTAGTATTACTTATAATTTAACCCACGATTCTACACTTCTATGAATGGAGGGAACACCGATTTCATTAAGACCTCACAATTATTCACATAGACCATCAGACTAAGGTTTATGGTCTGTGGTCAGGCTCCTTCTGCTAACCCCCACTTCACATTCTGGCATCAGGTGACAAAAAGAGGCCACAAACTCAGAGGTAGGTGGGGCCAAGAGAGGGGGCATTTCCAGATAAACCAGCCAAGAAAAGGGTTCTGAGCAACATATGCTCAATCCCTTACTGCCGTCCAGCTCATCTCCAGCTAACAACGGTGGCCATAAACCTCTCTGGGAGTAAAAAGCACTTTTGGCCCAAACAGATTCCAATAGTTGAGCCAAGGCAGTTCCTCTCAAATCGGAATTTACTCCTTCCATCTTTATAACGGAAGATAATAACTTTCCCTCAGAGGACCCGGCTGGATGAAGACATAGGAGACCGTTAAGTACCACAGACCCCGTGAAGTTTCCTGTCTTCATTTTAAGACTACTAGGGTCTTCACAGGACTTTACGATCTGTAAGAACAGACTGAGAAATGAAAGAGTCACAAAGCCAATTACCAAATACTACAGGCTGCTTCGCAAAGAACACTCTTGTTCCAGCCATTAGTCAACAAGTACCCATTACACACCATGTGCTTAGTACTGATGCAAGACACTGAAGGCTGAAAGATGAAGATATTAAGGCTAACCTTAAAGATCTCATATTCTGGCTCGAGAGATGCACAAATCATCCAGGCGCTGTCCAATTAACAACGTGAGAGGTAACGCATAAGGAAGCCCAAAAGGGAATTAGCTCTGTCTGGGAGCAAAGGTTTCCTATAGATGCTGAGGTTTGGGATGAGTTTTTAATGGGGAATAAGTGACTTTTAATGTATCAATTAATTATTTGTTGAAAGATGTGCAAGCAGAATCATCACAGTGGTCAGCATCCATGTGGTCATAATAATGCAAATATTGGTTATTTCACATAAAGCTCTCGTAAAAATGGAAACAATAATTACTTAGCTGTTGTGGACGCTTGTCCATCTGGAATAGCAGCTGTTTTTATTATTATTATTATTATTATTATTATTATTATTATTATTATTATTATTTTGAGGGTTTTTTTTGGTGGGTGGGAAGTTTGGTTTCTTGAGATGGGATTTTTCTGTGTAGTTTTAGAGTCCGCTGTGGAACTTGCTCTGTACAGGCTGGCCTTGAACTCACAGAGATCAGCCTGCCTCTGTCTTCCAAATGCTGGGATTAAAGGCCTGCACCACCACTGCCTGGCCTGGCCTTTCAGAAGTCATTCGCTTGCACTTCCTGCTTATTCAGGTAATATTATTTTCCTTCTCAGATCTTTAATGGTGTTGAAGATTAGATAGTTACAGTTACAAATCCTCTCATGTTTAGCTAGGACATATTAGGTACAAGACTTAGACTTTCCAGGATAGAATAGCTATTGGAATAATCTCTGTGATTTGCCAATTACCTATAGCCTGGTCATTTAGTGTGTGTTTCTTGTTTGACGTTGTTCTTGTTTGATGTAGTTTCATTTTAGTTTATTATTTTATTATTATATTTGTTTATTATTATGCTATTACCTTTTCTTTCTTCTGCACACCACTTGGTAGTTGTTCTTATTGTAAATAGTTTTATGTTAGAATTAGAACCTTCTTATTTAGGAAAAGCAGGGGGAAAGCATTGTGGGATTTTGATCTGTTTAGCCAATGACTTTGAGGGCGGCAAACCCTGGTGCGTGCTCTGCCTACATGACAATTTATGAGCTGAGAAGAGAGGTCTCTCGCTCTCTTGCTCTCATGCTCACTTGGGTGGTCGGAGCAGAGCAGGCTACTTGCTGTTGGTGCTCTTTCCACATGCGCAGAACGACTAGACAAAGGAGCTAGATCAGCGGCAACTGAGCCATTCTGTATCAGAGTGTTTACCCCTATTTTATACCTAAATAAATTCTTGAGAACCTTTACCAGACTCTCCTGGATTCACGCTGTACCCAACATTCACTATCTGGTAGTGATTACTCAGTTTCTAACACTTTGAGTATCTGCTGTCAAGGTAGCCGTGCTGGCAAATGGAACACTATCATGAAAAACAGAAAAAAATCCTAGGAAAATAAGGCCTTACAGATATTTACGTAAGACATCATTTTTAAGGAAGTTCAAATTCTGTTGGCATCTGGGGCTGAATAGATCTTGGAGGGGTTGTGCATTATAGAATGGTTAAGTGACTTTGGCCTTTACCTATTGTATGTCAGTAGGATCCAGTGCCCCTCCCCCCACCACACCTGAACTTTCACTATGAAAAATGTCCAGATATCACCAAATGCTCCTAGGGTCAGGGGAGTTCCTCCACATGAAAACCAATGCAATTCTCATCAATTTTATATATTTTAATCTAAAGTACAGCTTGCATTTTGCCATATCCCTTTAATGTGAATCAGCTGTACACTGCACAGCCTTCAGAGGCTTACACTGTGACCTCTGAAAGCCATTAAGCATCACCATCTCATGGAAGGTCCTGGACTCAATTGTTAGTTCACTATGTGACTTAGAGCTGACAAAGAAATTACCTTTTTCCTCAAAAAAAACTTGGACTATAGATTTTCTTCCCATCCCATAGTTTATCTTACAAAAAAAGAAGTTTTAAGAAGCATATATTGTTAAAATTATCAAAGTATTTATGAGCTGAAGAATGTATTATTTGGGGGGAAAGACAGGACAAAATAATTGGCATAAGTATGTAGAAAACATAAAAGTTCCAATCAAAAGCGTCACAAATTATATATTAAATTATATTAAGTTATTAAGATTTCTGAAGGTTTTTGAACATCCTACCAACTTTGAACTCAGAAACTATCCTTTCAAAGCATCCATCAAAGACATATTTAAAATTTCAGTGGAGGGATGGGATTCGGTCGCTCTAAGGCAGGCAATCTCAAGACAACCAATGCATGCTTTCAGTCACAGGCATTCCTACATTCAAGCCTGCCTCTGTCTGTGCAGCTCATTTTTCTTACCTGTTACTTTTGGAATCACCTAAAATAAGTATAACCTCTCCTTCCCTTGAGACATTCTGAAATATTTGTAGCTGGCTCCCAAGTTTTCCTATAGAGTTTTCTCTTAACATCTAAACATCCTGACTCCTCCAACCCTATTTCATTACTATGTCAAAAAGCCGTGTAATCTTCCTGTAAATGCAAAGTACCATCCAGCATGGTCTTTAAAAAGACAGATAGGACTGGGGTTCTCAGCCCCAACACGTCTAGTAAGGGAAGCCCGTAGTCTATCAGCACCTCTGGGCTGTCATAATACACGCTGGGGTTTTATTCTGCCTAACATCAACACACCTACTAAATTCTTGTGTTGCTTAGAAGCAGTGTCCTGATTGCTGAGTGTGCTTTGCCTCTGTTGTTTTTTTCTCCTTTATTTTGCTTCATCTTTTGTATTTCTTCTAAGTCGACATTTTTTTTTAATACTTACTCCTTTTATTTATTTAGATACTAATCCCAGTTCCCCCTCCCCATCCCACTCCCCATCCACTTCTCAGAGAGGGTGAGCCTCCCCTGGGAAGTCAACTAAGTCTGTCCCATCACCTCACTGGGGCAGGACCAAGTCGCTACCCCATACCCACAGGATTAGGCTGAACAAGGTATCTCTCCATAGAGAATGGGCTCCACAAAGTCACTGCATGCATTGGGTTTAGATCCTGGTCCCACTGCCAGTGGATACACTAGTAAGTAGCCCAAGACACACCATTGTCATCTGCACTCAGGGGACCTAGTTCAGTCCTATGCAGGTTCCCCAGTTGTCAGTCTCAGGTCAGTGAGCTCCCACTAGCTCAGGTCAGCTGATTCGGTGGTGGCACACACATTTAATCTTAGCACTTGGGAGCAGAGGCAGGCACATCTCGATGAGCTGAGGCCAGTCTGGTTTACAAAACAAGTTCTAGGACAGCTAAGGATGCTAGGACTGCTACACAGAGAAACTCTTCCTCGAAAAAACCAAAACACAAAACAAAAACAGCTGTCAGCTGTTGGGATACTTGGCCATTAGAAAGAATGAAAAAAAGCTGAAGTTCAATAGTATATCATGTGGGAAGGGAATCATCAAGGTATCTACTTATTCCTTTTAAAATGTACTGTCTGAAGCTTTAGCTGTCAAATAATTCTCTTGCTTTTGGATTCTTTTATTGAGCCTATCAAATATTCCACTTCACATGACCATAGAATTCCTCAGGTGTACAAAAAGAAAACAGTAAAAAACAGAATAAAAACAAAAATACAATATCAGCTATGCTTCTATGTGACTAGAAGTTAAGTTTTTACTTCTGGAATTAGCTTTTACAATATCAACCTTATTCATAAATTCAACGAAAAGGGGAAAGAAATCTGGCCCAAGCCTACCTACGTTAATACACTTTGAGATCGTCAAGTTAAAAATTACAGAATGTATTAAATTATTATCCCCACCAGTCAGCCTAGGGAATGAAGTCAGTAGGAACAATACAGGCATTCAAAAGGAGACAGCCTGACAAGGCCCATGACACAGTCCCAGTCACTGCTAACACTGAGGTAAGAAATAACCCAGCTGGATCAACTATTTAAAATGATCATATGTGACCATACAGTCATCTACGTTGTATTTGCCTCATCTCTGAGCTGAATTTTCCAAGTATAATGCCAAGAACATTTTGTATTTTAAAAACAAATATATTATCACAAAATGTTCATTTATCTCTGTTTTAATGATTAAAGACTTCTTAGATACCTTGCAGACCTCACTTATCTACTGAATTCAAGGTCTTCTATCAGACCAATTTTAAGATTTCAACCACACTCATGTTCCACTAAAAACTGGAAGACTATTTCATGCTCAGGCCCCTGGGACTTCATTTATATTAAAGGGAAATGGTACTGAGCCACAGGAAAACAACAGATTTGCAATCAGATGAAGCAGGACTTGGATTCTAGACCTGAATTTTAATTGACTAATTTGTGATTATGATTCTTACTAAGCTTCAGAGTTCTTTCTGCAAACTTAACCCCCATGTCACTGCAAAAATTTAGCTATCTGTGTAAACGAAGAGGAGCAAAGGAATTATATAAACTTTACATGGTAAATGCTTTTGAATTTATGGAAAGCTATGTCCTCACTCTCATAAACGGTAAAGGGATGTTGACTAATTTCTACATTTAGATTGTAATTTCACTTGTATAGAAAATGTTTGAAACAATAACAACAAACTAGCAGTGCATACATACAGACACACACACACACATCATTCCCACAATGTGTTTTGTAGTTAATGAGTCAAAACTGAGTAGGGGAATCTCCATACGCTGTTTCTTCCTGGTGGTTTGGTTTTGTTTTTAAGATCTCTGAGGTTCATAGGTCTTGGTTGATCACTAGCAGTGTGGGGTCTTTCTCATGTGTTGGGTCTTTGTTTTCCTGGCTGTGAGTCAGCACACCATTTATGTGAGCTGGGATTGCTGACTCTATTGGTTGAGTCAATGGCACAAATAGAGTTGATAAGGTCAGGTATGAGACAGCACAATTCAGTAACAATTGACTGAATTATAATCATTTCTCTAGTCTTCCAAAAGCCCAGTTAATAGAGTTTGTTGACAGTCTAAATCAGTGTGAGGAGCAACCTCGGAAGCATTTGAGGACTTTTCCCATAGCATCTTTGCTGCCAAGAAGAGAAACGGAATCTGGAATGTGTGAACTAAGAGTGGTTCCCACGTCCAGAACCATATCTAACATGAAGCTGGAAACAATGACAGGGTGGAGCTGCTGATTAACACCGGGCTTAAAATAAAAATTGTTAAGTGGGTGCAATTTAGTATTTGTGCTCTCCTTAAAATAAATTAACTCCCTTCTACCTTTCTGTTGCTGTCTTTCACGATGCATTAAACTATTGCACTTACAAATATTGCCCTGAGTGTAACATTAACATTTAGCTTGCTTCCCCAGCAAACCCATAAGAACAGAAATTTCTTAGCTCTGAAGAACTTTCCTAGAGCCTAGAATGTCTCAATCCATGTCCTCCAGGAGCCAGATCCTGAGACATGGGTTAAGGAGTTACAATCCCAAGGCCATGAAAATGACGGAAAAGGAAATGAAAGAGAGAAGGGAGGTACTTAAAAAGGTGTCTTCATTGTATCATCAGGGACATAAGAATTTCCCCCACTGACATGTGTACTCACACACAGGCCACATAAGTGGCCCAAACAGTAACTGAATCTAAGGCATCCTTCTGGAAGTACAGAGAAATGAATTGACCCAGTCAGGCTCATCACCAGTTCCCCACTGCGGGCTACTAATTTCCTCAGTTATGATGAACAAGAGGCCAGGACTTAAAGCCATGGGTTGTGATATTTTAATCAAGGTCCAAAGTGGGGCAGCCCGAGTGGGTGAGGAGCTGACCTCGAGGCAAGGGAGGCAGCAGGAGAGCTCATAGGATTGGTTCACTCGGTTCCAGCACAGGCATCTGGGCAGCAGGTCACCTCTTAGGAAACAGAGACACGCAAAGTGGCGTTTCCAAGTTCCTTTCAGTGATTTCATCTGGGAAATGTCCTATTCGATCAAACTAAAAGATGGGCTTCTGGATTCCCAAGGACTGAGGGGGAAACATGGACAAACAGAAACAGTTCACAGGGTCTCCACAAATATGCCACATTCATGCCAAATCAGGAAAGGAAAATACAATTATTTCTTCCTCCAATATGCAACTCTATTTAAAATGGAAGATACAATATCTTGGTGTCTAATAAAAACTAAGAATGAGAGATGATAGCATTTTTAACACAGGATATAACAGTCATGCTTCAAGGCATACCCCATTCTCAAGAGTCATCAACCAACACAAATTGGACTCAATGTTTTTGGTTTTAAAGAGAGAAGAACAGGAAGTTTAGTGTTAGGATAGAGGGACAGGAATTGGGAGGAGTTGAAAGAAAAAAAGATGATCAAAATATATTGTATAAAATTACCAAGGAGTATATAAAAAAACATTGTTTTAAGAAGGAAACAGGTCACCAAGTTTAACAATAGTAAAGAAAAGACAATGTATTTCAGAGTGGAGACTTACCCAGCCTTCAAAAGTCCCAAAGTTCTTTAAATGAATTTGAGTAAACCAATTTCCCTTAACATTCATTATTATCTATAATAATAACATCTATCATTATCTTTATCAGTAAAACTGTTCATAAGGACTAAAAATATGAAGAAAGAAAAACACATTATATTAGGATTATCTTTGAAATGTAAGAAATATAGAAATAAATTATACTGGGATCCCATAGAGAGACAACGTGGTAATCTTATAAAATATAAAAAAAATCATTAAGAAGCAGAAAACTGAAATGAATCGGAGGCAGTGATGTAGAAATGAACTCCATGTGTGCTGGAGACTGTGGGCAAAGCTTTGTGGCTAGGGAAGAAATGATAAAAAGAAAAAAGTCTCATGAATCAAGGTCCCTCTTGATGTGTGTGCTGTGACTATGAAATAATTCAATTGATTTTCCCGTGTGACTTAGGAAAATAAGACTCATTAAGAAACAGCCACACCACATATTTCCAGTTGACTCTGTAATGCCTGCTCACCACATCATAAAAGACAGATTCACAATTATGAAGCTGATTAGTCTTAGAAAACCACTCAATCCATGCGTAATAGTGACAATTACTGTTTAGTAGAAATCAATAAGAAAGAATAATGGGTTGTCATTTAGTAGGCTTTTGCCTAAAAGGGGGGTGGGTGGGAGGCTTCTAACTATGTGTGCGAGCTTGTCTTGCAACACAGAGCCACTTGATCAACACAAAGCCATATTCTGGCTCTCCATTACAGACTGACTATAATTAAGCTAAAAACAAATGCAGAGTTTTCGCCCAGTTTTCTTACATAGCAGTGGTTGAAATTTTCAGCAGTATATTTTAGCAGATATAGCTGTGATTCCCATTTTCTCCACACTAAGGTATAATAGTTACTACACAACTATCAAATCCAAAGATTCTTCAAGGTAGAAACATTCTCAGGCATAAGATTGCTGCTATTTTCCGGGATGAGGTCCATGAGAAGGAAGTCGTGGAACCCAAGTTTGGGTGGGAAAAGAATCAAATAATTTTCTTCTTCAATTTGGCTTCCAGTTCTGATGGCTCTGCCTCTTCTGATTATCTTCATTTGAAGATCTCCTAACCTTCAAAGTAGCCTCAAGTTAAACTAGCATTAGGCGGCATTCATAAAAATACAATACTCCCTGGAAGTCACTTGGTCCACTTGCCTTCTGCATGTTTCCCATCAGTTCTAAGAACACTTCCAATGTGCCCAGGTGTGGCAAACTCACCACATCCTGGAGCATTCACTTCCATTTTTGTTTCCAAAGCTTCATACTGGAAGTGAATTCTTCCTGGATTAAGGTGAGATTTGTCTTCCATCGACTCAGTTCATTAGTCTAAGTCTACTCTGAACCACGTGGAGGGCACCTTTGTCAAAATTGCTTTTCAAAAGTGTTAAGTTGTATAGGCAGATTTTGGAGAGAGGGCACCAGCTTGCAAAAAAAAAAATATGTGAAGACTTATTATTAATTATGAAAACTTGCCCTTAGCTTAGGCTTGTTCCTAGCTAGTTCATATAACTTAAATTAACCCATATATTTTTTACCTACATTCTTTTACATGGCTCAGTTACCTTTACCCTGCTGTTCATCTTGTTTTCTCTCCATCTGCTGGTGACTCTGCCTTCGTCCCAGTGCTCTCTCTCTCTCTCTGCCCATCTCTCCTGCCTAGCTATTGGCTGCTCAGCCCTTCACCACACCAATCACAGCAAAGCATCTTCACCCAGTGCACAAACATTTCGCAGCAATGTTGTTCCTGGTAAACCAAGATTCACCCGTCCCAGTAAGCACCCCATTTCCTCAGTGACTTGTGTTCATGCACGTTCGATTTCTTTAGTTATCTTCAGTCTCTGGCTCCTGGGCTTTCAAGAGCACCAGTGATGACAACTCAGGTAGCTAGCTGTCCCATCCTCTTTGCTCCCAGCATCCATAGGGTGATCCTCAAACCTTCAACACCACCAAACTGCTTCAAGCCTCTCATTTCCCCCACTCTTCTTTATTGTGATAAAATAAACATAACATAAAAGTTAGAATCTTGCCTTTTTAAAGTATATTTTGTGGCAGAAAATTAATTCAAATTATTGTGAAAACTGCCCGTATCTGGAATTCTCAGTTTGCAAAACTGAAACTTTTATTCTTATCCAACAAAATCCCCTCACCCCACTCAACTCTACTATTGAGAACATCCATTCTCAATGTGTGTTGTAATTACTATTAATTGGTCTGTTGATAGGGCAGAACTTAGGTAGGCGGGGAGGACTGAACTGCATGCTGGGAGAAAGAGGGCGGAGTCAAAGGGACACCATGGAGTCCAGGTCAGAGTCAGACATGCCGAAACTCTGCCAGTAATCCACTGCCACGAGGTAATACATATATTAATGGAAATAGGTTAAATTAATATAAGAGCTAGCCAATAAGAAGATAGAGCTAATGGGAAAAGTAGTAATTTAATTAATACAGTTTCTGTGTGGTTATTTCGGGGCTGAGCAGCAGGGCAGCCAGGACAAAGAAGCAGCCTCCTTCTACAATTCTTTATGATTTTTGCCTCCATTTCCTTTTCTGCAGTATCACCCAGTGTCACAAAATACTCCTGGACTCAATTACTGGACAGTCAATTACCAGGACATATTGTGTGCCCAGTAGCTAGAGACATCATAGTCAGGGAAACAATTCATTTCTATTTCAGCCCTGTTTTTTTGTTAAATTTTTTTATTTTATTGAGCTATACATTTTTCTCTGCTCTACTTCCATCCTCTCCCATACCCTTCTACCCTCTACTATGGTCCCCATGCTCCCAATTTACTCAAGAGATCTTGTCTTTTTCTACTTTACATGTAGATTGGATCCATGTTTGTCTCTCTTAGAGTCCTCATTGCTGTCTAGGTTCTCAGGGATTGTGAATTGTAGGCTGGTTTACTTTGCTTTATGTCTAAAAGCCACTTATTATTGAGTACATATGATATTTGTCTTTCTGGGTCATGGGTTACCTTACTCAATATGAAGGTTTCTAGCTCCATCCATTTGTCTGCAAATTTGAAGATGTTATTTTCTCTTGTGTAGTATTCCACTGTGTAAATGTAACACATTTTCCTTATCCATTCTTTGGTCAAGGGGCATTTATGTTGTTTCTAGGTTCTTGCTATGACAAACAATGCTGCTATGAACATAGTTGAGCACATGTCCTTGTGGTAAAATTGAGCATCCTTTCGGTATAAACCCAAAAGTGGTATTGCTGGGTCTTAAGGAAGGTTGTTTCCTAATTTTCAGAGAAATCACCATACTGACATCCAAAGGGGCTGTATCAGTTTGCACTCCCACCAGCAAAGCAGGAATGTTCCCTTTACCCCACATCCTCTCCATGAACCTCATAGTAGAGAAGGTGGGAAATACACGTGAGCCCATTGACACAGGAGGCCACTTCCTAAATATAACCTCAATGTCACAGACACTGAGAGAACAATTAATAAATAGGACCTCCTGAAACTTTAAATCTTCTGTAAAGCAAAGGGCATGGTCAACAAGACAAAATGGCAGCATACAGAATGGGAAAAGATCTTCAACAACCCCACATCAGACAGAAGACTGATCTCCAAAATATGCAAAGAACTCAAGAAATTGGTCATCAAAAGAACAAATAATCCAATTAAATAATAGAGTACAGACCTAAACAGAGAACTCTCAACAGAAGAATCAAAAATGGATGAAAGATACTTAAGGAAACGCTCAACATCCTTAGCCATCAGAGAAAGCAAATCAAAAAACAGCTCTGAGATTCCATCCTACACCTGCAAGAATGGGCAAGATCAAGAACAACCCTGTTTTCTAAGCAGGTCGTTGTTCAAAAGGGAGTTTCTTTTTAAAGAGAATGTTTTATATTAGAATTTCATATTTATTTAAAGCTTGCAAGGCATTAAGTATTAATGATATATCCCTTCCTCACTTTTAGCTCCTTCTGATGTAACCTGGTCACATTACTGTGACATATGTACCAGAGCTATTCGAAATGCATCACTGTTGCTGTTCATATCTTTCTGTGTCTAGGTTTTTCGTCTCCTCTGCCCTGTAACAGGCCTGTCTTTCATTGGTGCTTATGACCTCATTGACACATTAAGTATCCTGTAGTTTGCCCCTCGGTTTTCCATTTGTCTGCTGTTTTTACATAGCTCAGCTGTGGTTAGAATTATTGGAGAGCATACTACAGTGTTGATCCATTCTTCACTTTATAATGCATTAGAGAATACATGGCGTCTAAATGACAGGTTTGTTGTATTAAGCTGGATTACTTGGTTAAGGTGTTCACACCAGACTTCTGCACTATACAGTCACTACATTCCCCTTTCACACTCTGTTACATGTTAGGAATTCAGAACATGCTTTAAATACATGGTGCATGGTATGCGCATGGTCAAGCTCAGCACTCTGTGGGAAATCTCCAGGATTGCCATACTGCATAACTGAATCCTAGCATCCTTAGGGCAATACCCCTCCTCATTTCTCAACCACCTCTGCCCCTGGAAAACAGCAGTCTACTCTCTGTTTCTACGGCTTCCTTTTTTTAGTTTTGTTTTTATTTTGTTTTGTTTGAGACTGGGTCATACTAATAGCCCTAGCTGACCTTAATCTGAAACTATTTCCCTTATCTCAGCTTCTGAGTTGATGAACCATCATTTCTGGTTCTGGTTTTGACTACTTTACATTACTCATAAAAACACAGCAATCCCTTTCCTGGGTGCATATGCAAATACGTGTAAATCAAGAGTTCTGTGAGGAATCTGTAGCCCCATGATCACCACAGCAGTAGTATTAGCAAAAACATGGATACAATGTCAGTGTTCATCAACATAGAAATGAGTAAAGGCAGTATGGTATATAAACGCAATAGGATATCATTCAACCTTGAAAACAAGAGAAAGCACTCCACATGTGATGTTATGCTGTTCTTTGAAAACAAGTCACTAAATCATTTCTCATTGAAAGGTGTCAAGGAATTAAGTTCCATCTCCTAGACGGAGGAGTATCTACATGCATATATTTATAATTACTCTTAAAGGAACACTGTTCTTTTAGAAAGCCTGTGTAAAATGTAGTCTCCTAGGGCCATGTTAAACAGGGGTCTGAGGTAAGGAATGATGATGTGCCCTTTACACATTCCCTGAGATAACAGCCCAGGTTGGATACCACCCCTCTACCTTCCAGTTGACCTCCATAGTTCCCAATCCTGATCAGGCATTGAGTGTCCCAAAAGCAGATCACAGTCTTACAATAGAACCATCCTCTTCTAAATATGGTACCATACACTTTCTCTGTCTCAGATGGTCAGCTTTGGAGAGAACTGTGATCCTTGCTTCTCCTTCCTTGTGTATCCGTGATCTGTCAATACAGCTGATGAATCCCTACACTGAAATATTTACAAATCTTCCTCTCTTCTCTCTATTAGGCTTTGTATCAGTAGAGTTTTCCTTTGCCTTTGACTAGTTTCTCATCTATTCTTCTGCACACTAAAGTCACTGTGTTCACTGTGCTACTGCCCTATTGAGAGCACCAAGGTAATACCTTTATCCATTATTATTATATCCCAGTGAAGACCCTCTGACATGAATTAGAAAAAAACAAAACAAAACTAAAACAAACAAACAAAAACACCCAAAGGTGTCCTTGGATATTATCGAGCTTCCATACAATAAGAACTTTGAAGGTAAAAGAATAAAGCACATTACATTTTGATTCCTACTCTCTCGGGTCTTGAATCAACTCTCTTAAATATGTCACTAAATCATAATCATTAAATTTTTAATCCTATTGATTATTAAAACATTAGTCTTTCTTTAAAATGCTATTGCTATTGAAAGATGAACCTGCTGCTGCGTCCAAGTTGTAAGCCATCTCCAAGCTTATAAAGCCTAGCAATGAGTGATTGGGGACCAGGAAAGTTGAGCGTGGTAGTATATACCTGTAACCTCACCATTCAGGAGTCTGAGGTAGGAAGATTATGAGTTCAAAGCCAGCCTGAGTTCTATAATGAGACCTTGTCTAATAAATATAAAATAAAGAAAAGAACTATGGAACACACCACTGGTCCAGACTTTTGGTTAAGGTGAGACAGTCCATCACTGAACAGTAGAGAGCGAGGCAAAAAGCAGCCTAAATCTTTTCTCAGCATTCAAACAAACTGCCAACTAAGAAACCATAGAATATTTTAAAGCTTCACTTGTCATTAAAAGAAGTGACTTTATCTGAATGACAAAATCTCTTGGCTCCAGTCCCTAGGAGCCCCATGGAGAGAACACTGCATCAAGAATTTGGTGTCCTGACTAAAGGCTTCATTTTTAGAAAGCCCTTCTTTCTGTAGTCAGTCTTTCCCTTGATACACCGCAAAATCAATTTTCTGTTCTAGGCATTTGAACATTCTCATTCTTCTGTTGCACACATAAAAATAGCAGCTATTCCTCTACCCACCTCTAAGTCTTTCCTATGTACTCTTCCACCTCTGTCATGGAAGAATTGCCACCAGTCTCTACTCCGTCAGTGCATTCTCTCAATCATTTAGCCCTTACATACTCCTTCTATGGGGATCATACTTAACCCATATTATAAAATTAGATCAGTCTATATTCTCTCATTTTTGATAAACAGTTTAACCCAGCATATTATAAAGTCCTTTTAGAAAATAATTTTTTATAAATAAATAGCTCTTATTAATTAATTGATGCCTAATAGTCACAGACATTCTTTAAAATAAGTAGGTGTACTTTCGTAAAATTATAATAACTTTAGAGCTTTTCCCATTATTATATGTTTTATAAACAACAATAGTGCTTTCTGTTGATCCCAAGTATTTTGCCATGTACAGAAGATCCTACTTTGGGGTAAATTGATAATGTTGTTAATGGTGGTTATCAACACTAAAGTCCACAAATAAATGAAATTCTGCTAGGTCACCTCACTCAGCGACCAGGCTCAGATGCCATCTTGGTAAGGAACCGTGTAGTGAAAATAAGTTTTTTAGCAAATCTAAAGACAAATACAAAGAGTTGTGGAAGAAAGTAAAGGGTTCCTACATGTTTGTTACCAAAGAGCCTTCTCACATGCAATCTCTCTCTCTCTCTCTCTCTCTCTCTCTCTCTCTCTCTCTCTCTCTCTCTCTCTCTCTCTCTCTCTCTCTCTCTCTCTCTGTGTGTGTGTGTGTGTGTGTGTGTGTGTTATAGTGTAAAATTTATACCAAACACTTTGTGACATACTATGAGAATGCTTCCTGGACTAACTCACATTCATTTGCTCAGCAAGTATTTACTGAATATTTCCTGTGTAAAAACATGATTCTAGGCACTCAGATATAAGGGTGAAGCAATCTGACAGGACCTCTGTCATGGTTATGGACAAAAACTTGCTTTCTTTCCCCCCAGAAGTAAAAGGTGTGGCAATTTCGTTCTCCTCTGCTCAAAGCACAAAATCTATCACTTTGTTTGGCTTAATGGATGAAGTGATTCTATTACTAGTTTACAAATTATATATATGAATATTTTGAAAGTTATTCAAAAAGAATAATAACACTGTTCTGGCCATTTGTTTCCCAGTTATCCTGGTAAAATATTTCCCTGTATTATTCTATGTTGTCCTCAAAATGACCCTACGTCCCTAAGTGATGATGATGATGATTTTCTTGAGTAGGTCAGAGAATGAGATGTGGAAAAGTTAAGGAATCATCTCACTGTTATAAGACAGTGATGGAGCAACTTAATATGAATGGCTGTCTAAAGAATCTGAAAATTTTCTCCTAAAATTTATGAACTAATATCTTTACCATCTTTCTGATATTTAGAAATGAATTTTGACATTGCATCATTGCCCATTCTTCCAAAATGACAGATCTATTCCATGTTAATTGAGGTGATTATTTCTGTAATTCAAAGAAAAGAGACAATCCCATTTTGACGAGATGACTTCAAATATCAAAATCGCCTTTTAAATACATTCAACTACTACAGAATGACTTTCTGTCTATGTCAATGTCACAAAGTGCTGCGAAGCTCTTAACTGCATGAATCAGGATAAGAACTGGCAGGTAAAAAAGAATCTGTGGAGACATTTAATATTCAGAGCATAGATATGCACTTCATTTTTGCAAATTTATATTATACATTTTCCTTGCAAAATCACTCAAAGTAAAATTCTCTGGGGAATTTTTATCTGTTACCTATTTCATAACTTGCAGATCAGAAACTTGACAGACAAAGGCAAAATGATTTTTTCATTAATTTATACATTCTTATTATAATCAGGAAGCCAGACTAAAAATTACAAGATAGTAAGAAGGTATTGGTCATAATGACTTCTCCTGTGATTTCATATCATAGATTATGCATATCTAGAATGGACTCTTTGGACATACTGTAGGTGTTTCACTGAATGATGAGGGTGACCCATGCAATCGCCTTGGTTCCCTTCCTATCAACTTTTGTAAATGAGGTTTTGAAGGCTGAGAAAATTTAAGGGACTGAAGCCTCAGAGTTAGTAATTCACAGCACCAGGGATTATAGTCAACAGTCTGGCTGAGTCTGCCTCCTAACTCCTCTATTAGCCCAAATCAGAGTAAACTTTTTCACCAATTTCATTAATAAGCAAGTTGATCTCATCTAGAATAGTATAAAAGAATGGCATTCCTCAATTTCCCACACGCACATGTGGGTGTCCCATGGCTGAAAAAAAGACCTGGGGAGGTGTAGGAATCATCAGATGTATTCAGGTTTATTTAATATGTGAATTCATGGTCAGTTTTTCTACTTTAATGTAGTATAATACCCCAGGCTTTTAGCATCCTATCTGTCCCTGTCTGTCACATTCAGCAATAAATGCTTATCTGCTAGCACCTAGGTACTCCTCAGTTTAAAATTCATATTCAATAAAGCCACAAACCTGGACTTGTTGCATGATCCCTGTCTCTCTATTCCTCCTATATAATGGGATTAATAATGACAATCTAGCTCCTGTATTAGGTGAATATGTTTTGTAGAATAAATAAGTCATTGGTCTTTTAGACCAGTGCCTGCCCTGTCTCTACATTACTGCTTGGCTACTACTTTTATGCTGAAGACCAAATGGGACAATAAGTACAGAGTTAATTTTATAAAGATCCCCCAAAGTCTAAAGAGCAACGATGCTGGGGTTCCATACTAAAGATCCAGCAGAGATCTAAGTACACAGCAGCATCCTGTGTCCATCAAGAGCCCAGAGGACAGACCACTAAGAAGATACTCAAGAGAAAGTCAAATCCAAGTCCACAAAATTTCTTTATTCAGTTCCAATGACAATCCTTTGGCCTTTCTCTGTTTTGGATCCATTCCTGCTCTAGACAGCTTGGACCATGAAGCTATCCAAGAAGAAAGGATAAAGGTTTGTGTACTATGTGTTTAAAACTAGGCAATTGGTAGCTTTACCATCTTAATGTGGGATTTAGAATTAGTGGCGATTTCTCCACTACAATCAAGTCCAAAAACAATAGCCTCTGAAGCAAATCTATTCCAATGTCCACAAAGGCTACCAAAAATGTTGTTTTTTTTTCCTATTGAATATCACCTAGAAACTCATGAATATAACAACTTCATACTCACTATCATAAAAAAAAAACCATTGTTTTAATCAAACAAGAGACAAATTACCCGACATCCCAAGAGCATTTTGGATGAACCACAGGAGACTGCCTCAAGACTACTGTCTTTCCCTAGCCCACATCATCATTTCTTTTTCTTTCCTTGGTGTTAGATATAAAACCCAGGGCCTCAAGTATGCTAGACACAGAGGGAGGCATGCTCCAAATCTGTCCTAGATCACAACCTGTAAGACGGGTATAGTGAGTTTGACTCTTCAACACAGAAAAGAAGAAATTATCTTACTTTATGCAAAAGAAGAACGTTTTTGTGGAAGGCTCATTCACCCCTCCAGCACCAAACCCACATAGTAAGAGATGAAGAAACATGTCCTTCAGCATCTCTGAGCTGCTGGCTTTTGTTTGCAACACAAAAATCAAAAGATTTACTTGACCTTGTTACATTTTTAAAATAAATTATTTATTTATTTTACATCCCAACAACAGATTCCCCTGTTTCCTCTTCTCCCAGTTCATTCTTCTATCCCCACTCTGTTCCCACCCTCCAATCCACCTCTACCTCCATTTCTGTTTAGGAAGGGCAGGTCTCCCATGAGTGTCAACTAAACATGGCATACCGAGTTGCAGTAAGACTAAGCACCTCACCATGTATTAAGACTGGGCAAGGCAACTTAGTATGAGGGGTAGGGTCCCAAAAGCCTATAAATGAGTTAGAGACAGTCCCAGTTCCCATTGTCAGGAGTTCCACAAGAGACCAAGCTACACAACTGTAACATATATAAAGAAAGCCTAGGGACTTGTTGCACTTTAATGGGGGCATGCTCACCAACAGCCGTGTGCATTGACCCACTCATTTAACTAATTACTTTGAATTTCTACTTTATGCCAGGCATTCTTCATGCAACCCCCTCATGAGCAAATAAGGCCAAATAATAAGCTTATAATTTTGAAAAGATGACAATGTTCTATTAGTAACCCATTCCTTTCTACAACTCATGTCACACTTTCCAACAAGAAAATTGAATGCAAACACTGGTGCGCTCACTCTGTAATTCATGCCACTAACCCTAAGTCAATAAATAACAATCTACAGATCCTTCAAAAATGTAAAGAATGAATGAAAGCATTTCATGGCCAGTTGACTTGAACAGCTGATAACCAAAGTAGGCAACTACTTAATTGATATGAATTCGATTAAATACCCCATCTCTCTCCAACCATCTAAAAACCTCTCATTATTTCTTTAAATTCTCACCACTAAAGACTCACCTATGCTACTGAGATTTTTTTTTCTTTTTCTTTTTTAAGATACAGTCATTAGCCTTGAAAACATACTCATTGCAGTTGGGTTGCCTTCCTCTTCAGTGAGACTTGTGAGCATTCTGTAACACAAAGGGCAAATCTATCTGTATGAGCAGCATAAAGAACTAGGAAATTAGCTCACTGAGTGATGAGTAAGTCCCTGGACACTTTAAGCAACTCTGCAAGTTAATTGTGTATCAAGTTCTCCATATAAACAACGAACATAGATCATCTTGACAAGAGACTGGGAACTACTTCATCTGGAGAATTTTGTGTTTGTTATATTAGGTGTCTTAAGAAAGGTGTTGGCTTCCTAATTGAATGATGATATTAAGTACTTGACAGATCAGACAACATTTGGTGTATAAACCTTAGAGGCATAAGTCAAAAACCTATTCTCTTCCTTAAAGTCTTTTATGACCTATCTTAGGAACAAGTGCTCTGTGTTGGAAAGTGTCATGCAAATACTTTCAAGCATGCAATTATATAGGCCTTTCTCATAAAATGTCATCAACCTATATCTGTGGAATGCATGACAGATAACAGGATACACTACAGATGTTACCTCATTCCCATCCTCCAAAGTTTTCACTTATGAGAAGCAATACATCATTATCAAAGTGCAATGGTGAAAGCAAACATGTTATCTGTAACCTGACGTTTGCTCATGGATTTAGATGTAATATTATTATCATTAGTTCTATTCATTCATTAGTGCACTGTAAATCCGTAAGTTTTTTATGACTTAGGAGGGACTGTCAACCACAACCATTGTTGGCATAGGATACGTTGTGGGATGTATGTTCACAGTGTCTGCCGTGAAAGCTAGCTTTTGGAATATAAGCCATTGGGAAGTGACCAATGGTCACCTGAACCAGGCTCAGGTTCCCAGGCATTTACACAGTGAGAAAATGCAAACAGGGCTTGGAGTAACAACACTACAGGCAAGAATTCAGGAACTGACTTCTTTGTCATTTAAAGAATCATACAGGACATAAATCTGACTATATCCTGTCACCTACAACTCTAAGAGTTAGGACTAATTCCACTGGGCTCATTTCTCAAACATAATGACAAGGCTGACAAGGCAGTATTCAATATCTCCACCTGAATGGTGCCCTCTCAAGCACTGGAATTAGATTTTTAGCCGTAGCTGAATTTGATAACAATTAAGAGAATACAGACAAGAAATCGAAGCCAAGGCTTCCAGTGACTCTATAAAAATGTTTTTAGGTAGGTAGTTTTCATAAAATAAAACCAACTCGATGTGTATAAAGGATATTAAGTACATATATCAATATGTATAAATACACATATAAATTTATAATATGTGTTAAATTTATTTGTATCATGTAAAACTGTTTTGTGCAATACTTCTTTTTTCTGTCTCCAAATCACTTATTTCTTAATAAAATTTGTAAAGGGAGCATCACCGAGTTTTCATATATACGAGAATGATAATCACCCTATACAGATCAATCTGCCAAGTGCCCCAAGTATCTTTAGATGCATCTATACTTAAAGCACATAGCTATTCCTAGCTGATCATATAATATTTTGTGAAGAATATGATAATAGAAACCTAACACCTCCTCATTTTACAAATGAAGAAAATTATGTCAAGAAATGTAGAACTTACAGGTATCCTAGAGTCACGGAAGAGCAGGGGTGGAACCAGCTCTCCCATCTGCTCAGCGACAGTGCTCAGTGTTCCTTTCCACTGTCATACGGGTCATGTCACATCACATCGCATTGCTCACAGTGTTTGCAAAAGTAAAATAACATATGGTTTAAATTAGGAATGGGACTTCAAGTGTATGTGTGATAGACGTAGGAATGCTTAATGGAAACAGTGATGCCAACAAATTAAATGGCACTCTGCAAGCATGTAGGGGTTCTGGAGACAGAACCCAAGCTCCTAACTCATCAATCATCAAGAAGGTTGTGTATTTAGGTTTCCCTGGCTGTACTGTAACACTGGGTTAGAAGATTTCTTTTTCCATTCTTGTCTTTTGACAGGTTAGGGGTATGAAAGAGACGATGTGACAGTAAAGAAAGAAATATCCATCAGCCCTGAAATATCATTTCTTTCCTGACTCTCCTGGCCCAGCAACATAGCTCATGTTTAACTCATACTCTTGAGACAATCAAGCTATTTAGCCCATCGTCCCTTCTCCTCCCACACTGCACCCTAATTTTATCTCCTCTGATTCATTGTTTACATCCTCCATTCATGAGTTGTAACCGAGTCTGTTTAATTGCCTATTGATTTCTGATCAAATAGTTTAATATGACTTGTCTTTTTGGTTCTTCATAAGGCTATGAAGAAGGTTATGAAGAAGGTTATGAAGGTTACATTTTCTCTTCTTTTTTCCAGTAGAGAATTACCACCAAATTAACATCCCATTGCTAAATGCTTTTGCCTTGCCCACGCTTACCCTGTCTGCCTCTCTTTTTCTCAGATTCTCCCAGTACCCACACATATCTTCCATGCAGCTCGTGTCACCATTCCACATTCACCATGGAGCTCTTCCATCGCTGCTTATCTGAACGTTTCCCCACTTGTTCTGTATCATCAGTGTGGTGTTCCCAACTCAACGTAAGTGTGAGAACCACATCGAAGAATCTTTGAACATTCTTCTGCCCAGTTCTTATACACGTTAGCATTCTGTTCACTCTAGCAAGATGAAGACCTTGACTATGGGACAGTCCAGACAAGAGAGAGGATGAGAGAGAACCTGTTGCATCCAAGTGATACTGATCATTGCATCAGGGCTCCCTCTGGACTTTCATCTCAAGCCTCTTGGTCCACATCACTCCACACTGGGTTACTATGAACGGCTTCTACAGCAGGCTCAGCCAACCCTTCTTCTCTAACCTGGGTCCTACATCCAATCCACATGCCACCAGGTTGACATTCTGGAGACACAGTCAAAAGAAATTTTCACTTATAATCCAACTGTTTTTCCACCCTGAGAGACAATCGCATCCCTTTGGACAGGCAGAAGCCTCTTTTCAGGTTTGGAAGGAGATTTAATAACACGATGACCCATAGAAGACCCCTCCAAATGTCTCAGTCTTCCTTAGACTCCACCTAAGGCTAGCAAATATCACTAGTACCCATGTTTTTCTAGCACCCATGCCCTGCTAGCACCCTCAGGGACCTCAAAGTAGAGGTCTTAAGATGGCTGGACTTTTCACCAGACTATCTTTCTGTCCTCAGAGAGCAGAGAGCAAGGTGCCACCCGAAGCTCCCGCTCTCTTTCCTGAGCTCTGGCTCCCAGGAACCTGTCTTTCCTCTCTTCCCTCCTTCAGAAATCAGAGCCAGGAGTTCTCAACCAGCAGACCTTAACTTTCCAAAAGAAGAGAAATATTTTCTTCTGTGACTTCTTAAAATAGGAGACAACAGGTCCCAAGTGAGGCAGTTTGATATATTTTTTCTTTATTTTAAATTTATCTTTGCTTATTTAGTCGTGAGTGGAAGAATCACAGAACTGTCTCAGAAGAGACCACTCCCCGCTTCAGCTTCTCCCTAACGGAACAATAAAGAAAAAAGACAAAGAGGAAAGGGGTGTGTGTGGAGAGGGGGTAATTCCTCCTAGGCCACTGATAGTTTCAACAGCCGTCCTGGAAAACACACACACGCACACATGCATACACACATGCACATAAAGGCATATTTCTCCCTCACCCTTGTATGAAAGGAGTTCCTTCCTCTGCCTCCTGCTGGTATCCTCAGTGTAGACTCCCTTGCTCCTACCTCACCCACCTACTATACACCTCCAGGATCCCCGCCGAGACCTCCCCCGGGTTCTCCTCCTGGCACACTGAACGGGCAGTGCCACCTGAGCACAAACCAGCAGCTTAGCCCACAGAGTCTCTTCTGCCCTGGGGCCTCACACACACAATCGGGGAAGCCTCCAGCAGGTGCAAGCCAGAGGCGGGATCTTAACTTAGCTGCCTCCCTTTTCTGATCAAGGTTATCAAGACTTGTCTTTCCTCCTGATCTGCAGCTCCCGGAATGGACACTTACCCAGGGCAAGGGCCAGGAGCAGCGGCAGGGAGCTGACGCCGCTGCCCGGGGCGGCCAGGTCCATCAACCGTGCTGTGCGGGGCAGGGCAGCCCCTGGAAGAGCCTCCCTGCTCCTTCTTCGTGCCCTTCCCGGGGCCCCGGCACCGAGAGGGTGCTTGGAAACTAATCCCTGAGCCAGGAGGAAGCGAAACTACACAGCAGGCAGCCTGGCTACAGGGCAGGGAAACACCCGGGGCGGGCAGCCAGCGGGCTCCAGTGTCGCCCAGCCCTGGGAGTCTCCTATTTATCCTGGAGCCTTCGGCACACACCCCCGGAGAGGCGCACCACTTGGTGCTGGTAGCCTGCACGCTGCTCCCACCCTGCTGCCCCACACCCCATACCCACACCCAAGGACATACTCAGATGGCCATGGGGCCAGCTCACCCACTCCCCCTGCTGGGTCTCACCTGATTCTTTCTTTCTCTCACCCCTGGGGAAGTAAGCAAGGTAAAGTGAACCCAGAAGAGTGACAGAAAATGACCCGCTGCCAGCCCGTGCCTCAACTCCTTCACTGAACCCTCTGAGGGAAAAATCAGAGCCAAACACTTGTGAAACTCTCCATCTGGCTACGAGACCTGAGCCAAGTTCCCTGAAGAAACTCAGGCATTTTGACAGTTGACACAGGCAGGCGATTTCTCCAGATCCATAGCTGTCTTAAAGGAGGCAGGTCAGTTTTCAGTGTCTTCTATCAATTTATTAACTTTTATGAATTTCTTAACGAGCTCTTCGGTAAGATTTTAGCTCACCAGAATCTCCTTTCGAAGCTGCGGTGGGGCACATCTGTGATCCCAGCCTTTAGGGCTGAAGTAGGAGGAATAGCAAGTTGTCAGGATCAGCCTGGCTCACATAGCATTATTTTAGCTCCGAAGCTAACTTAACGAATCCACTAAGTACACAGATAAATGAAAGAACTTGATTCATGGTTTATTTATAATATTTTATTATATTTCATTTATTTACCCTCTTAATTCTAGTTGGATCTTTCCAAATAGACTTTTTTCTTGTCTTGCCAAGCCCTTGTTCCTACTTCAACATGCCTGGTTATGGGAAGTTGTTATGCACAAAGCTGTTTTCTGGAGCCCAAAAACATGCTCAATAGCCTTCAAAGAGGGAAAAAAGCTTCCAGTTTTACCTTCTATTATAAACCTATTTGTCTCTGAAATGGCCAAAGGGTTTTGGTCTTGTGTACTGACTTATTGATCTTGTAAAAGCAATACATAGAAGCTTCCCATGTTCAAAACTTGTATTTCTGATATTTCTGACATACAACAAATACCTTTTACGTATGAAATGTAAGTCAAGCATCTGCCCCCCCTTTCCCATCCCATTTTGTTGCTAAACCAATCCTAATTATTTTAGCCTTAGGCAACTAATGTATCTCGAAGAATGAAAATTGGTCCTTTGGTTTTTAAATCCATCCATTCCAGTTTGCCCCTTAGAGCCCTGGGAAAGAGGGCTTACTGAGACAGAGGGTGGGGTCTAGAACATCTCAGGACCGGGGGATAGAAGGGATGCAGATGGAGGAAACCAGTGGGCTCTAGAATCACTGCCATTGGCTCAGCACTTCTCTGTCCTTTTTCTTTTTTTTCTCTCATTTTTTTATTAAAAATTTCCATCTCCTCCCCTCCTCCTCCTCCTTCCCTCCCCTCCCTTCCACCCATACCCCCACTCCCTCCCTCTCCAAACCAAAGAGCCATCAGGGTTCCCTTGACTATGTTAAGTTCAAGGTCCTCCCAACTCCCCCTAAGTCCAGGAAGGTGAGCAACCAAACTGACAAGGCTCACAGTGAGCCCGTCCATGCTGTAGAGTTCAAGCTCATCGCCATTGTCCTTGGTTTCTCAGTCCTCCTCCACCGTCAGCCACATTCAGAGAGTCCGGTTTGGTCCCCTCTTCCATCAGTCCCATTCCAACTGGACTTGGTGGTCTCCCGTTAGATCTGTCCCACCGTCTCAATGGGTGAACGCACCCCTCATGGTCCTGACTTCCTTGCTCATGATCTCCCTCCTTTTGCTCCTCATCAGGACCTGGGAGCTCAGTCCGGTGCTCCTATGTGGGGCTCTGTCATTTTCTCCATCCAACGCCAGGTGAAGGTTCTATGGTGATATGCAAGATATTCATGAGTATGGCAATAGGATCTGGACATTTCTGGCACCCTCTCCTCAGCTGCCCAAGGAACTAGCTGGGGGCATCTTCCTGAACACCTGGGAACCCCTCTAGAGTCAAGTCTCTGCCAACCCTAGAATGGCTCCCTTAATTAAGATATATAAATTCCTTGTTCCCATATCCACCCTTCCTATATCCCAACCATCCTATTCCCCCAAGCTCTTCCCATCCTCCACTTCACATTTTTCTGTTCCCATCCCCCCATCCTCCCATCCCCCCCACCCCACCCCACCTGTCAGATTGGCTAAAATCAAAAACACCAATGATAGCCTTTGCTGGAGAGGTTGTGGAGTAAGGGGTACACTCATCCATTGCTGGTGGGAATGCAAATTTGTGCAACCGCTTTGGAAAGCAGTGTGGAGGTTTCTCAGGAAATTTGGGATCAACCTACCCCAGTACCCAGCAATCCCACTGTTGGGAATTTACCCAAGAGATGCCCAATCATATTACAAAAGCAATTGTTCAACTATGTTTATAGCAGCATTATTTGTAATAGCCAGAACCTGGAAACAACCTAGATGCCCTTCAGTGGAAGAATGGATGAAGAAAGTGTGGAATATATACATATTAGAGTACTACTCGGCGGTAAAAAACAATGACATCTTGAATTTTGCATGCAAATAGATGGAAATAGAAAACACCATCCTGAGTGAGGTAACCCAGGCCCAAAAAGATGAACATGGGATGTACTCACTCATAATTGGTTTCTAGCCATAAATAAAGGACATCGAGCCTATAATTCGTAAAAAATCCTAGAGAAGTTAATAAGAAGGTGAATCCAAAGAAAAACATATAGTTATCCTCTTGGATATTGGAAGTAGACAAGATTGCCGGACAAAAAAATGTCCTTTTTCTTTCTGGCATCTTCTCCCTCTCTTATACCAAGGCACTCCCTGAGATGGCACCATAGTCAACACCTGTCCTCTTACCTCCTACAGACTGCTACAGTCCTCTTGTCCTATCCAGTATCTGTAAATGTGAATTATAAAAAGAAAGAAGAAAGGAAGGGAGGGAAGGAGAAAGGAAGGAAGGAAGGAAGGAAGGAAGGAAGGAAGGAAGGAAGGAAGAAAGGAAGGAAGGACACCTAAGCAAAGTGCACCATATGTTTACTGAGAATTATAAAGGGCCAGGACATGATATATATATTTAGCAATCCTGACATTCAAATGGTAAATTAACTTTTTCAGGTCACTAGAGGATGAAATAGTCTAATTTAATAAACTAACTAGTCCAGATAAATTAGTATCTTTTTATGAAAGCTTTATTTACTGACAGAAATAAAATAAGTGCTCCCAAGAATATGTCCTCTAGATTTCCAGGCATCAGAGAGGCAGTCTCTTCAAGGTCAAGAGAATCTCTCTTCCTCCTCTACTCTCTTTCTTCTCCTTCTTCTTCCCTCCCCTCTCTCATTCTCTTCTTCCCTTTCTCCTTCTTCTTTATCTCCCCACTTCCCAAAACTCTGCTTATTTAAGGAGGAATTTAAATCTGAAATCCAAACTTTAATTTTGGGCAGCTAGAGGTTTAGCTTTGATCTTCTTGTGTTCTTATTCTTGTTACTAAGGTTGTGTCTCAAGGTCTTCGGAGAGTATGCTGGGCTATAACCAAAGGGGAATAACTCACTGTGGCACAGGAGTCACAAAACAGAACTTACGTCCACTGAGCTAGACATTATTAGAATGAGGTCATCCTTGTGCCAGGATTAGTCAAGCATAACCAGCACTCCCAAATCTGGTATGAGGCTCAAGAAGATTCTTGTGAAGGGCCTATAAGCATCAGCCTTGTCTACTTCCCACACAGAGGAGCCTCCATCAGGAACATTCCTCCCCCTCCTCTGGACAAGACAAAGTGAGCCACAACACATAAACAGACACACATGATGATGCAAGGAAGATTCCAGAACGCTTTTATTCTGGGTCAAGATAGTTTCAAAATTTTGGCTGTAGACTATAGATTTAGTAGTTTGGGGAGGTTTTGGAGTGACTATCAGTATAGCTTAATTCAACAAGAGTAGCAAATGAACATTTTTATAATACATTACTTTGATATAATGATGAAACAATTTTTTATAAAATATTGAGTTACTGTCTAATAAAACGCTGATTAAATGTCATTGCTCAGATTTTCTATTTACTTGGTTGTGTTTTACAGTCAAATTATTCTGTGGAGGACAGCCATTTTGCTTTGCCTGTCTTGCCCATTTTTAGGTTTGGGAAACTTTTCTGTTCAGTGTCTTGGGTAATCTACCTTTTTATAAAATGCTTATTTGGCTCACTATCTTTTCTAAAGAACAGACTTGAGATTTGAGCAGATCTCAACATATTCACCCATGGAATGTTAATTCTGATCATTTGGGTTCACTGTTATCTTTTCCTTTAGTCAAAGGATTCATGCTATAAAAATAAAAATCATCTGTTTAAAAAGGAAAGGGCAAATAAGCAGGTACCTGAGGAGCATGACTTTCAGTTTCCTCTGTGACAAGGCCCTAGCATCCCTCACTAATATGCTTGCTACCATGGTTTGTTTTCATGTCTTCCCTCGGGGGCCAGGCTCCCGTCAGTGCAGACACTCCTGGGGTGTGATAATAGGGGTGGGATACTATGAGACACTGGTTTAGGACTCTGTTCACCCAGAGCTGGATCACCAAATGGATGAATCACAAAACCTTCACTCCTCCAAGCCTCAGTTTCCCCAGCTACAGACTGTAAAAGTAACTGCTATAGTGTTTATGGCACACAATGATAGATACCTCTAAGGCCAAAATCTGGTGCATTAGAAATTAGCCAATGAGTTACAACTGTTAAGCTATTAAACTTTAGAAGAGCCATAGAGAAAGCTAAGGGGAATGGTTTTCTTACTAATAGCTGAGCTGGAGTGAAAGAAATAGCAGAGTAACGGCTATGCTGAGATAGTTCCCCAAGTTGAGATTCTTTGGATCTGGGGTACCATTATGCCTCCTCATACTCCCTTGGTTCTCTGGGCCTCTTCTCCATACCTTCCCATCCGTCCATCCATCCTCCTTCAGTTCTCCTTATTAGGAAATGTAGCCCATGACCTAGCATACAATATTTTACTAAGCAGTGTCTTAGTTACCTTTCTATTACCATAAGTGAATACCATAGACTTGATAACATATGAAGAATGGAATTTTATTTATTTATTTCATAGTTCTGATAACTATGGTATCCAAGAGTATAACAGCAGTACATGATGAAGGCCTTCTTCATAAGATGTTAGGAAGCATCAAGTGGCAAGACAGAGAATTACTGCTTGGACCTCATTTTCTATATACAAAGCCACAGATATTATTGTGGCCTCATGGAACCTTAATCACTACTCAAGAGCCCCACCTTAACTTATAATTAACATAACTAACTTTTTAAAACATGAACTTCTGTTTAAAAACATTCAAATCACAGAATTATTCCCCTGGCCCTGCAATGAAAGAAATAAGTCTATTCAACCTCAGAAGTCTCAAATTCTTAATTCATTCCAACACTAGTTGAAAAGTCTAAAATCTAGAGTCTCATTTGACTTAGATGTGAGATTCAAGGCTCGATTAACCCTGGGTCAGATCGCGCCAGCTCTGAGCCCATGAAATCAAGAGAAGTAATGTCCTTCAAAATACAGCAGTGAGACAGCCTCACTCCAAAATGAGGAAAAGGGAGCAATAAGGCCCAGGAGCTCCAAAACCCAGCAGAGAAAACAACATTGTCTCAAAGATCAGTCTCATTTGACTCCATGCCCCACACATATATCTCTGTGGCCTTCTTGGGTTTACCCCATGCTTCAGCTCACTTAAGATGGAGCTTGCTGTCTGAAACTTCTCCAAAACTATCATTGTATCTCTGTAATCCTCGATTCTCAGAGACAGCTCCATGTTCCAGGAGGCACTTGCCCCTAGAGAAGGTTTCCTGCAGAGGCTCAACCTTATATCAAGGTTGTGCCTGAGGCTCTCGGCATCTGGGACTCTGGCCAACTGAGCCATCATGATATCTTTTGAAATATATGTAGAGGAAGGCCAAGCCTCACCCTCTTGTAATCATCAGGCCTGCAGAATACCACACCATCTACGTGGGACTCCCTTCCAGAGTAGGGGATGGAATTTCACTTCAGGTCATTTGACCAACATCTAGAGCAGAAATGACAGAAGCATTGGAGTAGCAAAGATCTAAGGCTTTTATGTGAATGGGTTCATGTAGAGTGCTCTGGGCTGGAGCCTTGAAGATATTCTCTCCCCTCCCCAGTCTGTGGTGATAAGGACACACTTGACGGTCTCTGAAATTTAAACAGAGACTAGACTTTTATTCCAGCTGCTCAGACTCAATAATCACAAGAAACTATATTAATTACACCACATTTTGGTCAATGACTCAGGCGTATTCTTAGCTCTTACATCTTAAATTAACACCATTTCTCATTAGTCTGTTGTATAAAACCACAAGGCTGTGGCTTACTGGTAAGGTTCTGGTGCCCTTCTCATTGAGCAGCTGCATGGCATACTCTCTGACTCCACCTACTCTTTCTTCTGTATCTCTGTTGGATTTCCCACCTGGGTGTACTCTGCTAAGCCATTGGCTGAAAACAGCTTTAATTCATCAACCAATAAAAGCAACACCATAACAGAAGGACATTCACATCACTGAAATGCTTAACAAGTCTTCTAATATTCTTGATCCCTTCTATCCATACTAATCTCCAAAAACAAGAGGTCACCCAGAGTCACCCTTGGCTTTCATTCCTCACAGTGTTTCTTTATTTCTGGCCACATAGCCAGGCTAAGGATTTTCCAAATCTTTTTGTTCTCTTTCCTTTTTTTTTTTTTTACAATAAATTCATCTTTTTTTTTCTCATGGTTTATTTTTTTTATATTTAAAAATTTCCATCTCCTTCCCTCCTCCTCCCCCCTCCCTCCCCTCCTTCTCCCCCTTCTCTCCCCTCCTTCTCCCCCTTCCCTCCCCTCCCCTCCACCCATACCTCCCCTCCCTCCCTCTCAAGGCCAAGGAGCCATCAGGGTTCCCCACTCTATGCTAAGACCAAGGTCCTCCCAACTCCCCCCAGGTCCAGGAAGGTGATCGACCAAGCTGAGAAGGCTCCCACAGAGCCCGTCCATGAAGAACAATCAGAGCCCAGAGCCATTGTCCTTTGCTTCTCAGTCAGCCCCCGCTGTTGGCCACACTCAGAGAGACGGGTTTGGTCGCATGATCGATCAGTCCCATTCCAACTGGAGTTGGTGATCTCCCATTAGTTCTGTCCCACCGTCTCCATGAGTGAACGCACCCCTCTCATTCCTGACTTTCTCCCTCATGTTCTCGGCTCCTTCTGCTCCCTCATCGGGACCTTGGGAGCTCAGTCCTGGATGAAGAAACTGTGGAATATATACATGCTAGAATACTACTCAGCGGTAAAAACAATGACATCTTGAATTTTGCAGGCAAATGGATGGAAATAGAAAAACACTATTCTGAGTGAGGTAACCCAGACCCATAAAGATGAACATGGGATGTACTCCACTCATATTCGGTTTCTAGCCATGATTAAAGGACATCGAGCCTATAAGTTTGGATCCTTGAGAAGATAATAAGAAGGTGAACTCCCAAAAAGATATAGTAATCTCCTGGTATTGGAAGTAGACACGATCGCCAGGCAAAATTGGGAACTTGAGGGTTGGGCAAGACTGGGCCAAGGGAAGATGGGGAGAGAAAAGTGTGAAGGGGAGAGCGGGGGGAGCTCGGAGGAATGGGGTGCTTGGGATATAGGAAGGGTGGATATGAGAGCAGGGAAGCATATATCTTAATAAATTCATCTTTAAGTTATCTCTTTGCCCTCTCATTTTTCCTTTAAGGCATTAAAAGCAACTATACCATAGCCTGAGTGCTTTGCTGCTCAGAATTCCCCCTGTACCAGATATTCTATCTATTGCTCTAAAGCCCTTCATTGCACAATGTCCAAGGGCTCAGACACAGTACAGTCACATTCTTTGAAACTTTATAACAAAGTGGACTTTAATCTAATACTTTGTATTCAGTTTCCATTTGAGATCTCATCAGAACCTTCTTTGTTATCTGTATTGCTATCCTCTGAGAAGGTCCAAGTTCTTCATAAAGTCTAAAGAGTCTCATCATAACCCTCTTCTGTCCACAACTCCTCCAATATCTATCCACGGCCCAGTTTCAAAGTCAATGAGAGACAGCAATATGAACAGAATTCTAAAGCCCCCAAAGCTTTATATGAGCATCCCCCATCTTCCCACAGCTTCTTGGAGGGGGAAAATAAATGAAAGGAAAGAGAAGGAGAAAGTGGAAGAGATAGAGAGTTTTGAATTTTTAACAACTTTGCAAAAGATATTTCTTGGGAGAAGAGTGGAATTTTAAAAATTAAAGGAATGGAAAGAAATGTGCTCTTTAAATTTGCAGTATGGTCATGTCTTAGTCTTCACTTGTTTCCAGGTGAAGCCATCAATATTCTAAATCTGATGTCTGATCTCAATTGTCAACCTGACACTATCTAGAATCCCTAAGGATATCCCTAAGAAGATCTCTAGATCCTAGATTCTAGAACCCTAGGCATGCGAGTGAGGGATTATGTTGATTAGGCTAATTGGGGTGAGGTGGTCTACCCATGTATGGCACCATTCCCTGGCTGGGGTCTTTGGCTGTATAAAAGAGGAGCACACACATGTCCACCCACCCTCTGCTTCTGCACTGTAGATGTGATGTGACCAGCTTCCTCAGTTACCTGCTGGCTTGACTCTCCTGCCATGGTGAACTGCACTCTGAGTTGTGAGCCAAAATAACCCTGTCTCCCTTCAGTTGCTGTTGCTAGTATTGTATCTCAGCAACAGAGGAAACCAAGACATCTACTTCAGCTTCGGTGAAATTATGATTCTCCCCAAGAATTTGTTTCTGACTTAGTCTAACTATTTTTAGCCTTTAAGCTTTTCCCTCAGAAGATAACGTGTTCCTTCAGTGATATCTTTAGGCTGATTTATTATTTTTATGGAATGTTGATTTAGTCTGGATCTATTTATCTACCATCTGTCTATAGATACAATGTCATAGCTACTAAAACTGATGCACAATATTCATAAATTAGTTTGACATGCTATTCCTGGGATGACTGGCAGGGTTCAAATCTCAGTACCTCCATGGCAGGTCACAATTGTGTATAACTTCATTTCCAGGGAATCTGGCATCTTCTTCTGGACTCCATGGCACCCTACATACATGTGGTATACATACACAGTGCAAGCAAAAACACAGACATGAAATAAAAATCAATAAATCTTTTTATTTATTGATGTGATGCCTATAGAAACTTCTTATATTTCATCTCTATCTCTAAAGCATATTAAAAGTTCCTACTGATGTTTCCACTAATAACTATAAACAACTTTTAATAACCTCATTCTTGGGATTAGCACATAATGATTAGTTACATAAAGCTATTGTTAAATAGCTTGTAATCTGCAATGCAAAGGAAGTACAAACTAAAAAAAAAAACAAGAAGTACGAACTAAATGAAATGAGGCCACAGTTATCTTACGTATCAATCATCAATCTGATTGGATTGAGAATCAATTAAGAGGCCTTCTTGGTTGTCTGAAAAGGTATTTCCAGGAAGGACTGAGTAAAGGGGCAGAGTCACTGAAAAAGCCTGCCCATCAGTGGGTAGCACCTGCCAGCTGTGGCCCAGAGTTAAAGATGCCCAAAGAAAGCCTGTGCTTCCTGCTTCCCCCTCTTTGCTGTTTGCTGGTAGCCATTGCCGTCAGAGCCCATCTTCAGTCTAACAGTGTGGACTACCAACTGCTTCAGGATTTTCCCCCAGGCCTTCTTGCCAGAATGGGATTGCTGAGACATTCAGCCTCCTGGACAGAGAACTACCAGGTTCTTGGTGACTTCAATGTGCAACAGCTGTTGTTGGATTATCCAGTGTTGTAGTGAGGAGCTGAGGGCTGCGTTCCTGCCACCCTGCTCCTGATCGCCGGCTAGCTTATGCCCCGAAATAACAACACACAAATTGTATTCTTTTAAACACTGCCTGGCCCATTAATTTCAGACTCTTATTCACATCTTGCTTTAACCCATTTCTAATAATCTGTGTAGCACCACAAAGTGGTGCCTTACCAGGAAGTTTCTAGCGTACATCCATCTTGGGCTGGAGCTTCATTGCGTCTGGCCTCTCTCTCAGGAGAGGCACGGCGGTCTGACTAACTTAGGAGAGGCGTGGCATCTGACTGATCCTTCTACCTCACTTCCTCTTCCTGTTCTGTCTACTCCACCCACCTAAGGGGCGGTCTATCAAATGGGCCAGGCAGTTTCTTTATTAGCCAATGAAATCAACTCAAACAGAAGACTCTCCCACATCATTTCCCCTTTTTCTGTTTAAACAATAAAAAGAAAGGCTTTAACTTTAACATAGTAAAATTACATATAACAAAATAGTTATCAAGTAAGAATTAGTACAATACTTATATCCATTTTATCTTTTATTCATAACAAGGAAACTTTAACTATCTATCCATTCTTCAACTCCATCAAAGACTCCAGAAGGATATATATTACCTAAGTAAATAAGAAGTAAGCAACTTACAAAAATTCTAGAAATGAAAGAGACATCTCGCTGCCTGGACAGTCACCCAAAGTTTCCTCTGTACCGTTGGGGCATCCATCTTCGGCCTTCAGGCCCATAGTTTCCAGCAGACATTTCCATGAAGCAGGAAATTTCAAAGTCAGTTCAGTCAGTATCTGCTGTGTCCTGCAGAATGTCTCGCAGGACTCTTTCATGAATCAGGAATCCCAAAGAATCATCTCACCTTTAGGCAAGTTCAGCAGTCCTCTCTCTGTGGGTTCTTTGTGTCCAGTTTCAGCAACGTCCAGGCAAGAGCAGTTCTTGCCCAAATGGCTGTCAAACTCCATAAGGATCCTCTTCGATGGCCCATTTTCCTCTTGAAGTAGCTAGTGCTGCCAGGAGCAGATATGTCTCATTGTCATGAAAAGCGTAAGGTTATTAAAAAACATTTAGTGGAATATTCTGTAGTCTTTGAAAGATATTAGGACTGCCTATCTAACTAAAAATATATCTCTATATATCTAGAAAATCTAACATGACTACAAGTTTGACTATTACTGATGACTATCCATTAACAACCTATATACATTACATTTTTAAATGAACTACAAAATCATAATACCTTAATCAAGATCAGAAATACATATACATATAACAAAATTGACCTTAAATTTTAAATCACTAAAGGCAAAAATCCATATCAATTGCAAATTACTCATCTCCATATCATATCCCCCTTTAAATGTAAAAGAACACTTATAAACAATATTTTGGGAACATGGGCGCAGTTATTTCTCTCCCCAAACTGCTCCTGCTGAATGGGGACGCTGTTAATTCAATTTCTTTCATGAGGTATACCTGTGTGCCAGGTTCATCTCAGTCATCAGTTGGGTGAGGTATGTGAAGTAATTTTCTGAAGTGGTCACAGCAAACCTTTCAGGAAGGTCCGTGGTCTATCATTACCCATATTGGGATAGAATGCCAATCCACTACGGTTCTTCAACTTTTCTGTAAAAACCAAGGAAGATCCTTCTTCCAACAGCTATTCAATTCTCTTAGATCCTAAATCTGAAGGTCAACGGTTAATTTTCAAAATATCTCTATGTTGTATTTAGTTTCCAGCAGCATTTACAACCCAAATATCTTTTAGCAGCTATTGCTTTCTTCCTCAGCATTCAAACAATTCAAAGAGAGTCATAATAGCTATTACATGTAATCAAGATTTCTCTGTGTATTTTCACATTCTTATACGACTTTATTTTAACCTCTATTTCTTTTATTTTTACTTTTAGTTCTTTGAGACAGGTTCTCTGTATATCTTTGTCCTGGAATAACTTTTTGGACCAGGCTGTCATTGAACTCACAGAGATCCACTGTCTCTGCTTCCCAAGTGCTGGGATTAAAGGTGTGTGCTACAACACCTTGAACTCACAGAGATCTTTCTGTATCTGCCTCCTAAGCATTCGGATTAAAGGTGTGTCCTGACACACCTTGAAGTCACAGAGGTCAATCTACCTCTGCCTCCCAAGTGTTGGGATTAAAGGTGTGTACCACCACAACAAACTACTTCCTTTTTCTTTCTTTCTCTTTTTTAAACTGTAAGAACTTTAACTTTTAGCCTACTTGTATTTTTAACTCACTGTAAACCATTTAGAGGTTTTCTTTGTCTTTGAATCTCTCTTTACTGTATATCTCTCTTTTTCTGACCACACTGGTCTTTAATTTACCAAGCAATATAGGTAGGATTAAAGCCATGACTTTGGGGGCTGGATCCAGCCCATTCCTTAGCTTTCTAGCCTCATGGCAGAGGTACTGGCTGTAGCCATGTTTATCACCACAACTCTGTGTCGGTTCAAGGTCCCTGCCAGCAAGCAAGCTGCAACAATGTCAAACAATAATCAAAAGCTCCATAGTCAAGACTGCCTGCTTGAAAGAGTCAGAGTTTGCCATGGCAGGACGGTCCAGAAAGCCAGCATTTTAAAACAGCACAGCTTTTTTTTTTTTTTTCTGCTATGGCTGAAAACCGAAAAACACACGTTCAGACCCAAGAAATTGCTGCTACCAAGAAGCCATGCTTTGCTCTATTCTTTCCCAAGCTTTCTCAGGTTTTCTGTGGATTCAGTTATCCACGTTGGCGCCATTCTGTAGTGAGGAGCTGAGGGCTGCGTTCCTGCCACCCTGCTCCTGATCGCCGGCTAGCTTATGCCCCGAAATAACAACACACAAATTGTATTCTTTTAAACACTGCCTGGCCCATTAATTTCAGACTCTTATTCACATCTTGCTTTAACCCATTTCTAATAATCTGTGTAGCACCACAAAGTGGTGGCCTTACCAGTAGATTCTAGCGTACGTCCATCTTGGGCTGGAGCTTCATCGCATTCTGGCCTCTCTCTCAGGAGAGGCCACGGCAGTCTGCCTAACTTAAGAGAGGCGTGGCATCTGACTGATCCTTCTACCTCACTTTCCTCTTCCTGTTCTGTCTACTCCACCCACCTAAGGGGCGGGTCTATCAAATGGGCCAGGCAGTTTCTTTATTAGCCAATGAAATCAACTCAAACAGAAGACTCTCCCACATCACAGTGTGTAGCATGTAATAAATCTCCTTTCATAGCACACATCCATTGGTCTGTTCCTCTTGACTAATACACCCTCTAAATTGGTTATGCACAGTTTGAAGCCCCCTTTCTTTATTCAGTATTCCACAAACATATAGTTGTCATGTCACCCCCAAGTAACTTCTTGGCAATAACGTGTTTCCACTAGTCCAATTAAAACATGACCAAATGACTTGAGTAGACATCCCCCCCAAAAAAAGAAATACAAATAGTCAATAATATATAACAATGTTCAATACAATTAGCTACCAAAACAATAGAAAGCAAAACCACAATTAGGTATCATCTTACCCTAGTTGGGATAGTTACTACAAAAAAAAAACCTGCAAAAATACAAAATTACAAATTTTGGTGAGGCTGAACAGATAAAGAAACCTTCATAGTCACTGGTGAGTATGGGCATTTAGTCCAGTCACCATAGAAATTAGTGTGGCTCTCCTCCTTCATCTCTAAGTATTCTGCAGAGCAGGCTGCCACTTTGACTCCATAATTTCAGAGATAAAAGAGCCACACCCCATGAGATTTGTTGAAATCTCCTTTGACTTACTAAGAGTCTTTATTAAGTAAAGTTCCCTAAGACACTGTACAAAGACTAGAAGTTGTTAGCTAAGAAAGCCAACTGGCTAAAGCATCAATGGCCTTCGGCATCTCAATGTGGATAATCACACAGTCCTAAGCTGCTGCTAGACTCTAAAGACTATTTCCTGGCTAGGAAAGAATATCAAGCTTCCCTTGGGCTTTAAGCTGTGGAATCAAACAGCAATGTTCAGAAGATAACTACATACATGACATGAGCAGCCTGTATGCAGGGTGGTGAAAACACACACTCCAATTATGGAAGCCTCCAGGTCCTGATCCACTTCTCTTACCAGCCTGAGTTGGAATGCAGGATTTCTACATAGGTGATAGGAGATGCTATCAATCTGACTATAATCAAACAGTATTTAATGCTCTTAAAAATACCGGGCCAGGGCCATTAAGATGGCTCTGTGGGTAAGGTACTTATTGTCAAGCCTGAGCACCTGAGTTCAATCACCAGAACACACATGGTAGCAGGAACAAATCAGCTACAAATTGCTCTTGGACCTCCATAAACTCAATGTGGCATGCGCCTACACACACAGCCTAAAGATTGGGGATCTAAAAAAATAGATAGATAGATAGATAGATAGATAGATAGATAGATAGATAGATAGATAGATAGATACCTAGATGAGTCTAGGCTAGGAGTATTCTAATGCCAGATAACTGGAATCTAGAAAACTTAGCAACAATGAGCAGACTGGGTGATTTATTTTCTCCAGTGGGAAGCAAAAGAACTCTGTAAGCCAAGTTTAGAAAGTTCACTCTACCTTCCATGTTCTAGATTAGCTCTCAAGGAAGGGAAATGTATTTCAAAGTTTTAAATGCAGGAACAAGAGAATCAATACTACCTCAACATACTTTTGGCCAATTAAATTATTGCAACCATTGGTTCAACATTTGATAATTAAGGAAGTTTCCCTAGAAAACGTGCAACGAACCAAACGCAGTGATACAAAAGGGCCATTTACCCATTTCTCTGACTGTTCTCTTAGTTGTTTGCTGCTTTTAAAATCGTGTGCACAGGGCACACCATGACCACATGAATGCAGTGCCCACAGTAGCCAGAGCTGTCAAATATCTTGAAGAAGGAGTTATACATGACTATGGGGGTGCTGGGAACTAAACTCATGTCCTCTGGGGTCACAGTAATTCTCTTATCTGGTAATCCATCCCCCCAGACCCTTCTGAGTCACATTCTAATTCTGCCATCTAAACTTTATCACACAGATTTGAAGAGAAGGTAATGGGGCCAATTCCAAGGACAAGAGAGTTCTGTCACCTAAAGGGGGGTAAAACTGGCCTGTCTGATCTATCACCTTCACCCTGTTTGTGATCCTGGATCTGGGATGTTTCAAAGTTCTCCAAACTAGTATGCATGCGCTGCCATAAGAAAATAGCCTTGCTGGCATATCTGGTTCTCCACCTCTCACCAAAGTGACCCAGCTGTGAATCTGGGGGTTCCATTTGCCCTTGGGCCATGCCAGCAATCGTCTTTGCAAATGAAGGGGCACATAGGAACTGCCTCATCCTGGTTTAAAGGTTAAATCATCCTCATAGGTTCGTGTGTTTGAAAACTTGGTTCCCAGCCTAAGATGCTGTTTGAAAATGTTTAACTTTGATTCTAGCTAGTTGGTGCAGGCTTTGGTGTTGAGAGCTGAGGGTTATAACCTGGCCCTACTTTGATCCTAAGCATTCTATTTTCTTTTTGCCATCATTGTGACCAGCTGCGCCCAACTCCCATTAACATAGACTGAACCATTTCAGCCACCATGCGCTCCCCTCCTTGATGCACTGTATAGTAGCCTTGAATCGTGAGCCTGCCTTGAATTGCTGCTCTCTGACATCCTGTCACACAATATAAAAGGGAACTGACACACTCCTGTAGATTAACATGAGTGACTAGCAATCAGCCTGTGAGAATTATATGAATTTCATGACACAAATAAGTTGGAGGAAGATTTAGACAATGCCATCATATAAGTGCTAAAGTCATAACTGTGAAAAGCATAGAGCGGTCTTAAAACTTAAATATTGAATAAGGTCACAGGCTTGGTTCAAATCCTAGAACTGTTTATAATGAGTTATGTGACCCTGGATGAGTTTCTTAGCTTTTTCAATCCAAATGCCCACATTTTCAAGGAGAAAATTATAGTGTTCTTATAAAATTTAAGTGAAACATTCCTAAGGCATACATTATGGTGCTTGGCTCACTGTATTAAAATTTCAATATGTGGGGACAGTCAAGATACCCTCACAGTAATCCCTAGATCCATCACAGCCATAACAACTTTTGGACCAGGAAAGGATGAGGAACAAGTTGTCAGAAATGGGTGAGATGTGCACTCTGAGACTCTTGGGTCCTGAAAATAAATGTTTTATAAAAGGGGGACTAGAGAGTGAAGTAGAATGATTTCAGGAGCTATCTTAGAAGCAAGAGCTCAGGCGAGGAGCACCCTCCTGACCCATGCACTGTCACCGCGAAGCTGTTGGGGCAAAAAAGATCTTATTCCTACCATGCCCCTAGGTTCCAGTTTGTCAATGTCACACTGAAAATGAATCATATTGACAGCTGTCAGCCACAAAGGCTGCAGTGACGACCTAAGGGTTAGAGGCAGGTGAGTTTCAAATTCACTGTGAAAAAAAGAACAGTCTAAACTGCTAATAACTGAATACGTTTCTGAGGAACACAGCAAGTTCTTGGAACTGGGTGTGTTTATATTGTGTACTGCAAAGTAAATTCAAATCATTTCATCTCCCTAACTTGGAGACCCCGAGATTCAAAGACTAGATGACCTCAAGCAGCCTCCTATCATGCCCCACATGATACACAACATAGTAGGATTTGTTCCTCCAATATCATTTTAAAGTGACCAGATGGTCACTAAAAAACCATCTGCCATAAAATTAGACCTTAAAAAGTAGTATAGATGAATTAATTAACTTACAAACAGTTGGGAATCCCCCTACATACATTCTAGGCATCCTCGGGTTGCATCTATAGTATTTTGAGTTCATGGCTCATAATATTTATATGCTCATTTGCTTTCACAGAAGTAAAACAACAAATCCTAAATGTATTTATTACAAACTCTGGATTTCTGGTCTCCAAAATGACATGATCTCGTAATTTCTGCACTCTGTAGCCTATCAAACAATCAAGAAATTCAAGCTACTATCAATTATCAATTGTTATCAATTACCATTCTGATGCAAGTTGTTAAATTTTGACACAGCACAGATAATTGTGGATTATCTAGAATACAGTCTTAAGTGCACACCTAAGGACACAAAATGATTTGACACAGTGATAAGACTATCAGATAACATCTGCATGGAGCAAATATTCACACAAAAAGAGCTTGGGGCAGGGCTCCTTTCAGCTACAATTGGCACCTGAGAAGGTGAATGTTGAGCCTGAGATCTCATCTAGATTGGAGAGCTATTACTGAAAGAGACTTGCAGCCATGATGACAAATGACATTTGTAAACCTTAATAACTTTTAAGTGTTGTACCCCTCTTTTAGAGCAAACTGTCAAGATGAGCAATGCAGCATATCTCCTAAAATAAATTAATGACCCTCAAATATTCTTAGGTTGAGATTTTAAGTTAGATTAGTCAGTCTTGAAACTAAAATAAATATCTCAATTTTTTACTTTTCAAAAAATTATTTGTGAGTTCAAGTATATGTGTCTGCATGTGGGAGCTTAGATGACATGGCACATGTATGTATGCCTTTTATGACTGATTCCAATCAATAATCTAGCACACTAAAATATTGACATTTCATTAATAAATACCTTCAGGCCAGTCTGGACTTATACATTGTCCTTTCCTGTCTCTTCACGGAGGAGAGAACAATTATTCCCTCCAAGACAGGAAATTTAAACATTATTTTACAAAGCTTCCCTTAACCATCTAGGTTCATGTACTTCCACAGTGCCTCTAAATTTAAGGATATATTTGAACTGCTGTTATTCTTGGTCAGCTCCCTACTAATGTCTGGAATATTTTTCTTTGGATTCAAATGATAGCTCTGCCAGTGATGAGCATCTCCTGGACTTTACTGAGAAAGTGTTTCCAAGTGTGTTAGCATCCAGGAAGAGAATCGAGATGCCTGCACCAGCTTAGGGGATTTTTTTTAAATGCCCTGCTGAGAAAGAAGAATGTAAGGCAACTAAGGACAGAAATCATCACCTTTACCCATCCACCTCTTCACAGGGAAGAATTTCCTGCTCAATGCCTTTGCATCAGCTTAGATCTTTACCTCACTGCTGGCTGTGTCAGCTGACTGATGTGCCTAATACAGTACCATTTCTCTGCATCTGTGCCTTACCATGGAAAGTGGAGAACAATGATCATACCATTGCTGTTGGACTCATCGGAAGTAAAATGTGCAATGCACAGAATGTGTTTAAACAAGAAACTGGAACATAGAAAGCCCTTCAGAAATATTAACTTCACATAAAAATTCATCCTCTATGCTGGGCCAAGGCTTCTGGATGACCCTGCAGTGGAAATACAGATCCATCGAGATCCATCATTCCCCATCAATTCTGTTTGTGTTGGTCTGGTCCACTCTTACCTCTTGCCTTGATTGCTACAATTGGCTTCTGATGGGTTTCCCAGCTTCTATCTGTGCCCCTCCAGACCAGCATCAATTCAGGACAACTCAGTGGCTGTTTTTAAATTAGATCTTGTCTCTCCTCTTCCCTCCCTCTCCCCGCCCCATTATCAACTTATTCTCTACGTTACCCCCCTCCCACCAATACTCAGCAAAATACTTACAAAGATCAATAAAGCCGGAAGAGGGGACCGAGGACTCTTTGGTCTCTGCAGGTTGCACACATGCCTTTGTGGAGGTAAAGTTGTACCCAGGGTGTGTGATAATATCTGCAGTGAAATAGACTGAGCTATATCTTGACCCCATTTCCGAAAAATCTCTCTTCAGTGCTGCAGGCTCTTTCTAGTCTTCATTTCTTGGTGTATAATTTGAAATCTAGCTGACCTTCATGCTCAGAAGCCTGGTAATGAATTCAACTCATCTTTGGGCAGATGGTGATAAAACACACCCTGCACATTGGGAAAGAAGGGCATTAATGAAGCAATTAACCTTAGTCAGCATGTTGTGTGACCCTGGCCCAAGACCAGATAGCAAAACACGGAAAAATGCCTGAACCGAGAAGAGGGCTTATTATCAGTGGGAAGTGGGAGGAATCTAAAAAGCCATGGAAAAGAACAGTGACATAAAAAAGGTTAAAGGGGCTGGAAGTCAGGGGCCATCCCTCTGTGAGGAAGTGACAACTGCATAGCATTGCAAGGGCAGGTTGAGTGGAGAAAGACATCCTTTATTCCTTTAAGCGCTCTTCATTTGGATTCCTTTTCTTTTCTTTCCATTTTCTTTCCTCCTCCTCCTCCTTCTTCTCTTTCCCTCCCTCCTTCTATCCCTCTTCCACCGCCTCTTTCTATGTCTCTTCTACTCTCCCACTGGCTCTTTCCAGGTTCCACATTCTGTCTAGCATCCATCACACTCTATGAAATAACCTCTCCCTGGGCTTCCTCCCACACCTCCAGTCAAGAGAGAGTCCCAGGTTGCAACAATTCAGAAGAGATACAGAAAAGGCAGGTGGTCAGATCTGATTTTCCCTTCACACTCAAGTTTTCATCAGTAAGTATGAAAACAGTGTGAGAGATTCTTCATGAACTCTTCACCAAGTCTCTGATCTCCCTTTATCTTCTTGTGCATCTCAGCACCAGCCTTGAGTTCCCATCAGCCCACAAACTAAGCACTTGAATCAGGAGGATGTTGTTCCCAATGTGTGGGCCCCAGTCAACTCAAATCTGCCATAGGCCTGAAAAGGACAAAAAGCAAGGGAAGAGAGGTTTTGCTGTCTTCCTATCTTTGAGCAGGTACATTGAACTTGAACATATAGCACAACGTCTTCTCAGATTTCAGAATCACACTATGCTGCTTAACTCTCCTGGGTCTCTAGTTAACAGATGGCAGAATGAGGGCTTCTCACTCTTCATAATTGTGTGAGTAAATTTCTTATACCCATTTCTCTCCCACTCCATGTCTCTCCGTATGTGTGTATGTGTATGTCTCCCTGTTGGCTATTTCTCTAGGGAACCCTGAATAAGGGGCACAATGTTATTCTCACCAGCATCTCTTTGTATCTCTTCAGCATGAGTGTGTCCTTGGTTAGCACTTCTGAATGCAGATGAATGCTAGGGTATGGCTTTGTCTCCATAGCAACATGGCAAATATTCACAGAGAGAAATTATACAACTCAATATCCTTTTCCATTTCTACACTGAAAGCTGCTCTATAATATGGCTAATTAGCAAAATAGAGCAGAATTTAGCTATGCTTGACAGCAGCAAAAAACAAACACATCTTCTATGGATGGATGTCGTCTCTGGAAGCTTGGCAGAGAGCTGGATGAAGTGCTGTGAGACCTTCCAAAGTGCTGAGAAGACTTCTAGACACCACACTTTTGATTTTAGTGTAGACACTCATATTTTCTTTTTTATTAATTTTATTGAGCTATACATTTTTCTCTGCTCCCCTTTCTTCCTCTCCCTTCTCCTTCTATCCTCTCCCATAGTCCCTATGCTCCCAATTTACTCAAGAGATCTTGTCTTTTTCTTCTTCCCATGTAGATTAGATTCATGTATGTCTCTCTTAGGGTCCTCATTGTTGTCTAGGTTCTCTGAGATTGTGATTTGTAGGCTGATTTTCTTTGCTTTATGTTTAAAAACCACTTATGAGTGAGTACATATGATATTTGTCTTTCTGGGTTACCTCACTAGTGTGAGAGAATTGTTTTATTCTGTCAATTATATTTTAAATAAACACTGATTGGTCAGTAGCCAGGCAGGAAGTATAGACAAGACAAACAGACAGGAAGTAGAGGCAGGTCAGTGAGAACAGGGGAATTCTGGGAAGAGAAAAGCTCTTTCAGCATTTGTGAGCCTGCCACAGAAGAAGCAAGATGTGACTGCCCTGCTGAATAATGTACTGCGCCACGTGGCTAACACAGATGAGAATAATGGGCTAATACAAGTTATAAGAGTTAATAAAAAGCCTGAGCTAATGGGCCAATCAATTTTTGAATAATGTAGACCTCTGTGTGATTTTTATTTTTCAGTTTGTTTATAGTATGGGTTATGTTGACAGATTTTCATGTGTTGAACCATCCCTGCATCTCTAGGATGAAGACAACTTGATCATGATGGATGATGTTTGTGTCATGTTCTTGGATTCAATTTGCCAGTATTTTATTGAATATTTTTGCATCAATGTTCATGAGTGATATTTATCTCTAATTCTCTTTCTTAGTAATGTCTTTCTGTGGTTTGGGTATCAGGGTAATTGTAGCCTCATAAAAAGAGTTTGGCAATGTTCCTTCTGTTTCTATCATGTGAAACAATTTGAGGAGTATTGGTATCAGTTCTTCTTTGAAACTTTTATAGAATTCTGATCTGAAACCATCTGGTCCTGGGCTTTCTTTGCTTGGGAGACTTTTTAGGACTATTTCTATTTCTTTAGCAGTTACATGTCTATTTAATTTGCTTATCTGATCTTGATTTAATTTTGGCAAGTGATATTTATCCAGAAAGTTGTCTTTTCCTTTAAGTTTTCCAATTTTGTGGAATACAGGTTTTTGAAATATGACCTAATGATTCTCTGGATTTCCTCCATGTCTGTTGTTATGCCCCCCTTTTCAGTTCTGATTTTGTTAATTTGGATATTCTCTCTCTGCCTTTTGGTTAGTTTGAATAAAGGTTGGTCTATTTTGTTGATTTTCTCAAAGAACTCAACTCTTGTTTCATTGATTCTTTGTATTGTTTTCTTTGTTTCTGTTTATTGATTTCAGCTCTCAGTGTGATTATTTCCTGCCATCTAGTTCTCCTGGGTGAGTTTGCTCTTTTTGGTCTAAAGTTTTCAATATTCTGTAATTCATTAACGGGATTTTTCCAGCTTCTTCATGTAGGCATTTATTGCTACAAACATTCCTCTTAACACTGCTTTCATTGTGTCCCATAAATTTGGGTATGTTGTGTGGGGTTATTTTCATTGAATTTAGAAAGTCTTTAGTTTCTTTGCTTTTATTCTTCCTTGACCCATTGGTTGCTTCAGGTGAGCATTGTTTAATTTCCATGTGTTTGTGGGCTTTCTGGAATTAATGTTGCTATGGAATTCTAATTATAAGCCATGGTGATCCGATGCGATACATGGGGTCATTCCATTTTTTTTTGTATCTGTGGAGGTTTGTTTATTACCTAGTATGTTGGTTTTTGAAAAAGGTTCCATGAACCTTTGAAAAGGGTTTTTGAAAAGGAGGAACTGAGAAAAAAGTATATACTTTTATGTTTGGATGGAAAGTTCTATATATGTCTGTTAAGTCCATTTGAGTCATAACATTTGTTAATTCCTTTATTTCTCAGTTTATTTTCTGTCTGACAGATCTGTTCAGTGGTGAGAATTGGGTATTGAAGTCTCCCACTATTAGTGTGTGGAGTTTAATGTGTGATTTATGCTTTGGAAGTGTTTCTTCTATATATGAGGGTGCCCTTATATTTGGGGCATAGACATTAAGTATTGAGAATTCCTCTTGATGGATTTTTCCTGTGACTAATATGAAATGTCCTTCTTTGTCTCTTTTGATTGATTTTAGTTTGAAGTTTATTTTGTTAGATATTAGGATAGCTACACCAACTTGTTTCTTTGGTTTATTTGATTGGAAAAAAAATTCCCAACCTGTTACTCTGAAGCAATATCTGTCTTTCAGGTTCTTGTATGCAGCAGAAGGATGGATTCTGTTTTCATACCCAATCCATTAACCTGTGTTTTCTTATAGGTGAGTTGAGTCCATTTATATTAAGTTATATTAATGACCAATGATCCCTAGCTCCTATTAATTTAGTTTTCGTTATTGTTGATGTTATTTTTTGTGTGTTTTTCCCTTTTGGGATTTGCTGTTGTGAGATCATCAATTGTCTGTGTTTTTGTTCATGTAGCCAACTTCCTTGGACTTTGTGTAGGGCTGGGTTTGTGCTTAGGTATTGGTTAAATATGGTTTTGTCATGGAATATCTTGTTTTGGTCCTTCTATGATAATTGAAAGGTTTGCTGGGGTATAGTAGTCTGGGCTGGCATCTGTGGTCTCTTAATGTCTTCATAATGCTTGACCAGACCGTATCTGGCTTTCATTGTTCCCACTGAGAAGTCAGGTGTAATTCTGATAGTTCTGCCTTTATATGTTACTTTGGCCTCTTCCTTTGCTTAATATTCCTTTAATTATTTTTATTTTAATATATAAATATAAATCTCCTTTGCTTAATATTTCTTTTTCCTTAATATTCTTTCTTTATTCTGTATGTTTAGTAATTTTTATTAGTATGTAGCAAGGGTAGCTTTTTATTGATCCAGTTTATTTGGTGTTCTGTTTCATGTATCTTCAGAGCTAGCTTTATCTTTCTTTAGGTTGGGAAAGTTTTCTTCTATGATTTTGTTAAATATATTTTCTGTGCTTTTGAGTTGAACTTCCCCTTCTTATAAAACTATTATTCTTAGGTTTGGTCTTTTCATAGTGTCCCCATATTTCCTGAGATTTTGTGTTAAGGCTTTTGTTAGATTCAGTGTTTTTCTTTGACTGTTGAGCCTATTTCTTCTATTGTATCTTCAGTGCTTGAGATTCTCTCTTTCATCTCCTGTATTCACTAGTTTTTACTGGTGTCGTGTTACTCTTTGTGGTGTTGCATGTGTTCTTAACTTGCCTACCATCTTTTCCTCGTATTGGTGTGTTGGGGCTGTCGTGTACTCTTGTGATTAATTTTCCAGGTGCCAGTGTATCCAAGACTCAGATGGTTACTCTTTCTAGTGTACTCAAGACCACAGTTCCAGTCACCCATTGGTCAATATCCATGTTCCTGGAGGGTCACTCAGTGCTCCCGGGGTATGCACTACAAATACTAGTGTTATTCAGGCCTGCTCCACATAGATTGCTTGTTTGGAGCTCTGTCTAGAGGTTGCTTGCCTTGGCCTTCTCTGGCAGAGGCTCAAGCTTACTCCCCTAACGGTTCCTGATTTGCGCCCCGGACCCACAGAATCTCTAGTTCCTGCCTACATGCCCTCTGAGGTCCCAGACTCATGGCCGACATTCAATATTTCACATGACCTTAAGCATCCTCTACGGTGCTAAATATCATTCTAGTAAAATGTGGATACAGTATTAACAAGGAAAAATGTGTCTTAGGAGCATGAAAGAAAAAACATGATGAAGGTAAAAGCAACCAATATCATCTTAGATCCTGTTCATATTAAGTGTCATGAAGAGTTGAAGAAGCAGATGTAGAACATAGATTTAAGTTGTGTGGTGTGTGTGTGTGTGTGTGGTGTGTGTGTGTGTATGCGTGCATGTGTGTTTGAGTATTTTAGGTAAATTTCTCAGATGAGAATTCTCTGGGGGCAAAATCTGGAATGCAAATTATGAAACCACCTAAATATGGTGTTTCCAGTGCTGAAGCAGTCAGTGAAATGTCCTGGAATCGCACAGGCTTCATGCATTTAAGGAACTATAAGGTCAACATGGCAGAACCATGAGCAGCAGGGAGAAAGTTTAGAAGAGGTGGTTAAAATTACCAGAGGCCAGATCACACATGCAATGTTTATAGAGATAGAGGTAGTCTTGAGCTTCTTTCCTAGTTTTGACTTTAGGGCTTGGGGTATCGCTCAGTTGTAGAACAGAAACCTAGAGTGTGTGAGATGCGAGATTCAATCCCTAGTTTTTTTGTTCTCTCTTCCCTTCCCTCTCCTCTCTCTCTCTCTCGTCGCTCTCTCTCTCTCTCACTCTCTCTCTCTCTCTCTCTCTCTCTCTTTCACACATACACACACACATTCACACTCCAATATAAGTTGTTAGAAAGAAAAAAATGACAATGAGGATCTAATTGGTGTTTAACAAGATCATTCTGTCAAGCATGTATGAGGGACAAGTCGTAGATTATGTGAGAGAAGTTAAAAGTACCACACAGACCAAGTGAGAAATGGGAGTAGTTCAATTTACAAATCAGAGCAATGCTGTAACATAACAGGATGCGATATGCGTTTGAAGTAGGGCTGTGGGGACTCACTAATGATCTTCATAGTGAGACGGAGGTAAAAGAGAATTGACTTCCAGAGAGAGGTGGGTGCCTGCGAACCTAAAAATGCCCGTGCTTCAACAACACATACCTAAAGGGTGGGCTTTCCAAACACTCAAACAGATGACCTGGCAAACTGATTTATTACTATATAATTTTAGGTCATAGAACCCTTAAGATTTCAGGTTTTGTTAAAATAGTCCCCATTAGTTCTAGATTTTCTCCCTAAGAAACCAAACAAAAAGAACAATACCCACACTAACAATGTCACATCATGTTACAACCCAAAGCACCAGCTTCTAAATCTGTACTAGATAAAATACAGCATCGTATTTGTCAACAATGCCTCGAGGCACACAATTATAGACAAGCTTAATTCTGTCTTTGGGATTTTGTCTTATTGTTTATCTTAGTCTATTATTTTAATCTTATTTTATTCTACTGTTTTAATCTTATTCTATTTTGTTTTTCTTATTTGTGGTGGTGAAATTTCTTTCTTCAATGATATGAAATGTGCTGCGTCCTTCGAGTTGCAATGTCACAAAATCAACTCAAAAGCAGAATGCCTGGTCCTCACATATAGGAGAAATTTTCCCTTTAACCCAGCCAAGGTCCTGATTCAGGACAAGGTTGAAGCTGACGACAGAACTAACAAACCTGTTAACCCGTCACTATGGGAGGCAGAGACAGAAAGATCCTTGGATATCTGTCCACCCCATCTAGCTAAGTGAGAGCTCTAGGCTCAGTGAGGATGCCCTGCCTGCTCAATAGACTAAGACAGAAGGGTCAGGAAGACATCCAACATCAACAAAAATACACACACACATACACATGCATACACATGTATACATAACCACATGGGGGGGAGAGGGAGACTAGGAGATAGGAAGAGCGGGAAGAGTTTAACGCTTCTGGAGAAAACTTCTAGGATTCGATGTAGGAGCTCTGGCTATGAGAAGAGCCCCTGGACAGGCGTTCCCAACAACAGCTAGCCTCAGAGTAAGAACAGAGGCTCATATGTCAAATAAATAAGTATAAAAATAGAACGATTGACGCATGGGGGATGACATCACTAACTAAACACACAACGCCTATTTTAAGGAGTGAGAACACACTGGGAGCTAAGTTCTTCTAACAAACATGCTTCATCCTTTATGTTAATTGGGGATTAACGATTGGGGGAGCTGAGCTCCTGTCTGGGGGTGACGGGGTTTATCTGCTATTGTATAAGGGTGTGTCTTCTGGCTGGTAGATCCTTGGGGTATAAAAACAAAGACAGTCATTCATTCATCAAATGTTTTCTTTTTCAAAACTGTTTTTTTTCCTTGATTTCCTTCATTTCAACAGAATCACTGTGCGGCTATAACCATGATTATTCATATAACTGACATCTATTGATAGTGACAATCGAAGTTTAAAAAGTAGAGACTGGGTGGCATCCCAGTGGAAGGTGTGTGTCTTTCCTAAGAGTTCCTGGCAAAAGGCCAGAGACTGACGTTTACTGATCTCACTTTGGTCACATGTTCACCCTGAACCTACCATTGTGGTGGGAAATGGAGTCCTCTGATGACTGGTCAGTTCAGTTTTCATCTCACAGGAGTTGAGGAAGATGGTCTGGGCTCCTCCTTCACCTACTGCCTCTCCCTGCTTCTGTATTCCTCTGGTTCAGTCACCCCCATGTATCACAACGGATTCAAAAGGTAGAGAATTGCAACAGGAGAGCTAGGCATGCGAACGACTTCGGTCAGGGGGCCAGAAAAGAAATCAAACTGAATCTTAGCTGGGAGTGCACTGTCTACTGGTTTATCCCAGAGTGCCAGAAGGTGCTAAGGAGGGTGGGGGAGGGGGGTGCATTCTCTCGATGGTCTTACTCATCTGCCAACCCCATGTACAGAACCCAACTGGCCAGCAAAGATGAGCCCCTAGTACAACAGGTAGCAGCATTTTATGGGGGGTAACAAACCCCATTCTAATTGGATTTTGATTCCAACTTCACAAGACGAGATATTAAATATCAAGTAGTGTAAACCTAGCCAAAAAATACATGGCTTGAGACGGTATGGGGTATAGGCCCCAGTGGAGAAGCTACTGCAGTTGTTTGCTGAATGGATATGATTGTCTGTCAAATCACCTCCTAAATAACTATGTTTGTGTCCATTAGATTTGTCCCTCTGGCAGCTCTGGTCAAAGAGAGTTCACAGTGATCATAAGTGACTGCGGAGGCTCATAACTAGTCAAAGTGCTGAAAATAAATGATTAGCCTTATGCGGGAGGTTTGCTCAACACCTCTGAGGCTCAGGGAACATCTTTGGAAGAAGAGGGCTGAAAGAATGTAAGAACTAAAAGAATAGGAGAAACGGTGTGGGGTGGAACACTGAATTCTAGACACGGCAGAGCTGCTATGCTCTTGAACACCAGCTGCTGTACTACTTGCACAAGAGCTCACAGGCTGGGCACGTCGACCCAACTGTGATGGACAGGTGAGGGGCTCACTCTGCTCCTGGGGGAGTGATACACACAGTTAATGACTGATGGGGGTTGCAGAGACATTTTCTTCAGTGACGTAAGGCTCCTGTGGACAAACAAGCCTAATGGAACTCATGTCACCATAGAAGGACATGAAAACTGAAGGGGGCTGGTTGGGAAGAGGTAGGAAAATAGAGGTAGGGATGGGGACAAGAGAACGTAAGAGAGTAATGGATGTGATCCAAATACATTGATTATACACATATGTAAACATGTCATAAATCCATTAGTAGGCATAACTAATATATGCTAGCAAAAGTACTTGAAGAAGAAGAATCGTGGATGGTGACTCACATCTGTGATTCCAGCTCTTAAGATGCAGTACCTGAAGGATCAGGACTTCAAGGCCATTCTTGGCTATATCAAAAGTAGCTGCTGGGCTAATAAGATTTTATCTCAAAAAAAGGTACAATTAAAAACACAGAGTATTGCTATTGCTCTCCCTTTTTCTTTCTCCTAATCTTTATTTAATTGAAACAAGAAAGGGAAAATCTGAAATAAGATACCCATGTTTTTTTTTTTTTTTTTTTTTTTTTGTTGCAAATGAATATTTTTAGAAACATTTTGAAATGGAACATAAGAACTCATTATCAATCTTGCTTTGCTCTCTATTTTTAATATAATTTGAAATGTTATGAAAACCTTAAAAAACGCTCACAAAATTCTGAGAGCAGCTTACCTCGTGAGAAGACAGAGTGGTGGATTGGCCAACAGCAAAGCCCTCTAGGAACTGTCAAACACAACTGCCTTGGTTCCATTGTCTCAAAAGAACGGGGAACCAGGCACCACTCATGTTCATATCTGTTATTAATTTCTTTTATGAGTGTAGCAGAGATGCTATCTTGTGTAATTTAGAGTCTTTAAGTAAGATAGAAAAAGTACCAACAGGAATTTCATTTGGGAACTTTCTAATCAAGAGTTACAGACTTTAAAAGGAATGTGGTTTGAACGAGTTTCCGGGGTAGGAAGGGTGTTGAGAAACAGCAGTGCTCCTGAATTTTCTTCTTCCTTTTTCATTCTGCTCCCTTGTTAGAACCAGCTGGGTTGATTCTACAGCAGAACTGAGTGAGACAATGAGACCCCCCCCCCCTTTCCTCCTGCCCAACGGTCTTAAAATCTTTGTGAAAGGGCCACAGCAAGCCAGGCAGCCTCCAGAGCCATGGATCTCTGCAGTAGCTGGGGATTAAATGAGAGGAAGGAAACACTCAGAGACCATGTTAGGCACTTTGCTGTGGGTGAGATCATATGCTGGAGATTTACAGATTGGATGTTCAGACTGCAAAACTTGATGCTGAACTCTGGCCCAGTGAGCTGGTACTAGGAGATACATCTTTGGGAGATAATTAGGGTCAGATGAGGACACAAGGGTGGGGCCCTTATCATTCAGTTAGTTTTCTTACAAGAAGAAACATCAGAGCCTGTTGTTGGACTTTGATGTTGGATGTTTCAGCCTCCAGAACTCTAAGAAAATAACTATCTGTTGTTTAGACCACTCCAACTGGGGTATTTTGCTGTAACAGTCTAAGCTACTAATATAATGATTAATATATATTAGAATACTAATATATATTAGAATTCTAATATATATTAATGCAGTGAGTAATTCTATACAAGCAAATAATGACAGTGGATAATTAACATTAGAGCACAAGACTCCATAGTCCTGGGCATTTATAAATCTCTTGCTTAAAACAAAGCTGGTTTATTAATACATTTGAGGGAGAAGTTATTATAGTATTAGAGACTGTTTTGACACAGCATAACTGCAGGGAGCTTTGCAAACCCTGCCCTCCTCCACACACATTCTCCAGCTGAGTTTGTTTAACCTTGTTCCAGCTTGAGCATGCTCATCTGTAGAAGTAAAATGATGATTATTACCAGGAGAGCTAATGGAAGGGCCAGTGACTATGTAGAGCAACTAGCACAGAGCTTAACATAAGGCCACTATGAAAGACATCAGACCTACATTTCTCGTTCATGGCCAGTAGCACATAGTTGATCTCACATTACAGTGTCTAGGAGTCTCCAATATAAAACAACTGCTCAAAAAAATGGGCATATAATGAACAAACAAGTAAAGGAATAAATGAATAAATAGAGGGGGTCAGGAATGTCTGGGTAACTTACCTGCTAGAATACTGCTAGCAACGTCCTCTAGCCAAAGATCACCAAAAACATACTGGAACTGAACAAATTTTACTTACTCTCTCCATAACATTCTCTGTGATACACTAAGGGGGAATTGGATGGGAGAGGGGCTCAGTAGGAGTGTTATAGAGAACTTCGTGCATTTGAGTTTGCATTGGGAGACTTTGGAAGAGGATTTGTGGAATTAGGGTTATCATCGGATTGGATGCTCAGGGTGCAGAAAATCTGATTATCTTATACAAATCTTACCCAGAGGGAGGACTGCACCCAGGGCTAATGGCTGTAATTGGAACAGGATCAGCAACTCTTGCATAAGGCAGAAGAAGCGAAAGTGAACCTAGCAGGTGTACTGTCTTGTCTATAAGAGAGTGTCGCTGTGGGATCTCCAGACAGCAGACACAGAGACAAACTGAAAAGGCAGAAACTTTACTGGAAGGCTGGGGAGGATCAAGATGTCCATGAAAAGAGGAAGAAACAAGATTGCCAGGGAAAAGTCTTTCACACCCAGACACATGAGGGAGAGGAAGGAGGGCAGAACAGAACGGATAGTAACCCAGGGGGTCATTTGGAACCATTGGAAAATTGGCACCCCCCAGATGTAACAGGCTCTGCCTCCTGGAAAGAGAATGGCATCAGTGTGAATGATCTGGTGAATCTAAGGGGGTTGACTGCAACTACAATCTCCAGCAAAACATATTTTTTCATGAAAGAAAAAAAAATCTAATGAGAAATGTCCCAATAGTCTTGGGTATTGAACTCTTGATCCCTAATTGGTGGCACGGTTTATGGAGATTTAGGTGGTGCAGGCTTGTTGGAGAAATACATTACAAAGGGTACTCTTTGAGATTAAAAGCTTCAGGCTACGGCCAGTTTGGCTCCCTCTGCCTCCTGTTTCTGAGTCCTCAACTTCCCCCTCCAGCAGTCCTAGTCTTCTACATGAATGCTATGCTTACCCTCAACCTAACTTGAGGTTGGGCTCTAACATCTGGAGCCATAAGCCAAAATAACTCTTTCTCCTGTAAGCTGCCTTGGTCATCAGTGATCTATCATAGTGACATAAAAGTAACTGATAAGCCATGCTCTTTTCTAAAAAACCATCAGCATGCAGAAGACCCACCATAACCAAATAGAAATTCTGGTCCCTAAATATGCAATGCTGGGTACCTATTTGAGGCACAGTTCATCGTATCATAGCTTGTAGCCCAAGAAATTCCCCCCGGAAACCATCTGTCCAGTACTACTCAGACATAGCACTTCTCTACTCTGTCAGGCACTTTTTAATGGTTTTGGATTTTCAGCTCATTAATGTTAATTCAACTGAAGCAGATCACAGACAAGTAAAGAAATCGTGAAGGGTTCTCTTTCACTGAAACTTCCTGTCTCACACAAACTTCGAGTTTTTTCAAGTTAGGATAAAGTTCTGTACTCTTAACTAGGACAGTATTGTAATGTTTTACTGGTTGGACTTTTGTCATCTGTGAAGAAGAGGACCTCAGCTGAGAAGAGGTTTTATATTAGCCAATCCGTGAATATGTTTTTTCCTTATGTTTATTTCCTAGGGGCTTTTTAAGAGATATTCAAAATGCTAATATAAGCCATTATATCGTCTACTGTTATGCTACAGAGAACTGCAAAAGTATAAATAAGATATTATATGCAGAGAATACATTATAAATTGTGTTATCTTTGTTATTTGTAAGCTAAATTTAATCAATGCATCTGTGACTTAGAGAACCTGGAAATGCTGATTAAAACTTGAACTGAAGGTTATGGAGTCCTGCAGATAAGGAATTAAATTCCATATCTTTTATTGTCTTGCTATAAAAAAAAGTGAGTAAATTGTCTAATTTTCTGTGCCTTTCTTTCCTAATCTCTCTAATGGAAGCAACACCTTTACATGAGTGAGTTACTAAGTAGAATGCTTAGATAGGTACTTAATACACATGCAATCTGATATATAATAGGTACTTATCTGCACATGCGATATATGATACATACTTAATACACATATGATATGATACATGCTTCATACACATGTGATAGGATATATGATAGGTACTTCATACACATGTGATCGGATATATGATAGGTACTTAATGCACATGTGATATATGTACATACTTAATACACATATAATATGATATATGATAGGTACTTCATACACGTGTAATCTGATATATGATAGGTACTTCATACACATGTGATCTGATATATAATAGGTACTTCTACACATATGATCTGACGTATGTAGGCATTCAATGCTCATCTCTTCTTCTCTCTTCTTGGCTTATCTATTGCCTAGGGATCAATGTGACCAGAGGCTTTTGCTCCCCTTCTTGAGCACAGCTCAAAAGGCTGCCTCATCTCCAACGAACACCACCTTTCCTGGTCTACAGTCTTCACTCTGGGTAAGAAAATAAATTCAGTTGGCATCGGAAGAAGCATAGATAGCCTTGTCCTTCCAGATCCTCCTCCGTCACTCCCAAAAGTGTCAAGCCCTAAGTAGAGCTCCCCATGATGTTAACCAGGTATGTGTTTTGTATGTGCAGGTATAAAAGTTCCTTTCTGCTACACGTCAGAGAAGAGTCTGCATGTGTTCTGTACTTATTCAAGCGTGCTTTTCATTAACTGTTTTGTCTGTGTTGAAGTTTGTTCTCCAGCTCTCTTGACACCACCGGCCAGTTCCCATGCATCCACTCAAGCTGCAGCGGGTATACTCAGATGAACCTTACAACAGTCCTTGCTCTTGCCACAAGACTATACGCTTAGGAAAATAAAGCTACTCCATTGATCAATTTCTTAGGGTATGTAGAGGACCTGCGCTCTGCAGAGCATGCTGTTCAATGAGTGTGTGTTGACCGACTGGGCTTAAATGAAGGCTTGAATGAGTTTGTTCATGAATTGAACTTGAGTTCTGGGGAAAATGTACTATCAATCACATAAAAATCTTTCTTCATTATAGACCTTAAAGTTGATATCTGGTCATTTCTTCCATGTTTACTTCACTAAATCAGAAACCTTTAGATTTTTTAAATAGTTAGAAATTTAAATTTTCTTTTCAAAATCAATCTTATTAGTGAATTAATTGGTGTGTTGCATGTTTGTGACATGACATAGAGCACTTGAGGAGATCAAGGACAGCTCTCAAGTCAACTGGGTTTCCTCTCCTGCCACACTGTGGAATCTAGGAATCGAACTCATACCAGGCAGGCCCTTGTTGCAAGGGTCTCTAATCACTGAGATATCTCACTGGTCCGAACTGAAGAGATATTTTAATGATTAAATTGCACAAGAACATACTAGATGTCACTTCTTCTTCATCTTTCCACACCATTTTCTACATATAGAAAAGCAAACATAAAATATATTTCTATACCTAGGGGTAGAAACTCAATAGTTCATGGTAGATAAACCAACTAAATTATTATTAAAATTGAAAGTGTCACAAAGGACTAATATAAAAAGCATAGTGAAAGGAGAAGGAAACCTCAGATTCCTGATTCCTAACTAGAGATCAAGAAAACAGCTTGAAATGGAGAAGATAATGGATGCATGGGTTCTGTCCTGACTCATAAGACACCATTACAGAAGCTTAAAAACTCCCCATATTATTTCTATCAGATATGCACACACACTTGCATATACACACACTTACATACATAGACAAAATAATTCCTATGTTAAATTTTATGTTTCTGTTGCATTTAGATGCCAAGGAACTAGATTTTTAGGGATCTTGCTCAGTACAACTTCTTTTTAAAAGCCTGTGAGTAGCAGGTTACAGGGGCCTTGTGCAAGGAACTGCAGTACTCCTCTGGGAATCCCTAAATTCCCACACCCTCAGAGTTTTGGAGGTCACCATAGCAACAGTTGTGTACATCACCACTCCAGTGCAGATAGGCCACAGCTGTAAGCTCTGCCGGGGACCCATCACACCCTGTCTGGCTGAAAATTAAGTCACAGTCTCATTCCAAGTTTTCTGAGATTCTCTGAGGCTTTGAGCTCATCCCAGGAGAAATAATTAAAGCCACACTGACTCGGGTAGCATATGGGACAGCGGTATGTCATTAGCTGTTTTATAGTTCCGGAGTGACAGTCATTTCAGAAAGCAGCTGACCGCAATTCTCAGGTGCAGCCCTTCTGTGTGGCCCAGAGGATCATGTCAGCATCAGTGTCCAAGACTGAGACCAATATCGTCTCAGCCAGAGAAGCTGGCAAAGCCCCACAGAGCTAAGGCATTAACCACACCTTTTGCAAGGAGGTGAGGGCCTTAGCTGAATGCTGCACTTTACATTAAGAGAACAGACTCTGACTTGAGAACATGGATAAATGCTCCTAGTTTGCCTAGTTCTGATGCTGTCTGGATGCAATTAAGAAAATATACACAATAGAGATATCCAAGTGGACAGGAAGAACCCACACAGGCTTTTCATACCCTTCCTGGTCTCATACACACACATGGAAGAACCCACATGGGTTTCATACCCTTTCTGATCTCACACACACAGTCCTCTCATCACAAAAGGGATAGAGAGACAGTTTCACTTCTGGGGTAGGTCTCATAGTGATCCTCTAAATATCATAACTAGATGTCTAGAGACTCGCTTATTATCACAACCACTCCTCCCAACATATAAGCTGAGGATAGCACTGAAAAAAAATATCATATCATAAAGGGATACCATGCACATCACAGGCAATATTCATATTTGAGAAATATTTCAAACTGACATAGATATTCAGTTGAACAGGCAGGGTAAGCATCATCAGGAAATATGCCCATCCTACCCACATGTAGTGATGGATTAACCTGGGAAAGCATAGGCATTATGCACTCAGTATCACACACATGTGCACATGGCTCTGCCCCATCATGCTCAGAAACTTCATCTCTTGCCTCCTTAAACCCCCTACTAATGGGAATTCTCCTTCTCTTCTCCGGTTATGCCGTCTGAGATAGCCCTCCCAGCTGTGGGGGCAGAGAAAGTGTGCAGCATCTGTGTGTGCAGCAAAGGCTGTCATGTCCATAGGTAGTCATCCGGTGGTGAGGCATGTGTCTGTGAGGCTGGACTTGCGGCATGACAGAGCTGCTACAGATGGTAAGATGGTCAAGATATGTAAGGAGGAGGCCAAGACCAGATACCCAAAAGAAAGCAGAAGGAGCCCCAAAAGAAGAGAGAGGACAAGACAAGAAAGGGAAGTAGTTTGGGGTGAGCTGTAGGGTAATTCCTTTTATGCACTGTAAAGATTTGTCACTTGTATTAGTTTAATAAAATGCTCATTGGTCATAGCCAGGCAGGAAGTATAAGGCGGGGTGACCAGACTAAAAGAATTGTGGGAAGAGAAAAGGCAGAGACCAGTCATCAGCTAGACATAGAGGAAGCAAGAAGAGAATGTCTTACTGAGAAAAGGTACCAAGCCACGTGGCTAAACATAGACAAGAATTATGGGTTAATTTAAGTTGTAGGAGGTAGTCAATAAAAAGCCTGAGCTAATAGGCTAGGCAGTTTATACTAATGTAGCTACTGTGTGTGTCCTTTAGGACTGAACAACTTTGGCATGGGAGGGACAGAGACTTCCATCTACAGGGGTGGGGAGGTCCTAAGTATTTAATTATGAAGGGTCCTCCTGAAAGAAGTGAAGATTTGGTGATAAAGGCAGGAAAGCCATAAGAACAGATAAGCATTCTGGATTTAAAAAGCAGAAATGTGAGGGTCTGGGTTGCTCCTCTCTGCTTTCTGGTGATGTAATAAACACCATGACCGAAAGCAACTCAGACAAGAAGGATTTACTTCAGCCTTGCGCATTACAGCCCGTTATCAGCAAAGCCATGGCAGGGATTCAGACCTGCCTTTCTTGCCCTAAACAGATGCTCTTGTTTCCACCCCTATCCAGTCCTGCCCTGTGCTGACAATGCCCTGGTCTGCTTTGCTCCTTCCCATACATACAGCATGACTGCCATTAGCATGAGCAGGGCTTAATGGCTGCTCTGTGTTACCCTGGAACTAAACAGTGGGCCAGTTTCTCTGTGGGAATTTTAGAGCATCAGCCTCTACCAATATTTTTTTCAGCCCAGGAAAATTTCCTCCCGGCTCCTTCCTTCACATGTATGGGCTGTGAAGGTAAGTCTGGCTGTAGCTGTGAGGAATCTGGGCAGGGGAGAGGTGATATGGGACTCACTACCAGGCTTGTGAACACTAATTAATCCCTAATCTTCAGACTGATTTCTGATGTCACCAATGCTCCTAGTCCCTTCTGGGTTTAAAGGCAGGAATCCAGGTATCATGTGGTCTATGTGGAGTCTCTAATCAATACCTGTTTTAACCTCAATCCTTTACTGTAACCTCTGACTGAGTCACAGACAGATCCCTGCAACTGTTGAGAGCCCTTTGGAATTCTCTGGAGTGCACAAAATTCCTGGTCCTTTTCTTGGTTTGCAAAATGTTAAGTTGTAAAAATGCTAAGCACTAAGTTGTAAGTTCTTATCTAATTTGCTTCTCAAAAAAAAAAAAAAAAAGAATTATCAACAGGGCGGTGGTGGTGCATTCTTTTAATCCCAGCACTTAAGAGGCAAAGACAGGTGCATCTCTGTGAGTTCGAGGCCAGCCTGGTCTACAGAACAATTTCCAGGACAGCTAAGGTTATACAAAGGAAACCCTGTTTTGAAACACACACACACAATGGTTACCACCTTTCCTCAAAAGTTAATGAAAAATGAAAACACAAGCCATTTGTTTATAGCTATGAACAGCTAATGCAAATGTTATTTGCATTTAAAAATTATATAAATATATGGTGAACATATCTGCATATGTGCATGCATGTTTTGTCTGCATGTGTGTCTGTGCACCAAATGCTGTATGGTGCTTGTGGAGGTTCAGAAAGAGGGCAATGGTTGTGGTATGCCCTGTGGGTGTTGTAAAGTGAATCCAGAGTCCCCTGCAAGAACAATAAGTGCTCTAAACCACTGAGCTATTTCTCCAACCCCTATAATTGCTATCTTGTGTGCTATCATTATAATGGAATTTCAGGAGACAGCCAAGAAGAATGAACATACTTAGTTCACTGGTTTAAAAAAAAAGTCTCCTCTCTTCCCCACACCCCGAGCAACCCATTTTCACCAAAATCAGTATATTCCTGTGGAAAGCTGAGTCACGTTACAAACTCTTTCTATACTCAGAACCCTCCAGGAGCTCTCTAGTTCATTTTGAGTAAAATATAAGATCTTTATAAAGCGACATAACCTTGCATCCTGCTCCCCACCTCCTGCATAACCACACCCCTATGGCTCACGACACATGCATGTGTTTCTCCCACTCCCCGGCCTCCTTGTTCCTTCTGTGTAGCAGGATATACATTCATGCTGGAGGGGTTTCCCTCTTTGTGCTCTGCCTGCCTTCCATCAGAGCGGTGCTGCTGACTGCCTGAGTACCTTCAAGCATCTCATCCTATATCCTTGCACCAGTCAGTTTTACATGGGCTACCTGTAATAGCAGTGACCATGAGTGTCTTCCCCACCCACCCCCATATCTGTTTTATTACTCTGCGTAGTATTTATGAATATCTAGCATTCTCTCTATTCAGTTTTATGTGATTCTTTGTATCTTCCTTGAAACACATGTCAATGAAGACACTATTTTATTTTCTGCGAGGAAAAGTGCTCAGGCATGGAAGGTATGCAATAAATGTTTTATAAATAAATGAAGGGGAGAATGAGCAGTCTCCGCTCACCAAGACATAAGTTAGGAAACTCTGTTAAACACCACGAGATGCCCTCACCAAGTTCTCCTAGGAAAACCCAGCCTATATGACAAAATTCCCAGAATGCAATGGTGAGTTAGCCAGGGAGGCACGATCAATGTTTGGGCCTTCTTAGAGGAGCTGCTGCCAGCATGTTTTCCAGAGTCTGGAAACATCTCTAAGTCAGCCGCCTAGCCTTGCTTTCCGTGGTATCACGCAATGAGGAATAGAAGGCACCCACGTGAATATGGACAGAGCTCTTTTAAGCAAGCATGCGATGAAATTGCAAGATGAACACTTATCCGGGTCAGCAAGGGCATAGCCGTGAATGCGATGCTTACCCGCAGGACCATCCAGGACGCATGCATTCTCCATAGAAGAAACTCGAGGAGGGTAGGAACCAAAACGGTGCTGATCAGGACTCTCTGGGTAGCTCCCTCTTTCCACATGATCTGTGAGAGATGGAGCAGCCTTCATCGCACCAGTATGTCCTTAGGATCCCGGAGCAAGCATGACAGGAAGGAAGGACACAAATAAAGCCGTGAGGTGGAAGGTCAGCAGATTAAAAGGGAGCCTCCTTCTGCCTGGCTGCTAGAGATTCATTTGGGAAATAAATGAGACTTGGCCCCATTATTTCTGTGAAGGCCGGTGAAACAGGCCACGCTGGCTAGTATGTTAAATCCATACAGGATGGCAGACGTGATCCGGGCTTTGAGACTTACTCTGATAATTACGTCCCAAGCATCTAGCTCTATCCAGTGCACAGAGATTCTTGAAACATGAGTGCATTATTAGACCAGTAGTTAAAAACCTAAATTGTACTTAAATGCTCGCATTGTTTAGAAACTAGGTCAATGCAGTTTTCTCAGTTATTCCTCGCTGGCAAAGTTCAAAGTTGGACACCATCCATGAGGCACCAGAGTTGCATTCTGTAGGCAGAGGAGAGTGGTTACATCACTTCTAGGCAATTCACATTTGTCATTTAATTGCGTTTCCTAGAAGCTAACTAAAGCAGGCCTTGCTGCGAGTGATTTTGAACTATATTACCCCTCTTCTGTAATAACCGCATTCCAGGCACTTATGCAGCGCATTGAGATGGGGTTTCTCTGCAACATGGAAGTAAAGCTTTGTTACGATGACTGGTCTTTGGCTCCTGAGCAGGTATCTTTTGCTTGGATATCTCTGAGAGATAAAGAAAGCCTGACATCTGGAATCCCTCCTATCTCTAAACTGGGAATAACTTACTCAGATGGCCCATTCCCAAAGTTCTGAAGAATCAGATATAAGGGACACTGTAGTGATACAAGAGATGTTTACTTTGAGACCTCAGAATTTCCTCTCAGGAATTATAAAATCTGGACTGACTGTGAGGGGCAGAAGGCCATGGATGTTGTAACCAAAACTGTGTCTCTACCAACACACCGTGTCTCACCAGCACCGTGTCCCCAGCACCGTGTCCCCAGCACCGTGTCCCCAGCACCATGTCCCCCACTACCAGCACCGTGTCCCCACCAGGACCGTGTCTCTGGTGCGCTACTCAGATGCAGGCTGAAATGTGCTATTTGTGTGGTTCCCTGGGATTAATATTAAGAACTATTATAAATAATTTGGAGACCATCAGTCATAGGTGCTTTTGAGTTGGAGTTTGAATCTTTGATAGCTGGTATTGATGGAGGAGGGTCATCTGTATATCTGTTGTTTCATTGGTTAATTAATAAAGAAAACTGCTTGGCCTGATAGTCAGAACATAGGTAGGCAGAGTAGACAGAACAGAATTGTGGGAGAAAGAAGGCAGACGCCTCAGGCAGATGCCTCAGCAGTCGCCATGCCTCTCCTCTCTGAGTCAGACGCAGGTTAAGATCTCTCCTGGTAAGCCACCACCTCGTGGTGCTATACAGATTACTAAATATGGGTTAGTCAAGATGTGAGAATTAGCCAATAAGAGGCTGAAACTAATGGGCCAAGCAGTGTTTAAATGAATACAGTTTCCGCTCCATCTACATGATATATTTGCTTTTATTTGTTTTACAGGGACTTAAAAAATAAAAATAGCATGTGGTAAGTAGCTGTGGCTGGACTACAACTTGCTGTATAGTTCAGATTGACTTCAACTTCACATCAGTCCCTGCAATTCACCCTCCTCCATGCGGGTTTACCAGTGTACCCCACCACCTTCTAGAGAATTCATGAAAATGTTCCTGCTTTTGTCTTTGAAGAAGTGTTAAAGCTTAGAAGTAAAAATATAAGACATTAATTGAATCTGAATTTCCAATAAACAAGTAATTCTAGAATTGATTAGCTTTTTCAATGAGTTAATCTCTGAATTTCATTTTAATCCCCCCAAATAATACTTCTTGTGTATATCTGGAGGAGTGACTAAGTTTAAGGCAACAGCAAATTGGAGAGTTTTTCTGTTTTTCTTTCTTTGCATGTATGTGATTATGATTAGGAAAGCACTGCTTGCAGCAGTACCGAGAACACATTGCAAGAGTCAGTTCTCGCCTTCTACACTGGGTTCCGGGGTCAGCACGCAAGTCACCAACCTTGGTGGCAAGAACCTTTACCACTAAGCCAGCTCATCAGTCTGGAAAGATTGTGTTCGTTTGTTTTCTCTTACCATGCCCTTCAAGTTGGAGGGAATAAATTATTCAGTTTTGAGAACCCTGTCTGGAATTCACTTCAGAATAAAAGTTCTGGCCCATAGGTTTCCAGATGATATGGATCAGCAAAAGGTGTCAAGGTTTCACTGTTCAGGGAAAGAGCGAGGTCAGGAACCCTGAGGTCGGCTCAGAATAAGAAATAAATGAAGCTATGAGAGATATTTATGAGGAGCTTAGAAGTCTGCATTGCTGAGCACTAAATGAGGAAAGTAGAAAATTAAACATCAAATGCAATTGCAGAATTTCAAGCATAAAGGATTTAAGTCTGGCTTAACAGAAAATAGATGAAATCAGGAGCCGGTATGGATTTTGAGGGATGAAGACATTAAGCCTTGAAGAATTTTAATTTTTCTATTATTCTGTTAACCTAACATCATTTACTTCTCTATGAGAATTTAGAAGGAAACACATATACTTATGTGTGTGCATGTAAAGCACAAAGAAGGAGAGAAAGAAATGGAGGCTGTGAGACTGCATAGTTTAATCTTTAAACCTAACAAGGGTTGGAGCAAAAAAAAAATCCTTCTTTCAAGAAAATAAAAGTAATTACAACCACTGCTTAATTCACTGATGTTTCTAGTGTGTACAAAGGTCTCATTTTAAGTCCCAAGGTATCCCACGTAATGGGAATAAAGATATGGGGAATAGGCGACAACAGATTAGAATAGGTCTATAAATATAATGCAATGTTTTTTAAGGGTGACTCATTATGGAGAGAATGAAGCAGATAGAGAATGGCTTGGTTTTGGGGGAATCTATTGAATGTAGGTCAAGGAATTCCCTCTCACAGGGTAACATCTGAATAAGAGCTTGTGTGGATACAATGAGAAAAGAAGTCTGGTGAGACAAGAGCCAAGGGGAAGAAATTGCACCCACACATTCACGAGACCAGTGACTTGAAAAATGTTTATGCCCAGCTCTCTGTTCCTTCTCCACAGTTTCAATCTGGGCAGAGATTACTCCTCCTGCCAGCTTCAGACTTGGGTATATATCTTTCATTGGCCTCACTTGCCTGAGATTAGATGTAGTAACATCATGTCTACCCAGAAGTTTGATTGCTCTCTGTGTTTGGGGCCGTCTACCATCAGAAGGCATCCCTGAGAGCGGCTACTCCCAGACCTAAGGTAGAGGACCACACACAAATCTGAGCCACGGTCTGCAGCAGGGATGCCTAACCCAACCACGGAAGCCTCAGCAAGAGTGAAGTGTTGGTTTCCGGGCCATTTCCTCAGCAGAAATGTCATTGTTATGGTAGACATTGGTTTCAGTTTTGCAGAATAAGGAAAGGCCAGCATACTTAGAGCAGGATACACAAAAAGGATGCTGAGTTAATGACAGGAGGAATCAAAGGCACCTCAGGCCACTTGAAGTTCAAGTTTGAAGCATGAAACAAGTATAAGATATTCTAAAGTCTCTGGGTCAGAGGCAGCAGTGATTAGACCCAGAGTACAAAAGCAGAGAGTGTGAAGTGATTTTGTGTGACAAATATTTGATAGCTGAGTTGTCAGGACTGGAGACCTTTTCGGCAGGGGATAGGATTGCAGGTTAAGAAGGATTAAGATGTTAGGGGAGCAGTTCCCTAAAGTTTTGTTCCCTGGAGCTCTGGTGATTCCAGCGACCGTACAGGCTCTGAGGGAGTCAAGAGTAGCATGCGTGCTTTCTGTGCGCTAATGTGGTGAGAATATGTGTCACTTCTAAAATAGTCACCGGGGCTAGAGAGATGGCTTAGCGGTTAAGAGCACTGGCTGTTCTTCCAAAGGTCCTGAGTTCAATTCCCAGCAACCACATGGTGGCTTACAACCATCTGTGATAAAATAGTCATCATTTTAGGGGAAAAGAAAAACTGAAACTGCACTAAATACTGAAAATCTCAAGGAATATACTGGATAAGAAATAACATCTGGGTGTGGAGGCTAAGGAAGGGAACTGGTGGTTCTGAGTCAACTTGGTCTGTGTAGTGAGTTCTAGGCCAGCCTGGGTATACAGTGGGACCATTCTAGGGAGGAAGAAAGGAAGGGAGGAGAGGAGGGACATGTTTGTATAGATATGAATACCTATTTGTTTATCTTCTACACACACACACACACACACGCACACACACACACACACACAATTTTAACCCCAAGCTGTAACCACCTTTAAGAAGTACTAGAGTCCCAGGTGTCTTACTAGTGGCTCTGACTTGGAATAGAAGCTCACTAGAAGGACACGCTTAAAAAGAGTGGACAAGTAGCTAAAGTGTTATGTGGAATTTATTGATTCATTTATAGGAACAAAAACTGACATCGGTCTTTCAGGTTTCAAGTTTGGATATCTAGAAAAAAATAGAACTTCAAGGAGAAGAGAGACTGAATTTGGGAGGGAAATTAATATCAGGTTTTAGATGTGTCACGCACATGGCAATGGTGGGGGCTGTGTTGGGTGAACAACCGCACAAAGAGAGAAAAAACAGCAGTGATAATAGCAACCACCAGCTAGCAGTCTGTGGCCTTCCCAGTCACTGGGCAGCACCTAAGAACTTTCCCTGCCCTACCTTAGTTGGGTCATATTGAAAAAACAAACCGACGAAATAAAACAAAACAAAAACAACAAACATCCAGGTCCCGTGGTGTCTTTGAGAGACATGCTTCAGAAGCAGCAGCGTCAGGTTGATGAAAGCAGTCAGTCTCCTTGCAGAGCAGAGCTGGAGGGCTTGATGGGAGGCTCGGGTGTGCGGAGCATTCTAAATCACTAGCCATTCACAGTGGTTTCCCTTAGGACCCTAGTTTATCTGCTGCAGTCTGTCTTTCCTTTCCACCCAAACGCTAAATTCCTAGTAGAATAGTTCTTTAGTAGCCTGCGTCCTTGGTGCTTAGTGTAGTACTAGATATCATCAGTTCCTTCAACCTTTTATATACCAAACATTTATTTGGCTAACCAGGCTAGGTGCTGGGAAATGGGCAGAACTTAAGGACAGCCTGAGGTCTTTGCCTATGAAAAAACAAGCCACCACAGCAGAGAAACTAGAGGTAGAAGCGTGGCCTCAGAGTGTGGGATGGAATTACTGTGACACACGCCACATACAGTGACCTTCAGTGGGCGCTCAGAGAGACGAGAATAGCTTGTGTTCTCTTTGACCTAACAGGAGGAGGAAGTATTCCTTTCTGATGATTTCCGCCATCAACGTAAACCCACCAGGCAGAATTTTACAACTAAATTCTTTCTTAGCTCAAGTGAACAAATATCTAAAATCAAAGTGTCCATGGGGCACCAAAGGCCTTAAGAAAAGACTGCTTCTTGACCTCTTCCAGCTTGTAGCTCTAATATTCTCTGCTCGTGGCAATTGATGTCAAGTTCTGCCTCTATCTTCATGGGGTCTTGCTCTCTGTCCGTCCGTCTAGACAGTGCTTCTCAACCTTCCTAACATGGCAACCCTTTAATGCAACTCCCCATGTGTTGGTGGCCCCAACCATAAAACTCTTTCTGTTGTGACTTATGAATCGTAATGTAAATATTTTCAGAGCTAACGGAGAGGAGTCGCGATCCACATGTTGAGAACCACTGTCCTTCAAGGGCTTCATCATGGCATTAGATCTGTCCTAAATTCAAGAATCTTTAACTAATGTATTTGAAAAGACCCTATTGCCAAGTAAAGTCATCGTCTAGGCTCTGACAATCACACCAGACAGGGAACAAAACAAAACACTCTTCTTCATCAGGAACAACTGGTGGCAAATAAACACTACCTAAACTGGGCCAGTGGAAAAGTTGGAGCTCTTAGGATGGGGCACACACAGGAAACAGAAGACCAGTCCAGCCATTGCCTCTCCCTCTGTTGCTCATGCATTCTGGTCTGTCCAGGTCACCAGCATTCCTTGGGCCACAGACTGGCCTGTCAATAGACTAATGGCAGGGCCACTGTCAGCCCCTGTATCTTTCCATCTTCGCAGTCAGAAAAGAACAAATCATGTCACCCAAATTTGGCACAGGATACCTTTGGACTTACTGTGTTGTCTGTCCCCGCAAAGGAGAGCTATGCTAAAGAAATCCTAGAAAAGAGATTTTTGGAAATGTTCTCTTCAAAGACTCAATAGGAGAACCAAAAGGGCCAAAGTCATTACCATGGTAAAGAGTCAGAAAGAAATGTTTTGATTTAGAATATTTCATAACTATTTATAAAAAGGACTGTTGTTCTTTTGATAAAGTAACAATTTAAGACATCTTAAAGCATTAAGACCAAAATCAAAGGGAGCAATTAATTTGACTGATGGGAAAATACAAGCGAGGCCTCCATCCTGGTGACTAGGACAGAACAGAACTCAGCTTTCTTAACTGAAGTTTTCCGTGGGATCTCTATTCTGAATTCCCAACATAGGATGTGAATAGTGAGGGGTGGGTGACTTTTCCCTGGAGGTTAGATACTGAACATTTTACGCTTTGTAGTACAAGGGGCAAATATGAAGACAGTATACCATATTCTATTTTAAATACATTTAAAATACAATAATTTAAGAGAGAGTGGAAAAGCCCTCTTTTAACTCAAAGAGTGAACCAAACTAGCTGACAGGCTGTGTTTGCTTTGGAAACCCCAACTTTCTAACCTCTGGATCCTCCAAAGTTGCCCCTTTAGTAGACCTGGGCTTTGCTTAAGCTCACAACCCAACAGTCTTCAGTGGTGAAGGCTGCTGCAGTTATCCAGTTGTGCTGTCCTCTTACCCGCAAGGAGATGGCGACCCAGGAACCAGAAGCTGCTGACCTGCAATTCTTCTGCTATGGTCTACATCAAATCTCAACTGGAAACACAGGTTCTGACCCCCATCCCCAGATCTGCATCTCTGTTCCATGATGATTCTTCCAGAGCCTCTGCTAAGCTGGCCTCAGCCATATAGTGAGTCTCCCTCCAAAAATGGATGAAAACAATGTGACGAACTTGGGCAAGAACTATGACAGTGGTTTCTGTTTGACACATTCACCTCTTCAAGGTATCTGGTGCTACATACAACCTAGCAACCTCCCAACACCTCCATAAATGGCAATAATGCCACTAATGGTGACATGTGCAACATGTACTCCACACCCGCCCAATACTATTGCTGCATTTTAAAGCATTCATGCATCTAAAAAAAATCCAAAGGAGTAGAGAATATATGTGTGTGTATTGTATATGTGATTATATATGTGAAATATATATATATGAACATATATATATGAACATATATATATGAACATACACACACACATATATATATAAAAGTTTGCTTTACAAAGCATCTGAACACATTACCAAGGCACATCACATGACCTAATTCATTTGTCATTATTGAGGCTAGGGTTTAAAGCTTATAATTTATGGCTGCTGCATGCCTCTATAAATTAAAATAGGGAGGGTGTCCAAAATAGCTCATAGGAATGGCGTTCTACCCATGAAGCCAAACACTCAAGGTGGAGAACAGCCAGCATGGCATGTAAAAGCTTTTGTGCGATAAGTTCTTGTGTTTCTTGGCATAAATCAGACACCTCCCTCACCCTCTGCAGAGGATGATTCACTCTCTACTGTTATGAATTTTGATGGTGTTTCATCAAGACCCTGCACCTGGTACCAGATGCTCATTGTGAGACCATTATGGAAACAGAAATCCTTGCTGAAGAGCTGCTGGCTGCCCTGTTACAAAAAAAAAAAAAAAAAAGAATGGAAAAACATCCAATCCAAACACTAAATATTAAAAAAACAAAGTCCATTTTAGTGTGCCTAAGCAAAACAAGCAGCATTGTTCTAATGACAGTAAAATAAGCATTGGAGGCTGCTCCAGCCTCACACTTCAGGCAGGTCAAAATACTGCCCATCTTACAACCCCAGTTTGCAAAACTACATAATAAATAAAATATAGAGGAGAAGCCCTTTTCTTAATTCATAAATCAAACTGAAACAGTCAACAGATTCCATTTACTCTGAAGAGAATTCTCTAACCTCTAAGATAATTCTTCTATTAGAAGCTATCAGAAGGCCTTCAAAGCTGCCTCTTTAGGAGACTGATATTTTTTTAATTTTTCTTCATTAATCATAGCCTTTTACTGGAGCTCCTTTGTGGTGTAAGTCTTCTCTCCAGCTAAGTATTCCAATCCACAGTTCTCGACTTTCAACAGCCTGAGCTTCAACACATTTAGCACTGATGAAAATGGTTCAAGTTCATCCTGGAACACATGGCTCCAAAACACCAGACGGCATTTGGAAACCTTTTCAGCACTGTGGAAGGGGTAAGTAAACTCTACTGGAGAATCGTTAGTCATTGTCATTGCTTCTCAGCTCCAGCTGTGCATCAGGACTCTCCAGTGAGCTAAGCAGAAAGGGGATGCGGTACCCATGCTCAGCTCTAGACCAGTGAACCCTCCTCTCAAGGGAGTGCTACAATGCTTCTCAGCTTCGGGAACCACTGACCCAAGTTCTATCCTATCCTCCACGACCCTCAGCTTCCTCTGGCTCCCAAGTGGAACAATAATCCATACTGTTGTATAGTAGCTTCTCTGAAACCCTGAGGACAGATGTGTCTTGGAATTCAGAAATTATTTTCATGTACGTGTTAAAATAGGTAACACCCTCAGAAGAGCCTAGGGCAGCAGCACCCCATAATCAAACGCATTAACATTTTGCAGCCAAACACCCACACCACGTGGGATAAACAGCATCTATAAATAACCTTATCTTAGTTGAGGTCAGGTTTTACTTCCAAATGAATTAAGAAACTTTTCTTTTCTAGTTCAGAGCTTGGAGAGGTGGATAAGAAATTCTACATCTGGGTTAGCCAGATAACCCCCTTACCCCAAAACCACACATTTAGCACAGATGAAAACACAGATCCTCCCAGGACAAGCTTAGGCTCTAACCAAGGAATAGGAGGAGAAGCATGCCATTAGTCAATCACAGCCAAGTCAGTTCTCAGAGAAGACTTAGCAGCATACACATTCTCAAAAACCTCATAAAAATACTAATATACTTGGTTACAGCAATATCCCAGAGAATTAACTAGGCAGAGACAGTGATCATCGGCCTATTTAAATAGGTAGTAATTTAAAAGTAATCGTGAGAGAAGGAGGAGGCAAGTAGATTCCCAAGCTAGCACTGATTAGAACTGAAAACTGGTTTGGAAAGTATGCTGATGTAGTTTTGAATGAATTAGAAAAGAGTTGGAAGGAAATGGAAGGCACTGGGACACACAGCAGTGGCAAAGCATCATTGAGACAGAGAAACTAAAGCTGCTTCCCAAAAGCTGCCTGTGCTGTCCCTTTCATCGGATCCCTACTTCCTCCTCAGGTTAGCCATGAGACTCACAGCTCAAAGAACCTTCTCTGTATTTCACCTGTGCCAGCCTCCTACTCCAGTTCCATCCCAATACACGCTGAGCACAGCCCCAGCTGCAGCTAAAGCTTCTGCTGATGTGGCAGCCCATCATAAACCATTTCATAGCACTTGATTGAGTGAGCTTTAACATATCGTTTTTTTATGAATTAAGGTTTTCCCCACTTTTACACTGCATCTTCAAATCCAATTATAACCTAGAGGAATTATTTTTATAACCCTCACATTCCCCCTCAATACCTACTACCATGCATCTTATAATTTTAACTTTCAGTATTTTGATTTCATTTGACACCTAAGCCTAAACTTTCAAAACGGAATACATTGTAGATCAAACTGGATACATTGTAAATCAAAAAAACAAGAAACATATGAATCTCCAGTTTTCCTGGTTTAAGAGTATGAGTGCACAGGGGACATACCTAAACAAGTTGATTGCCAACATCAAAATTAAATGGGGAGACCCTCAAAACAATTCTACTAAAATCAAGAACAAGACAAGGTTGTCCACTCTCTCCACACCTAGTCAATATAGTACTTGAGGTTCTAGCTAGAGCAGTAAGACAACTAAAGGAGATCAAGGAGATGCAAATTGGAAAAAAGAAAGTCAAAGTATCATTATTCACAAATAATAGTATACATAAGTGACCCCAAAATCTCTACCAGGGAATTCCTATAGCTGATAAACACTTTAGTTACATGGCTGAATACAAAAATATCAGTACCCCTTTATGTACAAATAATACAGTCTAAGAGAGAATCAACCTTTTACATTAGCCTCAAATAATATAAAATACCTTGTTGTAACCAAGCAAGTCAAAGACCTGTATGACAAGAAATTCAAGTCTTTGAAGAAAGAAGTTAAAGAAGATATCAGAAGATGGAAAAATCTCCCATCTCATGGATTGGTAGTATTAACCTAGTAAAAAATGTTCACCTTACCGAAAGCAATCTATAGATTCAGTGCAATCCCCATTAAAATCCCAACACAATTCTCTACAAACCTTGAAAGAACAGTACTCAAGTCATCTGGAAAAACAAAAAATACAGGATAATTAAAACAATCCTGTATGGAAAAGAGGACTGGAGCTATCACTATCCCTGATTTCAAGTTCAACTATGGACCCATAGTAATAAAAACCACATGGTACTGGCATAAAATAGGTGGATCACTGGAATTGAATAAAAGACCCAGATATAAATCAACACATCTATGGACACCTGATTCTCCACAAAGAAGCCAAAGTTATACAATGGAAAAAAAGAAAGCATTGTCAACAAATAGTGCTGATTTAACTGGCTATCAGCATGAAGAAGAATGTAAATCTATCCATACCTATCACCCTGCCCAAAACTCAAGTCTGAGTGAATCAAAGACCTCAGTATGAATCCATATACACTGAACCTGATGGAAGAGAAAGTGGAAAATAATCTCAAACACATTGGCACGGGAGACAGCTTCCTGAACAGAACACCAGTAGCACCTACACCAAGACTGACAATTAATAAGTGGGACCTCACAAAACTGAAAAGCTTCTGTAAGGCAAAGGACACTGTCAATAGGGACAAAGCAAAACAGCAGCCTACAGAATGGGAAAAGATCTTCACCAACCCCATATCTGACAGAGGATTGATTTCCAAAACATATAAAGAACTCAAGAAACTAGATATCAACAAACCAAATAATCCAATTAAAAGATGGGGTACAGATCTAAACAGCTAATTCTCAACCGAAGACACTCAAGTGATCAGAAACACTTAAGGAGATATTCAACATCCTTAGCCATCAGTGAAATACAAATCAAAATGACTCTGAGATTCCATCTTATACCTGTCAGAATGCCCAGGATCAAAAACACAAGCAGCAGCTCATATGGAGAGGATGTGGAGTAAGGGGAACACTCCTCCATTGCTGGTGGAAATTCAAACTCATACAGCCACTTTGGAAATCAGTTTGGCAGTTTCACAGAAAACTGGCAGTCAACCTACCTCAAGAATGATACCACTCTTGGACATATACCCAAAAGTTGTGCAATCATATTATAAGGACACTTGCTAAATTATGTTAATAGCATTTTTATTTGTAATAGCCAGAAACTGGAAACAGCCTAAATGTCCCTCAACCCAAGAATGGATAAAGAAATTGTGCTACATTTATACAATGATGTATTACTTAGCAGTAAAAAAAACAATGACATCAGGAAATTTGAAGGCAAATAGATTGAACCAGAAAAATCATCCTGAGTGAGGTAACCCAGATCAAGAAAGATAAACATGGTATACACTCAATTTTAAGTGGATATTAGCTATAAAATAAAGGATAACCATGCTACAATCCACAGCACCAGAAACGCTAAGTAACAAGGCGAGTTTATGAGGGACACCCAGATCTTCCTGGGAAGGGAAAATAGAAGAGATTTTGTGGGTGGACTGAGGACGAGTCAAGATGGGAACATGAGCATTCAGGTTGGGAGGGGGAAGAGAGAGAGGGAGCATTGAAAGAGATTATTGGAAAGAGGGGTGGACATTTCAGGGTCAGGCAAAAACCTGACACAAGGGAATCTCCCAGAAATCTACAAGGAAATTCCCAGCTTATACTTGTGCAATAGCAGATATGTGGCCTGCTCTGGTCATCTGTGATCAGATTGTTGCCTAGCTCAATTGTCATCAGAGAGGCACCATCCAGCAATTGATGGAAGCAGATGCAGACCCGTGTCCAAACATTAGGTAAAGTTTGGGAAATCCTTCAGAGGGGAGGGAAAAAGGATTGTAGGAGCCAGAGGGGTCAAGGACACCACAAAAAAATTCACAGAATCAACTAACCTGGGCTCATAGGGTCTCCCAAAGACTGAATGGACAACCAGGGAGCCTGCATGACACTGGTGTAGGCCCTCTACATATATGTGATGATGGTTGTGTAGCTTGGTCCTTTTGTGGAACACCTAAAAATAGGAAGGCTTTTGGGATTCTATTCCTCATACTGGATTGCCTTGCCCAGCCTTAACACAGGGAGATGCTTAATCTTACTGAACTTGATATGCCATATTTTGCTGATACTCATTGGAGAAGGAGTGGGTGGGAGGTGGAAAGAGAGGGGGAATGGGAAGGAGGAGAAACTGTAGCCATGATGTAACATAAATAAATAAATTGATTTAAAAAAAAAAAAAAGATTATGAGTGTGCACATTGACCTGAAAAGAGGATTAGGAAATAAAAAAAAAAAAAAAAACCCAAAGGTGAACACAAATTCTTTAAGTCACTCACCAAAAATGTGAAGTTTAAATATAGGTGAACTCTTTGAATGTCTGTTCTGAATCTGGATGACCTATTTCATTTGATGCTTGCAAAGGTAACTGAATGAATGATTGCCAAGTGACAAAAAGAAAACTTTAAGTTATTAAAAACAAAAGTTTTAATTCGACTAACAGTGAATACAAAGGGACATGTCGCTGCCAGCTCAGCAAACAAAACCAGAAATGAGAACATGGCTTGAAGTCAACAAATTGAACATCAAGAGAGACTGCATAAGAACTCTATGTCCCATTCTCACATAACATGAAAGCGATGACTTCAACGTTCTATGCCCCTATTCTTTGGTCTGCATCTCATGAAACCATCTGGCACAGGGAGAAACATGTTGGGTGCTCACTCAGAGAGCCACAGGGAAAACATCCTAGATGTTTGCACAGCTTTAGTGACAGGATTGGTTAGAGAAATTGAATGGGGCTTCAATTAGACACAGAACCTTAGAAAATAAAATAAAACTGTGTCATCATCATGAGGATGAGAGAGACAGGGAGAACTGCTGTCATATCTGACTGGCCGTCGGAAAGGCAAAAGGACGTGAGACAGAACAGAACTTGGACATCCCACAGTCTGCACTGAGAGCTTTACGCAGAAACATGAAAGTGGATTCTGAAATGCATATTTTATCCTAATCCTGCTGCAAACATGGCTCCTTGGAAATCCACTTCAAGCTTAATTTATATTACTTAAATTTTCTGGAAGAAAAAACTGTACTTTAAGTGGTTGTTTGTTTGATTAAACCATTGAACTATGTGACTTGGGGTGTATGGGGAATAGTTTGTTTTTTAATGTTTTGATGACTTTGAACTCAATGATTAGATACGGATCCAAACACCAGTAAAGCTTCTAAAGAATTAAGAGAATTCCTGGTTTTTTTGCTTTTCCACATGAAGTTGAGTACCGTTCTTTCAAGGTCTGTGAAGAATTTTGCTGGGAATTGCATTGAATCTGTAGATTGCTTTTGGTAAGATTGGCATTTTTACTATGTTAATTCTACCTACCCAAGGGCATGAGAGATCTTTCCACTTTCTGGTATCTTCTTCAATTTCTTTCTTTAAAGATCTAAAGTTCTTGTCATACAAGTCTTCCACTTGTTTGGTTAGAGTTACTCCAAGTTATTTTATGCTATTTGTGGCTATTGTGAAGGGTGATGTTTCTCTGATTTCTTTCTTGGCCCCTTTATCATCTGTGTAAAGGAGAACTACTGTTTTGTTGTTGTTGTTAATCTTGTATCCTGCTACACTACTGAAAGTGTTTATGAGTTGTAGAACTTCCTTGGTAGAACAGCAATACCACTTTTGGGTATATATCCAAAAAAATACTTAATCATGTCACAAAGACATGTGCTCAACTATGTTCATATCAACATTATTTATAATAGCCAGAACCTGGAAACAACATAAATGCCCCTTGACCAAAGAATGGGTAAGGAAAATGTGGTACATTTACACAATGGAGTACTACACAGCAGAAAAAAAATGATGACATTTTGAAATTTGCAGGTAAATGGATGGATCTAGAAAGCATCATATTGAGTGAGGTAACCCAGACCCAGAAAGACAATTATCACATGTACTCACTTATAAGTGGTTTTGAAACATAAACAGATAAAAACCAGCCTACAATTCACAATCCTAGAGAACCTAGAAAACAATGAGAACCCTAAGAGAGAAATATATGGATCTAATCTACATGGGAAGTAGAAAGAGACAAGATCTTCTGAGTAAACTGGGAGCATGGGAACCATGGGAGAGGGTTGAAGGGGAGGGGAGAGGCAGGAAGGGGAGCAGAGAAAAATGTATATCTCAATAAAATCAATTTTAAAAAATTAAGAGAATCTCCTCAGCAGAGCAGGCTGTAATAATGGCAAAAACTTCTAAATGAGTCTAGTCCTTTGGTCAAATTTGGGGAGTCTTATGTGTCTTCACAGATGTGAGTACTCTGAAGCATGATGCCTGAGATAACATGCCTTTACCTGTAACTCACCACAAATACTTGGTTCCCAGCAAGCTGATCATCATCATATTTCCCTTGGGTTTCTTTCCTAGTAATTTATCCTCGGAAGTCATGAACTTCTTAAAATAAATAGAAGTGGTAAACAGCACAGGTCAAAGATAGGAAATAAGGTCTCCACAGGGCATTTCCTATCAAAACTTGCCTTTTCTGTGGGATTTGAAGGAAACTATTGGCACTTCTAAAAAGCTTCCCTAAATCCAGATACCATGGTGGCAATGTTCTGATGCAGCCTAGATAGATGCTGACTGTATTTAGGTGTTTAGCAGCGGGAAGAACAGGTCCAAAAGGAGTGGTTATCTCACCCCTAAGAACCACAAGCATCTTGTGCATGTGTGGTGCACAGGCATATAATGAGGAGAACTCTGAAAAGCAGGTTTTCTACACCAGAGACCAGCATACACGTTGGCTCTTTAGGTTACAAAGTGTTAATAAAACCCATCACCTGAAAGCCCACCCACCCTCTGGCCTTTAAAAGTCAAGGCGTTCTAGCCTTAACCTGCAGCAGGAGGCGGAGCACTCACTCAGTACTTCGTATCCCTCCTTGCCACCCCCCACAGAAGACCGATGACGCTATTAATGCCTCTTTTAGTGGGGGAAAGAAAGACTCAACAGCCTTCCCAAGGGGATCTGACTCTACAGCTTCTTGGTAGCTCCTGTGTTACTCTAACTTCCTCTGGCACTCAGCCTAGAATCTTCCTCAGCTTGCTGGAAGCCAGCAATATTTGTGGAGCACCAGCCTGCAACAGACACTGGTTGGGACTATTTCTGACTTTGTGGTCATTCATTCTTCGCAGTTGCTCCGGGAGCTTGGGGTTACTATTAAAATGGTAAGTGAGCATCCTTGAACCTTCCACAGTGACAAGATGGAAGGCTGGTGTACTATAGTGAAGAGGAAAAAACTAGATCCAAGGCTACTAAGGCGGGCTCCATCTTCATTGTATTTATTTAAATGCTCTCAAGCTCATGCACCAACCCCCTGGACTCAAGGTGCTTTTTATCCCTTGCCTTGTTCTCATTTCAAGGAAATCCTTCAGTGTGGGCTCCCACATATTCCTCCTACAAGAAACAAACAAAGTGATACCCAAAACACCAAATAGCCACACCCTAGGTCAAGATGTCTTTGTTAGTAACCACACCTTAAGTCAAATTTCCTGTCAATAACCTTGAAGGAACAAGACTAGTCCTGAGCTCTCCAATCTGATGGATTTCAAGGTGGAAGAGATCCACTTCTGCGGGCTCCCATGTATTTTCTGGGGACTCCCACACTTCAGCCTTTTGGGGCTTATTCAGTTTTTGAGAGTACTATTGTATTTGACTATCAAGCTTGGGTTTTCCCCATTCGGCTCATCCTTCTCATAAAAACCTTGGCTGCTTCTCAACCTCCAACAGTAAAGACACTCCTGATAATCATGCAAAACATTGCATATTAGTCTAGCATCTGAGGGCTCCAGCCTTTCATCTGATTCTCGCCCAATCACGAGGGTTTGGGACTTGGACCAGGCTTGCCTTTGCATAAGTACAACCTACATCTTCATAAGAAAATGTCAAAAGCAAAAATAAAACAATAAAAACATCATTTTCCATTTGTGCTACTTTTTTTATAATAGCATTTTAAATTTAGTACTAGAAATGCTCTTTCCATGTGAGAGCAGCCATCACACCAAGCCACAAGTCTACTTTATATTTTGTTTCTATTACGACATCCTCTGAAAATACCTTTCAGAATTCAAGCAGAGTGGCGATAGAGTATGAAGGGCGCACTTGCCAGTATTTAGTAGGTTTCACATTAGCCCATTGAAAATAATCTCTGCGTTGTCATGAAAAGCAAACTTGTTAATATAATTTATTAGATTTATTTATCTTTATCTTACTGACACATGTTTTGCCTACACACATGTGCACCTACTGTCCACAGAGCCAGAAACAGGTGTCGAGTTCATCAAAACTAGAGTTACAGGTAATTGTGAACCGCCACATGGGTGTTAAGGACTAAGCCCAGGTCCTCTGCTCTTAGCCACTGAGCAGTCTCTCTCCCGTACCATCAGACTCCTTAACTTTTAACAAAGCGACAGACACAGTTGTTCACATTTTATCCAAGACTGATTTTTTTTTTTAAAACCAAATGGAAAGGTCGTTATTTTACTCTTCTGTCTCAGGCATGGATGTATAAGGAATTTATCTGCATATCCTGTATATGTGTGAAGATGATTAGCGCATGCTGGGCAGCATAGAGGAGCTTCATAAAGGGATTGTCTGCATTAATCTAGAGATGCATGTGTGGTCCTGCACACACCCTGTCCTAGGGTCCCTCCACGTAACTTTCTAGAACACTTGACACACCTTTTTCTTTCTAAACATGCTCTCTCAAAGCAAGGAAACTAATTTATCTCTTAGTTACATATTATAAATGCTTTTTAGGGAAAGCATGTTTCTAAGACCCTGTGTCCGCCCATCTCAGCAGTGTGCAGCATCTCAAAAAGCATGAGAATTCTGAGGTGCTTTATACAATTTGGGAAAGGCTAGATTAAAGTGTTAACTTGAAGCATTAATATCTGTTCATTTGAATGGCTGGGAGAGTACAGTAACCCAACAGAAAATGAAATTAAAGCTGTCTGAAATCTAACAACAAAGCTTTATCAAAGTTCTCCACTCGGCTCTTAGTGTTGATCCAACCAGAGGATTCCACCCTTGGGGAATAGTTACCAAGGGCTGAAGTCTGGCCACAGATATGGGCTCTCAGGGGTCTTATAACTGGGTGAGGAGAAGAAAAGCTAACAAGGAAACAAGCGTAGAAGTCCCTGGAGGTAGGAAAGCCTGTCACTTCCTAGACTATACTGTCACAACCACCCCTTGGCCACAAGTGGTAATTTGACTTGAAATTAAAGAAAATTAAATAAAGCTAAAAATTTTATCCATCAACTTCAGCAGCGCTATTTCATATCCTCAGCGTCTACCCTTGGCTGGTCGCTCTGCTGTGTTGGGTTATTCAGGTACAAAGCTTTGTCGTCACTATTAGGTGTTCTATTAGATGACATTACTAAATAGAGTGGGGAAGGATGGGCTCACATGGCACTGATGCATGTAATCAACCCATGGAACACAGCTGCAGTAGGGGCTCAGCACACTGAACTATCATAAGCCATCGTGTGAATATATATATGTATGTACACATTGGGATATATATATATCCCAATGTATAAAGACTGAGACTCTTTTAAAGGTAGTATTTTACTTTCAAATAGTCGCCTAGTGATATTTGATATTTTAGTCTCAATATATTTCATTGAAGGGATTTTTTTCTTCCATAGTGCCATATACTCTCTCAATTTTAATATAAGTTAAAAAAAACTGCAGAAAGAAATGCATAGAGTAACCAAGACAGAAAGGGTTGTGGAAACAATTTCTGAAGGAGAAACATTTTATCTCAAGTCTAAATAAGTAAGGCTTACGAAGAGTCAATTTGAAAGGTGTTTTCCTCTCATATCTCAAGTATCTTGTTACAACTTCAGAATCTGAATTATTATAGTCTCAAAAATCTATGTACAAATTAATATTTATATGTCATATCTCCTAATGGATGTTATTTAGAGAGTGTGTTTTACATAAACAACATTTTGATAAATAGGTATGTATTGAATTTTTAAAACATTCACTATACAAAAGGAAGGAACTCTATTGCTAAAGAGTTTTACTACCTACCTAAGAGTCTACTGTTAAAATTCCCTTTCTACATCTTATCAGATAGTAGATGATTGGGCCCATGTGTGCTTGCAATTGACTTCAGAAGCACACACAGCTAATGCTCACTGCTAATTTATCTTTACTTCTCAGGACATAGAAGGAAAGTAGCCACACTGAATCTGCCACAGCTAAGAATTCCGCAAAATGCATTCAGTGTCAGGCTTGGAAGATGTATTTCTAACCAGAGCTAGAAATCCTTGTTTATCGGTCTTGGGACAACAGTGGTAATGCCTGTGCATGGGGAGTCATAAACGTCTCTGTAATAGGCACCACAGTTTTGTTGACCATCTGACTAAATGAAAAAGAAAAGGCAACAGGTTCATCATTTCATTGGAAGAAGCCTGAAGGAGTGATTGGCTAACAGGGAGCCCCGAAAATGATCTTCCTCTTAGAGCAGCCACCTGGTGCTTACGGGGTTGACAACTGTGGGTGACAGAGTAATTATCTTGCAGAAATCATGTCCAAAAGTATTAAGCAAACCAATGTGAGAGCTAAAAGGCTTTATGAGGGCCTCTTCCAGGTAGGTCTGGTCAGCCACAAGGCTGCTCCTGGTACCCACAGGCAGCTGCTTCCTGGTCTTCTAAGAAAAAGTGTGAGTTCCCTTCGCCTCTCCTTTTCAGGGCCAGAGGGGCAGTGAAGCAAGTGAAGCAATCTATTATCTGAAATGCTTAAAGCTACGTCTCAAAAACACCTGAAGGAGTGGACAGTCTTCAGCTCTGAAATGCAGCTCAGCTTACTGGAATTTATGCCCAGCGATTTGGTTCACATCCCTTTCCACATTCTGACCAACACAAGGAAGCAAAACCTATGCAAAATTAATCGAAGAAATTAATGAGACTTTGGGGCCATTAAAGAAAGAGCATGCTTGTTGCAGCCACGAGACCCATTAGCCACCAAGAGTGGCAGCTGAGTGTGTAAGCCTCCTGGATTACTCCCACCTCAGAACAGCGAAGCCATTGTTCATGACCTTTTGCATCAATATTCTCTATATTGGCACAGCTGTGCACCTAATTTCAGGGGCAAGATGGCAATAGCTTCATTCCTCTGGAAAAGAGATGATACTGAACTCTCTTGTGCAGTTAGCTATGCAATAAAGTATTTATTATTTTGGGTTCCTTGGTTTCTGCTTTCGAAACTGTTAGGTGTATTCCTTTGAGAGGGGGAAGTATCCAGAAACCCCACAGTGAGACTGTGAAGCCACTTGCTCTTTCATTAGCTGTGTGTACTTCATCATGGATTGTGAGCATTTGCCTGCGCCATTGTGTGTTTCTTCTAAATCAGAGCGTTACAGAACACTGACTTTAAGAATCCCTAGTTTTGCACGTTTGGAGTGTTCCAGATTTGCTGGTATAAATAACACTGAGAAACATGCTTACACATAAATCTGTCTGCATGTTTCCTTGAGACACATTTGGAAGAGCTAAAGTGCTCGGTCAAAATATCCTAAATATTTTGAAAACTTTTGAGAAGTATGGTAAAATGCCAAGAGCCACTCTGATTTATATACAACTAAAAATGAAAATAGATAACCAGGCTTTGGAGTATTTACTGGCAAAAGCCAGACACAACGTAACCAAATCACTGCTCGGATAGAATTCTTCACTGTCTGGGTAGCAACTGTGATCATATGTGACCACCAGGTGTCAGTCTAAAACAGAGCAAACTGAACTGCACCTATGAGGAGAGGCTTCTCCCAGGCCTCCAGACCAGCATATCCTGTTTGTCGCTCCTCCCTGCCCCCCATGCCTGAATTGATAAGGAACGTGAACCTTCTTAAAAAAATTCAAACAAACAAGAAATAAAAATATAAATAAATACCATCCAGAGGAGCCCTGTGTAGTTCTCTAGTTCAGAAGTGATTATGAGCACAATCAAGGTCATGAAATGAGAGCGAAGGCTGCCTGAAATGTGAAGGAGTTCTCTATCTCTTTGATCGCTTGAAGCTTCATCTTGGTAAGAATATTATAAAGGAGTCTAGAAGCCAACCAATGAAAGTCCTTCCAACTCCAAGGTTCTGCGTGCCTTTCAAAACCAACCAGGGATTAAAAACCTAAACTAAGACATCCAGGTAAACATTTTTAGATGACAGCTTTAGCGAAACAGCCATAGAGAGACTGCCAGGGGTACACCTGAAGGGATCTGCATCCCTGAATTCCTGGTACAGTGATGGTGTTTAAGTCAGTAGAATTTCTGGAGTAGAGGATGAGGATAGGGAATCTCATGCAGCTCTGACGAAGAGAGTCTATTGATTGACTCGGAAGTCAAGTGGAATCAGAATGCAAGAGCCAAGCATGTAGGAAAATATCAAACCATCTCCACGCTGTGATTCTAGAAACACTTGAGAAAAGCTGCTGATGAGAGCATTCATTTCAATAGCTTCTGGATGCCCAGGTTTTAATAATTGAAGCCTTTACAAAGAGGACCACTGCATCTACTTCAAAACCCTTCCCCATGTTCTCACTTTGTTTTCCTGATTATTCACTCTGTTGTTCTCTGATCTCTGCTCCCTACCTGTTTCCTAGTGGGGTGGCTGAAAGAAAATTATCCCCAAAGGGAGTGGGACTGTTGGGAGGTATGGATTTGTTGGAGTAGGCATGGCCTAGTAGGAGGAAGTGTGTCACTGTGGGGATGGGCTTTGGGGGTCTCCTTTGGTAAAGCTATACAGTTTACTTCCTGTTACATGTGGATCTATAAGTAGAACTCTCAGCTCCTTCTCCAGCCTCATGTCGTGCCATGATGATAGTGGGCTAGACCTCTGAAACTGTGAGCAATCCCAAATAAATGTTATGAGAGTTACCGTGGTCATGGAGTGTCTTCACAGCAATAGAAACTCTAAGACACCTAGATTCCAAGCACACAAGATGCCAGAAGTTCATGATAAAATTTGTTTGCCAGGATGCTATGGCAAAAATTACAACTTGAACAGCCTAAATCACAAAATGGTATCTTCTTATAGCTCCAAAGAATGAAAGTCCAAGATCTGGTGTTGATAGATTTGGGTTCTTCTGGGACCTGTCTTCCTGCCCTGGAAGTGGCCATCTCCCAGGGTCTCTCTCTAACACACCCTCTTCTGAGGATATCAGATTGAATTAGGGTTAACACTAACAGTCTCGTTCTAATTCAGTGATCTCTCTAAATGTTTCATCTCCAATGTCAGTCTTATTCTGAGATACTGGGATGTAAAGCTTCAGTGTGTGAATTGTTAGGAAACAATTGGGTTCATAGTAATAATTCCACATTTATTCTTTTCCCTGCTGGGAGAAAGCTTTGCTAACGGGAGCAAAGATGCGGAGCTCTTTGTGCGGAGACTATGAGAGGGGCAGATTGAGGCATGAATCATCGGTAGCAACAGGAGGAGCAGGAATGAACCCAGCTCACCAGGTTGCTAAAAATCATTTACTTCAGAAGGAATGGTTTCTGCTTTAATTGTAGAAAGGAGTGAAATGTGAGAATATCACCCTCATGCGTAAATGTGCATAAATATGCAAGGAGAAGCTTCTTTTGTTAGGACAAGTTTGGACTCAGGAGCAGAATATCAGCTGTGAGGCCCTAAGTCTAAAAATTGAAAAAAAAAAAAAAACCTGAAAAGTATAAAAGAAAATGCATTTAAATTTTTTTATACTTTGGCCATGTTTCCCCTCCCCCAATCCCTCTCAGCTTCTACCTACCACCCTACTTACCCAAATTTATGTTATTCATGCTCTCTCTCTCTCTCCCCATCATCTCTTTCACACAGGCACACACACACAAACAAACACAATAACAAAAATGAAAATCACAATAAAAAATGAAAATCAAAACAAACAAAAAAGTAAGACAAAAATACCAAAACAAAATGAAGCAAAAATCTTACAGAACAAACAAACGACAATAAACCCATGCAGTTCATTTTGTGTTGGCCAACTACTGCTGGGCAGAGACCAAGCTGGAGTGAGGTTGAGACAACCAGGGAAACCCCACTGGAGGAAACTGGGTTTTCCTTTTGCTAGCAGGTATCAACTGTAAATAGCTTTCTGGTTGGGGCTGTGGGCCTGTGTCCACTTCCACCTGTCAGTCCTTGGAACCCATGAGGCTTGAACTGTACAGTTCTCGTTCATGCTGCCACCATACCTGTGAGTTCCTATGTGCCAACTAGAAGCTTCACCCCTACTGATGAGCAGTAATGGTATTGGAAGGTACTCTGCATGCTACTGAAGGAGAAAGATAATTGTTGTGGGTATTGTACACACGCACACACACACACATACACACACACACACACACACACAGGGCATCTTGATCCTGTATAGTGCTTTATTAACTTTACATTTTTAAACATTAATGAACAAAAAACAAACACTGCTGAGAGACACTGGATTGTAGAGAAAAACTACTGAATTAAACCAGCCTATACATTTTAAGGATGTCTTAACTTTAAAATAGAATTCAGAAAATGTGTTACATGGGGGGGGGGGGGTTATGCCTTTGTTTCCACAGGAAACAAAAAGCTATGAATTTATGGATTACTTCAAAATTAATAAAAACCAGATTTCATCAAGGGAGACCTTGATCATATACTGTGTGATGACGTGTTATGATTGATTTAATAAAAAGCTGAATGGCCAATAGCAAGGCAGGAGAGGTTAGGCAAGACTTCCAGGCAAAGAGAGGAAACTGGGGGCAGGGGTGGGGTGAATCTAGGTGTGTGAATTTTGACAGTGAGATGTGGAACGAGTGGGACTCATAGTACTGAGGAAAGGTAAAGAGCTACATGGCAGAATATAGATCAATAGATTAATAGAAATTGGTTAATTTAAATGATAAGAGCTAGTTGGAAACAAGCCTAAGATAAGAACAAGCTTTCATAATTAATAATAAATCCCCATGTCATTATTTTTAGGAGTTGGTGGTCTAAAGAAAGTCCAACAATAAAGTCCAACTATATGTAGTACCCAATGTATGGAATGTATATTAATATAGAGCCTGAGAAAGCTGGGGGGAGTTCTGAACACCAAACTAGGCACAGCTTCATAGTAAGCATAGTCTCTTAGGCAGGCCAGTACTCCCAGGATACAAAGACATGGCTCCTTTAAGAGGCTCTGCTGTGCAGCCAAGCCCTTGAATAGTTGACTCAGCTACCTACTCAGCACTAGATACAAACACCTACTGCAAGACTGACACAGCAACTTCACAGCTAGGATGGCTAGGTGCAGCTGGGATGGTTAGACATGGCTCCCACCATTGTCTGTGGACCCATAGTGGGAGGAGCCAGATCAACACGCTAAACAGAACCATGGCAGATGGCCCGGCTATTTAAGGCTTAGCTTAGATAGAGAGGCTGCCAGTGCATGTAAACCCAAGTCCAGACTGGAAAAAGGACTCTGAACAGGTACAGTATGCTTAGAAAGGTGCTTTGGTGCTGAAGAAAGGAAAAAAAATGGGTATAGACAGTCATAGAAAAAATAAAATAATTTAAAAATAATAAAGTTATTTAAGAAAAGTATATGTGTGTATATACATACATACATATGTACTTATACACACATACACACGCACACACACACACATACACACACACACACACACAGGGCATCTTGATCCTGTATAGTGCTTTATTAACTTTACATTTTTAAACATTAATGAACAAAAAACAAACACTGCTGAGAGACACTGGATTGTAGAGAAAAACTACTGAATTAAACCAGCCTATACATTTTAAGGATGTCTTAACTTTGAAATAGAATTCAGAAAATGTGTTACATGGGTGGGGGGAGGTTATGCCTTTGTTTCCACAGGAAACAAAAAGCTATGAATTTATGGATTACTTCAAAATTAATAAAAACCAGATTTGATCAAGGGAGACCTCCTGAAAATCTCGGCTGTAAACATGAAAGAAGAAACCAAGAGAAAGTGTAGGACAGGTGATGTTTAAACTGATCCCTCTACATATACACAGCTATGAGACTGGATGAGACATAATATATCTTGTTAGCTACAGAGTCTTCATGACTTACTATACACGCCATCCTTTCATAGGGCATGGATGGAGATTTATATTACAGTTTGGTTATGCATTCCAAATTGACACATGCCTTTTATCTGCTCAAACATAGAACAGAAAATCATCTTTAGCTGATTTGTGCATACTGCACATTCCGTACTTGTGTTAATGAAGGTATGTATGCTACCTTTTAAAGTGTGTGTGTGTGTTTGGGGGGGGGGGGGGAAGACCAAACACTGATGTAAACAAGTAGGTCCCATGATCCAGACTCTCAGAATGTCTTCATTGTTGTTTCCTCAAAAATCTTCATTCAGAATAACTTCAAAGCCGTTATCCGAGATGATTCAGCCTCGCAGACTACTCCAGCCAGGACTGCACTTTCCCATTACACAAATAATACAGCTAGCTCTGCCAGGACTTGACCATTATTCCAGATTTTGCAGGGTCCCCTAAAGATGCTATCACCTCCAAACAACAGGAAGCAATTTTAAGAACATGAGGTGGGGTAGGAGGTTTTTGGTCATTCTGTGAGTTATGGATGTTCATCGTCATTTAGGAGGTTAGTTGCTAGTTGTTATTGGTCATGGACAAGGAGGAAACCAAACAAAGGAGATTAGATAGATGCAGTAATCTCTTTCTGAAAAGAAAAAAAAAGAGGGGAAAAGGATAAAGAGGAGTGATAGGATAAAAGGGTGGACTATTGAATCTGCTTTTAAAGAAAAAACCCTGCATTTTCCCATTACACAGAGACTGGGCAACAAATGATACTGCTGTCCTCAATTGGAAGCCAAGATGGTAGATTATAGGCTCTGAAATGAGGTTTGCATAAATGTAGAATCTCAGAGATAGAATGGCTGCATGTGATGATATGCTCACGGGGAGAGACTGCTGCAGTCTGTCCTTGATTGGAAGCCAAGATGATAGATTATAGACTCTGAAGTCACCCATGCTGATTACGTGAGATGACATGCAAAAATCTGAGACTACAGAAAAACCAACGGACAGACAGTTTGAAGGACATCAAGGAATCTGGTGCCAACTTATAGTAAAAATCTCATAAAAGGGAAAGGATATTGCAAGAAAAATGAAAAGTATACAAATTGTTTGGAACAAGTGAAGATGTCTGACAATTGATAGAATCCCAGCAGCATCTCCAGGCTCGATGAGAAGCTAACCTACAATAGGATTTCTCAAGAAAGCTACAGCAGCTACCTTGACCTAGAATTATGCATATACAATAAACATTATAATCTGAATTACTCAAGTAATTGAAGCCAAGAAAACAATTGTACGTCTCAATGAATAAGTACATCTCAACTGTGGAAGGGGAATTAGAGATATTTAATTCAATGTTACAATATAAAAGCCAACTCATAAACTTTTACCTCAAGTTGAAGGTATAGCCCCTCTCTTCAAGATAACCACAGTTGTGTAGAGTGAATGTAAAGGAATTCAGAGGGATAATGACTGATGAGACTTTGTTTCAAGTATGTGGATTCAGCGATTATTTTTACATACACACAAATTAAACTCCCATTTTGCTTTCTTCAAAGAGACTGCTTTCCAAAGTGAACTCTTGTTGCTATAAATACACACTGACAAGCTGCTGCATACAGAATGCCTTGGAAAATAGGTCAGAATAACAGAAAGCACACATTCCAAAACACGCAGAAGACAGTCATACAGCCAGATGTAGCAATGCACCCTAATACTCTGCATTTGGGGGTGAAAGCAAGAGGATATGAAGTATAAGACCAGCCTGGGTTACATGAAGCGCTTGCCTCCAAAAAATTACTAATAAGTATGTGCTTATTACATACTATTTTGTTCCTTAACTTTTGAAATAGTGTCATCTCCCTTTAAGATCAAAAGGGGGTGCACTTTTTAAAAAAAAATGAGGCACAATACCTTGTAACTCTGCTTAGTCATTCAGAAATCTCCTAGCCTGGGGCTGTGCAGGGAATGGCATCACTTTGCACTGGGGAACAGTGACTTAAAACCAAGGGATTGGGCAAAGAAGGCTAAAAGCAAAATGACCTGGAAAGAGCTCAATGCAAGGAGGAGAGGCTGCCCTGGGTTTGGCAATCTGTCACCCAGGTATTTACTGCCTGCTGAGCTCAGCTATACTGACTCTGACAGATCTCTTCCATTCATAGTTGGAGAGCTCATAAACATGAGTATTCATTGGGTTTGAATTATTTTTTAAGAATTAAAAATAAGATGCTAATTAAGAACATGAAAACTGTGTGATTGAGGGGAATACCCAGGAGCTATAAGTGCTTCATTTAAAAAAAATAGATGAGCAATGTTTAAAGTGAAATAATTAGATTTGAACAGCCCCTGTGACCCTCCCCCTTAAAGCAGAGAGCCAGTGAGTCAAGGCAGCTGTCCTGTAGTAATCAGCCTTTGCCAAGAAAGGTCAAGAAAAATTAATCTATAGGTGATATTTTTCAGAAATACGTAATTCCTAAAGGAAGTAACAAAACTTGGGAACACAACGCTGTCAACTTCTCTTTCTTTTCTATATCTAAACTTGGTTTCCCCGCTCCAGTTTTCACTGACAGCATAAATACTTCCTTGACCATTTCAAGAAAATTCGTATAGTTTACTACTCTACCCCTGCTGGTTAATTTCCCTTTAGTTCATAGTTTTCTCCTCCTCTTACTTTTATGTGACATCCGGATTTGGGAGAAGGTTACCCAGAATCCCAGTACCAGCTGGTGAATAGGAAGAGTAGATCGGGTCCCTGCATTTCTGTGCTTTAAAAAACAAACAAACAAACAAACAAATGCATTCTGATACTTGTTAAGATGATGAAGTAAACTTCATTCATGAACAGCCTAATATAGATTTGCAGTAAGGAAAGAGAGACTGGGCTCAATTCCATGTCCAGAAGGCTAAGTGGGGACATATAGGAGGGGAGCAAGGTAACTGTTTTGAGGGAACAACTAAGAGAGGGTACCAGGAGTGGGGATTCTTGCTAAACAACCATAACCCCATTCTTAGAGAAGACAGGCCAAAGGTATATAAACGAACAGTGGGAAACTGATCATTTATCAATAATGATGAATTATGAAAGACAGGAACAGCTTGCTTAGCAGGACTCTGTGCTGAGACTAGCCCAGACTGGCCCCAGGTACAATGAATGTCAAAGTCAAGATAGCATAGAAAGGAGCGTTCAAAGGAGCCTGACTAAGTTTGGTCTGGAGGGCATCTTTGTTTGTCTTTGACCGATTCCACTGAGGCATGTCATCCTGACAGGCTGGGCACCTCAGTCACCACTTGGTGTATGCTCTTTCTTGGATTTCATAGCTCACCATGTCCTTGGCTTCTCAGCTTGACCTACTCCTTTTAGGTCTCTCATCACCTTGAGGTCTTTCCTGATCAGCTGTATCCATGTCTTCTTTAGGGGTGCAAGGACTCTAACTTGCATTCCACATTATATTGAGGTACTGGGAAGAAGGCTCCAATACCACCCACCTAGAAAATTCTCACAGCTATGGCTACTCTACTACCTAGAAGCCTGGGCTTCAAGATTGGCATTCTTTCTGTCACATTATAAAAACAAAACTAGAAGCTGTCTCCTTGATTCTTCAAGGTCACTCAAGTCCCTCAGAGGACAAGCTGCATGCCTAATGATCTGAGTTTGAACCCTGGAACCCATTTTCAAGAGAGAGAGAGAGAGAGAGAGAGAGAGAGAGAGAGAGAGAGAGAGAGAGAGAGAGAGAGAGAGAGAGAGAGAAGGAGGGAGGGAGGGAGGGAGGGAGGGAAGGAAGGAAGGAAGAAAGAAAGAAAGAAAGAAAGAAAGAAAGAAAGAAAGAACAAAATCCTGCAAGTTGTTCTCTAACCTCGTTGTGTGAAAACTTTTCCTGGAGAGACACAATACATACATCCACACCCCAGATAAGGAGCCCATGACAGACTACAGATGCCACCAAGGTCTAACATAGTGAACTCCTGAGTTTTATTGTTGCTACTGACAGGAAAATGGGTGAGGGGCTATGTACAGAAGCAGAAATCACTCAAAGACAGCTGTATCACCAAAGCCTACCCCAGCATGGGTGACAGCTCACAAAAGCTGGGAACCTGGAGCACCTTTTGTAGCCTTCAGGCATCTCAGCAAGTTGAAAAGTATTCGTTCCAAGGGACTTGGTTGACCTACACCTTTTCCTGGTTCATCCAGTTTCTGCTTCCTCTGGGAAATTGGTTGGGTGTCAGAGTCATCCTCACAGTTTGGTTTGTCTGAGAGTCAGCTGTCTTTATTGCTTATTCTAGGAGGAAAGGACCTAGTTAATCTGGTTAGTTTCAGGGACTCCCTGAGGCTATTTTGAGTTGTTTTAAGGAGCTTCCCTGAGAAATGAATTATTTCAATCTCCGAGGAAATTGTTACACACCCAGCCTCCAAAACTGTGCCATAGTACACACATCTGAAAGCATACATACACGCATAAATGTAAGAAAAAAAATCTTCTTACATTTCTAAGGGTTTACACTCCTCTGGAGAGATGGTGAAGAAACCAAGCCTAGAAAACCTGCCAAACTACCTTATATCTGAAGAGCATAACCCAGAAAGTTCATGATATAAGTGGAGTAAAGAGATGAAAGAAAGAATGGATCATGGGGGATAATCTCTCTTTTTTTTCTTTCCCACCTTTCCCCAAATTGACAGCATTACCATCTAGACTGGCAGATCTCCCACATGTATAGATTGTTCTGGGTAAATCCTGCTGTCTTCATTTTTATAGATGGTTGTATAATGTTACTTCATTCTGAAAGCTGGAATTGGTTTCCTGGGCATGAGTTTCTATAACTCATGTAAGTCTTTGGCTGATGGACAAGCTCTGCTTTCATGAAGTACCAACAGCATGGGCCAAGACTTCAGGGTATTTTGAGCTCTGTTTTAGTTCTATCCATAACTCATGAATGATCCTGCCCAGGTTATTTTACCTCTACCAACCTTAGTGGCTCCACCTGCCAGCTGATAGAGATCTGACTATAGAAGCTGCTTCTTGTTGGGACTCTTGAGGACTTCATTGCTAGAAGCTGGGCTCCCAGGCTGAGCATGTGGATGCGTCTGGGCATGTTCAGTCAACTTCTGTGGCAGGCAGCCTGTTGGCCACTGCAAGAGAACACAGGCGCTTCTTCAGAAAACCCAGCCCTGGAGAAAAGGAAACCTGACTCCCAGAGCAACCAAGTCTCAGCTGACACACAGATCAGACATTTGAATGTGTAACATTGTTTATTGTCCTTATTTGCCTCCTGATCTCAAATCTGAGTCCAATTGAGAGTAGAGTAATTATTTAAATTAGCTTAGTTAAATTTAAATTAATTATTGTAACATAAAAGAGTAGGTTCATTAAAAAAAAAAAAACCTTTAAAAATATGAAGTTAAACTATTTTGTGGCCCTCCTGACAGATGCTGACAAAAAGGAAGTGAGCATTTCTTCATTTTCCCACATTCGAGGCTTAACTGTGGCCCCAAGTGTCCTCCAAGTCTTTGCACTTTCTAATAAAGGCCCAGTTGCACAGAGATCGACATGTCCTCAGAGGAGGAGATGCACCAAGTAAGATCAGATAATGCCCTGAAAATGGCCCTCAAGAGTAGGAAATAATTGGCCTTGACAGATTGGTTCTTGAGTTCTGATGAGGCTCCCTTAACACTTGAAAGGCTGGCAGGGACTGGGGTATGAGTGCGCACATGAACAGTGCACACATTTTACTTCTGATGACATGACACGCCCTCCTCCTTCTTCTCAATCCTAATTCTACTTAGGAAAAATCACCCCCTTTCTATTTAGTCTTTGTAGTTTGGATGCTGTCAACCCATTTCCAGGGAAGATAAAAGCCCTAGAAAAACCCATTTGATACAATCTGTTTCCTTTGACCACAATTGTGTTATGGGTGACACAAGACAAAAGTCAGGACATGGTATAAAACAAGAGGATTTTTCCAGAGTCTTAAAAGTTGCAGTCTCTGCACTGGGATGGCCAACAAGAAGAAAAAGAAAAGCCTTCAGCTGACAAAGTCACACATAGCAAAGATGAAGAAGAGGAGAAGGAGAAAAGGGGGAATGAGGAGGAGACGATGGGAGACAGGAGAGAAGGAGGAAAGAACAGAGGTTTGAGTGAAGAAGAAAAAGTATATATGAGGACAACTAGTACAGAAAGAAAGAAAGCCATTTTGAAAACTATGTAAAACAGAGCTAATAAGGCAAAATTCTGCAGTGTACACATCCTCCCAGTAAGGTACTCAGATGAAGGCTCTCCGGGTTCTGTCTATGGAAGTGAAACTGGTTAGTCTCTTACTCTTGGCTGCTGCTCCTGAATATCCGATAAAGAAGCTCCATCATAAGAAAGATACTGTCTATCCAGTAGAAAGTATTATATTATCCAAAGGTTACAGCGTGAAGCCCTGTGGTATAATACTATCTTAACTAGGTAAAGATGTGTTATGTTTGTTTATGTTGTGGAATATTATTTTAACTATGTAAAGGCGTGTTACATTTGTTTATGCTGCATTTCTCTAACTATGTACAGATGTGTTGCTTTTGTTTTACCTTGCCTGCCTAAGGCACCTGATTAGTCTAATAAAAAGCCGAATTGCCAATAGCTAGGTAGTAGAGAGACAGGAGGAACCGGGAGGCAGAGAGAATAAGGAGGAGGAAGAATCAAGGCTCAGGAGGAGAAGAGAGAATAAGGGAGAAAGAGAGGGAGATGCCCAAGGCCAGGCAGCCAGGCAGCCAGGACAGACAGACATGTAGGAAGCAGTGAAAGTAGGACATACAGAATGAAAGAAAGGTCAAAGCTCCCAGGCAAAACATAGATGAAGAGAAACAGGTTAAATTAAGTTATAGGAACTCGCAGGACAAGTGTAAGAGAAGGCTGAGTGTTCATAATTAATACTAAGTCTCCATGTCTTGATTTGGGAGCTGATTTTAGGTCCAAGGAAGCCTGCTACCGAGCCCTGTCAGATATTAACCAGTTTTTTCTCCAACTAGCAATTTTACCTTAGTTACCTATAAATTTCTAGCTTCTCAAGGGATTATTGAAAGTTCTCCTGCTTTTTGAGTTTTCCCATTAGCTGATGAAGGAAATAAAATCTTTGAAGTGGTTTCAGTTTGCATTTATCTAACAGTAATTGTTTCTTTTAAATTATGCTTTAAAATAAGAGACGAAGATTAAAAAGAAAACATGGCAGAACTCTTGTTTCTTCATTTTGTACTTGGATCACTACTGTGGCATCCTTTGAGCTCCAGGTACACTGAGTGACCTTTAGGTGATGGGAACAGTGGTTGAGGAGCAACCATCTGAGCCTTGGATCCACTGACACCTGGAATATTGATCACGAGAGACAAAGCCCCAACTACAACAATAATTGGGAAAGATGGGTAGACAAGGTAAGAACACACTCAACACTACAAAGAACAACACAGCACCAACAAAAACTAGTCACTCTACAACAGCAAGACTTGAACAGCCAAATATAACTAAAGCAGAAGAATATGACCTAAAAATAACTTTAGGAGAATGTTTGAGGCCCTTAAAAAGAAATGAAAAATTTCCTCAAAGAAATGGAGGAAAAGACAAACAAAAAATTGCAAGATTTTGTTTTCAAAACAAAGCCCTTCAAGAAAACCAAAAAAGCAATAAAACAGATGAAAAAATCAAGACTTGAAATTCAAAATAGAGACAATAAAGAAAACACAAACCAAGGGAATTCTGGAAATGGAAAATATGAGAGAATGATCAGGAATCACAAATGTAAGCAAAAATAGAATATAAAATATGGAAGAGAGAATCTCTAGAGCTGAAGATACAATAGAGGAAATAGACTCATTGGCTAAAGAAACATTAAATCTAACAAAAGCTTCATACAAAATATCCAGGAAATATGGAATACCATGAAAAGACACAACTTAAGAATAATAGTGACAGAAGAAGAAGTCCAACTCAAAAGCACAGAAAATATATTTAACAAAATCATAGAAGAAAACTTTCCCAAACTAAAGAAAGATATAAATTTGAAGATACAAGAAGCTTACAGGAAACAAAACAGATTGGATAAAAAAAAAAAGTCCCCTCGCCACATAATAATCAAAACACTAAATTTACAGAATGAAATAAGAATATTAAGAGCTTCAAAAGAAAAAGTTCAAGTAACATATAAAGGCAGAACTATTAGAATTACACCTGACTTCTCAATGGAAACAATGAAAGCCAGAAGGTCCTGGAAAAGCATTATGCAAGCATTGAGAGACCACAGATGCCAGCCCAGACTACTATACCCAGCAAAACTTACACTCTCCATAGAAGAACAAAAAAAAAAGATATTTAATGACAAGACCAGATTTAACCAATACCTAGCCACAAACCCAGCCCTACACAAAGTACTAGAAGGAAAACTCTAAATCGAGGAAGTTGGCTACATCCTCAAAAACACAGATAACTGATGATCTCACAGCAGCAAATCCCAAAGTAGGGGAAAAACACACAATAACATCACCAAAACCAGACTGAAATAACAGGAGCTATCAATCACTGGTCATTAATTTCCCTTAATATATATGGACTCAACTCACCTATAAAAAAACATAGACTAACAGATTAGATAAGAAAACAGAATTTATCCTTCTGCTGCATACAAGAAACACACCTCAACCTCAAAGACAAACATCACCTCAGAGTAAAGGGTTGGAAAAATTTGTTCTAATCAAATGGACCTAAGAAATATACTGGTGTAGCTATCCTAATATCTAACAAAATAGACTTCAAACTAAAATTAATGAAAAGAGACAAAGAAGGACATTTCATTTTAGTCACAGGAAAAATCCATCAAGAAGAAATCTCAATACTGAATGTTTATGCCCCAAATACAAGGACACCCTCATATGTAAAATAAGCATTACTAAAGCTTAAATCACACATTAAACACCATACACTAATAGTGGGAGACTTCAACACTCCACTCTTAACACTGTACAGATCTGTCAGACAGAAAATTAACAGAAAAATAAAAGAACCAACAGATGTTATGATTCATATGGAATTAACAGACATCTATAAAACGTTGCATCCAAAGATAAAAGAATACACCTTCTTTTCAGCATCTCATGGAACCATCTCAAAAACTGACCACATACTAGGTAACAAAGAAAACCTCTACAGATAAAAAAACAATTGCAATAACCCATGTATATTATCAGATTGCCATGGCTTACAATTAGAATTCAACAGCAACACTAATTTCAGAAAGCCCGTAAACATATGGAAATAAAACTATGCTCACCTGAAGCATCAATGGGTCATGGGAAAAAAAGGAAGAAATTAAAGATTTCCTAAAATTCAATGAAAATGACCACACAACATACCCAAATTTATGGGACATAATGAAAGCAGTATTAAGAGGAAAGTTCGTAGCAATAAATGCCTACACACACACACACACAAAAAAAAAAAAAAAAAACGGAAAAATCCCACACTAGTGAGTTAGGAGAACACCTGAAAACTCTAGAACAAAAAGAAGCAAACTCACCCAGGAGAACTAAGTATCCGAAAATAATCAAATTGAGAGCTAAAATCAACAAAATAGAAACAAAGAAAACATTCAAAGAATCAATGAGACAAAGAGTTGGTTCTTTGAGAAAATCAACAAAATAGAAAAAATCTTTATTCAAACTAACCAAAAGACAGAGAGAGAATATCCAAATTAACAAAATCAGAAATGAAAACGGGAACATAACAACAGACAGGGAGGAAATACAGAGAATCATTGGGTCATATTTCAAAAACCTGTGCTCCACAAAAATAGAAAACAAAGGAAATGGACAACTTTCTAGATAAATATCACTTACCAAAATTAAATCAAGACCAGATAAACAAATTAAATAGACCTATAACTGCTAAAGAAATAGAAACGATCATTAAAAGTCTCCCAACCAAAAAAAAAAAAAAAAAATCCAGGGCCAGATAGTTTCATCACAAAATCCTAAAAGATTTTCAAAGAAGAAACATTACCAATACTCATCAAATTGTTCCAAACAATAGAAACAGATGGAACATTGCCAAACACTTTTTATGAAGCTACAATTACCCTGATACCCAAACTAGACAAAGACATTTCTAAGAAAGAGAATTACAGACCAATCTCACTCATGAACATTGATGCAAAAATACTCAACAAAATACTGGCACACTGAATCCAAGAACACATCAGACCAATGGGATCGAATTGAATTGAATCAAAGACGTGAATATCAATCCAAATTCCTATAAACACCTGATTTTTGACAAACTAAAAATAGAAAGGAAAAAGAAAGCATATTCAACAAACTGTGCTGGCATAACTGGATATCAATATGTAGAAGAATGAAAATAGATCTGTATCACCATGCCCCCAACTCAATTCCAAATAGATTGAAGACCTCATCATAAAGCCAGCCACACTAAACCTTATAGACGAGAAAGTGGGAGGTACACTTGAACACATTGACACAGGAGACCACTTCTTAAATACAACCCCAGTAGCACAGACACTGAAAGAAACAATTAATAAATGGGACCTCCTGAAACTGAAAATCTTCTGTAAAGCAAAGGACATGGTCAACAAGACAAAATGGCAGCCTAGAGAACGGGAAAAGATCATCACCAATCCCACATCAGAGAGAGGACTGATCTCCAAAATATACAAAGAACTCAAGAAATTGATCATCAAAGAACACATAATCCAATAAAAAAAAATGGAGTACAGACCTAAACAGAGAACTCTCAACAGAGGAATCTAAAATGGCTGAAAGACACTTAAGGAAATGCTCAACATCCTTAGCCATCAGAGAAATGCAAATTAAAACAACTCTGAGATTCCATCTTATACCTATAAGAATGGCCAAGATCAAAAACACTGATGACAACTTTTGCTGGAGAGGATGTGGAGTAAAGGGAACACTTCTGCATTGCCGATGGGAGTGCAAGCTGGTACAGCCGCTTTGTGATGTGGGAAGGTCTTCTGTTTGAGTTGATTTCATTGGTTAATAAAGAAACTGCCTGGCCCATTTGATTGGCCAGCCCTTAGGTGGGCGGAGTAAACAGAACAGAATGCTGGGAAGGGAAGTTAATAAATCGCCATGCCTCTGCTCTCTGGGTCAGACGCAATGAAGCTCCGGCCCAAGATGGACTTATGCTAGAATCTTCCCAGTAAGGCACCACTTCATGGTGCTACACAGATTATTAGATATGGGTTAATCAAGATGTGAGTAAGAGGCTGAAACTAATGGGTCAGGCAGTGTTTAAATGAATATAGTTTGTGTGTTCTTATTTTGGGGCATAAGCTAGCCAGTGGCTAGGAGCCAGGTGGGACGAAAGGCAGGCCTGCCTGCCGCTCCTCACTACAGCTTTGAATGTCAGTGTGGCGATTTCTCAGAAAATTAGAAAATAACTTTTCTCAAGACCCAGTAATACCACTTTTGGGTATATATCCAAAGGGTGCTCAATCGTGCCACAAGGACATGTGCTCAGCTATATTCATAGCAGCATTGTTTGTCATAGCCAGAACCTGGAAACAACCTAAATGCCCCTTGACTAAAGAATGGATAAGGAAAATGTGGTACATTTATACATTACACACAACAGAAAAGTATAATGACATCTTGAAATTTGCAGGCAAATGGATGGAGCTAGAAAACATCATATTGAGTGAGGTAACCCAGACCCAGTGATACAAGTATCATATGTACTCACTCATAAGTGGTTTTTAGACATAAAGCAAAGAAAACCAGCCTACAATTCACAATCCCAGAGAATATCAACACCAAAAAGGACTTTAAGAGAGATATATATGTTTCTAATCTACATGGGAAGTAGAAAAAGACAAGATATCCTGAGTAAATTGGGAGCATGGGAATCATGGGAAAGGGTTGAAGGGGAGGGGAAATAAAAGAAGGGGAGCGGAGAAAAATATATATCTCAATAAAAACAATTTTAAAAAATAAAAAATAATTTGAAAGATATTCTTGGATTTTTTTCGTAGTAGGGTGGTGATCAAGAAGTTGTCAAGTGGTCCCAGTTTCCCTCATTGCTAGCCGAGGTAAACAGAAACTTGTTTTTATTTCTATTGTAATTAGAAAAATGAACTCTCAAATAATACCTGACATATCACAAGTAAGAGAGTGTTTGCGTATGTGTTATAGAATGTCTATAAAATGTTTAAGAGGCCACATCAGATTTCAAGGAGTTTCAAATGCACCTGACTGGGAGTCTGAAGCAGGAATCTGATGGGGATACTGTTGTAGGGAGTCACTTGTTTGTTTCCCATCCGCCTGGCAGCTCAGACCTGAAATAATCACACAGGAACTATATTATTTAAATCGCTGCTTCACCCATTAGCTCTAGCTTCTTATTAACTAACTCTTACACCTTAATTTAACCCATTTCTAGTAATCTGTGTATCACCATGTGGCTGTGGCTTATTGGGTAAAGTTTCCAGCATCTCCCATGGGGCTACATGACTTCTCTCTGACTCTGCCGTTCTTTCTCCCAGCATTCAGTTTAGTTTTCCTTGCCTAACTAAGTTCTACCTTGCTATAGGTCCAAAGCAGTTTCTTTGTTAATAAGTGATAATCACAGCATACAGAGGGAAATCCCACATCAGGATACAGAATAGAGTCTCTAGGCAGATTGAATAACTAACTATATAGAATATGCTATTGTAGAGTCAAACCACAGGGTAATAAGCAAAGTAGGTGTCGTGGTCAAGTTGAGTCAGAGCAAGGTTGGGACTACTGAGGGTGTTGAGGTAAAAAGCAAAGGCCAAGTCCGGGTAGGTAAACAGGCAAATGGGTAGTTGTCAACTAAAAGACAATGTCAACTGTGAGGCCAAGCTAGGACAGTTCAGAGCTATCTGGCTGACAGTCTCTTGATAAATACACTAGGTGGTCTTGTAGATGGAGCGGCGGGTCTCCTCCCACCATCCGGCTAGCTTTACCCAAAATAATTACATGGAAACTGTTTTCTTTTAAACACTGCCTGGCCCATTAGTTTCAGCCTCTTATTGGCTAATTCTCACATCTCCCTTTAACGCACATTTAGTAATCTGTGTAGCACCATGAGGTGGTCGCTTATCAGGAGAGATCTTAACCTGCGTCCATCTCAGAGAGGAGAAGCATGGCGACTCACTATGGCGACTGCCTGAAGCATCTGCCCGACTCTGCTTCCTTTCTCCCACAATTCTGTTCTGTCTACTCTGCCTACCTAATTTTCTGTTCTCTTAAAGGGCCAAGGCAGTTTCTTTATTAATCAATGAAAGTAACACATAGACACTCCTCCATCATGGTCTGCTATCGGATCAATGGGGGATACTGTCATCATTGTTGTGTGTCCTCTTCTACACTGGGGCTCAGGTGAGGCTATTACACCCTCACCTCAGTCTCGTATGCTAAGTAACTTCTCAGGCCTGGTTTTCCTGATATGGTTTTCATACACCCACATGTTCATATGTTCCTATAATCCCAATTAATTTAGATAGATTTATAGGGTGGCACACTTTCTACTCTGGGAAAGAGTTACTGTCAGTCTGTGCCTCTGATACTGGGCAGTTGGGATTGCTTACATGTCAGGTAAGGTTCGGGTCAGCCTACTTCTGCCTTTGCACTCAGGATGGAGTCAAATGCTGTCTGTGTAATGGAGTCCCTTGGGGCAAGTGATAGTTGCTCCCCCACAAAGAAAACCAAAACAATAAACACTGTTTCACACAATATGGAATAACTTAGAGCAGGACACAACTTGATCTCAATAGCATCAGTCCGGACAGACCAATATAACCACTTCGTATTCACAAAATTTTCCTGTTTCCTTAGTTGTTAAATGAAGATTTTACAGTCAGCTAAATGTTTCTGAAGTTGGGACACACTTTCCAATCAATTTAGACATTTAACATTATAGAGGCAATGACGTTTTTTCTCTCTACCCGTGTATTAGCTAACACATAAAGCAACACCTTTATATTAAAAGCAATGTGGTAATATGGACAGACACTCTGCTCGTTAGTACTTCATTTCCTGCACCAGTCAGGAATGGCATCGACTGTCTTTTGACAGCCTTAGTGAAGAGCAGGAGACTTTTCACCCATACTTGGCTAACAGCCTCATTTCTAAAATCTCAGCAGCTGCATCAGCAGGCACCAGATACCAGATGAAGAGCCAACCTTGTGACAGGCCAGGCGTTTCTTACAGAAGGGCCTCAGAAGCCTGGCTCATTTCCTAAGCTCCATTACCAATTCTGGCAGCTTTGCTGTCAGGTAACCCAAATGTCACTACCAGCTTGGTGTCATCAGGCTCAGGTGACAGGGTAGAGCAGAGCCACAGAGGAACCACAGAGGTTTCTTCAAACCAGAAGAATAGATCAACAGTGACAGATGACCAGAAAACTACCCGAACGAAGCAAATCAGCTTCATTAGATTTTGAAGGTATTAACTGATTAAAATTTATTTCATAGATATTTAAACTCCCAAAGACACTCTTTCTAGGTGAGTGAAGCGGACAGTAAAGTAAGCTGTTTCAGGATTCTGTATGCTGGTTCTGTCCCATCTGTCAGCTGAGCAGTTGAGAACCATATCTCCTTCCTCAGTGGTTGGGCCTCATGCGAACTAACAAAGGGAGGTCCAGGATTCTTCCTTTCTAGCCCATCACATCCTGGCCTTACTGTCGTCCTCTGCCTCTAAGCCACAGAAGCATCCTTTCCACTCTGACAAACTTTTAATCCAGGCTAGAGGGACACACAAATCTGCCCAGAAAACTCCCATATGTAAGTAAATTTTATTTTGGTACCAAGAAAACACATGAAAGATGAGAACTGCAATTGAGAAAACGCCTCCACAAGATAGGCCTACATACATGCAAGCCTATGGGGCATTTTCTTAATGAGTGATTGATGAGAAAGAGACCAGCCCACTGTAGGTGGTGCCTCTCCTGGGCTGGTGGTCCTGGGTTCTATAGGCAAGCAGGTGGAGAAAACCATGATGAACAAGCCAGTAAGAAACTCTCCTTCATGACATCAGTTTCTGCCTCGAAGTTCTGCCCTGACTTTCTTCAAAACTGAACAGTGATGTAGCAGTATAAGCCAAATGAACCCTTTCCTTCCCAAGTTGCTTAGTCATGAATATATTAAACCATCTTTTTCCAGTTGCTGTGCTAAATATTCTAGCAAAAGCCACTTAAGGGAGAATGGATTTGTTCTGGCTCATAACTCCAGAATACTGTCACCTCTGGGAAATGAAGATGTGGTCCCATCATATTAGTAGTCCACTTCTTTCATCTGTAGGACCCCATTTGGTGCAGAACCATGCAGGCTCTATGCATGATGCCCAAGGCTCTGTGAGTTCATATGTATGTCAAACCTGTTGTGTCTAGGCCTTGTTTCTTGGTGTCCTACTTCCCCTCTGTTTCTTAGACTCCTTTTTTCTCCTCTTCTGCAGGACTCCCTGAGCCTAGATTTGATGGTGACAACCCATTTCGGGCTGAGTGTTCCAAGGTCTCATACTCTCTGCATACTATCTTGCTATGACTCTCTGTGTTTATCCCCATACATGTCAGGAGAAGCTTCTCTGATGATGGCTCAACAAGACGCTGATATATGAGTATAGCAGAAAGTCATTAGGAGTCCTTTTATTGCTACACTCTTTAAGTAGAACAACAGTATTTTTTTCTAGGTTCCTGGCACGGGACAATTGTCTCTATTCTGTCAATTATGTTTTAAATAAACACTGATTGGCCAGTACCCAGGCAGGAAGTATAGGCAGGTCAATGAGTACAGGACAATTCTGGGAAGGAGGAAGCCCATTCTTCCTCAGTCCTGTCCAGACACTGAAGAAGCAAGATGTGACCTGCCCCGCTGAAAAAGCTACTGAGCCATGTGGCTAATACACAAGAATAGTGGGCTAATATAAGTTATAAGAGTTAACAAGAAGCCTGAGATAATGGGCCAATCAGTTTATATCTAATGAAGACTGTGTGATTTTCTCTGAGACTAAATGGCTGCGGAACTGGGCAGACCGAAAACCTCATGCAATGGGTCCCTAGATACTAGTCTCAGGTTCTTTTGTCACCCAAGCAGTGTTTAGTATGGGTTCCATCACGTAGAATGGGCCTCAAGTCAAATCAGATATTGGTTGGTTACTCCCACAAGATTTGTGACGACATTGTACTCATTTATTTTGCAGGCAGGACATCATTGTAGACTGAAGGGCTTGGAGTTGGGCTAGTGTTTACATTTCTCATTTGGTAGCATGCAGAGTACTTTCCTGCATCAAAGATGCTAGCCTGTAGGGTTGAAGGATCTATGTAGACACCAACTTGACTTCTCCCTGTTCAATGAATTGTGTAGGTGTTATCTTCAGTAATACGTTCTTGCTGTCAGTTTGTGGATAGCAACCTATGGTCCACAAGGAGGCCAGCTAGGAGTCACATAAATCAACAAAGAAGATCTCTGAGATATGAAACTGTATGAGCAGCTTATTTCCTTTTGAAAGGAAGAGAAGACGTAGTTAGTTTGTTTAATGAAGTTGAGGGATCCAGCGTTGTATTGACATCAAGGGGAAAAGGTTTATAGATAGTATCAGTTGAAAGAAAGGACTGTGGGGCAGCGGGGAGGATGAAGTTGAAATTATAGTTGAAGCTGCAGGAGGTTTGTTGACTGACTCCTGCAGGATTCCTAAAAGGCTGCTAAGGAAGACATGCTTATCAAGGAGAATTAAATCTTCATTTGACTCCTTTGGAATTGGTAAAGAGAACCTTGGTGGTGTCTAAGTAGCATCTTCAAAGAGAAGTTGGAGGAGCATATGAATAGGACTTAGTCTATGACAGAATCCTACTTAGTTCTTAGCCATCTCTGGCAAGGCAGGACATGGGTTGGGATGACCCAAATGTCATCTGCCATCTCACTCTAAACCTAGAGGTTTCTCTCTCTCCCACTAGTTCCCAAATAACCACTCTGAGGCTTAATATTAATTACAAATTGTTTGGCCAATGTCTCAGGCTTCTTACTGGCTAGCTCTACATATTTAAATTAACCCATTTCTATTAATTTGTGGCCCTTGGCTTACCATCAAGTGGCCTGTGGCTTACCAGTAATGCTCTGGAATCTTAATCCTCTGGTGACTGCTGGCATATCTCTCAACTCCACCTTCTTTCTCCCTGTATTCAGTTTGTCTATATTCTGCCGTGTCATAGGCCAAAGTAGCTTTATTCGTCAGGCAATAAAAGCAACAGATATTCACAGCATACAGAAGGATATCCCACATCATCACTCTGCACAACATCCTAAGCTGTTATGGTAGGTAATTTATTAATTTAGGTGGCTCAGTTTTAGTTTACCCGTGTGTGTATGCATGTGTGTGTGCATGTGTGTACCATAACAAGAGTATGAAGCACAGCTCATAGGAGTCAATGCTCTCCTTCTAACATGAATCCTGAGTATTGAACTCGTTTTCCTCCTGAGCCATTTCACCAGACCTGATTTGGTTTTATTCCTGAGGAGTGAATAATATAAATTATTCTGTGTTCGGTGTTACTTGTAAGGAGCAGGAAAGTATGAGCAACACAGAGCAAGAGCTTGTTTCCTTTCAGTTCTTACTTCATCATTGTCTCTGGGGGAGCAACAATGGAACAGAACTAGGGAAAACCCGGGGCACACCTCGTATTAAGAGTTGACATATTTTTCTGAAACAAGTTTTACAATCACAGTATACCTAAGAGTCTTCAACAACAACAACAAAAATAGGCAGAATATTTTTGTAATAAACATCTGGAGTCACACAAAGTATCGGTCAATAGATGAATAGGTAAAGAAAGGGATATATTCTCTATGGAGTTTTATTCAGCCACAAAAAAAATGAAATCATATCACTTTCTGGAAAAGGGAAGTGAATGGAGATCACAATAAGCCAGATTCAGAAAAATTACAGTAGCTACTGTATGGATTTATATTTTTAAAGTTCTAAAAATACTATCTGACCCATAATGTAATTATGATGGTTATTTTTGCTTGTTAACTCTATCTGGAATTAATAAAAACCTAAAGTGACTGAGAAAAAGAAAAAAAAGAGTTGACATATTACATATTATGTGAGGTAACCGTGAAAGGGGACAGAGTCAAGCTCAGGAAAGGGCATTGCTGACATAGTAGAACAAAGGCAGAACAAGACAGAAGTGACCAAAGATGAGGAGAAAGACACAGCAAAGGTCTGGAGAGGAGAAGATAGACAAGGAAGATTCAAAGAAGAGAAACACAGCAAAGGTGGAGAACATGAACTGGATGCAAAGGTAAGAACACTGTGAGAAAGATTATATTATAAAAGAACAAGAATACTTAGCTTAATATAATGAACCGTGAAAGAATATTTATTCTACTTTTATTATTTACATCTATTAGATTTCCTTCATTCTACTGATGCAGTAAGCTAGAATAAAAGCTTCACATGCACGTGCGCGCGCACACACACACACACACACACCAGCAACTTTCTGACAGGTACATGCATCCCCCTACTCTAAAACCAATTCAAATCATGTGGCGAAGCTTTCCGGACTTCTCAGACGTCTTCTCTGAACTGTCAAAGCACACAGCATGCTCTGAGGAGGTCTCCATAGCGACTGCCGGAGCCGGGTATCATTTACACACGTAACAGAGGGGGAAACTGCAGAGCTATTTAAAATTGACATTGACTGGAGCCACTTCTCCGTTTTTTGGCCCAAAGAGAGTGGTAAAATTGCCTCTGGTGAGTAGAAAGTCTTCTACTGAACAAAGCCTTTTATAACAGGAAAGAGACCTCCAGAGAATGAGCTCAAACAGCTCAGTGAAGCAAAGAGGGAATAAAATTACTTTGCCTTCAAAATGAGCAGGGATTTGGGAGACTGGATACAGATCAAGGAGGAAATCGAAGAGGAGAGTAGGCACAGGTGATGACCAAGCAACCCCCACAGCTGGGGACGTGAGGGATAAAACTGACCACCTCCTAGAAATGGAGGTAGTCTAAAACATCAGAAAGAGATTAAATAACATTAACATTTTATCATTTCTTCTGTGGTCTTTTACCACCGAAGTCCTTTAATCATGTGGATGCCATATGCATGCTTGTCTGATAGGAAAGCCAGGACAGGACACTGAATTCCATACCTGGCTCTGTGTAGAACAGAGGAAATGGACGAGTCCTGGAGGGTAAGACTCAAAATCAGGAGGTTAGCCTCACCAGGAAAGAGACTACTATGGCTTTGATTCTGCAAGCCCATGAAACCTAAAGCAACAGCCATGAGAAAGCCTTGATGAAGGCAGTGGCCTGGCTCATCGAACCATTACTTGAGTTATTTGACTTAAATGCTTAAGGAAAGAGAGTCCTAACTATTTGATTTTTATATGTCGATCTCCACTAGTTCACTGTGAATTCCTCGTCTAGAATAAAGACGTACCTCAAACATCTTTGCACCCTTAGTATGTTATGTACACATGGTAAGTGATCAATAAGAATTTTTTAAATACATGGCTAAACTTTTGTGAATGAAAAAGTGCTGCCTTCTCAGAAAAACTTCAGACATTTCATTGGTTGAATGACAAAAAAAAATATCAAGAAGAAAAAGTTACTAGGGGAACCAAGTGAGGTAACCTTGCATTTTATACTCAAAGACCCGTGACAGGGAAGGGACTCATAGTTACATCTCATTAGGCTTTGGAAAGTGAGTAACTAAGCTAGGTGTGTAACTAAGGAGAGGAAGAAAAGCACAGTGAAGGAAACAAGACCCTGAAGAAAAGGCTCTCCCAAGCTTCCAGGAATAGAAAGTCCTCTTGCTATTTTCTTTTAGTATCCATGTCTTACAGCTTTGAAACATTCAAAAACAAAACCCTTGGCACTTGTTTGTTATCATTTTCAAGACTAGCCTTTTAAAAGTCAGATAATCTACAACAACTTGGATTTTATATACTGTCTTAGTCAGTGTTCTATTGCTGTGAAGAGACACCGTGACCATGGCAACTCTTATAAAGGAACGCACTGAATTGGGTCTTGCTTACAGGTTCAGAGGTTTAGTCCATTAGCATTAGAGCAAGGAGCATGGCAGCATGTGGGCAGATGTGGTGGTGGAGAAAGAGCTGAGAGTTCTACATCTGAATCCTTAGGCAGCAGCAAGGAACAGACACTGGAAATGGCTTGGGCTTTTGAAACCCAGAAGCCCCACTCCCATGGCACACTTCCTCCAATAAAGTCACACCTACTCCAACAAGGCCACACCTCCTAATTCCTCTCAAGTAGTGTCACTTTCTGATGACCAAACTTTCAAATGTATCACCATTCTTAATCAAGCCACTACCTACATATATCTAAGTCATTTTTCACCAAAGGAGGAAAGACTTTTCTGATGAAATCAAAAGAAACTTTACACCAAAGAATTAAAGGGCAGCTTTAATATTAAAGCAATTCTTCCACATAACAAGAGATAAATGAAGATAATGACAACATTCTTAGGTTGCTGTCTCTTTGTAGAAATGAGACAAGGAGAATACACTCAAGACAATAGAATGCATTGCCTATGGGTCAAGGGAGGAATTGCTGCCAGCCATAAAATCACATGATATAAACATGTAACTTAGCACAAACATTCTTTATGTAGTGGGAATAGCATGCTCAATTTAAAAGTCAGTGACTTTTCAGTGAGTTTTCTATTGTTAGGAATTGACAAAGCATGAATAATATATAGAAGCCTGCCATACAGACTAGCTTCATTGTGCCAGAATAATTACTTCAGTAACTAATGGAGAAGCACATAAATTTTTATTTTATTCTTCTGGAAAAATCAACTGTGCTCTCATTTTTTTTTGTTTTTGAAAAGGATTTTTTAATCCTTGACACTGGATGATTTTTTTTTTTACAAAGTACTTTGAAAGCTCATGGAAGAAGATTGCTCTCACACATAAAGCACTGAGCATTTTTTCTCTTTCTTATTGTAAAAAATAAGAACTCTTCCCAGCCCATCAAGTCATTTTATAAAGCCAAACAAATCACTGATTTTCCTCCCTTTCATAGTTTCAAGAATACTTCTAAGCAATTTTTCAGAAACTCCTTTTTTTCTTTAGTTTTAACAAAGGGGCCTTCCTTACTATCTTTCAAGTCATTCTCCATGTTTGAGCGTACTTTTATGATTTTGCCGCCTTTATGTCCATTGTTATGGATACCACACAACAAGGCTAAGCCACTTCTGGAAGCCGTAGCAATAACTGGAGACTGCTGAGATGGGGGCTCATTGGGGCAAATCACTCACCTTGTAACAGGGAAGAGGTACCAACACCTTCAGCACAATTAGGAGAGGCTCAAAGGCAGAAGGGGAAGTGGGGGGGTCTTGACAGTGAACAAAAGGAAGGTGCCAAGCAGGATCCAGTTAAAAGGATCCATTCTGGGAAGCTGAAGGATGAGTGGCTAAGTGAGGGGCACCAGAATGCAGTGCGTCTGCGGTTGTCATTGCTTGGTCTTGTCTAGAGCCAAAGGGAAAGGAAAAACTCTCGAGTGAATATTCCCCACTCCTCATGGGATGATGATTGCAGAGGTCAGGGTTTGGTTTCCTTGGTTGCTGCTACGGAGTCTGGGTGAGCGTTCCATTGCCTGGCTGCTGACTGCCTGTGCATGCAGTTGCTTGGTCATTCGTTGTTTTCACCATTTTTCTACATGTAAACTTTGACATGATCACAAAATCTAGCATTGCCTTAGAGATTATGCATCCCCTTCTAATAAGTGCCATGGGAAGTCATCTGGAATGTTATTTCATCATCACTGTGGGAGTCTGAGGAAAGGGAAGCTCCTCTGAGCAAAATGCACAGACTGAGACAGTAACCACAAGGACAAAACCAAAGGAGAAAAACTCTAGTTCCTATAAGATACATGGACCCGGGAAAGTCTAGTTTGCAAACCCAAGCCAAGAATAATTTATTAGGTTTTAGAGCTTAGATCTTGAATGTTGCCCCAAAGCCCATGTGTTCTGGAGGCTTGATTCTCAGCCTTTTAGAAGGTAGTAAAATCTTTAGGAGGTGGAGCCTAATGAAAGCGTGTTAGGTCATATGATCATGAATGACATATGAGGACTCCTCTTCCCTGACCTCCTTCTCTTCTTCCTCTTCCTTCTTTTTAGCACTGAGAATTAAGCAGGCCTCCTCTACCACGCACATCAGCCACAATGTACTGTGCTATCACCAAGCTAAAGCAGGACCAATCACTTGAACTGAAACTTACGCAACCATAAACCAAAATAGACCATTCCTCATTTTCAGTTAATTATCTGAGGTGATAAAAATCTAACTGATGTAACAGAACCCAAGGATCAACCTTAGCGAAGTGAGTTGTCTTGTTCTTGTGGTGATATACAGCATATTCTATCTGAACTGTTTCGTGGTTGTCAGTTAAACAAAATTTACAATGGCATAGACACCGTTACGATTAGCCGAAAGAAATCTAGAGTGATCCTCCACCAGGGCTCATGCCAAGGAGTTGAAACACATCTGTGTTCATTGAAACGGAGGTGATGCCATTAAAAGTCGCTGCCAATGTTAGCAGAAGTTTATGGCGATCTCTTCTAGTAGCATGATTCCCACAGGTAAGAACACCCCTCTCATGGTTTGCATAAGCAATGAGTCAGAAACGTCTGCAGGTAAAAATACAGAATAATCAAAGAGGATGTTGTTCGGGAGCTTGTGACTGAATCAGAATTTCCAGCCTTGGTGATTTACAGATTTGGAGCCTTTTTGTCCAGACAAGTCTCAGAACACTATTTCCAAGATGTAGGATGTGTTTGTCTGAGAAGAACAGACACAAACAGACTGCACACAAAGGAAGTGGTATCTAGCAGAGGTACCATGAAGAACTAGGAAGAAAGGAGTCATTCATGGCTTAAGGTCAGAATCAAGACTGTATAGCAGATGTGTTACATAATTTGAGTCTTTATTACTTTTATAGGGTATGAGTTCTTGGCCCACTGCCCTATGAAGGCAGTGAAAACTTAGATTAACTTAGGTTCATATCATTCACTAGATAGTCTTGTTTCAAGTCATGGGTCACACAGTACAGATGGAAACATCATAAACTATAATTCCCATGTTCCTCCTTCATTACACCAGAATTTATGCCAGAAGTTTTATGTGGAGACCCATAGTGGACTATCTGGCAGTCAATAAAACGGGGGCAATGGCTACTCTTAAGAACAATGTCATAGAAGAGAATGTCTACATTCTAATCTAAAAGGTGTCCTTAGGAGGAAGGAAAAAAGAAAGGGAGTATTATAGAAAAAATGCAAAAAAGGAGTAATAAATCATGGGAAGAAGAGTGACTATAAACAAGCTGTGGAAAAAAAAACGCAAATCACCCAGGAATTCCGGCACAGCTATTATGCATCTCCTACATATGTTGGCTTAGGTAGAGGAATCAACTTGCCCATGTCCAGATGAAAGTCACGGAGAGATTTGATAAATTCCCCTCTGAGGTCATTTTAACTTCTATGCTACCAAACTGCTAACAGGAGAGTTCCAAAGATTATATGAAGGAAAGGTCAAAGGAATGATTTCTCTTCTTTTCCAAATGCAGCAGCTAAGTGTTACTACTTCATAATGCTCTATTTGAATACCTTGAGAGTCTTCCTGTGGGGGGAGTATTGAGGCCATAACCACAGTTGGGCATAATAGCCTACTAGAATAGTTCCTTCAGTGTCCTTTATTGCCGCCTGCTCTTCGGCCTTTGGGACAGCCATGTCTCTAGGAAGGAGAAGTGCATTTGAAATTCCTTACTTTGGTGTTCATTTTCCTACAGAACTGTCGGTGGTGGTGAGAAATGCTGTTTCTAGAGTAAACCCAAGCCACTGCTCCAAACCCTAGACCCAATCTGTACAGTCTATACATGTACCTCAAATACCCATGCTAACAGCTTGTTAGCCAAAGTAGAACTTCAGGGAGGTCACACACACACACACACACACACACACACACACACACACACACACATATATATATATATATATATATATAAAATTTTGAATAAATATCTAAAGGCAAAATGCAAAGAACTCCAATACCAGTGCTAACTTGCAGAACTGGTATGAACTTGCCAAACCATGCAAGTGCTCAAGTGCAGAGCCTATATGGGCTCTGCACCTGACTGAATGCCTTGTCTCCAGCACTGAGAAGTACAGGCTGTGTCTTGGTGAAATGACAAAGGAAACACAAATAACCAAAGGTCATCCAGGTAAGAATGAACAGAGAGAGACAGACAGACAGAGAAACACAGAGAGAGAGACAGAGACAGAGAGAGTCAGAGAGAGACAGAGAAACAGGGACACAGAGAGATCATGCTTCTTGAGTAATCTTTTTGGAACGTGTCTTGATAGGGAGCCTTGAGAAATCTAACTAGATATAAGGTAACTTGTGCAACTAATTAGGATGCATATTGGCTTTGCTTGGTAGATGTTGACTTATTTTTGAAGCAAAAATAGGGTAGCTACTTCTGATTGACTAAGTTCTGACTAGTTTGGACTGGTTGTCACTTAAGTTAGAGGTCAGAGCTCTACTGTCATATATAGCTTGGCCTTGGCTATTGTTTCTGTGTACATACAGTGCCTTCATGTGTGTGTATGTATGTATGTATGTATGTATGTATGTGTGTGTATGTGTGTGCAAGTGTGTATGTGTGTGTGTTTGTATCTAATCTTCTAATCTTGACATGTGTAGCTAGTTGTTTTAATTAAAAAAACTTTGTTGGCCTTTGAGAATATGGGAAATCACGTTCATCTTACATGATGTTCATTAAGTCAAACTTCTAATTTTTGAGAACTCTTGTTATGGTTGCCAAACTTTAAAGCAGTAAGAGCTACTTAAATTCATAATATAAGCCAGATTAGAAAATACCGACATCATTTTCTAACCTACAGAAATGTATTCTGGATCTCTGTGAGTCTGAAACCTCATATACAGAGAACCAGGTCAGCCAGGGCTGCATGTAGGGATCCTGTCTCAAAAGTACCAAAAACTCAAGAGTCATTTCTTTTCAAATGAACCATAAAATGTAACTTTTGCCTATACCAATCAGTTTTCCAAATAAATAGACATATAAAGATGACATATTGCACTTAAAGAAAAGTTCCAGTATGAAGTTCCATGTGGTTTCAACAATTAATTTTAGCAGGAGGAAAAGTCTTTGGGGCTGGCTGAACTGGGTTCAGTGTAAATGTAAGTTTCGGGAGTGGCTATAAACCTTGATCTATGCATACCATGCAAATAAAAATATTTCATTTTTTCCTTTTGAGGTTCCGAGGATTGAACCTAGGACCTCACTCACAGTGGGAAGACGCTCTGCCACTGAGATGTAATCTCAGCTCTTTTTTGTTTTTAACCTTCTATCTTGAGTCAGGGTCTCACTGCATTGCCCAAGTTAGCCCTGTGTTCAATGTATAATCCTGGTAAGCCTTGAACTTTCAACTTTCCTGTCTCAGCTTGCCAAGTAGCTACACTAACAGCCTGTGCCATCTGGGCTAGCAAGCAAGTGATTTCCTTTTTTTAAAAAAAATATGACCCATTTCTATCTGTAAGCGTTGTTTGGCTTGTATGTTTGTATGTGCACCACATGCATGAAGTGCCCATGGAGGCCAGAAGAGGGTGGCAGATACCCTAGAACTAAAGTAGTCATGTGCTTCCACATGGGTGCTGAGAACTAAACCCAGGTCCCCTACAAAAGCAGCAAGAGCTCTTAACCATTAAGCCATCTCTAGCTAGCTCCTAAGCACAGGCATTTTCTAACCATAACTACTACATTAAAAAGAGAAGTATGTATACGTAGAGACATAGTGGGATGACTCAGCAATCAAAAAAGGATGTTTTTTTCTCATTTACAGCAATGCAGATTGAATTAGAGAACAGGGTGTTAGGCGAAGTAAACCAAGAATAGACAGACAAATCCTCTATAGTCTCGCTTGCACTCAAGTGCTAACGACCTTATGGAACTAGAGGGGAAACCATAAACACCAGGGCCTGGAGATAATACGGGGGAGGTAAAGGTAGAGAGATGGCTAATGGATTTCGGAGATGCAACTGAATAGGAGCCTTGTAGTGGCACTTCATTTGTATTCTAATAAATAAAACGTGCCTGAAGATCTGAGAGTAAAACAGCCCCACTGCTCTGCCTTACAGACCAGGTAATGCTAACACACACCTTTAATCCCAGGAGCCACACTAGTTGCCGTAGAAACCGGGCAGTGCATGACTTAAATCCCAATGGTGCACGCCTTAGACCCAGCCCTAGAGAGGACTGTAACATGGGAGCAGACAGCTCTCAAACACAGTCTCATTCTGAGATTCCGGGAGGAAGGATCGCTACTTCAGATTGAGGTCGAGGTAAGAACCAGTGGCTGACTGCTTTGCCTTTTGGGTCTGTAGGTTGAACCACAATTTCAGCCTCTGAGTTTTTATTAACCAGAGCTTCTCATGCTTCGGAACACCACAGGATAACAGGATAACCATGATTGACAGCAATCTCTTGTATATCCTGAAATAAGTAGTAAAGGAAGTTTGAATGTTAGTAACACTGAGAAATAATACATGTTTACGGTTATATATGTACCGATTACCCAGCTCTAATTATTGCATATTTTTATACCTATGTTCAAATAGCACACTTTATGCTATAAGCATATACAATTATTACGAACCAACTAAAATGAAAATGCATATTTATAAAGCAAAACAGAAGATAAACACAAGAGTGAGGCTATATCTAAATAGGGAATCTTTCCCCTTATAATAAGGCAAGAGTTTAATGTTGGTGGCATCAAAGGGCTCTTCTAGCATTCAAAGTGTGGTTAATAGTTTCCCTTTATGAACACTGTATGATGTGCTAGGTTCTGTTCTGATCACCTTCAAGACATAAAGCCCTTTGATATGATTCTGGCAGTAACTCATTTATCAAGGAGGCTCCTATCTTCTGGATCCCTTTGCAATCATTAACTCTCAAATTCTCACATCCTCTCGTAGTTTGTCAAATTGGAGATTGTTATTTTTGTTTTCTACACTAGCTGCAGAATTCTGGAAAAATTAAGGCCCTTTGCTGCAAATCGGGCACTCTCTGCTTTTGCCAGCCTGCTCATTCCCCTTCTGGCAAGTGCAGGGCAGCAGGAAGGGAGGGAGCAGGCTGAAAGAGAGCAGCAAGCGGGGTCAGGAAGTAACCTGAGCTGGATTCAGCCCAAAGCTGCAAATAGGGAATCCAAAACTAAATCCAGCCCAGTCACATTGTAGATTCTAGAGCCAAGAAACTCAGATGCAAGCTGGACTGCCAAGTTGTAGCAAGAGAACCCTGGAGCTGGCAGAGTGAAGGAATTAGACCACAAGAGTGGAGCAGACCCCAGGAGAAGGACAGTGACTCCAGGACATGGGTGTAACCAGCTGCAATGGTCCCTGTACATTTTTGAAAGTTTATTCTAGAATTGTGTGTGTGCATGCATGTGTGCATGTACATGTGTGTGTATGTCTGTGTGCTTGCATCTGTGTGTACATGTGTGTATGTGTGTGCATGCATGTGTGTACGTGTGTGTCTGTGTGCTTGCATCTTTGTGTGCATGTGTGTGTGCATGCATGTGTGTGTGCGTGCATGTGTGCATGCATGTGTGTACATGTGTGTATGTGTGTGCATGCATGTGTGTGTGTGTGTGTGTGTGTGTGTGTGTGTGTGTGTGTGTGTGATGTGTTATGGAAGTCAGAACAAAGGGTGAAGTGCTGCAGTGGAGCTGGAGTTCCAAGTGATTGTGAGTCACCCAGGTTTGAGGAGCTGGATTTGCTTTCCTGGAAAGGGCTGCAAGTGCCCTTGACCTCAGAGCCATCTCTCCAGCCCCAGTTCATGTCCATTCTTGCAGTTTCAGATGAGAAGAGATTGGATAAAGTTGGGTCTAAATACAGCACATGATGGGGACAGAGGGGGACAGAGGGCCCTTGATAAATGGCAGCTTTGGGAAGCAGCATTGTTGAAGGAAATGGCTGGGGCTTGGGTATGGCCTGGATTCTGTCACTCACGAGATGTCTCATGTAGGGCAAGGCTATTGAATCTTTCAGAGCTGGTTCTCTTCACCTGGAGTAGAAACATTAAAACAGAAAGGTCCAGTCCCTGGCTTTCAGCCTATTCCCGACCAGGACTGCATCAGCACAGTCCTGAGAGCAGCCACTGTGATGGAGGAAATGCATGCATCAGGAGCTGGACCACCAAGAGTTCAAGCCTGGCAGCTGAGCTACTGTTATTTTTGTTGGTGTAGGCAAAGAACCAGGCGAAATGGAGATCTTTTTGCTGCCAAGTATTCTCATCGGCGCTGAGAGGCATCCAATTTGTTTCTCTTGATGCTAACTCGACCCAATCCAGGTGTATGAAGGTTCGTTCATCTTGAAGCTCCAGTAGGGGAGAAATCTTCCAGCTGCCATTTGCTTCTGTGGGTTTTAAAGCTGGTGTGTAATTCAGCACAGACATTTAGGGGGTAGATCTGTTTCCCTTTGGTGCTGTGCCTGTCTCACACCCAACAAAGTATGTCCATCTGATGGAGACAGGGAGCAGAAGAGGAGAAAAACGTCTAAAGGGGAATTTTCTCTCTTTAGCATATTTCATTGTACAGAGCAATGGGTTTCCCTAGGACATCTTTATATGTGTGTATCATGGACTTCAGACTATTCACATTCTCTCTTGTTCCCCTCCACTTTATGCTCCTCTTCCCCACAAAAATTTCTCTTCTACCTTCAGGTTTTATTTTCATTTTTAAATCTAAATTCCACAAATGAGAGAAAGCGTGAGATTTGTTTTCCAAGCCTGGTTTAATTCATTTAACATGATGACCTCCAGTCCCATCTGTCTTCCTGCAAATGACAGAATTCCGTGCTTTATAGCCAAATAATGCAGACATATGTCACATTTTCTTTCCATTTATCCACTGATTTACATTACTTGGCTATTGTCAACAGTGACAACAAGCATGTACACATAAGCATCTCTGTTGTGTGATGATTTAGATTTAATGAGAATTTTTTATAATGCTGCATAATCTACAACACAGACATTCACAAATTCATTTCTCAAATGAAATAGAGCCTTCCCCAGTTCATTGCTCACAATTCTTGGTTTTTTGTTTTTTGTTGTTTTTTTGTTTTTACAATTTCCAGTAGGTGTATGATACAGTAATTCAATATATTCTTTTCCTGTGCTCATTTACTCTCACAGGAAATAGAGTGACTGTCTTTCAGATGATAAAGGAGGAAAGAAATGGAGGGGTGGGAAATGGGAAGGGTGCTGTGGGACAATTGTCTTGTACTCTGTCTCTTGTCAGTTGTACTAGTTTAACAAAATGCTGATTGGCCACTAGCCAGGTAGGAAGTATAGGCGGGGTGACCAGAACAGGAGAATTCTGGGAAGAGAAAAGACTCAGTCTGCAGTCACCACCCAGATGCAGAGGAAGCAAGATGAGAATGTCTCACTGATAAAAGGTACCAAGTCACATGGCTAACACAGACAAGAATCAACCCGTGTTGATAAACAATGTAAGAATTAGTTAATAAGAAAGACTGAGCTAATTAAGCTAATAGGCTAATCAATTTATAATTAATGTAGACCTCTGTGTGTTTCTTTGGAACTGAACAGTTGTGGGACTGGTGGGACAGAAACCTCTAACAAGAGGGGTTGATGAATATGCTACCAAAAAAATGATCAATTTTGGTATCTAGTTTGAATACACAAATGTGTGTGTGTGTGTGTGTGTGTGTGTGTGTGCACGCGCGTGTGTGTGTAAACAAACCAGAGAGGATGGAACATTTGAAACAGGTCCTTTTGAAGGATCAGACCTCAACACTGCCACACCAATAAGATGCTAAATGTCTGTTCATAATTAGCTGGCTGCCACTAGACTGGCACAGCAGGATGGTTTTGGAAGAAAGGCACAGCTCATCAATTCATCCTAGCCACTCTCATTGTCACATACCAGGGTGCACAGAAGCCCAGGCCTGGGCTGAAAACACCATTGTGTAGTACACCTTTCAACATGGCAGAGTTCTAGTTTACTTGTCCACTAAAGGATGCTGCCATACAGGAGATGGCACATTAGCCATTACCTTCTGTTGTTCACTGAATATGTACCCTGTCTATAGCCTGGGGACTTTTACACATGCTGCTGCCTACCCTTAATCCTCAGGCTTTCTTTGGCCCATCTGCACACAACATAAGGGTTGCTTTCACAGAATGTGGTTGTCTGAAATGAATGAAGATCACTGTACTCCTTTCACACACCTCTGATCTTTCTTCCCACAATGTCTCCTCATCCATTTCCATTAATGGGCCCCTTGCACTACAAAAAGTAGAATATCCTCCATATCTTTTCATTACTGTACAATAAGCTTTTTTCCTAGATCATTATAGATACTTAAAATTGTATTTGCTTGTTGTAAGGAAGCCACTTGTTTTTCTCCTGGCCACCCAGACTCCAGAAATAATCACATAGAAACCATATTATTTAAATCACTGCTTGGCCCATTAGCTCTAGCTTATTATTTGCTAACTCTTACATCTTAATTTAACCCATCTTCATTAATCTGTGCATCACCAAGAGGTCATGGCCCACTAGCAAAGTTTCAGCATGTCTGTCTCTGGTGGAGGCTCCATGGCTTCTTTTTGACTCCTTCTTCTTTCTCCCAGCATTCAGTTTAGAGTTTTCCCTGCCTACCTCTATTCCCTGCACAGGCCCAAGACAGTTCCTTTATTATGTATTCACAGCATACAGAGGGTAATCCCACCATCATTTGTTTAGTAAACAGATAATGAAAAAGTGATGGAGACAGATAGAGTCAGATTAAAGAAGAGGGTCACATAAGTGCTCTTCTATGATATCTTAAAGTCTCTACTGATATGACAAAATAGCATGACCAAAAGCAATCTGGGGAGAAAAGGGTTTAATTCATCTTACAGCTTTCAGGTCATATTCCACCATCATACCCTGAAGGAAGTCGGGATAAAAACTCAAGACAAGAACCTGGATAGGAACTGAAGCAGAAGCCATGGAGGAATGCTGATTGTTGGCTTGCTTTGCCTTTCTCTTATACAACCAAGAGCACCTGCCTAGGGGTGACCCTCACTGCCATGAGCTGAGCCCTCTCATCTCAAGCATTAATCAAGAAAACGCCCCCACAGACTGCCTACATGGCCAATCTGATAGAAGTATTTTCTCAGTTAAGAGCCACTCTTCCCAAATACGTTGAAGTTTGTGTCAGATTGACAAAAAATCAACCAGGGCACAATGATATCATATTAACCAGAGTACCATTAGCTTCAATAACAAAAGTTGAAATTTTAATGGCTTAATACAATAGGCATTTGTTGCTTGGTCATATGATAATTTAGTGCAGGTGTTCTTGGTGGGAAAGGACTCCCTTCCACAGTCAGCTAACTCCAGGCTTTGCTATCTTGTGGCAAAAAGAAATGACAAAGGAGATGTCTTGCTAGCATTCCCTGTACCAGCCTGAAAGAGATGCCAGCAATTTCTTACCCTTCATTTAAAAGGAAATGTTCAGCATACTAGAAGCAAGAGCAAGGTGATAAGAAATGGGATACTTATCTGGACATGCCCCCAATATTACAGGTGATATGAAGAGCCAAGACTTTTAGTAGACAGCTAACATAACTAGCCACACCATATAATAAGCCAATGCAGACAAAATAAAACCTCCACTGAAAATGCACCAGTCTCATAAGACTTGTTAATTAGAGAGATTTCTGTTTCATTTTGACTATGAACTCATGGTCCTAATAAGGATATTTGAATTATTAAGACCAATGTTCATAAAGTTCTTTTTGGCTTCCTGAAAGCTTCCACAGATTTCCCATGTGTCATATGCTGTTATTAAATCATGTAAAGTATTTGCGTTGACTGCTGGCATTCTCCTCTAATCCCCAAACCTATCCTTACTTATTATCAGTGTCATAATAGAAGGAAACATGGAAGCTTGCCTCTAAGAAGTCTTAAAATATTTTAACACGGAAGTAAAATAGAATGACATGGCATCTCTGGGGATCATTTTATTAGCATCAAACAAGAACTAATTTGAAGATCTTTAAATGTAGTGAATTAAAACCTCTATAAGCAAGGATTATTAACCAGTTTCTTTGGATGCGTCATAAACTCAAAACACTATCTAATACTCAAATGACAAGTAATAAAACCAGAACGTGTGTGTGTGTGTGTATACCTTAAGATGAACTTATTAAAAATCATGGGCTCTTCTTTGATGTATGACATCAGAGGAAACATTCCTGTTTAATGTGAGTTACGTTCTTGGGAAGGCATACTGGTCTGATGAGTGGGGGAACAGTGGTGATTTTGGTCTCTGCTTACTGCTTCTATTCTCCTGAACAATCAACGTGGTCCCATCTAACAGCTGCTGGTAGCCCAAGGCAGATGGGCTGACCCAGTAACTATGTGGCTTTAGACTCCTTACAGACAAATGGCATATTACTAAGTTAAGGCCAAAATGATGTAGGAATCATTTTTTTTTTGGTAGAAAGGCTATAGAGACATAAGTTTATTTGTTCATTTTTGAATGATCGTAGCTTCAAAAGCAGGGTTGGATACTGAGGCTGTGTGAACCACACTGATGGTGTCAAGTTCTTACTCCAAAAGGTGCTTCTTTGTTGGACTGAGGAAAAGAGAGCTTGGGCAGAAGAGAAGTCACAGTGAGAAAAAGCACTTCCCACTGAGCCTATGGTCTGAGTTCAAACCTAGGACATCTGTAGTAGAAAGACATAACTGACTTGTCCATATGTACACTGTGGCACACACACACACACACACACACACACACACACACACACACACACGCACGCACGCATGCACATGCGCTCATGCGAGCACACATACAATGCAATTTTAAAAATATAAAGAAAATACACTGGGCAGTGGTGGCGCTCACCTTTAATCCCAGCACTCTGGAGGCAGAGGCAGACGGATCTCTGTGAGTTTGAGGTCAGCCTGTGAGTTACAGGATTGCTAGGGCTACACAGAGAATTTTTATTTCAAGAAAGTATACATTCATGTATATGTATATGGAAGGATGGAGAGGATTCTTTTTTGACATCCTGTAGGGATTGCTAAAGAAACCGTTCTTTGGTCCTTGCTCCAGTGTCTCTGGATACCTGATATTTAACTTCTCCTTGAATTTGAGTCACTTACATCTTTCAAAAGAATTCACTTCCCTGCTTGAATTAATTAGAATCCGTTTCTGTGGTTTGAGACATGAGAACCTAACAAAAGAAAAGACTTTAAAATTGGTGATCAAAGAGGCACCCAGATATGAAAATTCTAAAAGACAATAATGTGATTTCTTTTACAATTTTAACAGTTGAACAATTCTGCCAAACAAGACAATTCTGAAATCAGATCAGTCAAGTTTAAAGCCACATTAAACGCCAAAGAAATGCTCAATTCAGTCCAACTGCTTTGCATAGGACCAGAGAGAGTGTAAGGTGCTAGTAACAGTTAATGGTCTCCAATCTGTATGTATTCTATTCCCTGGGAGCTAAGAGTCCATGAATTCCAGTACGAAAGGAAATGTGAAGGTTTCCCAAATTTATTATTTCTACAGTCGCAACTCAAAACACTGGACCAAGAGAAACCTGGAAGTCGCATTCCCTGTCTCTCGACAACACGTCATGCCATCAGCTAGCAATTCTGGTGCTTTTGCTCTGAGTATCTCACAGCCCTTTTCCTCTCTCTGGACAGTCATTCCTCTGTGGAAACACTATCAGTCTCTTCAGAAGCGTCACCTTTCAAACACGTAGGAAGATATAGTATGGGATTTGCCATTTTAAAAATGTTATTATGCTTCTCCCTGATCACATTTATTTGTCATTACCAGCCTGAAGGAGAAAGAACAAGAAAACAATACATCAGAAAAAGCACTGAAAATGTCTGGCAACCTTCCATGTCTTTGTGTGTAAAGAGCTAATCCCTAAAGCCCGAACACTAGGGTGCAGACAAGGTGTCTATGCCAGAATTGTGAGAAGAGTATCATTTCCCAGAAATGGGGAAATTCCTGAGGTTAGCAGAGTAGGTTAGATAATAAACAGATAGTCCGGGGGTCTAAATACAGAGGGCACCTGGGAGCTACTTCCTCGGCCTAGTCCCTAGAATAGCTGAAGCCCTTCAGTAAGAAACCCGACTATTTTTGCAAGAATTTTGACACCTCAACCATTGCAGACAGACCCTGGATCTGAGGACTCATATGGAAAACAATGTCTAATTTCCTGTGCTAACCTGGGATTGAGATGGAGCAGATGACTCAAGTTAGGTGGATTCATTTACACTCAAAAGTTTAACATCATACAAAATCCAGGGACCACCGATTTAAAAAAAAAATAAACAACAGAAAGGTAAGAGTAAATAAGGTCAAAATTTTCTACAAACCTGAGAAGATGGGAAGCATGAATTAGATGTGAGCTTGAGAAGGAAAACAGTAGAAAAGGGAAGGAACAACTCTAAAGCATAAAGGACATCCACCTCCTTAAACGCAAACTTTCTAAAGCCCCACCTGCTGCTACTAACTGCCCTTAAGACACTGGAAAAGTGCAGCAATCTTTCCATAAATACACAGTCTGGTCTAAAGGGAGCCAGGAAAGCCCCGGGGGTCCAGAAGGAGGAGGAAATGGAACTGTAATGAGTGTCAGCAGCTGTTACAGCCTTGGGTTTAATGACCACTTGGGAGACGAGAGGTAAGAATTGACCTGTGGGAACCACAGCGGTGGAGCTGGATTTGTATCTAACACTAAGGCCTGTGTATTAAGAGAACTTTAAAAAAAAAAAAAAAGGTAGGCTGTAAAAATATACCTGAGGCAAAAGATGACACACAACGTAATTGTAAGCTTCTCAACTCAGCTTCATGTGAAGAATAAAATATATCAGCTGTACCAAAGTTCCGGAGACTGGGCAATGGGCAATGCATGAAAGGGGTTTTAAGAGTTCATGGTCTGGAAGGCATGTCCATTGTGGCATGGCCAGCCCTATCTGTTCAGCTCTTTAGACTGAGTCACATCATGGAGCTGGCATCAGCCTGGGTCTTCCTGTGTGAGAAAGAGATCACAGGGGAAGGCTCGAAGTCAGAAGGCCTCGGGCGTACTCTGTTATAACGACTCAGTTTCAAGGGATTCTGTTTTTATCTGAGGGTAACCCCATTGCCAGCAGAGGCTTAGCCATCCCCCACTAGACCCCACTACGTATCAAGTTTTTACCACCTGAACACCACCACACTGAGAGGAAAGCCTTAACACCTGAACAAGGCAGGAAAACTCTATCCAAACTCCAGAAGAGCACAAGCAGGAAACAGACTTCCTCCAAAATCAGAACCCAAGCCCTAACGCCACACGGTCTGGAATTTGCTAATCCAGTTCCAGTGTTCCAGTGCTGGAATCTGTTATTACCTGCGTTAGAAGACCCAGGCTGATCACTGTTGGAACAAAGTTAGGCAGAATCTAAGTAAGTTCCCTTAGAACAGGGGTTGGTAATCTATGGTAATTTATGAAAATTGGTTGCATAAATTCTGTGACCGCAGAACCATAGCACTTCTCATGACACGTGAAAATGATGTGAAATTCAGATTTCTGTCTTGAAGTTTGACTGAAACATCCACTCGTTTGTGAGTCTCTGGCTGATTTTACCCCTCTAACAACGGTGTCTATGTGAAACAGCTGCGACAGAAGAGACACGCGTCTCACCACTTCCGGGTGCACTACGCACCACAGGGATAACGTCACAGCCTGAAAACATCCTAAGCGACACTTAGATCGCTGCACTGTCTTGGTCCATTTTAGGCCACTGCCTCCCGAGTGCTGGGATGACAGGTATGCGCCATCGTTTGACTTTCTAAAATGACCCTGCTCCCAAGATCACAGAATTAACCATTCACTCTGCTCTTGCGGCATAATTATGTCTCATCCAGCCGCACCTCTGAACACTGATGCACTGGGGACTGGTTTTTCAACAGGCCCCTTGAGGGGGCACATTAAAACCGTAGCTCAGGCCAGCGCCTTTTATTTTGCTTGTTACTGCACACTCTTCATGTAAAAACAGGACAAACAACAAAGAAATGAATAGAAAAACGAGACTTTAATTATCACACTCCTAAGGTAGAATGGAAAGTGGATTATTTGTTAACTAAACTGAAAAACGCTGTTTCATATCCTTTAATATATTACTAACGTGATAAAAGAATAGGATATATATTCACAGAATGAGACTAAATGTCACATTCTGCATAATATACAGTGTTCTCAAGGAGTTATAAAATGTAGAATTTAATCCTGTTAGGGAATAATTTGTCCCAATGAAACGTCAACTAAATTAATTTTCCAAGTGGTTCGATTGTTAAGCAAGTGTTTGGCTATGAACTGCCCCCCGCCCCCCCCACACACACAGGTTTATTGTTTGGACACTTGGTCATCAGCTGATGACATTGTTTCAGGGGACTTTGGAATTCTTTGGGCATGGGGCCTAACTGGTAGATGTAGGGTCATGGGGATGGCGGCTTACGGTTCTAGCCAAGGTTCTGCTGGTTGACCTGCTTTTATCTAACAGGCCATGCTGCAAACTCCCGCCATCGCTGACAGAACTCTAGCAACCAAGCCTCCTGACCACGAAAGTGTGGTCTCCTCTCCCTCATGCTGTTTCTTCTCAAGTATTTGACTGAGGCAACAAGAAAAATAACTAATATGCCAAGTAAGAAAATCTATTTACCATGTGTGACTTAATTACAGTAGCCGAAAAGGACACTCAGAGAAAGTGAATGCCATTTAGATAATTAGCATTCATACGGGAATTAGTTGCTGCAACTTGAGAATACAAAATAGGGGTGGGGGAGGTGGAGGGAGAGGGAACTGGAATTGATATGTAAAATTTTCAATTAAATAATAATGAAAAAGAAAAAAAGATGATTGTTATGCTGCATACAAATTCGGAAAAGGAGGAGAAAAAGAAATATCATAGTGAAATTAAGACCCAAGCAATTAATTGTCAGTACTTTTCCCTGGGCTCTTGATGAATTGATGGCATTACCCATGCTGTGGTTATTTCTTGTCTTAGTTGGCATTCCTTTTGCTATGATGAAAAACAAACCAGGGAGGAAAAGACTAGTTGGACTTACCCTTCCATATTGCTATTCACCATTAAAAGAAGTCAAGACAGGGATTCAAACAGGGCAGGAACCTGGAGGCAGGAGTTGACACAAAAGCCATGGAGGGGAGCTAAATACTGGCTTGCTCATCAATGACTTGCTCAGCCTGCTTTCTTATAGAACACATGACCAGCAGCCTAGGGGTGGCACCAACCACTATGGGCTGGATCCTCCTCCATCAATCACCAATTAAATAAATGCTCTACAGGCTTGGGTAGAGCCCTTATGGAGTCAGATCTTATGGAGCCTTTTTCTTAATTGAGTTTCTCTCCTCTCAGGTGATGGTAGCTTGTATCAAGTTGACATAAAGCTACCCAGCACATTGCTATTTGAGAATGAAATACTGAATGTTTTAAGAGATTGAAAATTCAGCCTCTGTGAATTTTCTGCAGCTGCGTGGTCACCAAACGATACAACCAGCTCTTTGACGACGAATTGGACCCTTTTGAGGTACTGAAGGCAGCAAAGAACAAGAAAAAAGAAGCTGACAGGGGCGGCTTTGGAGGCCCCAGGGCCAAGAGTGCGGCTCAGGCTGCATGGCCCAGACCAACTCTAAGACTGCAGGCAAAGAGTTGCATAAAGAGTCCCAGAAAGACCGCAAGAACCTGCTGCCCTGCATCGTTGGCGTGGCTGACAAAAAGGAAGGGGTCGCTGGAGCTTAAGAAAGGAGGAATAAGGAGAGTTGGAAGAAGGCGTGATTAACAACTTCAGGGTGAAGGGAAAATAATTGATAGGGGAGCAGAAAGGCGACCACCTAGGGAAAGAAGATTTGAAAAGCCTTGCAGAAAGGCGGAAGGGGGTAAATTTTCAGTTGATAGACTGATTATTGAAAGGCCTATTCGAGGCCGAGGTGGTCTTGGAAGGGGTCGAGAAGACCTTGGACGTGGAAGGGGCCGAGGCGATGGATTTGATTCTCATGGCAAATGTGAATTTGATAGGCATAGGGGAAGAGATAGATCTAGCTTGAAGCATGAGGACAAACGTGGAGGTAGCGGATCTCACAACTGGGGAACTGTCAAAGATCAATGAACTGATTTGGAGCAATCCAATGTGACTGAGGAAACACCCGAAGGTGAAGAGACAGACTGAAAATAAGGAGAATGTAGTGGAAGAGGTTAAGGAAGGGGGTCCAAAAGAGATGACTTTGGATGGATGGAAAGCTATTCAAAATAAAGACCGAGCAAAAGTAGAAGTTAATATCAGAAAACCAAATGAAGTTGCATCAATGGAAAAAGTGATTTGTTCTGCATAAATAAAAAAGGGAAGCAGCTCATGCTGAAGATCCGGTTATGGACCATCATTTCCAGAAGCCAGCAAATGATGTAACGTCTCAACTGGAGATCAGTTTTGGAGACCTAGGCCGCCCAGGACGTGTGTCAGGGGAGGACATTGTGGATGCGGGCTTGGTGGACTTCCAAACCGGGATAGCAGGACTGATAGGTCAAGTGTTTCAGGTCCTGGTGTTGATGACCCAGAGGCACTCCCAGCTCTGCCTAACTGGACGCCATAATACAACCCTGGCTCCTTTGCCGACCTCCTGTTCAAAGCATGCATGCTTAAAGATCCCAAACAACTAAGAATTTAAAAAAAAACACCTGTCATTCATACCATTCATACCATTCATACCAGACTGAATTTTATCTGTTTTGAAAATGAACATCTCTAGCCACTCAGAAGTAACAAATACGTTAGTTTTGTATTTAGAAATGTATTGGTAGCAGGGATATTTCAATAATTTTTAGAGATTATGCATTCTTCATGAATACTTTTGTATTGCTACTTGCAAGCATGCATTTCCAAACTTGAAATATAGTTGCGAACAGTGTGTACCAGTTTAAAAAAAAAGAACACTTTGAAAGTTGAGAAAATATTTAGTTTGTCCAACTTAAAGTAGAATTTACTAAGATACATAAAACTTGTAGTTAAAATATACATAACAAAATAAGATAAAACAAGATGAAAAGAAGCATGTCTGAGAGAGATGGCTCGGCAGATTGAGGGGACTGCACAGGGTCTGATGATCTGAGTGCTGTCACTGGATCCCATAAGGGGGCAGGAGAGAGCCAAGTTCTGAGAGCTGTCCTCTGACCTTCATGTGTGCGCCATGGTTCGTGCACACAGTTTATTCCTGATTTGTAAAATCAAAATAATTTTTATACCAAGATGGAATGTAATATTTTTATATTGGCTTTTCTTTTTGTTTCCTTAGAGCAAATGAAAGCAAAGAAAGGAAACTATCCTAGTAATCACAGGGTGGATAACCACCGAGTGGTCCCAGTTTAAAGGGAAAAACAATAAGTTTCATGTGTTAATAACCTTAGTTCAGAAGTCCAGGTCATTGATTTCATTACATATTCTTGATGCTTTATGTTAAAAATTGGGAAATATGGATGTAAAACATGCTTGTACCAAAATGCAATAGTGATTTTGAAAACACCATGGTGTGATGACTTCCAGGCTATAGGAGTTGCATTTTCCATGAAATACATTGGTTTGACTTGGAAAGCAAAGTTATAAACTTTGATTATTTAGACCTGGGATCTGTGAGACACTTTCCCATGAACTTAGCTTCTCATGTCAGAGAAAACATTTAGCAGTATTTGCAGCCCTAGGAAGACTCAGTATTTCAGGGGGAAACTAAAACTTGAAGAGACAAGTCATCTTTACCAATAGATTGATAGTTCCCTAAAATTTATTTTCTGATGATGAGGGCTAAAATTGTACAAATACTTTATATTTGTCAAATGTGGTAATTTGATATCATATAGTAAAATGCTTTAAAATTTTGGATAATCTGTAAAACTCAGTGAACCATTGTTTTTCATGCGGCCAATGTTTAATATTATTTAAAAAAAATCCTTTGTGGATAAAAAACATCTTCAAAGTATAGAACGGTCTAATGGATTTTAATGTTTCCTAATATGAAAATTATATTAATGTGCTTTCAGGTTTCACACACTGGGCTGACTTTTAAGAATCCATGCTTCATTGACCACAGTTGCAGTATGAAAGAAGAAAATCTTCAATCATCTGAAGGGATCTGAAGATGCCGTTCTTACATAAACACTTCAGAGTTCTTACAAGTTTCATCAGTGCAAAGGGTCCTGAGGCCCTTTGAGAAATTCTTCTATAAATTGTGCATATGTCAACTTAGACGGCCAAACAGCACTGCCAGCGGCTTTGAGTAGTCATGAACCTAATTTGTCTCAACACTGTGATGTTTGTCAGGCTGTTACTATCAATCCTACTTTTTGTCATCATCTTCATCTTTAACCTACGCAAGCAGCGTTTGCTGAAATTCTTTGTCTAGACTCAGTCACGACCCTCTCCGTGTGCTTGCAACCATCTGAAGTACAGTCTGCAGGTGGAAAAGTGAGAGTTGAAAGGTCAGAGGCCATGCATCCTTCATTCTCACTCACCGCTCCCCAGCTGTTGCTCTGTGGCTGCGCTGCCCATGATGGCACCCGCCAGTCATATTTACTGAAAAGCAGATAACCAGTTAAAATGACATGCATGTCTAAAAGTGTCAGATCTACCATGGGATTCAAAGGACAAAAAGAATGTGAACCAGCTGAGAAGATTTATGTTTGATACCTGTTGTTATGATAACTAGGACATCTAGTTTCAGTAAAATATATTCTCCAATAAATTCTAGTCGCTGCTTTTCCTTTTTAGAAATGTGATGTGGGATGGAACTGGAGCTAAGTGGTATAGGGGGTGCCAGCATGTGCAAGGCCCTGGGCTCTAGGCCAGGCACTAAAATGAGAGAGAGAGAAAGAGACACAGAAAGGGAGGGAGGGAGGGACGGACGGAGGGAGGAAGGGAGGGAGGGAGGGAAAGAGAATATTAAATGAAGCCACTAGAAAAATTAAAGTTGTGCATGTGGCCAGGCCAGTGTTTTATTTTTATTGGACAGCACACACTAATCTAGGGTTATTAACTCAATTAAGTTTTAACTAGTTTGAATAAGTAGTTCCATTGTGCACATAGCCTCCAAGAAGTCAGCATCATCCTTCTTGAGATATTTAAAGACTTTTAATCGTTAATTAAAAATTACTGACACATGGTTTGTTGTTCTCAGCGTGATCATGCAGCTTCAAACCCTGCTGTTTAAATCAGGTAAACAAGTGTGCCTCATCCGGCCCTTCCATAATTGTCCAGTTCAAGCACTTATTTCTCAGCTAAGTTCCAAACTTTCACTTCTACAATTTGCGTAATCACTTTTGATATATTTTGTCATTAATATTAAATGTCAAAGAATTAGAGTTCAAAAGCGAAAAGCAAAGATGTAGGGACATGTGATGTAGACCCAAAGGAAATGCGTTTGCGATTCAGCTTGTGGAGCGTAAACGAAGCAAAGATAAAATATAGCAAGGTCTTGAGGCTGCTGTGGTCCTGCCTTGCAATAGCAGGAAGGGGTGGGGGAAGGGCTGCAAGAGGCAGGAGAGCCTTCCACGCTGTTCGTTTGCAGCAGTAACGATTACTGCTCTCGAGCTCCCGTCACACAACTGTGTGTCAAGAACCTTGGCAGCAGGTAGCAACGTGTTCTCACTGCCTAGAGACTCCCCAAATGTTTTCATATACACGCCAAAGTTTCTTCTGTAGACATGTATTGGTCCTTCGATTGCAGCAAGCCTTTCATGTGTATTATCTGTTCTGTCCTTGGGATGAGTTTAGAGGAAGCCTCAAGGCTTCAAGGAAACCTCTAAAGCTACGGGGCTTCCCTATCCTGTGCTTTGATAGCACATAACTGTTGGTTTCTCATTGACAGAGGACTTGAACTCAGAATGCCTCATATCTTGGGTCCTCAGAATGACCCACAGAATGATGAGAGATGAGAACTTAGGTGTTGAGCTGGTGCTGCAATAGCTTAAGGCTCCTGGACCTGTTCAGGGTGGGGTAAATGTATGTTGTATGTTTAATAAAAACACAGAGATAGAAATTGGTATTCAACCTGAAAGTCAGAAAAGCAGAACAGCCAGCCACTGGCTCTTACCTCTACCATAGTGCAAAATGGCGATCCTGACTCCAGGAATCTCAGGATGAGACTGTGACTGTAAGCTGTCTCCTCCCATTTTATATTCCTCTCTAGGGCTGGGATTAAAGGTACGCACCACTACTTCCTGGCTTCTATGGCAAACTAATGTGGTTTCTGGGATTAAATATGTGTGTCATTGCTACCTGGTCTGAAAGGCTGATCACTGTGGCTGTTTTACTCTCTGAACTTTAGAGAAGCTTTATTTATGAAAATACCAATGAAATATCACTTCATTATGTGTGAGAAGATAAATTTTGGGAGCCAGATGATGGGATTTATGGACTGAGTGTTCCACTGTGGGTGGCCATGTCAGAGGAGTAGCAGATGGCAAGTGACTTCAGGGAATCAGCCCACTGGGAAACAAAACCCTGGTGGGTGAATGTCGGGTAGGCAAGGTGCCCTAGAACCTCGGGCCTGGAATGTTTCTTGTACTGCTGTGTCTTTGCATGTTTGCCACTGCCATTTTTATCTGGTATCTGGTACGGTGTGAATGGGCATGGGGAGATCCCCACTCCCCGTAATGCAGTATGATCATCTCTTGGAAATATCCCGCTCTACTGGGCATTTTTTTTCTGTGGATTATTATGAAGATCATTTCCTTTTAAGTTGTATTGTTTAACTGAAGCAATGATTTATGCTATGTTAGTGTTAGTTTAAATAGGATTTTGATGATTGAGGGTTTTTAATAAATATAGTCAGGAATTATGATAGAGGTTAGTGAAAAAAGGTCAGATAAAATGTTGCCCCTTCCTCTGATAAAGCAGAGACTGCAGAGGATTAAAAAACAGAAGCAAAGATGTGGTCACACAGCTAGATACATGAGTTTCTACTGAGGAGCCATATAGGCTGGGGCTAAGTTAATGACTAAGAAAAACAATAGAGCCTCAGTAATCCAGATAGCTTAAATGCTTGTAAACTTAGTGTTGGGAGATGTGGTCACAGGTTTTGGAGTGCATCATAACTAAAACAAAGCTTTGAAAATAACAAGTTTAGACTAAGATCTAAACTTACTTTTGTCAAACGGCTTTGAGGTGAAAACCCTTGGAAAACACCCTAAGGTTCACAAGGACACAGGGCTGAGTGGTAGATTCCTTAAAGGCAGGGAACAAAATCAAAGCAGCCCAATTATTGTCAGCTGCTGTACCTTCCTTGTAAGGATTGTTTGGTGATCAAGGATGATGATTAATTCCTCATACCCATTTCTGCCTTCAGTCTCCTGATACCTACTAATTGATGAGCAGGTATACGCCCTAAAGATTTAAAGTAGAGCTGATTGATTGTTTTTCATGTATAAAAGTTTAGGTTTGTGATTACTTTAAGATACCTTATAAAATTACCTTTAAAGCTAAGTAATAAAGTGATTGATTCTTCCTTTGTAATCGCAATATGCAGCTTACCAGCAAAAGAACTGACTGAGAAAAATACCCTGCTTGCCCACACTCTGTTATATATCTATAACAAGTTACTTAGATACAAATGTGTGTGGGTTCTCGGGATGACTTTGTTTTAATCATGTAAGGGAAATGAAAAACTTGTTTTTTTTTTTAACCTGTATTCATTATAGTTACTCACTTGAAAAATAGAATGGAACCACATTGTAATTTTTATATTATCTGAAAGATTTTGTTGGGGTATATAAGCTGTTGGGGAAAAATAAGGTCAGAAAAAGACAGAAAACAGAGGAAAGAAATCAAGAGAGAGAGTGTGCGTGTCTTTTCCCTTAGTCCCTCATTTAAAAAGTTTTAGTGCACTGACTCCATGGATGCCCTTCACGCGCTGCTGGAGGCTGGTTCCCATGGCAGCAGAACTCCACACCCATTTCAGACACAGATGCTGAAGCTCCGACTGCCACTCTGACTCCGTGTTGTAAGCAGGCTGCTTGTTCATTTCCGGCTGCTCAGTCCCAAAATAATCACACAAAAACTGTATTATTTAAGCCACTGCTTAGCCCATTAGCTCTAGCTTCCTATTGTCTAACACTTATATCTTAATTTAACCGATCTCCATTAATCTGTGTATCTTCATGTGGCTGTGGTTTACCGGCTAATGTTCTGGCATCTGTCTCTGGTGGGGCTACTTGGCTTCTCTCCACTCCGCCCTTCTTTCTCCTAGTATTCAGTTTAGTTTTCCCCGCCTAACTAAGTTCTACCCTATCACAGACTCCAGACAGTTTCTTTATTAGCCAATCATACTCATAGCATACAGAGGGGAATCCCACATCAACTCCGGATATTTGAAGACAGAATTTTTAAGGAGGTAACTACAGATAAATTAGGTCATAATAGTGGGTCTGTAATACAGTAGGACTGGTACCCTTATAAAGTAATAAGGTACATAAATATGCACCACAGATAAAAGGTCATTTGAGGCTATATCCAGAGGATAGGTATTGTCAAACTAAGGAGAGAAAAAAACAAATTGATCATAAATAAACTCTCCAGCACTTTGGTCTTGCAGTCAACGTCTGTAACTTTAAAAAATAAAATTCCTCTGGACCTGGTGGTGGAGGTCTGAAATCCCAGATATCTGGAAGGCTGAAGCAGGAGGATAACAAGTTCAAGGCCACCATGGGCAATAGAGCAAGTTTAATAAACTCAGCCTGAACAATTTGGCAAAGCCCTGTCTCAAAATAGAGAGGGAAAAGACAGCTGTGGACGTAGTCAGTGAGAGAGCAGTTGCCTAGAACACCTGATGGTCCACATTCAGTCTTTAGTACTCTGGCACTGGTGGAACAGGCTCCAATACCTTAGCACAGATGACACCATGTTAGGGATCCATTCTGACCTAAGAACCCAGCACATAAGCCCCAGCACCAAAATGAGAACAAAAACCTAATCCATCAAAGACCTAGTCCATGTTTCCAGGATCTGGGGAAGTCCCTAACTGGACTAACCTTGCTTTTTGGCCTCTTGTAGTTTTGCCTCTCCCTAACTGTTCTTGCCAACTGAAGTGTGTCAACCTGATGTAGTTTTTGTGTCTATAAGGCAAAGAATGGTGAGGCTTGGGGGCTGCATGATTTAGTCAAGTTCCCCATGCAGTTGCTAGGCAGCAATATAGACTTTTGATTTGGCTTTAAGAGTGTCCATGTTTACTCTGGTGGAATTACCTTACAACACTGGAAAGAATGGAAGGGAGGGATGAAGGAAGAGAGGGAGGGAGGGACAGAAGAAAGAAGGGAAAAGATATTCTGCTTTTTAGGACATTAAATGTGTAGTGTATTATAGCAGCCTTAGAACACTAACACAGGTGCCAAGAGAGTAAAGTCCTTGTTTGGCAGTGGTAGAGAGGAGGCATGGCCCACACATCTACCCACCATTACACAATCTCACACAGTTCTATTGTCCAAATTATTTGCTCTTTCGTCAACCATGAGGCTAAAGGTCTAGAGATAATATTTCTGTGGGTCGAGCATATCTCACCTAATATTGTCCATGACGTACAATACATCCAGGATGCCAGAAGTTAAGCCAGTCAAGGGTAATGTTTTTACAAAATGTTGAAAGCCAGTAACACTAGAAATCTATTCTAACAATGATCAAAAAGGAATGAAGTTGGTAAAAGGCAATTTTTTCCTCAGGTTTTATCCCACTAGAACACTATAAAAGGACCAAAAGGAATCTCTGAAGGCAGAAAAGCATAAACAGCCACACACAAGTTTCACCTCTGACCCCACTGATGAGAGCCTGTTCCCTGCTATTATAGAACTTCAGTTTCCTTCAACTCCAAGTATCTTAATTACTTTGCTTTCCGACTTAGAATAGTAGCATCATAGGAGAGAAAATTTAGTTTCGAATTTCTTATATAGAATGTCTTAGCTTGGACTCTCTGTAATGAAAGGCAGATTAATATGAGGGGAAAAAAAAGACAATTTTAAAGGTGTGTGTAAGTGTTACAGCTCTGGAGGGAAAGGTATCCTGGCCTTTAGAAGCCAGCCAATACCTATAACTCTGAAGAGAAAGGTATCCTGACTGTTAGAAGCCAGGCTATATATCTAAGTATTACAGCTCAGAAGAGAAAGGTATCCTGACTGTTAGAAGCCAGGCTATTCCTATAGCTTGGAAGAGAAACTTATCCTGGCTGTCAGAAGCCAGGCTATATCTGTAAGTATTACAGCTCAGAAGGGAAAGGTAGCCTGGCTGTCAGAAGCCAGGCTGAACTATAGCTCTATTCTGGTTCAGGATGGTTTCCCTGTAGGCATATAGCAATCCTGCTGCTCTCCCAGAGAGCCATTACAGCTCAGCTCAGCTCTGCTCCACTCTGTTAAGGGAGTTGCCCCAAAGAGATGTAGTCATTCTGCACCTGAAGCAGTTGTTACTTCTGGGCTCCTCTCTGCTAAGGGGTGCTGCCCGCCCCTCCACCCCCCGCATATTTGCTCTTGCTCTGGTGAAAGGGTGAAAGTTGTTACTTTCTGCCCCATTCCACTCCTGAGGAAGATAGTCTTCCCCCAGAACTCATTCAAGCGATTTATTGGGAAGAAGGAATCAGAGAGTGGCTGCCGCTGCCAGGGTGGAGAAGGCAGCTCTGAGCTGAACAGACTTAGCCCACTGCTCTGCCCATGGACCAATGTGTCTAGTAATTTAGTCATCCTTATTTCTCTTAGTCCTGACGGCTGTTTCCTTTCTAAGTTCCCCTCTGTAAGAAAGTTACTTCCAACCTATTCTCCCTATTTCTCAAAGTAATTATTACGCCCAAAGGGTATATTTTGGTGTGGTATATTCTGGTACCTACCTCATAAAGTGCAAACAAATGCATGTACACACACACACACAACTTAGAAATTTTCTTAACAAATAACAGATGTCAATAAATGTTATTAGATATTTATTTGTAACACTTAATATAAAACTTTTATGATTATGATTTTTTTGATTAATCGTTCTGTGTAGAAACCTGCTGATGGAAGAGTCAATAAACATTTCATAACTCTTCCCCAATAGACTTTCTCCTCCCTCTCTGGTCACATGAGAATATTTAGCTTCCTAGCTTTCTTGAATTTGGACATGGCTATTGACTTGCTTTAGCTCACAGCCAGGAGTAACCACATATAGTTATGTAACTGAATATGGAGTTATAAAATTGTTCAGAGAGGTAATTAATTCAAACCCAAGTGTTTCTAATGGACCTTGATTGTGTTGCATCTAGAGGCTTCACTGCAAACTAGGGTTGAAACACATAGCATGTAATTTAACATACCATCATACCACTTAATGCCTGAAACATACCACCACGCTGCCTGAAACACCTCAGCTCACACTCGAGATTATTTTATATCAAGAATTTCAATTTTCTTACTTTACACACAGACGTTTCTCCTCTTACAGAAGCATAATGGTTTAATCACAGAAAACAAAGTCTTTTAATATTTTCCTACTGTTAGTTCCTCAGTACGCAAGAAGCAAATTGTTTATCTTTTGCTTGTCTTGTATTCAAATGTTTGTTTTCTTTTTGGAGTTGCTGTTTAAGTTTCTGCGTAGTTTCACTAAAGGTGTCGTTTATGAATTTTGGCTCGGGGTTAGAACAGAATCTCCTATGGATCTGCCATTGTGTACTGTATGTGTGTGTGACGGGTGTTTTCACTGCAAGAAGGGCTACAGGAGGAGAAGGAGAGGGGCTGAGATAGGGAAAGAGGCCCAGAGAAGGACTAAAATCCATTACTTAGATTATGAAACTGTCAGAGAATAAACAATAAATGAACTAAAAAGGAACTGGTCCACTCTGAAATGCTGGAGAAGCTCTGTAACCAGCAGAAACCAGTGTTCAGGGACGGTTTGAGTCTTTTCAGAAAGATGAACAGACATCTATGCTATTTGTATGCAACCTTACTTAAGTCAGCCCATAGAAAGGGAAAGGCACCAATGTGTGGGGGTCCGCAGAATCTGCTCCACCCTAACTGAAGGTCAGAGAACTTACAAGCACTCTCTGCCTTTCAAAGTTATTGACGAGATGTCTGACTTGGGGAGTGGCTACAAGCAAGATATTCTGATCTAGGGTGTAGTAATTCGGTGTTTTGGGCACATATATATATATATATATATATATATATATATATATATATATATATATATATATTTGGTTTTTCGAGACAGGGTTTCTCTGCAGCTTTTTTAGAGCCTGTCCTGGAACTAGCTCTTGTAGACCAGGCTGGCCTCGAACTCACAGAGATCCGTCTGCCTCTGCCTCCTGAGTGCTGGGATTAAAGGCGTGCGCCACCACCGCCTGGCTGTTTTGGGCATTTAAATGACCCACAGAAGTGCTTACATCTACCCCGACTACTGGTCAGGAGTTTAAGCCTATTATTGCTCCTTCAAGGCTATTGACAGGAGATTTAATTTAAGGTGTGACTACTAACAAAGATATCTTGACCTAGGGTGTGGCTACTTGGTGCTTTGGGTATTAAAACGGTAATCACTTCATTTGTTCCTTGTATCATAATTTAAAAAAAGTCCTTTGCTTTCTTCCCCTTCTTTGGCTTGGGGTATTTAAAGGTCATGAGAAATAAATGAGGGCAGATTCAGTGTTCACTGAGTTGCCCTCCCAGTACTATCCTGTGTCACCGTATATCTATCTCTGTTTATTCCACCTAACATTTTTAATCCACACGCCCCTCCCTATCGAGGCTGGACCCTGTCAGGTGGCTCCTTAACGTGGGACGCGACACCAGACAGTGCCTGAAAGAACGCCACTGTCAGGCTCCATCTGTGTCTGGCTGCAGACTCCATGACAGTCAAAGCCCAGATGTCAAAACGCTTCGCAATCACACGGGTCAGGTAGACGCTGGAAGGCTTCAGAGAAATGTTTAAGACGTTGAATTTGTGAGTTTGGTGGAGCCAAGGAGGCAGGAAAGGGGATTCGGTCCTTGCTTGCCGTATTTTTGCTTTATACCCAACAGGAATCAGTGCATTTGTGAAGACTGGACAATTATGGGCCCTGTGTAATCTTTTGTGGAAGTCCAAGATCTTCAAGCGGTGGTGGGGAGGGGAGGCCTAGACTTGGCCACAGTTAAAGTCATGAACCCTGACTGAGAAAGAGAGGAGCCCCTGACAGGAGGGAAATGACACAGCCAATGAGATGACGTCAGCTCCGCAGATGGCACCTAGCTCTGCAAGTCCTCATGACAGTTCCTTTACTCTTACAACTCTCTTTCTAGCTGGTCACTAGAGGGCACCAGGCTCAGACTGCACCAAACTGAAGAGGATGTGGCATGTAACAGGTATTAGAACTAGGTGTGTGTGTGGGGGGGGGGGATGTTGTAAATGACACCACTGGGACCTTGAGGGGTCCCATGGCAACTGAGGACCGCAGTGCGTGACAAATACACCCTGCAGACAGAGCTTGAGTGTGGCGTTTATTTGAAATTAAGGGAATGGGAAGGGAAGAGAGAACGAGAGAGAGAGAGAGAGAGAGAGAGAGAGAGAGAGAGAGAGAGAGAGAGAGAGAGAGAGAGAGAGAGAGAGAGAGAGAGCAGAAAAGAGGAGGAACAGTGGGAAAGAGCAACCAAGAGTGGGCGGAGCTTGTCTCTTAAAAGGTCCTTCGCACCTGTATTCAAACTAGGACCCAGGGCTGGCTAGAGTAATGCCTGGGTACATCCTGCAGGAGACAGGGCAGGTCAGCATAATAACTGAATCCTAACAGGAGAATTAGGTGAAAGGTCAGTTTTGACCCCTCTTTGGGGAAGCCCTGATCTTTGGAGAGGCATTCAAATATAGAGAATGAGCCCAGGGAGGCATCTGGTTACCCTTTACTAACTGTGAGGCCTGGGCAACTTATTTCCTACCCAAAACAATCAAGGATGCAATGTACCCCCCTGGGATGATTGCCATAGTAAGTGAGTGACTGAACTTGGGTTGTATGTGAATGTACATTGCCCATTGCCTAGCCCGTTTCCATTTCTCAGAAAATGCCATCATCATTATTATTTAACAATATATTTTATTATATTGTGATTATGGCCTTCTGTACAAACTATATAAACATAGCACGTTCCTTATGCCTACAATTTCTTACCTGTGAAATAATAATTTTATGCCTCTGGGTTAGTAGAGGAAATTTCAGGGCGGTAACTAGTCAGACACGTGGTTCAGTTCTGGCGACCGTGTCACCAGATAGTGGCATTTCTTCTGGTTTGAAGCTGAATAAGGTAGCCCAGACACCAGGAAGTGCAGCGGGAGGGAGTTCAGGACTGGTGAGGGTTTAATGTACACAGAGAAATGAAGGAGAAGGTCTTCGTTCCATACTTGGGAAGAAGTGTATCGATTTCTGAAATAACTTTTTGATCACCTCTCTAAAGGTAATGTGTTTTCATAAGGGGAAACTGAGTTGGATTCCTGAGGGCAAGGACCCATTAGCACTTTGCTTTGCCTGGGCTTCTCGAACAGGCTCTCTGAGCCGCTGCTGAATCCACCGAAAGCTCGGGTTTGCGCCCACTGTCCAGCAGAGGCCGCCCTGGGCCGGGACTCCTGGGACCCGTGCGCAGGGAGGGGGCAGGCCAGTGGGTGGCCCCTGTCCTCGCAGGAGGGCCGGGTGGGAGGGGTTTGGCGATGTTGCAGGCGGGCTCTGTGCTCAGGCAGCTGGGATGGAGCTGAAGTGCGCCTGGCGCCGCAGGGTACACAGCTGACTCCGTGCACCACCTCCTTTTTGCCTAGCACCGCCAGACACCAAAGCTGCCACAGTAGCTGCCTGGACTGATCGCTCCGGGAGGTCAGCACCACCCTCTCCTCCCGCAGCCCACCAGTCGGTAGAGGAGCTGCCCGTGCCCGGACGCACTTGTCCAGCCCCTGGAAACTCTTCCCTAGCAGCGTCCAGCTCGGTACCGAGCACCGGAGTAACATGGTCTGCAAGGCGCTCATCGCTCTCTGCATCTTCACCGCAGGTACTTGGCTCGCTCCGCGGAAGAGCCAGGCGCGGGGAGGCCGGCGCCGGAGCGCGGTGGGGGTGGGGGGTGGGGGGTGGGGGGTGGAGGAAAAGCGACACCGGGAAGTAAGTCGCCACTGGAGGGTGGTGGGTCTGCAGGTATGCGCACATAGGTTTGAGATGAACGGTTTTGGCGGGCCTGGAGGGGAGAAAAGACTGGGTCCTTGCTGCGGCAGCCTGTGTCCCCCCAACAAATTCAAGCTTTGTGAAACAGGTGGCCGACTAACTGGTGCGTTAGAATCCCGAACCCTGCAAGGAGAGGACTGCTCTCTGCGGAGGCTTCTCCTCCTTGCTGGAGTCTCAGAGAGCACCTGCCACAGTCCCAGACATCACTTCTTTCCGTGGCTTGTCCTGCCAGGGAATACAGAGTCAGAGCAGGGGTCGGATAAAGCCGCTGCGAAGAGGGCTTCAGCAATCCTGTGCGCTCAACGGGCCTGGTTAGAGCTCGAGGACTTAGGGTCCCTGGAACTCCCGCGTCGCTTTTTACTTAGGCTTAGGGATGATGCGGCACTGTCTCAGGGGCAGAGGCCCAGGCTGGGGTCAAGCTTGCGATCACTGTTGGAGAACTGCAGGTCTACTGTGGCCAAGGAGCCTTCCAAAGATGTGCTCCCTGAATGAAATTAGTAACTTGGCTAAAAGTAAGGTACACACCTCCCTCTGCCTGTGCGCCCACCCCCAATATCACTCTCTGGCTCTATGCTGCCTCTATGCGTGCTCCCTCCCCCCACCGCCGGATGGTCTAAGGACTACTAGCCAGCCACGACCTTGGGTAGACAACCCAAACCAGCCCGCGGACTGCAAAGAAATCAGGCACCTTCGTCTGGGGTTGATACCAGGTTTTTATCCAGGAAGAAAAAAAGTATAGCCCAATAAAGAACTATGGATAAGGGACAAGGTGCGGGAGGGGGGGGAGGGTTGGGGTGGGGTGGACGGAGGGAGAGTAACCCAAGAGGACAGTCTGGTCTGTTTAAGAACTGATCCAAAACCACATACAAGCCAATTCAAGATTCAAGCTTTAGTTCAAGCGTTTTCCTTCTTGAATTGCTTGGGTTCCTGTAAATGTGCCTCCCCGCCCCCGCCCAAAAGAAGTCACAACTCCTTGAGAAGAATCTGGAAGCTTCCCCCGCGGCTCTCAGAGGATAACGTAGTTTTAAGGGAAAGTTCCCCTAGCTTGAGCCAATAGCACGCTTTTTTTCTCTCCATACTAACGTCTGGGAGAGCCTTTCATCCGCAAGGGCTAGAGACCTGCCTACAGATCTTTCCGGAACCGTCCGGCGGCTTCCATGGCAATTCTCTTGGGAGAGGAGCGCTTAAACCTGAAAGTGGAATAGCCTCCCTGGTTGGATTGCGTCCAAAAGTAGTTCCCTAGTCCTCCAAGGAGAATTTGAGGACCCGAAAGGGAACCCATTTAAGAAGCTTAAGAAACCTGCTGTGGGCTGATTTTGTTTGCTAAATTGACTTTGCACCTTTATCCATTTATTTATTATTTATTTGCGTGCTTAATATTGTTGAACATGCGGTTGGAAAAAAAACAAAACAAACAAACAAAAAACAAAAATGAATTAATATTAATAAGGAGCTCAAATAAGATGGTTTACTGATTGATTGGTGATTGATGATTGATTGGTTGGTTGATTTCTCTAGTCTTCCTCTTCAACTGTGCTCGGCTGAGACAAAAATATTGTCCATTGCTCCTCCCCTCCCCCAGAGCCAGGTGGCTGGTGTTTCAGAGACTGGCTGAGCAGCCCCAGTTCTATGCCCTCAGGCTTCTTCCACTGGGATCTGGGCCATCAGGTCATGGGCTCTGGAGGCCTAGGAAGACATATTGCCTCTTTCCCTTACTTGGTCTTCATGTTGCTTACCCCATAAGCAAGCTAGGACGCGGACGGCAGCTCTCTCCGGAGTTTGTGAATCTGAATGAATCTTTCCATGGACAGCTTGTTAATAAAACTGCCTACCATAAATAGACTGGAAAATAATGCCAAAATTATCATAAATAGCTCATGAGAGTCTCTGCATTCCAAAGTAAAGCAGTTTCAGATTGATATATTTTTCTAGAAGGTTCTGGATAATAGCAGGCACCGGCGCCGGGGAAGCTTGTACTGAGCTTCCCTGGCAAGCTACTCACCAAAGGATAGCTTTTCGTTTTCCTGTTCTATTTTCTCTCCAGCATTAGAGGCTTCAGAAAAACTTGAACAAACCTTAAAGTGATACTTGATTGAACTAGAGACAGTGTCCAACTGGGCTTTAATTTTTAGCTCAACAAATCCTCTTGATAAATGTGTTTCATCCAGTATATATTATGGGCACTTGAAATACATGTACTTTGACCGGAGACAGCTCAATATTTGTCCCCTGAAGTACCCCTCAGTGAGCTATATAAGGTATATAGAAGCACTCAGATGGCCTTTTGAAACACTTAAGAAGACAAAAGAAATTCATTATGTAAGAGTAGTCCATATATATGAGAAGCCAGTGATCCAGCTTCTCTTGCTCTGGGTCTGCCCTGTCTACCCCTGCCCAGATCTGGAAAACAGTGCACAGTGCACCCTGTTCCCAGGCACCCTGGAACACTCATTGGTCCTCTGCTAAGCAAGGTGAAGAGAGCTAGAATTTCAGTCTGCTCACCAGCAAGGGATCTGTGTGTGTGCACGTGTGTACGTGCATGCATGTGTGTGTGTGTGTGTGCATGCGCACATGCGCGTGCATGCACACATACGTGTTCTGGATCCATCAGCTCTCTCTTCTCTGCATGACTAACATCAGCCATTGCTCTTTGCCTATACAAGTTCTCATGTGGGTCAGTTCAATAGCCGTATCACAAATATACTACAAATTCGCCGCCTATCTCTGGGAAGGTATACTGGAAGAATCAGGCAAAGTTGCCTGCATTGCTTTCTCCTGAAATCTGTAGTCACAATGAAAGACATGGCATCTTCCTTTGAACGAAGAGACCTGAAAATTGCAAGCTTTGTAATATCCTCTGATGCATTCACTGAGGCAAAGCGTATATGTGGAGCAAGTAGATTATGCAGCCTGATTATTTACAGTACCTACCCTAGTTCAGGGCAAGTACCTTAACCACCCTGCATTTTTTTATATTTAACATTAGGGGAGGGGGGCACCTCATAAGGTTGGAGAAAATGTTAATTGACTGAGCATACCTACAAGTACACAGTGCTGGGGACATAGAAAATGCTCGGTAATGTTAGCCCTTGCTGCTCTTAACCTTAATAAAGCTGATTATATCCAGCACTGAACACACAGGTCCCCAAATGCAGAGGTGATATCAACGTTGTCACTTGTACTCCAGACTGCAGACTGTCACTAACATGGCAAGGCTGACTGTTCCAGCAAACTCACATTGCAAAGTAGGACGACAGTCAGCTGAGCCACTAAATGCCTACTTTAAAAGGTTAAGGATGTGCTAGTTCAGACACAGCACAGTGATCAGGAAAACATAGGTTTAGTTATAATTAATGAAAAATAAAGTCCTCACTAAGGACTTTTACAAATGTGCGTATTTAGAAAAACCCAAGTCAGCTAGATCCGAAAGGTCAAATCCCCAGAGCAACACATTTGGGGATGATTTGGAGTAAATGGGTCGTTTTATCTGATGATTCTGAGTGCCTTTCTCCAGAACCCAGAGTCCTTGATAACGGCCAGATTGCTAACTGAACCTTAGCCCTTGGGCCTGCGCTAATTGTGCTAGTGTTTTTAAGAAGGAAATACCGGTCAAGTATTCACACTAAGACAATAATTTTCACTTGGGGATGGGGGAAGCCCAGGACCCACAAAAAACACAGAGAGCGGCATTTAAAAACATGTTTATCACCTCAGTGGGACCCATGGCAAATGTAGGCTCCTTATGAGAGCAGTTAGAACCATCCACCTCCTTTTAAGAATACCTTTTCTCAATTGGTGTTCAGGAGACAACGATTTGCCTTGCTCGTGAGATAGCAAGGGGAAAGTTAATGTTTCCTGTAGTAGACAATGCCAGCTCTAAGAAGTAGATGGGTTGTGTCTGCTTTGCCCTATGGTTGCTTACTCGTGGGAAATGTACGGTCAATAGGTTATCGCCCGGTTAATGTGCAAGCCAGACTAGAAAGCCAGACTCCTGATGTAGGCAGTTTATGACATCCTCAGTTGCTTAAATGACAAGAACTGATGTACATCTCTAGCACATACATCTTTAAATATTTGTCATAATCCTTCACATGAGCACAGCCCATCAATTATGTGTTTCTAACACTGTTTACCAACCTCGAAAATGCTGCCATTTTTGTAAGTAATAAGAACCATCAAATGAAGTCGAGAAGCGTAGGATTCCGTCCATGGATGCTTTTACTAGGTGTAGGTAGACTGTTAACGGAAAGTGTACTATCTTATTTTTTCTTTGCCCCATGTTGCCACATTGAGCAGATAAAAACTCGGGCTATCTAGTCACATTTAAATTTCAAGTAAATAGTGATTCTAAATATATCCCGTGTAACATTAAAATTCAGTTTTTCACTGGGGAGCACTGCATTTTATCTGGCAACTCTACTTTGGCCATTCATCTTCAAAGCACCCATGCAATGCGCCTGCTGGAGGACGACCTTCAGTTTGAACCTTGTTTCCTAGGGCCTTAGCTGTTCAGCACCACTGCAGTAAAAGTCTGTTTGTGGAGAAAACATGGAGATTTAATGGCAGCTCTCTCTTTTGGTTAGGACCTGCATAGATTAGGACTCAGGGCCAGTTTGCTCTCCAGAGAGATATTTTGATTCTGTTTCCATACCGATCAACTGTGTATGGTTTTGGGTTTCTGACCAGCAGGTGGCTTTTCTATGGCTTCTTTAACCCATTTTAAGGAGCCCTTCTGACCCTCCCTTTTAAAAAGAAATAGTGTATTTCTCAGAGTAGCAATGTTTTTGCCGAGAGCTGGATTTCGAAGTTGTCTGGAATGTAGCCGGCGGCTGATTTAAAGGGAATGTTATAGAATAGCTTTGGAATTCAGCACCCATTTTCTTGCCAAGATCTTAAGACATCTTACAAATATTAATTATATAACTTTTATATAATTCCTGCTGGATGGATTTATTGGTATCACTTAAAAAGCTGTAGCTATACAGACCCTGAAGCAACACATTAGGCAGAATTATAAGGCAGATATTAAAAGGTCTTATAAGCTATTTGACTTTGGAAGAGATTTTCACTCCTCATTCTCAGGGAAAAGAGTCTGTGAATAGCTACCTGTTAAGTAAAGGAAATTGTGGAAAATTACTAGGTGTGGTATTTAGAAAACATGTCTATTTGATATGAAGGGTAAGCAATGGAATAAAACCTCTACTTACATTCCAAATTCTGTTTTTTTTTTTTCCTTTCCATAAGCAAGAAAATAAAGACATGATATTCAGTATGAGTGTTGAACAGGAAAGGAATTAGGTGGGAGAGAATTTTTTTTTTTTCTGCCTGGGGTTGTAAATTTAGGGCTACCATTGGTTAGATCATGCTGTATTTCCTAATATATAATTAATAAAATGTGTTATCCTTTATCTTTGTGGTAGCCTTTCCTACTTTGTATAGTCCCAAAGCATGACCTCATCAGTGCATTTAATTACCCATCAGTGCGTCCTTGATGGGAACCTATGGACGGTGCCTGAGATCTTAATCCACTTGTTTGGGTATAATTGGGGAACTTATGAACAACAAGTATCTATTTCTCAGAAATTCTAGAGGTTGTTAAGTCCACAATTAAAGTGCTACTGGGTTCTGCATCGTGAGAGTGTACTGGGTACTTTCTCTTTGATAAATGGAGCCTTCTTTTTGTGTAGTTGCATGGTAGATGACTCACGGCCACTCCCTGGGAACTCCTATATGGCCACTACTCCATTCATGGTGGCTTCACCATCATGATCTAGTCACCTCCCAGATCCTCTGCTTCCTAATATCATCTCTTTGGGAGTTACAATTTTTAACACACAAATTTTGGTGAATGGGGGACCAGGGAGATGAATCAGTAGGCAAATCTTGGCCGTGCAAGTGTGAGGACTTAGGTTCAAATTCTTGGTACCCAGGTGCAGAGACACGGGTCTGTAACAGAGAGAAGGGGCTGAGATGGAGAATGTGAAGGGACTTCTGTTCCTCTTGCTTGTCAGGGAAACATTACAAAGTCTGGGAACCTGAGGACCTCTTTCTTGGCCTGGTAAGGAGGCAAGGTTTTGGTGAGGGGATGCATGTCTGTCATGGGTGTTCTTGTGTCGATGTACCCATGAGAAGCAGCAACAAAACATGCCAAATAAGAAGGAATTCAGATTGTTTTGACTTAAAAACTGCAGCATTGATGGAGATGATGTTTAAAGGAAAGTCCCCAATTTCTCCTTCTTTGACACGCTGATCAAATATATCTGAGTAGGGACAAAAGATGAACTTAGAAGAACAGATGACCATCATCTATATTCTAGGAAATGCTTGCGAAGGAAATGTAATGTGAAATTACATATGGAAGCAGAGTTAGAAGGTGGGAAGGGCTCTCCAGAAGTTCCCTAGGTGACTTGGGCACAGCAAAAGGTACACCGTTGAAGGAATGCAGGATCATCAGGTGTTTGGAGAAAGGCATTGGTAATGCAGACTTAGAACCACTAAGGCCTTCTTTTTCCTCTCAATGTCCGGATCTTCAAGACAATGTGTCTTACTTTCCTTTCAATTTTATGCCGAGTCTAAGCACAATCTAGCACTTCCATTGCTCTGGCCCTGAACAGAGCCACTGCCATCTTTTCCCTGGAGGACAGTAATGGCCTCCCAGATGTCAGTCCCCAAACTTTTCCTCCTGAGATCCGCTTTGTACAGGGAACTGTCATTGGGTCTATTGGAAATGTATCAGGGCGTCACTGCTCTGTGCTAAGTCCTAACCCCATTGCATCCAACTGAAGGTCAAATCCTTAAAGAGACAGTCAAGATTTGCCCATAGGGTCCGTTTGCTCTTGACCTGGGTGTCAGCATTTGCTCGCTTTGCCCCAGCCACCCTTCATTTCTTACAGCATGCTGTGGTTGGCTTCTCTCTTGGGAGCCAACTTTCTTCAAGGGTTCACAACGGGAATTGTCCAGCCATCTCTAAACTGCCATTGTTGGCTGCCTCTCCAAAACTGTCCAAAATACTTAAGATGTCAGAGGAGAGAGAGAGAGAGAGAGAGAGAGAGAGAGAGAGAGAGAGAGAGAGAGAGAGAGAGAGAGAGAGAGAGAGACCTTGATTCCTTTTGCTCCGTTTGGCAGGTTTTTATTCCCAAACAATTGGCTGACTACTTTGGGCCTGTATTGGGACGGTACTTCATGGTCGAACACAGGGTGGCAGAATCCTGTTTGCCCTCTGACTGAGCATAGGAGAATGAGAGGAAGAAATCAATCCCACAGTCTCCTTGGAGGACATTCCTCCAGTGGTCCAAAAGCTCTCACTAGGCCACCTCTTACAGGTTCTACCAACACTCACCGGCAAGGAACTGGGCACCCAACCTTTAACAAGTGAACCAGTGAGGGACATTATAGAGCCGAGATGTGGCACATGTGTCCAACTGTCACGTTCTCAGTAAATGCTACCCTGACCAACATGTTAAAGTTACAGTATGGTCTCCCTGCCAAGCCTGTGTCCCTCCACCCCTCACCCTTACCTCTCACAAAACCACAGTTTCACACAGGGGCCTTTGTCTCTCCTGCCTGTTTGGGCAGTCCTCAGTGAAAGGATACTTTGGGGCACACAGTAGGTGCTCAAAATGTATTTGCAGGGTTAACACAATACTTCGTTGAAAATTTTCCATAGGTCGTCTAAATTGGGACATTTCAAACTTGCTGACCGTCAGGCACTGTGTCTAGTGTAGGGCTTATACATCGTGTGTTACAAAAGCAGTAGTCAGGCCTCTGGTCCTCACTTTACAGGAAACAAACAAATGAATAAAAACCCCACCTAAGCTTTAAGAGCAGCTATTTTATGGCTATACGCCTATGGAATTCTGAAATCCTTCTAAACTATAGAGTTTCCCCCTGCTATGGCCATCATTTTAGAATAGTTGGAGCTTCTTAACTCTGTGGCCAATTAAGAAAATGTCACCTTTGAGCTCAGCTAGGATGGGTATGGATATGATAGAGAGCCACAATTTGAACCATTTTGGGAGTTTTCTCAATAACTAAAAATAGCTTGGTGATGAAATGTGGTTTGAGTCTAAAGGAAATACAACTGGCAATTTCCCAGTAAAGCCTGAAAAAGTTAAGTAAATTCAGACCCTGAGTGTCAAAAGTATAAGTCAGTCACCAATAGTCTCAAGGAGATAATGGGGGGGGGGTTCTTGACCTTAGTTTATGCGTTACAGCTTTCTTAATGAGTCTGAAACATGAGCTATGTTTTAATACAAACAATAACTAGAGATGATGCTGAAGTTCCAGCTAAAATCAACCTGTATCCTAGAATAGAGAGGAAGGATAGGAGGATGCCTGTAATTTATCCTGTAGGTAGATACATCCTTTGACACAGTTGGTGTTAAATTTGCCCAGCATGGCACATGCCTCTTCTTTATCATACAACCCCCCCAAATCTGGTACTATCCTTCTTATTCAAAGTAGGAATGATTGTTTATGTGGTAGCTGCCAAGAAGAACATGATCTTTAAAATAAGAACATGCTGATCTTGATGATATCAACTTGGAGAAGCAATTTATAAGGAAGGGAAAGATGGTGCTTTATTTAAAACATTATACTTATTTATTTCATAAGTTCTGTTTGTCCCGTTCTCGAGAAAGGCAAACTTGCTGCCATCCATGTTCGGCAGCCTTGACTGTGAACAAAGAGTAATCAATCTCAGGTGACCCTGGGCTTGCGCTACAGGGCCTGCAAGGAATGTGTGGTGCTGAGACTGTGACATTGCAATAGGGGTGGCCCCCTGTCCCCACCAGAGTGATGTTGTGAGAAGCAGGTGAAATCAGTAAAATGAGAAGCAGCGCCTAATATCTCACTGGAAGGAAAAAGAGCACAGAGCAAGAAGAGAAGGTTGTGGGACCCCAAATCTCATACTCAAGCGTAGCTGCAGATGGAGTGAAGTTCTGTTGTTCTGAGATGAGAGCTGGTCAGTGAAGGCACCCTGTTTTCAGTATTCATCCTGAGCAGTATCAGTGAGTACTTTAAGGAGTGAGGAGCCTACGCTACTGGGCAAACATGGCTACAGTCTGTAGTTGTCACGATATGAGGAAAGAAAGCTATAGGATAAGGATAAGTGTACACCTGCGTTAAAGGGGGTTGGAAGGACACAGTGAGTCTGTCCCCCCACTTCTCGGAAGTTTCCAATCCCATGTTGTGTATACTGCAAGCCCACCTCTTGCAGTAGTTCATGGGGCTACGGTCACTGCTAGACAGCTGTTGCAATTCTCAGCATATTGACTTGAAAGTCATTTTGACCAAACTCAAAAATGAAATCCTAGAGAAGCAAGTTACCTCAGAAAGGTTTACCAGGCAGCGCTGATGTAATGGGCAAAGGTTCTAGGAAAAAAAAAAAACTGACTTGACATAATAATATTGTATTTCCTAAAATTCAATGTTGTCTAAGGCACTGCTTGGGACCACCATCTTGGATCATTTTTAAGGGGCTCTGAGCTATCAGATCAATACTTATGGCATAATATTATAATTCTCTTCTAAAACCTAAAATCTCTTCAGCATTTGTTACTATGGGATCTACTTTTTTTTTAAATACATCCTAAGTTTCTCAAAATGAAAGTTGTCAACTTAGATATCAAATAAGAGAAATAGCCTTTAGAAAACTATATTATTTCTTTCCTTTGGCAACATTCAATATATGATATCATCTTTCCAACAAAGTAATCAATAGTGTGTGGTTTAGGAAGATGCTGGAATATCCATTATTAGTCCTCTGCAGCATTCTCAGAGAACAATGATGCTGTGCTGGGGACACTGCTGGACAGGCAGACAGGGCAGTGAGAAGCTGAGCTCTTGTCCCAGCCAACCCCTTCCATTTTGAGAAAACTGTGCACAATGATGGAGACCCACTTTCCTGGGTACCACACATCACTCTGTGTTTGTTTCCTCTGCATCACCTTCTGATCCTCCTGTTGCCTTGTAAGGGATGCAATACTGTTCCCACTTTGCAGCTGAGGTTACAGGGCTTCAAAAGTTAAGTAATAAGCCATTCACTTGCAGTTGATAAGCAGCAAAGCTAAGATTTGAGCTTACAGCTTTCATCTTTACCCATTTCTAACCTCACTATCTTGAACTGCCAAGATAGTTCAATCCAAATATAGTGAAATGCCAAATCACTGTGCATTCCCAATGTTGATTCTCATCTTGTCCCACATGTTACAGCCTTGGTTGAGAGCCTGCTTTGCATCAATCTTTCCTTAAGCTGTGACACATAAGTGGTCACTTCCCTCACACAGGATCCTCAGTCTTTGGGAACCCATTTAGGCCAGGAGAGGTTGCCTATTCCCATAGTAAGAAAGGTAAATGGACCCAAATCTACTTAAGATTCTCCCAGGTGTTCTGATGGTGGGGTCTAGGTTCCATCTTCACTCACAGAATGGCTGCTCCTTGTGGAGGTAGCTAATTCCGGGCAGGTCTGATTAGATGACTTGAGTATTTTGTTAGACCAGAAAGAAAAGACCTTCTCATGACGTCAGAGGATTCAAAGAAGCTTCGTAAAACTCTAACTGGCCAAAGATGCTGATCAATGATGCAGTGACCAATGAGAATAATAATTGGAATGGACTGAAACCTACTAAATGTGTTTGCTAATGAGTACAAAATGATTTCGAAACCAGAACAATGAAATAATGCAGATGTTATTGATTTTCACTGGAAGATGCTAATAAGACCATAAATTATTTTGAAAACATAATAAATAATGACAGAGAATCAAGTATTGCTTATTCATTGATTTCTAGATATCACTGCCTTTCTATTGCGAGTATAATATTGAATGATGGAACATTTAATGGAAAGCTGATTGGTTGTCTCTGCTGAAGTCTTGCAGCTAGTCCGTCCAGAAGGGGCAACAGAAGCAGTTACCTTCACGCATAGACTCATGAGTTACTGGCTTTTGGTCATCAGTGGCTACGTATATCTTAAAGCATGGCATTACCAGATACTTGTCCCTCCCACACCATCCCTTTTGATATAGTCTTGCCACATCCAAAGGGAGCCTACATCCTGTCAAGTTTCTTCAGCCAACTGGGGAAGGTGATGGTGAATCCCATGGGAGTGAAGTCAGAAAGCTCCAGAAAACAGGAGGGTCAATAGGAACAATAGCCTGGTTTCCTCAATAAACAGATCATAAGAAATAAAAGAAAATGGCTGAGAAAAAAGATGTGCAGAGAAAGGAAAAATCTGTAGACCAAAAGGAAGACTTAAGAACAGAGCAACCAACCCCAATTGTGCCCCTTATTCAGGTTCTGAACCGAGCCAAAACTCTAACATTATGTGACAACATTTATGACATATTTGTGAACGAGAACATTGACTTGCTCTTTAAATGAGGCTAAGGTTTTGTTTATTTTTGCCATGATAATGATATACACATTATTTTCCAACAACCTTATCCCTTAGAGACCCTTATCATTATAGTTACAAAAATTTTATTGTTCCTAAGGTATGTTTTATATAACATGAGTGCAGGAGAATGGGTTGGGATCTTATATGAAGAAATAGTTTTTAGTTAGTAACGGCTGAAACTGAGTAAAGGGAGTAGAGGGATTCAGAGATTGCTTCCACTTAGCAGAGGATTAAATTTTTGTTACAAAAAGTTTTTAGAAAGGCTTCTCCTCCTAACCCAGAGCCTATCTCCAAATGACAGTCACTCACAAAGGAAAAACTAGTTTTCTCCAACAGTGTTCCACCCCACTGGGTATACAAACCACACTGGTGGACAGGCCCAACACCCAGCGGTAGATGGCCAACACAGAATCAACTCAATGGTATTTTTGGAGATTTATTTTGTCCCATAGCGCTGGTTTTCTGTTTTACCACAGGTCTTTTGCTTATATATTAATGGTTTCCAGTTTTGTGTCTTTATGGGATTTCTGTGTGTGCCGGAGTCTGCGACTCTGAGTCTGTGTGTGTTCATTGTGCTTTCTCTTTGTTTCTTTTTTTCCTGTTGGTTTGTTTTGTCTTACTCTGGTTGCTTAGTTTGTTTTAGTTGCCTGTTTGTTTTCTACTAGGAGGGAAAAAGAGAAAGGGTGTGGATTTGGATGGGTAGGAGGTTCAGGAGGATCTTGGAGGAACTGGTGATGGCACAGGGAATGATCAGCATATATTGTCTGAAAAAAATTATTTTCAATGAAAATTAGAATTATTTTTTAAAAGGCTTTTAGAAAAGAAGTTTACTAGAGGTCTATTACTAGACCTCATTGTTGGGTATGGAGGACAAGGCTTTAGAGGTAATCATGTCATAAGAGGCTATAGAGGCACATACAGCATCTCTGGTGCATCAGCCTTGGGAAGCGGAGGCCTCCTGTACCCCTTCAGGATGCTTTGCCTTTCCTACTTCCTCTTCCTCACCCCTAAACACTATTCTTCACTGTTCCCTACTGACCCAAGTTCTCCAGCTTGCAAGCTCAGATTTAAGTAGTTTGGAGGTGTAAGCCTCTAGAGATCAGGGGCATGTCTTAACTTTACATCCCTCCATTGTATGCATGAACCCATAGGGCAATACTCAATGCTTGTCAAATCCAACTAAAGAAACTGAAGCTTAGAGATGTGGAGTCCAAGGTCTCACAGGTAGATGATGGCCAAATGTAAACTCAGCTTTTCATGAAAACATTAAGTTCCCCGGCTTCAGGGAATCCAAAGTCCATTCAACTTTGCCCTTTTCTCCTTAAGAGGTAAAACTTGAAGGCTGAGCTGGGTAGAGAAGTGACATATTAACACAGCACACAGAGAGATACTATCTACTGCCACTCACAGGGATGTAGATGAGCACAGAGCCTTGCAGGACTAACTTTTAGGAAAAATAATATCTTCATAGGGGTAAACAGTCCAGGATATACAATACCCTGTGATTTGGGAGTTGCACAGAGATGAGTATCATAAGGACCTAGAGAAAGCACCAAAGGCAGATGGGAGGCTGGGAGGAGCCCAGTGGCCTGCTTCATCTGATGAAACAGGAGCAAATGTTTTAGAAAGGAATTATAATTGCTTTCCATAGAAGCTTGTTATGTTTGGGCAATCACACCACCAGCACGTTCTTATGAAAGAAAATTCCACTCTGTCTAGTCTTGTGCGTGCAGCAAGGATTGCCTTGTAAAGGCTCTAGGAGTTGAGCTAGGACTAACTGTTATGAGGATTCTTAGAGAAAGGAGGCAACCCAAGAGCATCTTCTGAAAAATACATTTTTTGGGGTGCAGGGGAAAGGAAAAGGGGCATAAGTTATGTTTCTGGCTAGGTGTGTGTTCTTGTTTAAAAGCCAGACTGTTCTTGCAATCCACAGCCTAACTTTGAAATGTGTCGTCAAAACAGTCTATAAACACGGCTTGGAATTCCAGCACTCAGTCAGGAGGGGCAGCTATTTAAGGCTGCAGAGTGAGTTCAAGATCAGCCTAGGGTGCATGAGACTGTAACAAAATAAAATTAATCAAACAGACAAAAACCAGTTGACGATAGTGTTTTAAAATACACAGTCATGTATATTCCTCCAAGATAAGTATAAGTAAACTCTACCTCAAATGTTAAAAATAAAACAAAGCTCCCAGAACCTATAGATGCCAGCAAATGATGGCTTCTGATAGCAAGTCTCTCTGTGGAAATGAAGGAGGGTGTCAAAGCCAGGGCCTGTCTGTGGCTGGTCCCCTTTTCCTCTCAACTTCACCCGCATCTGCAGTACAAAGGATTTATCAAAGAAAGGAGCTTTCCTTTCTGGGTTTTTAATGCCACTAGAAAGACACTTCTTTCCTCTGAACTTGGGACACCAGGGATCTGTCCTGGTGTCATCAACAAAGACTGGAGAGATTAAGAAGGATGTCTACCTCCCGGTGGACACATTCTCCTGTCTTCATTACCCAGCAGCTGAGGTTGCCAAGATTCACCGTTGTCCCTAAACATTACTCCCTGCGAACTGTTGGGAGCTTCTTGTCCTCCTCAACTGTGCCAGCTGCCAGGCTCGGTATAAATATAGATTATCTATTGTCTCAGTTTCCTAAGGCTCCATAATAAATTACCACAGAATTGTACAGCTTAAAACAGCAACCATTTATCCTCTCTCAGGTCTGAAAACTAAAGTCTGGAATCAAGGCTTCTGCTCTCTCTCAGAAGCTCCTTTCTTGCCTCTCCCAGCTTCTGGTAGCCCCAGGTTTTCCTTGGCTTTAATCCCTGCCTCTGACATCACGGGACCTTTCCCTGTCTGAGATGGCCTGCTGCCCTTGTGAGTTCTCTCTGATAAGGACATTGAGCCAGGAAGCACCCACCTTCCTTCAGTGTGACTTCCCTTTACCTTGACGTCATCTGCAGAGATGGTGTTTCCAAGCATGGTCACATTTCCCATTCTAGGAGTTTGGGTGGCAAAATATGCTTTTTTGGTTTTTTTTTTTGCTATAATAGCAAGGTGGGAGGGGTTGTTTTGTTGTTGTTTTGTTTATTATTCTTATTATTTACTTATTTCTCTTGATGGAAAAAAATCAAGACTGTTTAGATCAGATGTTTCTCAGTTTTAGTTCAGTGGGGATTAGAAGAAGCTTTACTAAACAGAGACACCCTGCCTACACCGTGACCATTAGATAACAGTAGCACACTGTGTTGTGTCAAACAATAGAAAAATTAAGAAAAAGACCAAGGAAGGAAATGCCTTTATACATTGCTAAAGTATGAGACTCACTGGAAACCAGCAGTCTAAGTTAATGAGGTTTTCAATGTCTCTCATTACAGCTCCACACAGATGAATGAATTGTGCTAAACAGTAGCGGCTGGGATTAGCCGGCCATCCTGCTAAGGGTGAGGGGTCGGAAGGTGATTCTGGAACTTTCTGATGTGGGCAAGGCTCTAGCAGTAGCATGTATACTATTTTGGGTTCCTATGGAAAATTTTGAGGGCCACTTCACTTCTTCTCTGTGACTTTTAAATACAACGCTGCCGTTGTATTTACAGCTGAGAAAGGGACTGATGGAGGTGACAATTATTCTTCTGTTGGTTCTCAGTGTAGCTCGTTGCTGTGTAGAAACAGTACCTGCACCCTGTGTGTGAGAGGATCTGTTTCTAAAAGAGTCCTCTTCTTAGGTCTACGTGGAGTATTATGGGATGTGAGGATGTAAGTAGTCATGAGAATTCTTTCTGGAAAAAAATGCATAAACTGTGACATTCTAGGAGGATAGATGCCTGTTGGCCACTGTTAACTGTGTGTGTGTGTGTGTGTGTGTGTGTGTGTGTGTGTGTTTGTAAGTGTATGTGTGTGGGTGTGGGAGAGTGAGTATGTGTGTGCCTATGAGTATGTATGTGTGTGTGTCTCTGTGTGAGACAGGGGTGTGTGTGATATGTATGATGTGCTGTGTTTTCTTTCATCTTCCTTCTTACTAAAATAGTTGGAATTTTCTAAAAGCTATCAAGTATGCTTAAGACTGTCTCACTAGAGAAAAATTACTATTCAAATGATTCATATAGTTCTAGAGAATCTAAAATTTACTTTCCCTCCCATAGACAGGTAAAATGTTTTATACTACAAGACCCATAGCCATATCTATCTCTCCCGAGTAATAGCCAAGATGTTATTCTACAAACATGAACATTTATTTCGCTCTGAATCTATGTACCTGAGGACCTTTTCTAATCACAGCTATTTGGGATGAAAACAACCACTTGAAACTGGTACAAAAAACACGTTTTCATCCATAAGAGATGCAGTGACTTACAGTGTTAACCTGTGTGGGTAAGAGAAGAGAGGGGTCGAGCTCTGGATCTATGAGCAAACCTCTTTGAGGAGAAGCAGCTTCGAGCCCAGATGAGAAGTTGCAAACCAAGAAAACTGAGTCGATCTATTTTTAAGATCTCAGAGGGAGTCACTGAGCTTCCAGAATGACGTGCAAAGAGCCTGGTAGCCAGAATCGGTGCCTGAGAGACTGGGAGAAAAGAGTTCAGAAGCTTTTGGTGTTTTGTCTTGTTTTCTGAAACAACTAAGATGAAAAGAGTTAATCAAGAGATCTATGGTTACATGAGGGTGAGCAGGTCAGATGGTTTATATATCTGGTTTGGGGCAAATGTCTGAGAAGCCCGAACTTTTATCTAGAAGATCGCACTGGACGATAACTCTCATAGAACAAAAGAAATGACAAGAAACATTAAAGTTTGAAAGTGAGCTTTCCCACTACTGACATCTGAGAACATCCTGGCCTCTCCAGAGACACGTGACCAAGGGAGGGAAGCAGACAAGCTGGCTGGGGCCCCTTCAGCCCTGGAGGGCATGATGAGGTTGGAAGTGGCAAATCAAACTGACTTAGAGTTTACCAGCTCCACTTTACCCTCCCAACACCCCCACACCTACACCCTTCCCCATTCCTACCTCAGCCATGGCTAGCTTTTCAGAGATAGCATCCTTACAGCTTGAGACCTGACTTGAAACTTCTGGGAAAAATAGGAGTAGATCCTGAACACACCCCCAAAGTTCCAGGCCCAACAGCCACACAAAATTCCTTTGGAAATTACTGAGATGGAAACAGCTACTGTTCGAACAAAAACTACTCAAGAAACACCAAGAGCCTCTGATATGGTTGGAGTTCTCGGGAAAATAATTAATGTCTCTGTGACAATCAGCCTTGGGTGTTGGCTTTCTGGGAAGGCACAGAAAACTTGAACTAGAGAGTCAAGTTGGGATTTAATGGTTTGATGTGGGATTTCCCTCTGTATGCTGTAATTACCATTGATTAATAAAGAAACTGCTTTGGACCTATAGCAAGGCAGAACTTAGCTAGGCGGGGAAAACTAAACTGAATGCTGGGAGAAAGAAGGTGGAGTTAGGAGAAGTCATGTAGCCCTATCAGAGATAGATGCTGGAACTTTACCCAGTAAGCCACAGCCACGTGGTGATATACAAATTAATGGAGATGGGTTAGTTTAGGATATAAGAGTTAGCCAGAAATATGCTTAAACTATTGGCCAAACAGTGTTGCCAGTAATATGGTTTCAGTGTGGCTATTTCAGGGCTGAGCAGCTGGGGAAAAAACAAGTGGCCTGCTACTACAATGGTTTATTGGTTTGTTTGCTTTTGTTGCTTGTTTATTTTTGTTTTTTTGTTTGCTTATTTTTGTTATTATTTTGGTCTTTTCTCTATTTTAGTCCAGCTTTACCAACAGCAGAAGCTTGGATTTGGAAATGTGCCTATATTCTTTGCTGCATAATCACTGCAAGTTGTCCTGTTGTTTGTTTGGCTTTTAGCATTTATCACAGACTGGCTTCACACTTGCTAGGTAGCCAAGGATAACCTTGAATTTCTGATCCTTCTGCCTCCATTTTCTGAGTGTTGAGGTGACAGGCGTGTGTTCACCACACCCAGTTTGTATGGTGCTGGGGATTCAACCCAGGGTTTTGTGTATTCTAATCATGCTCTCCACCAACTAACTGAGCTACATCCCCAACCCAACTTCAAGATTTGTAACAACCCTAATTTGAGCTGTGTTTGACCCAGCCTTGGAATTACAAGAGCAATGCAAACCTCTGCCCTTGGAATCCACTGAATAGTCCTGTCGATGCAGACGACCTACCCTAGCACATTCAGAACAGCAATTTGCTCCTGCTGTGATTACACAGGAGAGGTAGCACATCCTGGCTCCCATCTACAAGTGATGTTGGCCCTCATTGTGTTCCTGAATGCACATATGTCTGTATATTTTCTTGGTTTTATTTTTATGAAAATATTTTTTAAACATTACACATAAGTAATGCCTGATTGTTTTTTTTTCTCTGTGATAAGGAATTTGACAGAACACAGGCCATTGGCTGGGAGCTGTGTTAATTGGAGTAACCTAATTGACAGATCAAAACCGAGCTGAAACATTTAGGCTGAAGCCATGTAAAGTTAACTTTCTGAACGTGTTAGGTTATGTGACTTTCAAAGAACATTGGATTAACTCAGTCAGTGCTTTCTCCTTATATGGCACCATTTTGAAGTAAAAATTCAGCTTATAATATGGAAAAATGATTAAGATCTGACCAGACTTAATTTACATAGGTTATAAGTGACACGCTCTGGAGATGAAATAATATCCAACAAATGTGCTTACTTCTAATATGTTTGCATGTTTTCAAAATGAAGAGAAAAACTTTATTTTAAAATGTATTACATAGTTGTAATAAGGTCACTAAGAAGAACAATGCCTGAATTGTCATCCATTAAATAAAAGGACCATGTGGTTGTTTTTGGTATCTCTTGTTTGTGACCTAAAATGGCATCTTAACCTAAGGCTTTCCTAAACTCAGTTGACTCATGGATGAACACCTGGAAGTCCATGAATTGTACGAATCATATCAGACATTGTGTGTGTTCTGATGGGCACTGTCTTTCTTGGGAGAAGACCTGTAGATGTTACCCAATGCCTAGGTTCTATATTTGCAATGAAGTTAAGAACAGGTGATATCCATTCTATGGTTAATTTGATGATTAAATGATTTAGACTTTAAACAAACAAACTCACAAACCTCCCCAGAATGTTTCAGGAATCATTCCAGTTTACCTGGGCTGTGGTATCTACCATATCCATTCATTTTGCCTCAGATCACCTTCAAAGGCAGAGTGACCTTTCAATTTGTGGGTCAGGAAACAGAGGTGGCAAATGCTTCAGTGCATGCCGCTCAGCCTAGGAATCAGCCATGGTTGTTATGGACTCTTGGTCTTGTGAGCTTTTCACCAGAGTTCAATATAAATATCCCAAAAGACCTAGTTTAAGGATAGAGAATGTGGCAGAGCGCTTGCCTACCACAGTGAATGAAGCCTTGAGTTTAATCCTCAACTCAAAAACAAACAACAAAACTCCTTCCTCTTCGATACTCAAAGCTCAATAATTTAGAAACCACTTTGACTAATAAAGTTCCTCAATCAATGGCAGGAAACAGAAGCCACAGACACACATCCCACACTGCTCTGAAAACCTCTTCAGAGTTCATATCTACGCAGGGGAGCCAAGATTCTGATTTCACCCCAGAAAAGCATTTCTGAACAAGTCATTATGAAGCAAATTGGAGCTTATTGGAAAGATTCTTTAACAAAGACGCAAGCAGAGTTAAGAGATGGGCTGCTCTAGTAGACTTTCTGTTGCTATGGTAAAACACCAACTAAAACCAGCTTGGGGAGAAAGGGATTTATTTGGCTTATATCTTAGAGCCCATCATCAGAGAAAGTCGGGCAAAAACTCAGGCAGAGGCCATGGAGAAACACTGCTTACTGGCTTGATCCTCCTGGCTTGCTCGGTTTGCTTTCTTATACCCTGTGATCAACTGTCCAAGGGTGGCACTGCCTACAACGGGCTTGGCCCTTCCTCCTCAATCACCAATCAAGAAAATGTTCCACAGCCTTCCCACAGGTCAGTTTGGTACGGGGGACTTTCTCAACTGAGGTTCCCTTTTCTTGGATGACTCGAGAGTTTGCGTCAGTTTGACAAACAAACAAACAAAAAAAAAAAAAACCAAAAAACTAATCAGCAAAACTGACAGAAAAAAATTAACCAACAAACAGGTGCTTAGGAAAAGGAAAGTACACACCCGAGAGCATGGTTGCTGGCGTCTCAAGAGTGAGGCGTGCGGAATTGTCTTTGCAACAGTCATGTGTACCATTTGGGTGGCTTCTGGAGTTTTGTCTCAGAGTTGCTTAGGAATCCGGATGAGATTACAGGTGATTACTAAGCTGGGATAACAGCTGATAAGGAAAAACTGTGGGCCACAAGGTTCACAAAAGGGAGAGATAACACCCTGTTACCATAAACAAAGTTTATAGTCTCATTTATGACTTTCCTCAGAAACTTCAGGTTCAGATCTGAGAAGGGAGTGAGATTGCACTCACTGGTCATTTACCTCGTCGCTATTTTAATATTTGAAAGACCTTAGTTTAGAAGGAAGATTGTCTCTGTGTAGCAGTCTTCATAGTGGATTTTGTTAACTCTGCTGACATTCTTGACTCTCTACTAGCAGAAGACCTCATCCAGACTCCGGTCCTTTCCCTTCCCGTGCTTCTTACTGTCCCCTGCCTTTTCATCCCGCCTCAAACCAAAAGAAACCAGACTAATGGAAAGCATGAGTTTATAACTGACAACTGTTTCTCAGTGGACAGAGTTCTTTAGGCTCTTTCTCTAAATTCAAATTAAAAAAAAAAAACATAAGACACCTTATGGTTTCCTCAGAACATCCGGGTACAATGTGCCATTCCTCACAAGATTCCGATTGTCAGCCTGGGCCTCACTACAGACATGAGAGGGACCAGGACACAGAATTGAGGTGACATGTACCAAGGCTACAGAGCCAGGACTCCACATGATCTTAAACTGAAGCTTGTGCTTGTTCATTGCATGACAACCGTCTCCGTGGCGCCCTGAGGGTGTCAGACAGAGGTGAGGTAGCGCACACAGGTGGTCTTTAACCTATGCGACCATCTTTATAGAAATGTGTTGGAGAGAGCACTGCTTACAAAAGAGATTCCAACTGAAGGTAAACAGGCTGCTCCCGGGAGTTTAAATTGGAAGGATTTTTCTAAGGGTACGGAATGTTCCTCCACACCAAGCTAACAGAGACTAACCAGACCTGAGACAAGCAAGGAAAGTCCTGAGTGTGGCATCTTCTCAACCTGTGAGTACAGACTATGAATTTTAAGAGACACATTGGGGGAGCTTGCATGTTTTTTCCTTCTAGAAGCAAACTCAACCTAAATAATAATAATAATAATAATAATAATAATAATAATAATTAATAATAATACAGCAAGACAGATAATAGCATCCATATGTTCTCATTGGCTTTTTACAGAATACTATAGAAATTGAATCACAGTCATTATTATTGTTATTTCTAATGTTAAACCTTTTTATTAGATGGGACTTTGATATTAAGAAAATGGAGGGGGATTTTTCATTCATTTATTATTTTTTTTTCTGAGACAGGATCTCTATGGCATTGATTCTCAACCTGTGCGTTGTGACTTCCACAAGGGTTATTTATCAGATATTTACATTATAATTCACAATATTAGCAAAGTTACAGTTATGAAGTAGCAATGAAATAATTTTGTGGTCGGGGGTCACCACAACCTGAACTACTATATTAAAGAGCCGCAGGATTAGGAAGTTGAGAACCACTGCTCTATGGAGTCCTGGCTGTCCTGGAGCCCTCTATTTCTATACATAAGGTTGGCCCCTAACTCAGTGATCCATGATTTGCCTGCCTCTGTCTCCTGAGTGCAGGGGTTAAAGGCATGTGCTGCCATGCCTGGCAAGACTTTTTATAGTCTACCTATTCATTTATTTAATCTTATTTTAAAAACAACTGTCCAGTTTCCTCACCTTGTGTTAGCAAATACCAATAACATATCAATAATAATTGGTTTCATTATGACATGCTCATACATATACATAATGTCGTATTTGATTTCTTTCTATAATTATCTCTTTTATTTTTGAGGTTATAATATAATTTCATTCTTTACCCCTTCCCTTTCTTCACTCAAACCCCCCCATACTTCAAATGTATAACCCCTTTTTTCATTAATTTTTGTTACATGCATCTTTATATATACATGTATATTCCTAAATATTACTTTTTCAGTCTGTATAATGTTACCTGTATGTTTTCATGGATGACCATTGGTAATGGATAACCAATTGGTGTGCTCTTCCCTGGGGAAGACTATCTCTTCTGCTCTTGGCAATCCCACTTCTGTGAGAGGCAAGGGCTGGTGTCCTTGTGCATGTCTTCAATCCCAGCTCTGGAAAGAATAAGAAATGGGAGGACCAGGGGCTTTTCCCTGGTGTGAACTGAAGTTTCCAGGGGTGTGGAGGATACCTATGTTAAAGATTTTACAAGGCTACCCAACCAGTTCTAATTTCTGTGACTACAGTGAGTTGGGATGTTGCAGATACATAGGCAAATTACCGTGCTGTCTTTAGCCCCCTAATAGTGGCTAGTCATTGCCTGTCACTGTGTCTGACTTGACATCAGTATGACAATAATATGAAAGCTTAGTGATGTTAACAGACCAGCAGAGTCCACGAACCCAAGAGGTAAAATTGTTGTCAGATAGCATTTGAAACCTGTTCTACTTTGCTGTAAACATAATGTTTCTACCAGTGTTTTTGAAAAATGTACTATGACTTTCGTTTGTTCTATAACTATAGAAATTTCATAAAAATGTTACCATGCTTGAAAAATGGTATTTTAGGTGGCCTGAATGTATGTTCCAAGGCTGTTGTGACTCATATTCGGCTCTAGAATAAGCTACTTAATTCTGTTTGAGGTACAAGGCCTGTGTTTTTGCATCAACACTAATTGGTTCCAGGCTAGAAAGTGAGACTGTCACAAAAACAAGAACAAAGAAATAAGGAAACTGAGAGGAGAGAGAGAGAGAGAGAGAGAGAGAGAGAGAGAGAGAGACAGAGAGACAGAGAGAGAGAAAGAGAGAGAGAGAGAGAAGGGGGTGAGAGAGAAAAAAACAACAGCAAGGCAAAAGAGAGAGCAAGAGAGAAAGTACACAAGGGTCTTCATTGAGCTAACTCATGCTGATCATATGGAGAAGGCTCATCATGACCAGTAAGGGTAAGAACATTCCTGAGCATGCTCAGTGTAAGACTAGTCCTCTCAAAAACAATGGGTAGGACACTGGGCAGAGTATTAGCATTAGTATAAAGCTATAATGACCACATTACTCTAGATCACCCGCAAGCAGGCATTGATGGTTTGGGAACACTGAAAGGCATTCTTCCCCAACTCCCATATACAAACACAGGAACCTCCCCACAAAAGCTCCTGCTTGGCAACTTACAAAGCCACGGGGCTAGTGGCTACCAGGCTTAAACGCCTGTCTCTCTATCATCTAACCTGTGTTTTTTCTATTTTCTGTGTTCTGTCTATGTCTTTTAAGAGACAAACATCAAAATCTACATGTGGCCTGTTGGGTGGTGGGAGATTAATTTACCCAAATAGTCCTGATACGCAGTGATGCTTGCATAAAGAAGTCCCTCTTACTACATTTCACATTGGTAGTGGCATGATTTTGCCACTTAGTCTGCTTGCTAGGCTGATGGATTCTAGAAAGCTTTTTCTCTTTTGAATAATTGAGTCCACTCAGCTTTTTTCTAAAGTGCAGACGCAAGCAGAAGACTCCAACTAGAGGCTCCTGTGTGAATGTGGGGACAGGGATGACCAGAATAACACGTTGTTCTTCAGTTGGGTCTCTGTGCAGATCTACGGAGAGCTATAGTACAGAGAGTCAAGTGGTGTTGAGGTATGCCCAGAGAGAATGTATATGGCTGCCAGGCATCTTTTGAACAGTGTTCCAAAGTGTGGTGAACAACTTTTATTTCCCTTCTCTAAGCAGGTATAGTCCATTGTTTTGGGAGAAGTGGAACTAAGACAACAGCCAAGCTACACCCAAATCTGCCTGTAGTGCTTTCAGTGAGCTCTGCCATTGCAGGCAGGAGGCCCAGAGTGCCATCCAAGCCTGGAGCGTGGCAGATAATCTGGAGAGAGTATCATCAGAATTGGTAGGAGCTGACAGTATCTCATTGCTTTAAGTGATAGACTCCTTTCAAAAAATTGTAGAAGAGACTCTTCACAGAAATGCTTGTTTTTATTTGTTCTTTGTTTGTTTTACATTACTCTGTAGTTTGTAAATAATGAGCGGCATCTAAACTGCATGGTATGAGAACGGGAGCAGGCATTCTGATAAGCTGGAGACGTGGGGAAAATGTTCCACAAAAATGAGAAATAGCTCCTACCTCAAAGGGATGTGAAGATTAAGTCAAAATGGCCTTTAGCACTTCCTAACATGCACTCACACTCAATAAATGTCATCTCCTGGTAGTATTCACGACAGCAAGAGTTACCTCTGCAATAAAATCAATAGCAGTGAATATGTAAGTAGGGTCCGCATGCGCCTTCTCAAGATTTTCTTTTAAAGAAAAGATCTACAACAGGGCTGGTCAGTAAAACCATCCGTGATGTTGGAAATCTTTTCTTCTCTATGTAGTCCTACTCGGTAAGCCATGGGCTGCATCTGACTACTGAGCGTTTGGAAGGCAGCTGGCGCAAATGAGAAAACTAACTTTTCCCTTTATCTAATTTTCAGAGCTACATACGACAGGTCACTTCTGCATCTGACAGTGGAGGCCTAGGATCATGAACTCATACGATGTTTCACTTCTAAGAAACTAACTAGTACCAGTCTTCCCTGGGTCTTTGGTGTATATATTATGGCTTCCAGTTTAGTGTTTTTTTTTATGGGATTCCTGTGTGTACAAATAAAAAAAGGAAGAAAGAAAGAAGAGAGAGAGAGACCAGCTAAAGCCTTCATTTTCCCTGGCCTTAACCACTATATAGATGTGACTGAGACACTCGGTGGGAAATAGAATTGACCAGGGTCACATAGTCATTAAATGACTGACCAGGTACTAGAACTTGGAATTTCTGGTTCCTGGGAGAAAATTCACATTTTTCACAACTGAAATCCACACGAATTATCTTGCACTTCAGAAAGCGCCTGTTGACTAAGCATCATGAGCTTCAGTGCCCTTCCCATCATTCCCTGTTCCTTCTTCAGGCAGGCTTCTGTCCCTTTGGTATCTAGATCCACGACATTTCCAGTGGGTCTAGAGTCATCCGTAACTCACTAACAAGTATTTGCTCCCTTATTTTGACAATAGCTAAATGTGACATGATGTATTCTAGCAGCTGGTCTACTAGAACGTGGTCAGCATCACAACCACACAACTAGTTCTTCCTATTGTTACCTTTCCTGAATGCTAAACTTATACCAACAAAATTCTGACTGTCTTAGATATTTAGGAAACAAGAGATAAGATATTTCATCCTTTAAATGTTGAGAAGAGGCCGTCAGGGAAGTCTGGGGTGATGGAGACGAGGGAAATGTCAGAAAAGAGTCAGCCTCCTCCCAAAGTCTTCACGCTGGCAGAATGTCTAGTTTAATTGTCTCCAAGCTCTGCCCTCTAGTAGAAGGGTTTCAGCTTCCAGGAGTAGGACTGGTAAACTGGTGAATTCCAGTTGATGCCAGTACCTAGTTATGGAGGAGCAAATCTCCAAAGCAACCGGCAGGCAGCAGAATGAGCCTCCACCTTCTGAACTTCAAAGGCAGTTTGTCTCTTCTGTGCTGTAAATCCTGTCCACACTGCTAAAGCAACTCCCAGGGACTCTAAAGGAGAAGCATACTATTCTTTCTCCCACCCACCTTCTCTTCCTTTCTCCAGTTTTCCTCTTTGGGGAGACAACCATTTAAAGTCTAGGACATTCAAAAGCAACTATATGGGAAATAAGAAAATCTAATCAGGAAAAGGCATGGAACCAAGATCTGTGCTTATTCAGACTAACAACCAGCACAGCAAAAGCCTCCCCACTCAAAGGTCAAAAACACCTTAGCAAACCTGGAGAGAGAGAGAGAGAGAGAGAGAGAGAGAGAGAGAGAGAGAGAGAGAGAGAGAGAGAGAGAGAGAGAGAGAGAGAGAGAGAGAGAGAGAGGGAGAGAGAGAGAGAGAGAGAGAGGCTCTCTAGGGTCACTGCATGAGTAGATTCAAAAGTTTGATTCCCATCTACAGAAAATGTACTCATGTACAAAGATGTGGGAAACCATGACCATTAAAGGGAAGAAGTAAGACAATAGAAACTCTCCCTGAAAATGACCTGGTTGAGGCCCTACTTAGCAAACACTTCAAAGCTGTAGACTTAAAGACATCCAGAGATCTCAAGGGAATATGGAGAAAGTTAAGGAAATAAATTCTAAACAAAGTGGAAGTGTCAAGAAAGAGACAAAAAGCCAGAAAGAAGCGAAGATTCTGGAGCAGAAAGGTCCAGTAACTGAAATGAAAAGTTCAGTAGACTGATTCACCGGCACACTGGGGCCGTAGTTTCAGTAGTTCTAAAGTAGAAAAACTAAGGTGATTTTCTCTGAAAAATATAGAAAAATTACCAAAGAAATTTGCACAGAGTATAAGAGATTGGTGGAAAATTACCTACTAGACCAGCATATTCTTTATGGAAATCCCAGATGGAGAAAGAAGGAAAATGAGCAGGGGGATTATTTAAAAAAAATGTTCCAAAACTACCCAAATTTGGTATAAGGTGTGAGTACAAATATTTAAGAGGCTCATTGAACTCTAGAGAGATGAGTTACAAAACTTAAAAAAAAACACCCTGCCAAAACACATTTATTGTACAATTGGTGCAAGACAGACATAAAGAGAATCTTGAAAGCCGCAAGAGAGAAGTGACTTGTTACACAAGGAATTCCTAATAAGATTATTACAAGAAATCCCAAAGGTCAGTAGGCAGGATATAAGGTACTAAAAAAAAATACTGAATACTGTATCGGAAAAAAAAAAAAAACTGTGGCAAATACACAGGAGAAAGGCACTCCCAGACGAACATGTGAGGACGCTCTGTGCTGCTTGACCTGGGGACCCCTTTATGGGCAGACTTTCAATGACAAAAAGGACCTGTGAGGAGAGCTCTTCTAGACTGACATGAAAAGAACCTAGGCAGGAATATGAACCCTATGGAGAAGCGAAGCTCTCAATAAAGGTAAATGCATGGGTATATTAGTCATAGCTCTCTAGAGAAACAGAGCTGATATAATGATATATTCATAAGTATATATATATATATATGATTTATTAGAATGGCTTATAGGCTGTGGTCTAGCTAGTCCAACAATAACCCTCTATCAATGGAAAGTCCAAAAATTCCATAGTTGTTCAATCAAAGAGGCTGGATATCTCAGCTGGTCTTCAGTATACAGTATATGTGGGAATCCCAAAGAAGTAGGCTCTAATGTCAGTGAAGGAGCAAACTTGGCAGTGAGAGGAAGCAGGCAAAGAGAGCAAGCTTCCCTCTTCCATGTCCTTTATATAGGCTGCAACCAGAAGGTGTAGCCCAGATTAAAGGTGGATATTCCTACCTCGAAAGATCCAGATTAGGGATAGGTTTTCCCATTTCAAATGATTTAATATTTTTTTAAAAAAAAATCCCTCACAGATGTGCTCAGGAGCTTGGGTTTTAGTTAATTCCAGATATAGTCAAATTGTCAACCAAGAATAGCCATCACAATGAGCAATTATAAAAATATCATTTTAGCTTTGATTTGTAACTTTATTTTTGTATTCTCCCAGATTTAAAATAATAATACCTTAAAAATAACTGTGTACTGAGGGCTGGAGAGATGGCTCAGCGGTTAAGAGCATTGCCTGCTCTTCCAAAGGTCCTGAGTTCAATTCCCAGCAACCACATGGTGGCTCACAACCATCTGTAAGGGGGTCTGGTGCCCTCTTCTGCCCTGCAGGCATACACACAGACAGAATATTGTATATATAATAAATAAATAAATATTTTTTAAAAATAACTGTGTACTAGTCAACTTTCCATTGATACATGACGTATCTGAGACACTTGGCTTATTAAAAGAAAAGACTTATTTTGGATCCTGGTCCAAAATCATGATTGAATCCAGGACCCAGTACTTCTTTGTTTGGAACTCCTAGAAGAGAAGGGGTACCAGAATCCCTTGAGGGCTGTATTAGCCTCTTTAAGGAAAGAGAGCTTATCAGATAACTACATACATTAAAAGGATTAATCAGAATGCTTACAGGATGCAGTCTAGGTAGCCCAACAATGGTGGGCTCACACTGGAGATATTCAGAATCCAGTACCTGCTTCCTCCACAAGACTGCGTGTCTCAGCAGTCCTAATCTGGTGCTGAAGGCCTGGAGTTTCCTGAGAGCTATTGGTCTTTGCTTCACATTAGAAATTTAAAAAAGCCAGCTCTACTAACAGTTAAAGAATACTCCAGAAACTGGACACATGGGCTTGCCAGCGAGTGTGAAGGCAAGCAGCCAAAGGGCAAAGTTTCCTCCTTCCACGTCCTTTCACCTGGACTACAACTAAACATGGAGATGCCCATATTTAGAGTGGGTGTCTCAGCTAACTCTCTCTGGATGCACCTTCATAGACACACCCAAAGGTATGCCTCATTACTTCCATGGGTGTTTCTTAATCTAATTGTGCTGATAATCAAAGTCAGCCATCAAAGAAGAAAGCCAAGAGTACAGACTGAAACCCAGGTACAGCAATATGGAAGAGTGGGGATTTATAGCCAATGGGGTGGGAGTCAGTGGAAAGAAAATCACTGGGAAGAGACATCAAACATGGAGGGATTTCTGCCAAATCATTTTTAGCAGAATTTTCCTTCAAAGCCAGCCAAGGACTGACACAGCAAAGGAAAGGTAGGGTTGAGGAACACAATCATCAATACATGGCGGGATTCTCACTCACCTGATGTGAAAGGATTCTCACTGTGATGGCCAAGCAGGCCAAAGACAGGCCAAGGTCCAAAGAGCAAGTCTGTTTGCGAATATGGCCCAGAGGAGCCTCCTGGAAGTTGGAAGAATCTGTACCATCACCAGCCACTGTAATGTCACTTGATTGCAATCTGAGTGGTTCCTGCAGTGCCAGCTTCTGTCTAGCGGCTTGACTCCCCTCTGAGTGATTTAGTTGTATCTGGTGAGCTGGCAGGGAGTAGCCTGGGTCTAGATCTACCTATGCTTTCACGTCCGGCATCTGTGTCTTGGCCTTGGCATTACCAGCACTGGTCAGTTTTCTCCCAAATAGACTGGCGTGTGGGTCTGAAGACAGTAAGCATTGCCATATGGCATGAGATTTGGTAAATAACCTGGTACCTACAATCCACCAGGCAGTTTTTTCTCACAGCCAAGGGCCTTCAAATCCTCATTCTAGCCAAAAAATGGTTACACAGATGGAAGAACTTTATAAACATGAATTCTGTGAACCTGCCAATATAGGTTGGGGAGATTAACAATAATAAGACTTTATATTCCTGTACATTTTAGTACAATGTCAATACACCCAGTGTAGAGTGTTTCACAAAGCCACTAAGTTCAGTCTCTACATTTGTTTCTCATTTGGGTTATTTCTGGAGTGATGTCTTCCATGCAAAGCCATCTCATGTAATGAAACAACTTCCGATAGAACAAGTTCTGGGTTTGGGCCAAATTCTGACCTAAAATGATTTGCACAATAGCCCCATTTCTCCAAGTTTTTGGCCATGGAGACACCTAAGAATTCTGTCTGCAGGGAGACAGATTATATCATGGAGTGTTAATGCAGAGGGATTGTCGGTGGGGGGGGGGGGACCCAGCAAAAGTTGATATTGGCATGAAGGCTGAGCTGTTGAAAACTCAAGTTCAAAGTTTTCTGGGTATTTTTTCCCCAATGGCTTAAGTTCCAAATAAATTTTATAGGCTAACATATTGTGACTCTCTCAATTCCATGAATATTCTGAAGAGACGTGAGAAAGGTCTTCAAATCTAACTAAACACATGTCTGCCTATAAGGTCTTCTTGTTCTGTAGCCACTGGACCTGTGACTTCTCTGAGGAGTATTTTGCTGTAAGGAGGAGGTAGAATGGTGGCCAGAGTCTTGGACAGAATGCAGCCATTATTTACAGAGCACAGACAGGCTGTGAGCCAACATCCCGATGCGTACACGGGTTACTTGATGAGACCGCAAGTACAGAATTCTGTAGTCTGCCCAGAAAACATGATACGGGTTTCATTATTTCTGAAATATTTAAGGTGTTCTCCCTCCTTTCATTCTTGGTCCTTACAAAGCCCTTTAATTTTAACACCATCTCCTAGCCAACATTCACAATAAAATTAATGTATTCCATGACTTCATTTCTTTTCAGCGGTTTATGATATTTAAGAGCAGGCCAACCATGATTTATTTATAGAGTTTGATCCTGTTTCTGCTCCTCTATTTCCTCTCCTGGAAAGCAGAAAGAAAAAACTGTAAATATATCAAAGAAATTAGACATTGAACTTTACCTTCCCCCAACTGCTGCACATAAAATTAAAGCATTTGTCTCAAGACAAAATTAAGAGCAAAGAACATTGTATCATCTGAAAATCAGATTACAAAAACATCAGGTCTAGCTAATAATATTTGTACAGGTCAGGAAATACAGAAGCAGATTTATTCTGGTTTTGAGCCCCACTAACTTTGTATGGCTACTATAGTTGGTAATAAGCCCTTTCTCCCTTCCTGGATTCTGTACCATGCCGTCTTCAAATAAGATGTGAAAACTTTTACATTTCTCATACTGATTATCTGCTGCTGTGCACAGAAGGAGGAAGAGGGAAGAAAAAATAACACTGGAACTCTCATTAATTGAAACAGAAACTAAGTGCACAGTCTGCCCTGATCCCAACGATGCCCTGTTAACTGCAAAGGAGAGACAGTTTGAGGTCCACTGTATACTGTGCATTTCTTTGCCATCCATAATCTTTCTGTCCATACATGAATACATCTACAAGAAGGAACGTTTCCTTTTGGTCATTCACTTCTGTTTCCTTTTTGCCCCCAAAGTGTCAAAAATACATGATGTCTTTAAAAATAATCAATAAAATCTAAGGCTCTTTGGTTTCTAGTCATTCTGAAAGTATGTTTTTTTCCCATTCTGAAGAAATGCTTCAAGCAAGAGACAAAAGCAAATTGTGAGCTGCTATTCATGATCAAAATAAGAAATAGTTTTTACTGACAGAACCCCCCCCCCCCCAAACTACACTGAGCAGAAGAAAGCCGGGTTTGGACTGCTGGTCGGGCCTTGCTAGTGGCTACGGGGGAGGTGGTCAAGGCGCACACTTAGAGCTTCTCCTGAAGTTGAGGAAAGGGAAGAACTACTGAGGTCCTCTGCTGTTCCCTCTCAGTTCCAGAAATTTCCTGTCTCACAGGGCCTTCGCAGTGTCTTTGCTACTCTTCTGTTACTGTGACAAGACGTGATGACCAAGACGACTTATTAAGAAGCATGTAAGTGGGACTTGCTTGCAGTCAGTGGCCATGATGGCAGGAAATATGGCAGTGGGCCGGTAGGCATGGGGCTAAGGCAGTATCCAAGAGCATCTATCTGGTCCACGAGCCTGAGGCAGCCACACCTTTTAATCCTTCCCAAACAGTCCCACCAGCCGGGGACCAGTGATTCACATATACAAGATTCTCATTCAAAGATCCAAAGCCAATTCCTGGCCTCATTAGATAGGATGTCTCTTACGATTATTACTGCTATGACCAAATATTTGACAAATCATTTAAAGAGGAAGTTTTTATGTTGGTTTATGGATGCCTGGTCACATGAGCATGACAGCAGGCACAGATGGCGGAGGCTAGCTACTCAGCTCGTAGCAGGATAGGAAGTAGAAAGTAGAGAGAATGACTACAGAGAGAAGCCAGGGTGGGAAACACCCAAGGACACACCTTCCCTGACCCACTTCCTCCAAGGAGGCCTCCTCCTGCCTTCTGAATCTCCCTATGAATTACCACAGTGTTATAAACTAATGGAGGGGTGTCCACTCATTAGATCAAAGCCAGGAACCAAACCCCTTGGAGACTCTGTCACACACAGACACACAGAGGTGTGTTTCTTTAACCTTACAGGCACATCTCAACACAAGCAACTTGACAGCTCACCCTAACCATCGCAGACCACACAAACTTGAGATTCTAAAGCGTTTAGACATTCTGGGAGGAAGCACACACTTTAGCAGCTACACCAGGGCTCCAGTGCCAGGGAGTGCGAACCCACACCCAGAATGCCATTTTGTTCAAACTAAGCGCGATTACCACCATTTTATTCCACGTGGCGTAGGTGTCTTTCCTCCGGGATTCACACAACGGCCTGGCCTCGAGCAGTCCGGAGGCCTTCAGTGAGAGTGCACAGGCCCTGGCGTTTCATCACAAAAGTTAAAGTCTCCATCCAATACAACTGGATCCCCCAATAAAACTGTGTGGTGCTTTGAATAAGAATCTCGTCTGTGTGAATCATTGGTCCCCAGCTGGTGGGAAAAGAGTCACGTCTCCAGAGGAATCGGGTGTTTTGAAAGCACCCAGTCGGAAGGCACGGCTTTGGGACCACTCCTCCTTTCCCCAGCAGTAAAAGCTAAGAAAGGAAAGGTCACCAGGTAGAGCATGTTCTGATGGAACTGAATCCCTCCTGGGAAGGCAGTGCCTGACACCTTCTCTTTCAGCTGCTCCTCTATCTTGCACCCCCCCCCCAAAAAAAAAACCATGGTGTGCGCTGTGTAGCCAGCAGCCAGAGCTTTGTTCCCCACTGTCTTCTGAGAGCTCATAGAAATTGATATGATAGTTACTGTGCTTTCATCTTGAGGTCTGTCAGCTGAGCTCCTGGGCCTGCCAGGACCTGGAGGAGCCTGGATGCACCTTTGGTTATTGTCCAAGTCTCTGGTTTTTACAGAAAATGAAGGCAGTTCACAGCCAGATGCCCAGCCTAGGTGCAGAGACAATGATTGCAGTATCTTCCCTCACGTGTATTCCAGCCACTATTCTGGGTTGTAAAGCTCGAACCAAAAGAAACCTCTCTCAGTAGGAAGAGGCCACACTTTCTATAACTAAACTTAAAAGTGACACTCTGTGCACAGGGGATAAGCGTACATAGAGGTTTCTGACACCGCAACCACACTAGACATTCCAGTTCATTCTTTTCCAACCCTTACCTTTGCCTGGAGCCATTTGAGTGTGGTCCTGTCTCTTTCCTCAGGTTTGAGGAGTCTCTAGGGGCTAGGGACAGAAGACTCCACATGTCAGTCTCCAGTAGCTCAGTTCAGGCATGGCAGACCAGCCTTCTAAGAGGGGCACAACTGGTACAAAGGGGTCCTGTCCTGGTGCTCCCACGGATCAGGGGGAGGAAAAACTAGACCAGGAAAAAGAAAGTCACTCTCATATCTGCCCTGATTTCATTAAGTTTAGATCCTGTAGGCATCCAGTCCAGCTGCAATGGAGCTGTTCAGTCACCTGACAGGTATGCTGGAACATACCTGACAGGTATGCTGGAACAAACAGAGCATGTTTGTTCGAGAACACTCTCTTCCCCAGTGGCAGATGTCTCGCCATGCTGATTCCAACCTGTCTGCATGTATTAGGAAAGCAATTGAATTTCTGTGTTATGGCAAGTAAAGCCTGATCAGGAGCCAAACGCTCGGCCACAGCATTTGCCTCTGTTTTCCAGAGCCAGAGCTGAGAGACCATGCCTTAGGAGGCAGCATTCAAGAGCCGGGGGCCTGTTCTGAGCTCCCCCTCTGCTTTCAGTGACTAGAGCAGGGCAGGCAGGCGTGGTCCTTCAACCTCTAGATTTAAGGTTTTGCATCTACAGGGAACAATGGAATACAGAGATCTCAAAATTGAGTATTGGACATTTGGTGACAAGTTGCTTACTACTAAAATCATCTTTCCAAATTTCTTTCATCTTTTTTTACGTTTGCCACATATAGAGGATGTGTCCCAACTAATATATCATAATTTGTCATCAGCATTTTGCCTCTCCTTTTCATTCTAATTGTTTATTTTTTGAAACTATAATATATTATTTCCCTCCTTTCTTTTCCTTCCTCCAAATCCTTGGATGTACCCCCTTTCAAATTCATGGCCTCTTTTCTTTGCTACTACATATTATGTATGTATGCATGTATATGTGTAGGTATATATACATATATATCTTAAACATATAAATACAACTTGATCAGTCTTAATAATGCTACTTGTATGTATATTTTCAGGGCTGACCATTTGGTATTGGATAACCGATTCTGTGCTCTTCCATGGGGAGGGCTATTTTTCCTGCTCCCAGCACTCTTTAGTGGCCTGTTCTTTGTATAAGGTTGACACCTCCTGAGCGTTCTTCCTTTCATGTTAGCACATCTGTTGGTATTGTCCTTATTCATGAGACTTCATGGATGTAGCTTCTCTGACATTTCTAGAAGACACAATCTCACAGAAAACCTTTGGCTCTTGCAAACTTTCCATCCCCTCTTCTGGAATGATCCCTGAGCTTTGAGTGTAGGGAGCATTGTTGTAGATGAACGGTCAGTTCGGAGTGGGCTCCACAACTCCAAACTGTGCTCAGTTGTGGGTTTCTGTAGTGGTCTGTCTGTTGCAAATGTACACTTTCTTGATGTTGCCTCTTCTCAAAAGCACATGGGATGGAGGAGCATCTGAGATCTGTACTTTCTAGACTTGCTTCCTAGACTAAGAGTACTTATCAGGAAACATCTCAGGCCAGCCAGGCCAGTTCTCGGGCATCCTTCTCAGACGTTCTGAGTTCTGCTTTGTGGGATTATCTATTCCACGCCTTCCTCAATGGTGGGGTATAAATGAAGAGCTGGCTTGACCTTCAAGCACCCTTGCTTGTGACCCTAATCTTCCTCCAGCCTAGTCTAGACACTCTCTCCAAGGAAACATCCTGGAGGTTTCTGAAGAGTCTGCTCTATTACAGCCCATTTGCTGGGTGGTGTCTGCCCCTCTCAGACAGGACACCTTGTACAGTCACAACACAATGATTTTATGTCACAGGGAGTTTTCTATTGCTATAGAGTTTCTTGAGGCCACTGGTTGTGACGGTGTCTCTGGGGGTTGTGCAAGGTTGAGCAAGAATATGGAATGAATGTCCTGTCTCTGAGCAGGACAGAGATGAAAACATAAGAATCCCTGAGTCATGCCTGGTGGAGCAATGCTGTTTGCTCCTGGTGGCCTTCCTGAGGCAGAGAGAGCAACTACTCAAGTGTCTGTAAGACCCTGCTCTCTCCACTGTTGGAAGAATCCCTGCTTTTTGCATTAAGCATCAGATGCATTTGATTTTGCTCTTAAAAATATAAAAAAAAAATCTGTGGCAACACTTTTCCTTTCAGCCATATTCATGCACTCACTTTAGAGACTTCTGTGGTTGCCTCCATAACTTCTCCATTTAGCTTTGAGGTGCGTATTTGTTTGTGCCATAGCAAGAAGGTAACTTCAGAAAGGAACACAAATCTTAGTTTAAAAGTTTCTGAACACTCTGCCTTTCGCAGACTCACAGATGAACCTGGATGTTCTCAGAAAGTCCATTCTGACTCACCCTCCCTGACATTCTGTAGAGAGCATCTCAGGATGCGGAGCCACCTTTGAAAGACTTGTCATTTAATTAACGTCTTTGTAGAAAGTTCCTCAGTTAATACCCACTACTTCTTCCCTTAGTCTGCCCAGAGGCTCCATGAAAGCAGCAAAGGCTCCTTCTAAGAAGAACTACATTCTCTGGGCTTTTTAATTTGAAATGTTAAATCCTTGACAGTGTAATCTAGATGATTCCCTCCTGGATCCAGACAGGAAGACAACATGAAAACTGATAATTTGGGGATGAGGACTCCAGGACAGCTGGAAGGTGTCCCAGTGGTCATAGGCTTGTGCTTCAATAGGATTGCAGCTGCAATCATTATGTTCTGACTGCTGCACATCATCTGCTTTATGAGCTGTAGTTCTTGGGAGAGCATTCCCCTCCTTTGCAAGCAGTAAGGTCATCATACCTTTTGTGTGACTTTTCCTGAGAGGAGACACAAACAAATGCTGTCTCATCCCCAAATAGAGCCCTGACAATAGACCAAAGAAACTAAGTCCAACTCTCTGAACCAATGGGTTTATTGGGTTTGCTTACAGAAGTATGGGCTTACATGCAGAAGTTTTTACAGGAACAATGATGACTCAAAAACAGCTAGATCACTTAAAAGCACCCCAGTTGCCCCCCTGTGTGATTTTGGTCAGCTGGAAAGGTCAGAGGGTCTCTTGCCTGAAGTTGTTACCACTTACAGAACCTTGAAGAGGAGCCTTACGGGTGTTATATTTCAATGGCTTTCTATGATTTAGGATTGTTCCTGAGCCTTGTCAGTTTCCTGTGTTTCCTGTGTTGGGAAGAACCTCTCTCCACCCCACAGAAGGGAGTATTGCTATTTGGAGGCAATTTCTCTACAACAGTTCTGCACAGTGGTTATTCTGAAAATTAAGCAAAACAATTTAAAAATGTTAAAATTAAAATGCATATGTATCAATAATCTCTATAATTACATCATATTTAGGTACTTATAATTATCTCTTTCTACTTCCATGCTGCTTTTAAGAGTCTTGTTTAATATTTTGTTTGTTTGTATTTCAATGTTTTTAATCAATGATTGGTTTCATAAATTCATATTGTATGGGTCATAAACTTGACATTTAAAAAAATTAATGAAACTAGCCATATAGGCAATGCTGGAGAACATGTTGAAGAGCGTTACATTTCCCCCATTAAATACAAGGAGGCTTTCAAAGTATTCTTGTTTCTTCCATAAAAGGTCCAGAATATTGAAAATAACCAAGGACAACAGAGATGAAGGAGAGAGAGAGACAGACACAGAGAGACAGGGAGAGAGAGAGAAATATAGAAAGGGAGACAGAGACAGGGAGAGGAAAAGGGGGGGCTGATAAAATATAGCCCAGGGGTACTGTGTGGACACTGTCTCTTGGATTCTGATAGTCAGGTTCCACATCTGTATATTTTATTTACCTTCAAAAAGAGTCAAAGATAAGCAAAAAGTCCTGTCCTCAAAGATCAGGACAACCTACATTCCTCCTTATAGTCCGTGGCAGTACAGACTTGAAGATAGTCATGAAATTACAATAATAAGAAATGTAGGCTATCTAGAAGATGCAGACTCTGAGCATCTATTTTAACAATTGCCTATTTTCCTTTTTTTTTTTTTTTGATGTGGCTGTTTGTTCAGGCAGGCCAATGAACTGAAGGCTTTGGAATGTCTCCAAGGTATACACTCCTGAGACTCCTTATTCCCTGAGAATCAGAAGAAAGGGTCCAGCTTCCACATTTATGAATTTGGGGTCATGTCTTGATCTCCAAATGTTAATCCTAAAGATGAGAGGAGAAAGACCACCAACCCAAATCATCATGGTCAAATTAATTAAAGCAAGCTTTTTTATTTGTGTATGATATCTCACTCCTCCTAAGGCAGTGTGGTTCAAGAGGTAAGCCTTGGATGTGAGGAAGACAAGGCTTTTATAGAGCTCAGGATAGGGGGCTTCCAAATGGGGGGATTTGGCAGGCAAAATAGATGGGGTTACAGGAGCAGAGCATAAGCAGAACAAATCAGTCCCCCCCTGAAACAATTACATGGCTACAAGGTGGACATAACAGGATAGTCAGTGGTGGCCATATAACCTTTTGAAACAAAGGTAGTGTTGCAAGATGGTTATTAACAACTTTTTGAAACAAAGACATGATTGCAATTCCTGGAACATGCAATGCAGAACTATTTGTAGTTAAAGGTTATAGGTGGGTAAAAGTCTGATCCTTGAGAAACATATATTTGATCACAGGGAGTAGTGAGCCTAGTTTGTCTTTACTTGTGGGAGATGACATTTAAACCTAAGATGGAGGCAGGCTGTTTCTTCAGTAGCAAGTCATGAACAATCCAGCCTCCTTTCCCTGCGGAGTTAGTATACTAGTACTAGGGTCATCTCCTGTGTCACTGTGACATGCTTCAGTGGCTATGTGACCAGTGACATAAAAGGCTCAGCTTCAGAAGGCACTGGGGCACACAGATTCGTGCCAACAATGAGTCGTCTTTTTCATTGTCAGCTCAATCCTGGGAAGGGGACACTATTGCTATCCCATCTTACGGCTGAAGTGACTGAGGCTTTGGAGGAGGAAAGCATAGTGACTTACCCAAGGTCAAGAGTAATGTGCCTGAGGTTCAGAACCATAATGTGAGCCGTGATTTCACCTCCCTCTGTCTGAATGCAGCACAAACACAGTCATCTAGTATAATTCAGCAAGAGCCAAAATCCACAAAAAATAGACCCGAGAAAACCATCTTTTGTTTTTCGCCTCTTCTTTAGTAACACTAATGCTTGAGAGATGGCATTTTTACAATGCAGAGGACCTGCGATGCATAATAACCCATTTTAAGATTTATGTGTGCCTGGATGCCAGCAAAGCCTGCCAAAAATACTTTCCTGGTTTGAAAAAAATAGATGGATTTGGCTAGCTTTCACCTTTCCCAGTGGTTTTGAAAAGTTTCTTTTGCAGTTTGAAAGACAAAATACAGATTTAATTATCTTTTTCTAGATAATGTTCTAACTGCCTAATTACACTAAAAGCATTAATTGTAGATATTATGAACAGCGGTGCACAATAAAACATTTCCTCACGATTTAACCAGACTCACCAATTAAAGAAAGTCCTGAACATCTTCCCTCAAACCCTTATTATCTCTACATTTTCACAAACAACTAGCTCATTTGCATGGAACCTGTAGCAGCAGATGCAAGATACATGTGGAGTTTTGTGTGCGGGAAATCGACATAAACAGCAGAGGAAGATGCTAAACGGGGGAATGTAAACATGTATCTACACATAAAGGGCAATGGCAATGGCCATTTGCTTGTGAGCGCATGCACATGTAAGTTTGTGTGTGTGTTTGTGTGTGTGTGTGTGGAGTGTGTGCGTGTGCATGTGCACAGACAGACAGACGCACAGCCTGGAGTGAAAAGGCAGAGCAGTTGTAGGTGACTTCAGATTGTGGGTAACTCAAATCTCTGAAAGAGTTAAACAGGGGGAGACAGACTTGGTGAGAGAACCAGGTTGCTGCCATTATACCTATGAACAGAACAGTGGGGCTGTGGTGTCGGGCATGTGGCTGCTACACCACCTCCATTCAGCACTCATCACTTCCTTGGTGGAGTTAAGATGAGAAAGCCCGGTGCACACTACAAGCCCGGCTGTGCTTTCCTCTCCATTTGTTTCATTCTTTTCCCTCTGCAGATTAATTTCCCCCTGTTCTTTCCTCACAATTTAAATATTAACTCTGGCAGATTCTCCAGAATCCTAATCCCCAGGACAGTTACTTGAAAGAAGAAATCGAATTGGTCCAACTTGGGTAAGGTCTACCCTATGTACCAGCTGTGATTGGAGAAGAGGAACACAGCATCGGGGTGTGATCACAGGGCCCATTCCTTTGCAGATTGGAGAAGGTTTTTGGAAAGAGATGCAGTACTCTCATAACATTATTAAATGAAATAATTATAAACATTAATAGTTGTAAATAAGTTATAGCAAATGTTTAGTGTGTGTGTGTGTGTGTGTGTGTGTATTTAAGTATAAATGCTTAATACTCCTCATTATAAATGGGAGTCACTTTAAGGAAAAAGAATGTAAACCAACTCAATAAGTTCATAAAGTGAATTTGAAATAACAGATCCATTGGATTGTGGTGATATTTTGTTTATGATCTAACAAAGCTTTCCTGAAGATCAGAGTGCAAAGTTAGCCATTCAGGTCAGCCATACAGGCCAGGCAGTGGTGACACACACCTTTAACCCCAGCAGCCATACTAGTTAGCCATAGAAGCCAGCAGTGGTGGTGCACATCCTCAGTCCCAGCACTACAAAGGAATATAAGACGGGATGAGATGGGAACTCACTTTCTTTTCAATCTGAAGATTTCATAGAGGTAAGAGCTCTCTAGTGGTTGGCTGCTTTGCTTCTCTGACCTTTCAGCTTGAACCCCAATATCTGTTCTGGGTTTTTATTATCTGTAATACATTAGATATGTGTTTTCTTATAATAAATGGAAATATATGAAATATTAGCTACTACAAGTTGTGACAGTGTCAAGAGGTAAAATTGAGAAGTTGTAAAGTTTGCTGGTCAGTCTGATTAGTTCTTAAAAAACTAAACTTGAAAGAGTCTGTGGTGCTTTCTGATGGTTTCTCAGTAAGGACAGCATGACATTCTGTTTTGAAAAGGATGAAAATCCAAAGAAATGAGCCAGCCCCATCTAAGGATAATAAATGATTTTAATCTTCCTTTAATTATTCAAAACATAAGCAGACTGTCAGTGTCCTTCCACGAAGTCAGGAGGAGTGTGAGAAGTGGTTAGTTCTTTGAAAGGTGACTTTATAAGAGAGATGGCTGTGCTCAGATACACTGAACACATTTATCCAATGGAGAAATGAATGGCCAAGAGCACAGCATGTATGTTTATGCTGGGGGAGAGATGTACAGTAAACAGGGCACATTCTCATGACTGTGGGAGAGATGACTGTGGAAGATGATCATATTCTTATTTAAGAAAAAATCTTTTATTGAGGATATTTATACAACTGTGGAAGATGTGTACAAGCATACAATGGACACATTTGTGTGATTGTGGAAGCGGCAGGCACGTATACAATGTAAAACAACTATGGGCAGCTGGCCAGGTATGCAAACAGGGGTAGGATCAACGGCTTGGTATGTGACAGGTAGAGGACTCTATGAAATAACTCAACAGTGTGGAATATTTTATACCATAGAAGTTTGCTCAGTTCTTGTCGGTTGAACTATGTGATGCGCCTAAGCAGAATCCTAAAAGTGCTAGTAAATGCTATCTGACAAATCCAAAATGCTACACAAATACAAGAAAAAGTTCAATTGATCACTAACTAAATACTTCCTGTGTGCCTAATATTTACCAGAGTCTGCTTTAAATAAAACCATATGGCTTTTGCCTCTGATTTAAAAAAAATAACATGGAGGGTATGGCTTATGTGCTGCTTCTCAAAGCTGAGACTTCTGGCTGTAAGCAGGCCCGCATGAATTTGAAGGGACTGCAAGAGAAGCTTAAAGTTTAGTTTGGTATGCAAAGAATGACAGATAAGGTTATAAATGTAGACTAGTCTAAAGTCTCCGAGGGAAAGGTCTTCAATGCTGGAGGACCAGTTTGAGCTTGGTGTCTTAGTCCCTGTTCTATTGCCGTGATGAGAGACCATGACCAAGGCAACTTACAAAGGCAGGCATTTAATTGTGGGCTTGATTACAGTTTCAGAGGATTAGTCCATCACGATCATTGACAGGATGCATGGCGACAGGCAGGCAAGCGTGGCTCTGGAACTGTAGCTAAGAACTTACATCCTGATTTGCAGGAGTGGGGGTGGGGGGCTGATGTGGGCTTTTGAAACCTCAAGGCCCATCTCCAGTGACACACTGCCTCCAACAAAGCCATAACTCTGAACCCTGCACAAGCATTTCCACCAAAGGGGAACCAAACATTCAAATATATGAGCCTCTGGGGGCCATTCTCATCCAAACCATCACACCTGGCTTTAGAGACAGCAGTAAAGTGTTGAGACGTTGATGTCCTATTAACAGGTTGCCTTTTGGAAGGACTGAGTAAATAGAGGAGGACAAGGGCTCTCCTCTTCTCCCTCTTGCTTGGTATAGTGATGACTAGAATGTGCGAGCATTTCTCCACCCTCTCCATCAGCAAACAAAGAGTCTTCCTCGATGCTGGTCGCTACCAGCTGAGCATCCTCATTCGATTCAATCCAGTTCAATCCTGACACCGTCCATCTACTGGGAAGAAATGTCAGCTTCCACAAGTCTCAAGAGCTTAGTCACACAAGACGACCTCATACTTAAGATACCAGCTGTAAACACAGGTTGTCGCACTTCTGACCAACTTCTGTAAACTGGAGTTTCCACAGCCACCTCTTTGGGTTTGGTCAACTTGTTAGCCTGTCTCACGGACCTTGGAACCACATCTATTAGTTTGTTGTAAGGATTATTACAAAGGCTACAGATAAATAGACAATGGAACGGGTGCATGGACCAAGGCATGGAGGGAGTGTCACAGTGTACCCCAGCCCTCTTTGGGTACACCTACCACCTTCAAGAATCCCCACTTGTATCAAGACAGAGGGAGCCATTATGGGGTTAACGAGAAGCCTGGCACTAGGGAAATTCCCAGGAATCCACAAGAATGACCCCCAGCTAAGGCTCTAAGCAATAGTGGAGAGGGTGCCTGAACTGGCCTTCCCCATTATAAGATTGATGACTATCTTAATTGTCGTGGTAGAACCTTCATCTAGTAACTGATGGAGTCAGACGCAGAGATCCACAGCTAAGCACTGGAATTAGCTCCCAGAGTCCAGTTGAAAAGAGGGAGGAGGGGCTGGAGAGATGGCTCAGCGGTTAAGAGCACTGACTGCTCTTCCAGAGGACCCGGGTTCAATTCCCAGCACCCACATGGCAGCTCACAACTGTCTGAAAATGCAGTTCCACGAGATCTGACACCTTCACACCAATGTACATAAAGTTAAATAAATAATTTAAAAAAAAAAGAAAGAAAAGAAAAGAGGGAGGAGCAATAGTATGAGCAAAGGGGTCAAGACCATGGTGGGGATACCCACAGAGACAGCTGACCCAAGTTAGTTTACTGATTCCAGACTGATAGCTGGAGAACCTGCATAGGACTGAACTAGGCCTTCTGAATGAGGGTAACATGTGTGACTTGGGCAGTTTGTGGGGCCACTAGCAGTGGGATCAGGATTTATCCCTAGTGCATGAACTGGCTTTCAGGAACCATTCTCTATGGAGGGATACTTTGCTTAGCCTAGATGTGAAGGGGGAGGGCTTGGTCCTGCCTTAATGTGATGTGATAGACTTCTTTTGACTCCCTGTGGGAATCTTTACCCTCTCTGAGGAGTGGATAGGGAGAAGGAAGGAGAGTAGGAGGATGGGAGGGAAGGGGATCTAGGGTTGGTATGTAAAATTAAAAAAGATTGTTTTTAAAAAAAATTTTTTTAATCCCACTTGTTCTTTTATCAGTACGTTCCCCAAAACCTGCCCCTTTGGTGAGGGCTTCGTTATGTGAGCATGGTCAACCCTCACTAAGACACCACTGAACACTGGTAATCAGCTGAGTCAGCTCAGGTTAACAGTCAGGTAATGCAGCAGGAAGTCCCGCCTCTCTCGAAACTTTCTGCTGGCCAGTGTTCACTCTCCTGCTATCTGGAGTTTCCAGCTATCAATCATCTTACTAGCATTAGGAAGATGGTCACATTCCTTTGGGGAGTCTCAAAGTTTTAGAAACTGTACATCAGAAAAGACCAATTATGTCTTCCTAATGTCACAGGAGGGTCACCTGATAATGGATGAATCATTCAAGCTAGAAGCAATGACATCAAAGACAAGGCCTTAGTAGCAAGGGAGTGATAATGGGACCATTGAGAAAAAAATATGAATAGGAATAACATCGGAGGATGAGAGTTTATAGCAAACAAGAGACCTCGTGCATATGAAGCTGTTGCAGGAAACTGGTGGAGGAGCCTGTTAGACACACACTATAAGATCAAGATGTCAAAGATGACTTCGGAGTTCCAATTTGACCAATTAGGAACCTGAAAGTACTAACTAACTGGGAACTGCCACTAATGAAAAATCAAATCACAGGAGAAAGGCAAAAAAAAAAAAAATTGTTGCTGACCTTGAAGTGCAAGCAGAGCATAATAAATAAATGTGTGTACACACATGATAGGGTTTCCCACTCAAGCAGTTAGGCCCCAGGAGCCACTGCAATGTGTCCTGATAGCAGAGTCTTTCACCTGTGTAGACATTTCTTCAATATCTTCCCTGACAGGACCAGTTTTTCTAGTTGGAAGGAGGAAGAGCTTTGCAGCTGAGGTATAAATAGGGATTAGTGAGTTTCTTCAGAATGCTTTTGGCCTCAGCACAGCACAGATCTGGCCAGACATGAAGCTCAGATGTGCCGAAGCAGTATCAGAGACAGTGGAAACCCCTCTAGCCTCTGTCTGTGATCCAAGAGATATGAACTTACAATCATCTAGACAAAAATCTTAAAAAGCTGCACATCAGCACTGGCCAAGTTAGAGACAAGGATGATCCTCGCACAGAGGGAAGGCTAAGATCAGAAAGGGGAGGGGTGCATAGGACACAACAATGGTTATCAGTCAAGCTTAATTCTGTAATGAAGTAATCAGACTAATTCAGATAGAAGGCAGAAATATCCACCTGAATTCATGCTAGTCTGTTTAGATGCGCACCTTCCTGGACCTAGATGGAGTGGGTTGGACCTTGGACTTCCTGCAGGGCAGGGAACCCTGACTGCTCCTTGGACTGAAAGGGAGGGAGAGGGGAGTTAGGGGAGGGAAGGGAAATGGGAGGTGGGGAGGAGGCGGAAATTTTTAATAATAATAATAAAAAAATGGGAAAAAAAGAAATGAGAGTTCAAGGCCCACTAGTATTGTGAAGTTGCCACTAGTACTTGACAAGAAACTGAAGCCATCAGATCAGGTGACAATGCAAAGAGAATCCCTGTGTTGTGGATTCAACCAGGAGCTATAGAGATAACAGGAGCCAATGGGATGGATGCACTATTTTAGAAGCCATGGGAACAGGCTTCATAGCCAACCTTTCTAAAATACCATGTAAACAGTAATTTTACAGGGGCACCTTTCATGGGCTTAAGGGCTATTCTGAAACATTATTGGACTGTTACAGATTATTACAGCTAATATGTATGGTTTCCACTTTATACACACATCTGAATTATACACATATACATTGTACATGTACACACACACCCCTACATATATACACTAATTTTAAAATACTGAAGATTGATACCTAGACAGAAATGCAGAAAAGGCCAAACAGTTTCCCTGAGTTGAATATGCAGTGTTGAGGGGTTTGGGGAGGACAAAGCTGCTTCTTGAAACAGAGCATTAGATCTGAACCTGCAGAGAATTCATTTCCAGTCTTGGCTAGGTTCTGACAAGTATCTATTTAGATGCAGAATTCTCGAAGGTGGCAACAGAGTCACTAGAAATGAGTTGACAAACCCATTTCTGACTCTCATTCTGACTGAAAATAACCCTTGTGCCTGTGAGGCAGAGGGAATCCATATACAAGGGATATTCGATTAGTGATAGAACAGCTAATTAATAAAGATTGTTGTGGTCTCAACATCACAGAGCTTAAATACAAGTTAAAAGGATAAAAAATTTTCAAGTAATTTAATTCATTTCCCAAGACAAAGTTTAAAACAATGAAAGGGATACAAATAAATAAATAAATAATCCAACAGCACAGATAACTACAATACCTGCCACCTAATCAGAAACCATCAGACACTTAAATAAACACCAAGTCGGGAATCACAGGGGGAAGAAAAGCCAGTCTATGGGATTTGATCCAGAAGTGGTACAGATGACAAAGTCAATAGTAAAGAATGTTCAGGTAACCATGGCGAATGCATTGCATGTGTGTAAGAAAATGGAAGCAAGCAATGATGAGCTGAAGAAAGGGGTGGGAAACTTCTGCAGAGTCAGTCAAGGGGCAGGGAAGGCCTTACAATGTCTGGTAGGAAGACAGTACACTAATAGACATTCACTAGAATAATTAACGAGTTTAAGAACAATGGTTTCAATGTTTTGAAAATAAAAACTGGGGGATGATAACTAAACTCCCAGAAAGGCAGTGGGTTTAGGAACAACTTCTAGTTGGTATATGCAGGGGCTAGAGGGGAACTTTGGGGAGCAGTGCATCTGTGTCTGGATTAAGATGATGATTCATAGACTATACAAATATTAAATAGTCAGGTAGAAGCACTTAAAATACGTGTTATTGTGTCCCAATTGTACTTCACGAAGATAAGTAGGGGCTGGGGAGAAACCATTGTCATGTAAACTTTGAAGACCTGGGTTCAGTCAACCTTCCCGAATTAATAAGCTCCAAATCTATGAGAGATGCCATTTGAAAAATAAGATGAAAGCTCCTGAGGAAAGATATCTAAAGTTGACCTCTGACCTCTATATGCACATGTACCACCCCACATGTACACCAGCATGCATGCTCACAAGCATCCATATGCAATAAGAAAGATAAAAGAGAATAGACATAGAATCTTAAATGAGAGAATGTTTGATGTGAGCAGTAATCATTACAGAAGTCTTTCCAGAAGTAAAAAGGGCTGCGAGGAAGGCCTTGCTCAAGTGGCAGAAGAAACTCAGCAAGGTCCTTAGGCAGAGGACAGAGTACTGAGAGCTGAGAAGCAGGAATTTGTCTGCTGGACAGAAGAGAAGAACGAGGCAAAGAGCAGAGCCAATAGTCTTCTTCCATTTTCAAGGGTAATTTCTTCCTGAAACCCTAATGAAGCAAATTCCTGTCAGTCTAAAACATAATCGCTGCTCGTTTCAAGAGATGCCAAGGTATCCTGAAAGCCAGAATTATACCACTGATGTTAAAAGAACTCCACATTGGTTCTGGATATTATCATGTCAGTAGCAGACACTAGTTCTAGCCATTGTTGTATGCACTTTCTGCATTAATTATTCTGCGACATGACTGGATGTCTTAGTTTAGTTTCTAAATGGCAAATGAGTACCACATACTTAAACCATTTTAGCCCCCAATAGTAAATAAGTCAATAAAAACAATACAGATAATGCATAGATTGTCATTTGTAACACAGTGACAAACTTGCGAAGCAGAAATACTGGGAATATAGGACCACTGAGAAGATGGCGTCACAAAGCAATTGTTTCCAAATGATAGATCAGTGATTGCCTAAGAGCAGCAGGGTGTGCAGGGTGAGATTGCAAAGGGACGTGAAGAATCTCTTCTAGACAATCTGTTCAATACAGCTTCTACAAAAGCATACAATCTGAGACAGCTCCCCTAGACATAGATAAGATACATCACAAGTCAACACAGATAGTGCATGAAATTTTGAAAATCTAAATTCATGTAGACCCAAAAAGCATTCTGGGAGGTAAGCTAAGGGAAAAGTAAGAGCAGTTAATAGAGGCATTTGAATGACAGATTTGGGTTTTGAATTTAGTCAGGAAACTTAGAAGATCTAGAAAAGTAGAGTGATCTTGTGAAAGATATCTTAAAGATTAACCAATTCTGTGTGCAGAGTAGAATTAGGCAGATGATGAATGACGTGGGAAATATTTAAGATGTTATCATGGGTCAACTGGGGAAGATAGGATGTGATTGTGAATTTTTTAAAAAGTGACAGTACAAACCCAAACACATCTAACATGAATAATTAATATGCATGGTGCATCTCATGTACCTGACATTATGTGTATCAGCTATCATATTATGGAACCTGCAATATTACTCACCATGTTTCACAGCTGAGGAAACAAAGGAACCTAGAGATTAAATGATTGTGATCCCAAGAGCTAGTGGAGGCTGAACCAAGGTTTGGATAGCTCAGTTTGGCCACACAGATCCATAGTTCTCTGCTTCCCTCCAGTATTTATTTGAAAGTTTGTACCATGGCTATTGGGAATGTCACTAATGGAGCCAAGGATGATCCTGAGTATGTCTGTAGGCAGACTTTTCTTTTCTGCCATCCAGTTCACAAATAACTACACAGAGACTTAATATTAATTATAAATGCTTGGTTAATAGCTTGGGTTTGTTTTTAGCTAGCTCTTATATCTTGAATTGACCCACTTCTATTCATCTATGTGATGTCCCAAGGCTCAGTTACTTCATGCATATACTTCCCATCCTGCTTGCTCTACATCTCATGGCATCTCCTCAGACTCCACCCTTCTTCTCCCAGCATTCTCTCTACTCCCCAAATTCTGCCTAGCCATTGGTCAGTCATCTTTGTATTAACAATGAGAGCAACATACCTTCACAGTGTACAGAGGATTGGAAGGATTATTCCACAGCATGTGTCCACTTCTCTCCATGGTCACTGCCATAGCCCAGGCAGTCCTCTCTCTACAGTGGCCCTGGTTGGTTTCTCCCTTTCCAAAGATGCTTCCCCTCCAGTCATCCTGCTCTCCAGCCAGATCTCTACTCTCACCAGAGTGATCTCTCAGAAACGTAATCACATAACATTTTGTTCGAAGCTCCTCTATGGTCTGGCCCTTCCAACCTTCTCATTCATCATCTGCTTTTTAGGTTCCAGACATAAGCCTTTATACACTCTCATTTCTATGGCTTCAATGCTCTTTCTGTTGGGAATTCTCTTTTCCTTCTGTCCAGCCCCCCATTCCTGACTACTTCTACAAGGCCGATTCTTCAAGAAAACCTGCTGAAATCTCCTGGCCAACATTTGCTCCAAATTTCCTCCAATGTTCCTGGACATCGCAAGTCCCCTCCACCTTGTCACTGCCAATTACACTGCATTCTAAACTCAAGCTTAGTGAGTGGCCACTCCGTTGACTCTGACGCTCTGGGAAGACAATGATTACTGTTTATTTTATTCCCAACACTCAATACACTGCAAGAGGCCTGGTTGAATTCTTCAAGTTGAAATAGAAGTGAATATTGGGTTTGACAAAGTATAGAAAAGAAATCCAACTTTCTTTGAACACATTAAACCCAATTAGTACTTTTGGCAGAATTGGGGATCATTTAGGAAACTTGTTTTGGGGGGTGGTTAGCAAGGAGATATTCAGTTGACATGTTGAATTTGGTGATGAAGAAATGCCCTGTGTGCTGCTGTGGCATGGCAGGGCATGGGTTCACTTGGGGATGAGGCTGCAGAATCAGACTTGTTCATTATCATTTTAGAGAAATTTCCTCTCCTTGCCTTGCTCAGTAGTCTTTACCTAGGCCAGTTATTATTTTATTACAGTAAAACAGAAACCAAATTCATACCAGGAATATTCCATACATGAAGGGAGAACTGATTTCCTCTGCATCTTTAAGAAAGTTTATTTGTGTCTTATGTGCTTTGCTATTTCTCGCTTGGATAGAGAGGCAAAGAGTAGGTTTCAGAGATAGGAGTCGAAACTTGATCAATTGAATCAAGTGCTCTTGATTCAATTATACAGCAAATAGAAATGCTGTTTCTGGTCTTGCAAAAAAATAATTTTCCTTCTCTACACATCATTATTTGATAAGGGCTTTAAGAAAAGTCGACTTTCTGGATGGAGATCTGGGAATGCAGTCACAGCCTCAACTGTACCCAGCTACAGTACTCCCGCTGCAGGGGCCTGACGAAGAATTAGGAAGTACTTTTCGCAAAAGATGGGGATCAGTCTGAAACCGCCTCTGAACATGTTTTGGTAGTCTGGCTATCAGAAAGTCCCTTCCAGAGGACCTGCGAACATCTGTCTATCCCACAATCTAAAAGAACGAACCAGTCATTTCCCTCTGAGAACTGATATGAGGAATTTCTATGTCTGGGCTGGGGCCAAATATTTCTTTCTTTCTGATAAATCATTTAGAGAGAGGAGAAAAGAGAAAGAAGGAGGAAGAACAGAGAGTGAGATATTGATTTATTTCACTCTAGTGCAGAGGGTTTCTCTTAATAACGCCCTATCTATAGAAATAGGATCTTCTGCGCTAAAGACCTGAAGATGTCCATATACCTTTGGATGCAAACCCTAGCCTTATCTCTTGCAAGCAATTTAGCTTTGGATTAAAACTTGAACAAAGGGGGAAGGCCTATGGCTGAAACAAGGAGAGCTTAGGGAATCTGGCTTTTCTGGAAGGCAGCAGGGAACTCAGGTTGGGTACTTAGACCTGAAATCACTTTTCACATGAAGCCACGTCAGCTTTATGTGAAACTCTGTCATAGAATATTTATTTACACTGTCAAGATGTGTCTTTGCCAAGGTGCCTTCTGATTGGTTTAATAAAGAGCTGAATGGCCCATAGCTAGGTAGAAAGAGGTTAGGCAGAACTTTGGGGGACAGAGATTATTCTAGGAAGAAAGGTAGAGCTGCCAGCCAGACTTGAAGCTTGGCCCATTAGCTCTAGCTTCTTATTGGCTAACTCCTACATATTAATTTTACCCTTTTCTATTAATCTGTGTATCACCACATGGCTGTTGCTTGCCAGCTAAAGTTCTGGCATCTGTCTCCAGCAGAGCTACATGACTTCTCTCTGCCTCTGCCTCCTTTCTCCCAGCATTCAGCTTAGTTTTCCCCACCTAACTCTGTTCCCCTATAGCTCTGCTATAGGCCCAAAGCAGTTCCTTTATTAACCAATGGTATTCACAGCATACAGAGGGGAATCTCACATCATGGAGGGAGCAGGATGGGCAGTGTGGAGATGAGGTAACACCACATGGCAGAATGTGTTAATTTAAGTGGTAAGAGCTAGTTGAGAATAAGTCTAAGCCAATAGTCACCGTGTCATTATTTGCGAGCTGGTGGTCTCAACAAGAAAGTACTGCTATGAAACTCTGCCTCAGCTTACACATGGATTAGAGTGTCACCTCATTGTCCCACCAGTGCAAAGGGGACATGACAATTTAGGAAGTGATGTGGTGCAGATGACTGAATATAGGCAGCTGGGCTTGGGGTTTTTGCTTTTTAACGTTTTTTTTCTAAGCTGCAGTACTTGGCAATTCTAAGCAAGTATACCCAAAGCAAAATTATTCTTTGGGTTCAGCTATGAACAGAACACAATTTTATACAGCTTTCAAATTTTCCCCAGTTTAGCTCATGGAGCCAGACTCCGTGATTCCAGACTGATGTGTCTAAGAGCATGTGTCAGCAACAGATGCAGAGGAACGTTGTGACGGGTCCCAGAGATTCTGGTCAGATACGCTCTGCTCCAGTAACAGCAGCACCCGAGACACCTCCCCGGTTGGGGGTGCTACAGTCTTCATTAGCAGAGAGAAACACTTAAGGCTGCGGCAGCTGGGGGCTGTTAACAGGTGGAGTCCGGGAGAGCTGAGAGGTAGTTCCATGGGTAAAGTGCAAGTCTATGAGAACCAGGAAGACCTCAGTTCAATACCTAGAACCTATGTAGAAGTGCTTGCTGTAGTGGCATGGCCTGGTAACTCCAGAGCTGGGGAGGCAGAGACCAGTGGATATTTGGAGCCAAACTCCAGATTGGGTGAGTGACCCTGCCTCAAAAAAAAAAAATTAATTTATCCCCTAAGTAATGATGCCTAAGGTTGACTTCTAGTATGTGTCCCACACATGTGTGGTGTACACCCACATGTCATACAAACGGAGCACATGAGATGCTGGGTGTATGGTTATATGTGCTCAAGAAGTGACTACAGTCATTTTGAGCAGACATGCAAACCCTGAGGAAGGAAATGTTGTCTTTCTGGACTCATGAGTGTGTTAGGTAATGAAAGAAGAAGAGAAGCTGGGAATTTTAGGTAAATTAAAAATTCTGAAGGCTGCTGCCACAGGTAACAAATTGGGAGGTAATTAACCACATTAAATGAGAATTTGTCCCAGAGTTTCTTCAAACAGCCCGTTTCCCTTGTCACTTCAAGTATTTGATGAAAATTCATTACCCACGGCATCACTTACATAAAGCATGCTCTTGCCTAGTGATCACAGCTGATTTATTTCATTATGAGCAATGTTTCTCAGATGGGACTCACCTCTACAATATTAACAGGCAACCTTAACAACACCTTATCTTAATCTGCTTTGTGCCGCTACAACAGAATCCCACAGCCGGGTCATTTGCAAAGAGCCGGTTCTTAAATTCAGTTCAGGAGACTGGAGAGGCCACAGTGGAGGGGCTGGCATAGGAGGGAGAGGCTCCCCTATGGTGGAGGAGGCAGGGTGATAGAGGATGTACACACACACCCATATGCATGCATGTGCAGGTACATGCTAGAGAGGTCATGATAGGCTACAGCCTATCATTTATTCCTCCAAAACCCACTCCCGCCATCACTAGCCCACTCTTGAAGTAACAGCATCAAAGGTCCCACCTCCCAACTCCGTCACACCAGGGACTAATTTTCTAGCACATTGTCTTTAGGGGACACACTGGAAACATAGCACAACTGGAAATAAGATTTGTCTCACTCGCCCCAACTGAGACTCCTAGCAGTCGTGGAGAGGGGCCTGAACTGGTCATCTGCTATTCGCAGCTTAGTGACTTCCCTAATTGCCATCAGGGGTAGTCTATCCAATAACTGATGGAAGCAGAGGCAGAGGTCCACAGACAAGCACTGTGCTGAGCTCTGAGAGTCTTGCTGAAGAAAGGGGAGAGGGATTTACAAGCTGGGGGTGGTCATGACGGGGGAACCCACAGAAACAGCGGATCTGAGCTCTTGGGAGCTCATGGACGGTGGACCAACAGTCAGGGAACCTGTGTGTGTGACGATTGTGTAGCTTGGTCTCTTAGTAAGGCTTCTAACAGTGAGAGCAGGACCTCTCCCTGGCACCAGCTGGCTTTTGGTAACCTGTTCCCCATGTTGGATTACCTGGAGATAAGGGAAGGAGCTCAGTCCTGCCCCAACCTGATGTGCCATGCTTTGTGCAAGCCCTTGGGAAGTCTGCCCCTTTCTGAATAAAGACTGAAGAAATGTGGATAGGGAGGGGAATAGATGGTAGAGAGGAAGAGGACAGGAGGAGAGTAGGGAGGGGAAACTGGCTGGTATGTAAAATAAAATGTTATTTAAAAAATATTAAAAAGAAAAAAGTTTGTCTCACGTTTTCTGCTAGTCATAACTGTATGCAATCTGTGAGCGTGCACATGGTTTTATAGCCTTGCAATGACTGTGTTTATTGGGGGACAGAATGATAGCATGGTCCCTGCTTCCCGCATGTGGCCGGTATATCTGTGAAAACATGTGGAGACATAGAAAGATTTCATGGGTGAAAACAATGAAACCCAAGGGCTCTCTTGGATCCTGGTGATATGTTGGGTTGTGCTGTACATTGTGGTTCAGTCCTCAACATCTAACTGCCTGCTCTCAGTCCTAGTTTGGAAAAAGCATGTTGTCATTAGAGAAATGCAGTATTGAAGCTCCCTGGTCAGAAAGAAGGTTAATAATGAGGGAAACTGAGTCTCACCAAGGACAGTCTGTAGCTTACTCGGGGAGCTCTGGCCTTGCAGTCCTCAGAGGCAGGGCCCTCCGAGCTCCAAATGCTGCTCCTATCCTTCCAGCCTGGAACACACAAGCCAGTGACAAGCCTTGTCCTCATGGAGATGTCTTTCAGGTTCTACGCACTGCAGCCCAGTGCTCTCTCAAAACCTGAAACTTAGGAGACAGTTTCAGAGGCAGGAAGAAAACTAAAGGGCTATATCACAATGCACTCAGGAGGCAGAGACAGGAGGGTTTCTGTGAGCTCAAGGCTGACCTGGTCTACATGGTTTCAGGGCAAGTCAGGGCTACATAGTGAGACCCTGTCTAAATAAATTAATGATTATTTATAATAATACATAATGCTCTGATATAAATATAATAAATAATTAATTGCTTGTCTCAGCATTTCACTTGTCCCTTCCTTTTCTCAATGATTTGACTGGCTTGCTCAATCTAGTCTATAGAATATTTAGCAAACTATACAGTGTGTATGAAGTTAGCTGTACTAACAGCAGAGGGTTTCCCACACAGCAAGGTCAAATGGAAACATTAAGCACTTACATGTAGGAAGGAAAGGAGAATTGTAGCAGTCAGTGGAAAAACATTCTCTGTCTCTCTGTCTGTCTCTGTCTCTGTGTCTCTGTCTCTCTTTCTCTCTCTCTCTCTCTCTCTCTCTCTCTCTCTCTCTCTCTCTCTCTCTCTCTCTCTCTCTCTCTCTCTCTCTCTCCCTCCCTCCCTCCTCTGTATTGTTTCATTACCTGGGTGCCTTGCTAACAGCAGGCACTCCAGACACAGCGGCTGAACTAGACAAGCCAAGGGTAATCTGCTAAATGATGCTTAACGTTTGCAGTAGATGCAGTGATGGTGGATTTTGATTGTGAACTTGATTAAGCTAAGAAATGACAAAGACATTGGTGAGGGCCACCTTTGCAGGGGATGAGAGAGCATTTCTAGAAAGGATTAATTGAGGGCAGAATACCCACCTTGAATATGGACAGCGCCATCTCATGGGCTGGGATCCCAGACTGAATAAAAGAAGAAAAGGGAAAAAGGAGCTAAACAGCACAATGCACCTCTCTGTGTTCTGGTTTGCTGAGGTGTGAGCAAGAACTGCCACTTGTTCCCGCCACTACAGAGCCAGCTGCCTCTGGGCCCTGCCTGCGATGGCCAGCTACATCCCCTCACACTATGCCAAATCAAAGAGCTCCCCCCTCACGTTGCTTCTGGTCAGGCATTTGGTCAGTGCAGCAACAAGAAATGGACAGAAATGGCATTCTGGGGGATGTGTTCTAGCTTGTATCTCATTGCATAGATAAAGACAGGCTAACCAGTCTAAAAATAACCAGGTGTGGGCTCCGGGCTCTTGTTGAGTACTAGTTCCTGGCCTGATATACGTATCAAGACTCTTTGGAAAATGCCTTTAAAGTTTCGGAATGTTTTAATAAGGCACAGGTCATATTTAACTTTTTCTTCTCTTTTTCTCTACATCCTTCCTTTCTTCTTTCTTTCCTTTCCTTCTCTCTTTCTGATACATGTTTTGGTAGTATGTGGAGACAGCTTGCACTTCATCAGGATTCTGCCCAGAGATCACGTCCAGGAAACATGGACGTACAGCCAGGCATTACTTTGTTGAAAGATGAGGGGAGCAGATAACCCCTAAGACTCACAGTTGAAGCCATAGGGAAAAGACAGATACCTAGGTTAGTTCCTAAAAAGCATCTCGTGAAAAATCACTACCAGATCACAGGAGTAGGCACATTTGGACCCAGGATCCAGTCCCAGATGTCAATATAATTGCTTAAGTTTTATTGAGCTCTTACTTGGCAACAGGTATTGTGAAAAGCATTTTTAATGATCTACTGGTTTTAGTACACATCGTAGAAATTCTGACCAACGGTGCCTTAGTTCTCAAACTATACTTCCTTCCTTAACAGGAAGTCTAAGCTATGTATTTTTAATTAACAGGCCGTCTGCAGACAGTCATCTCAGGTCTGGGTTGGCAGTTCAATAGTATCGTTAAGGAGAAAAACTCTTTTCTTCTCTTACGTAACTCTTAGTGGGTTGACTTTATCCTTGACTTCCACAAAATGTCAACCACTGTGGCAGACATCACATCTGCATTAAAGACAAGCATGAAGAAAAAAATAATAGTAGCCAAGAGTCTTGACCCTTCTTACATAGTCCTTTTATAAAGAGGCAGAGAATTTTCTAGCAAACCCTTAACCTCTGTTTCATCTATTTTGTCAACCAGCACTAGAATATACTGATTGCCATTAGCAAGTCAGGAGATTAGGAAGACAATAGGCAGCTTTTATTCTCTTTGGGAAGACAGGCAATAAGAGATTAAGACTAGTTACTGAATTAGCCAGACAGTGTCTACCTTCCATGAAGTATCGATTAATCCTGACTATAAACCCTTTGAATGCAAGAACTGGTGGTACCTCTAATTTGTAATAAGAGGATTAAATGAATAAGACAAAGTCACCCAGCAAAGACATGGCTTGGCTTATTGTTTGAATCATTATAGGCAGCTGTATATAATATCATGGTAGTTATAAAGAGTAAGAGACATGAAGACAGACTGTTTTCTCATGTCTGACCCAAGGTTTGCTGCTCCCTAGCTGAGAGCACACTTAATAACCCAGCTGAGTACCACTGGGAATGAATGAGTTCAAACCTAAGAGTTTGCCTGTGTCATGATTCCATTGGTATGAAGTTCAAATACAAGCATAAGTCTAAATGGCACAAAATGGGATTCAAACTACTTTGAGGGAGTCATGTGATGAGAGACCATGAGAGAAGTTTTCAGAAGCCAGAAGGGCTCAGATACTTTTTGACTATGAAAACAGTGGCATAAGTACTTCTGGTAGCCCCAGCCACTGACAGTGCCCCCTTACCAAGTTGCCTCTAAAGAGATTCAGTCTTGAAGCAGAGCAACGTTATAGGCTTTGCTAAATTCTGTTCTGATGTTTCCAGGTCCATAGGGATGAAAAATGGCTGGCTTGTGTCTTTGGCGTATTGGAGGTGGAAAATAAACACTGGGCCACCCTTTAGCCAGACAAGAGATCTTAGCATTTTATAAACACCCAGGGGAAAAAAAGGAGTTCTGTTTTTTTTTTTAACAGGAGAGAGACAGAGAGCTGGACTTAACTTATAAACCTAAGAATGTGGCTTGCAAGCACAGGATGAGGCTACGTAGGGAGAATCCCACCTCAATTCTAGGAAGACTGTCTCTGGTAAAACAGCTAAAGTGGTACCTGCATGTTATCCTTGCTCTTTGCTTAGAAAGGTCTAGAAACGTCAGAAAAGTGAGGTATGTCAAAAGTGATATTGCCCACCAAGGCTGACGGACTGGGCACTGCATTCAAGCCAGGCTTGATCCAGGCACTCCTCAGACCATCTAAGTCCCATTGACCTAGGGGTCAGTATAGGAATGCCCTCAAAATGGGCTACAGAGTCCTGGAGGAAACACAGCTGGCCACAGAGACATCTTCATTTCTAACACTGGAATGTTTCAAGTCAGCTTTTTCTGTGTGGAAATGTGACAGACTTGTCCAGAGCCCCACAAATGCTAGGATTGAACCTATGGAGGGAAAGTACCAGAGAACATGCTACTACCCCTTAAAACACCCCCTGGCAACCAAAGGAGGCCTTAGAGTTCTTTTTTCTTTTGATACTGCCTACTGTGCTGTGCATGGTGGCCATATTTGACCCGAAATGATCCAAGAGAAGGTACCATACCTATGTCCATGTTTCTTCTTCCCATCAGCTTCTGAAGAACATCACTATGATGCCTTTAACATTTGAAGCCTCTGTCAATCATCGGATGGTATACTTTCTCAGTAGTGCCTCCTGGGACTGAGCACTTCAGGCCTTCTCAACCCAGAGGAAATGAACTTTGGTGGAGACTTGGCTGACAAAGTCAGATGTTAAAAAAAGAATAGGATCTTTTTGCCAAGAGGTACAACATTCTTTATAAATGTTATTTTCTCATTAGCATATTAGTATGCATAGCAGGGACAGAGAACTGATGTTTTCAGTAGCGCTGACTGTGTGGATGGAGACGCTGAGTCATACAGCCTGTCTGCACACTCTGACTTAGTCACTCTCTGCCCACTGTTGGGACCACATGGTGTTTCATTTCCATAAGCAATGCACTCAAGGCAATTCTAGTAAAAACAAGTGTCTTCTAAAGCAGAGTTCAATGGCTTGGGGGCACACACATTCTGTCTAGACATATGATGGTTTTAAAATACCATATGGTTAGAGCACACTCCAAATGGCAATGAGTTTCCAGATATGACATGAAACTTCTAGAGTACTGGGTGCTCTGAGCAGCCCCAACCAAAGGTAGCATGGGTCACATTTGTGAGCTAGTTATTCTCACACTAAAGAATATAATGACCCAGCTTAGATACTGAAGGAAAACCCAACTTCTCCCATCCTGGAGTTCCCAGTGTCTATTTAATGTGGTCATAGTGACACAAGGTTGTCATTAAGCCATGTCATAAGATGGTATTTCAGGAGCTGATGGTTCTGGCCTGTATCATTATTGTGGAGAAGAAATCCCGGACTCAAGATATGTATTGCTCAGTTGATAGATTGTTTGTCTAACACGTACAAGGACCTGGGTTCAAGTCCTAGCACTACACAAAACTGTGAACCTGGACATGGTGGCTCATGCCTGAAACCCCAGCACTCAGGAGGGAGAGGCAGGATGTGGGACAATCAGATGTTCAAGGTCATCTTCTGCTTTATAGTGAACATAAAGCCAGCCTAGGCTACAAGAGGACTCCTCAAGAGAAAAAAGAAAGCCTTTGGCCTCCAAAACTAAGTCAGCAGAAATAACAGATGCCTGTGTAAAGCCCATCTGAAATTTCATGTTAACTATTCATTTTTATGGAACTCATAAACACACGAAAGACGTAGGGGGCACGTTTCTATCATGACCCAGCTTTTAAATCAGAAAGCACTTCTGTCTTCAAAGGACAGAAAAATACCTGCTTTTCTCATCTTCTCTGAGCATGTTCTCTGTATCAGGCACTAACGCATCAAGGATGAGGCTCAGTCCTGTCAACGCAGTGGGAGGAAGCGAGACGAAATGATTGACAGGAGAATATTGCTACAGTTCGTGCCCATATGAAGCCGGAACAAAGGCGTTTTGTAGTTGGAGTGCATTTCACAGAGCAAGCAGGGCTCCCTTTCTCAGAACTGGGCTGGCAGACTAGAATCAGGAGGCTGGAGTCAGACTAGGAAGCCCAAGAGCCAAAAAAAGGGAGGCAGAACATTTCAGGAATTCATGGTGGTTCTGTGCCAGAGAGTTCAGGATCTTTACTGAAGGCACAGTGGGAACTGTGGGAGCATTGAAGTTCAGAAGAGTTCGTATAATTATATACCATTTTAAAGAGCATTCTAATGTCCCACACTAGACACTATATCTGGGGAGAGAAGAGGAAAAGTTTTCAAACATGGGTTCCACAATTCACAAATGCACCTGCACTTTCCAGTCATAGAGGCTTGGGCAAGATGGTGTAGGTTCAAGTTTCAGCTTAGAAAACTTAGTTTCCTTTTCTGGGTCTGGCTCTGGTTATTTGTGAAACTTAAGACAGAAGATGCTAACCTTGTGAAGGTTAGATAGAAGTCACAGGGTGTGGCCCAGCCGAGGCCCTGCATCCAGCTCTCACACATATCCTCAGTGTGTGTGTGTGTGTGTGTGTGTGTGTGTGTAAGAGAAAGTATGTGTGTGAGAGAGAGAAAGTATGTGTGTGAGAGAGACTGTATGTGTGTGTGAGAGAGAGTATATGTGCGTGTGAGAGAATGTGCGTGTGTAAGAGAGTATGTGTGTGAGAGTGCGTGAGTGTGTATATACGTGTGTATGAGAGTATGTGTAATGTATGTGAGAGAGTATGTGTGTGTGAGGGGGAATGTGTGAGTGTATATGTATATATTGTGAAAGAATGTGTGTATGAATGTGTGTGAGTGTGTATGTATGTGTAAGTATGTTTGTGTATATATATGTATGGGAATGTGTGAGTGAGTGTGTGTGTGTGTGTGTGTGTATGTGTATGTATGGGAATGTGTGAGTGTGTGTGTGTGTGTGTGTGTGTGTGTGTACATGCCTCTGGCTCTTCAGAGGATGAACGAGAGTTATGTAGAGTGAATGTCAGCATTTAACACAGCCCTTCTGCCACCCAGCCCTCTGCCAGGAGACCACAGCCAGCACTTCAACCTAACTTGGCAACCACAGAGGAGAGCTGACTGCACTTTTATTAAGTTTCAGCAAGTTTGCCAAAGCTTTGTCATGTCTTTTCTCAGGTAGCTGACAAGCTAGGGGCAAGGGAGGACAAGGAGAAAACAGGAAATGGGCAGTCTTATACCCAAGCTGTGTGAGAATCCAGCACCAGCCGGGGTTGCTGCTTGTGGACTTTAGGGACAGGGTGTGTGGTGACACACAGATGTGTCAGGAGGCTCAGAGCAAACTCTTTAGTCAACGGTGCCTCGTAACGCCTCCCACTGGTGGGAGGATATGCCTGAGTGTCCCATCTATCAGCCCCAACCCCTCTTCATCACATGGTAGGAAACCAGGGATCAAGCCAAATGCTCAGTCTTTCACATATCAAAGAGCTGTAACAGGGACACTGATGTCCCACTCAGGACAGTGCACGTGGGGACAAGTAATTGAGGAATCTGTTTTGTTTTGGTTTGGTTTTCGTGACAGCCATCTGTCAGGTCATCTTGCAGCACGGTAGCTGGAGTCTGACCACGCCAGGATCAGCCGGCGCTCGTAAATACACACGAATATACTGCCCAGACAGTACGCACCATGGCTGCTAATGTCACTTTGCCTTTAAGCAATGTTGGCGCCTCTCTAAGAGAGAGATAACTGGGTTTTATGTCTTCAACCTGGTAGCTTCCATTTTCTCAAGGAAATACTAAAAGTCCTTTGGTTTTCCAGAGTGAAGTGGCTCTGCTGTGGAGGGAAATCGGACAGAGCATGATGCTTTTGCAACCTTCTCTAATGTCTCCTGGGGGCTCTTGCCTGCTAACTCTGTAACAGCAGATGGTAGAGTCAGGTCTTGCAGCCACGTTGAGGCTGTGGCACAGGTTGCCTGGAAGGGCCAGACATTAAGTGCTCAAGCTCTGACTCCGGCTTCAGAGACAATGTCCAGGTGTTGTTCTTGGTATTGAAAGGTACATCACGTGGCTTTCCCTGCCTGTGTCTTCTCTGTTGTTTGCAGGTGAGAGGTTACAGCCCTGACTCTTTTCTTCAAAGGTTCAGAAAGTGTGCACTCCTACCTGTTAGACCTCTTCGGTTTGGTGTGCCTATGAGAAAATAAGCCGTCCATATGAGAAAACAGAAACCATATGCCACAGAGGTTCTGAATAATGAAACTTTGGCTCCCGAATGTGATGATGGCTCAGAGACAGCTCTTTCGGAGCTAATTAGGGCTGGGGAGGTCGTGAGAGAATGGGCTCCTACTGATGGAATTCATTCCTTATAAAGGACATCATAGTGCTCAGGAAGATGAGGCAGAAGAACAGCCCACAAGTTCAAGATTGCCCGGGGTGACATAATGGGTTCTAAGTCAACTTGGGCTACAAAGTGAGACCCAATCTCAAAACATATATGTATATATGTACATATATACATATGTGTGTGTATATACATATACATACGAGGAAAAAGAAGAGAGCATGAGAGAGAGACATGCTATCTCTCCCCATTCCACGCTCCACCCAAATTCCTAAAGGAAGGACACATGAGAACATCTAGTTGATGGCCATCCATAGACCAGGAAGAGTGTCCTCATCAGAAACTGAATTGCCTAGCACAGTGACATTGGGCTTCTCACCTTCTATAACTGAGATGCATTGTGTTAAATACTCAGCCTTCAGTGTTTAGTTATCACTACTACCACGCCGCCGCCGCGGCCGCCACCACCACCCAGAAAACAAATGCATGTGGCATTCTCTAAGATGGTCATAGTATGTTCATCTGGGATTTTTTTTATAGTAGTAGAAGATCTGCCTTAGGTAGGCAGCAATGGAATACAGACAATATAGCAAAGCTAAGATTTTTAATATCTTATGCGAATCATGGTACCCAACATTATCATGTGATTTTGTGCATTGTTGCTTGGTTAGGAGTAGAAATTGCCTGAGCTGGACCATAAAGTACTTGAAATAAGCACGAAGTCGGTAGCCATAGGAAGTAAACGACCACCTCCAGATCTCTCTGGAAGCAGGCAGGATGGGAACAGAAAAGTAAATTAGTAAGAATTGCACAAGGAAGCGGAAGTCTCCGTCAACAAACCAGCACGTGGAGTAGCCATTTTTCGACCTCTAACGATATAACAGAATAGCTTTTGGTATTCTGCAGCATGTAACAATGCAAGTGTCCTCCTGAACAACAGATCGCTTAGCTGGCATCATGTACATTCTTATCCGTTTATGAACAGCTCAAATGTTATCTCTTCCGTGACTTCTCTAAATGTCGATTGAAAATGACATTTGGATATTTTTACATCCTGTAGTGCAGAATTTATTAATCTCTCTCTGAGCTTCAAGGGATAGGAAGAATGAGCAAGTGGATGATGAATGAACGAGGAGAATAGTAAATGGAAGAATGAATGGCGGATAAATTAGCGAGTTAATTCACGAGGAGTGAATGAATCTGTGCTCTTTTGGTGAGTCCTCATTTACCTCTGACTTGTAGCGATCCTTTGACCCGACTTCCAGGCTGAGGCTGAGGCTATCTGCCCATTTATGAATCTCAGAAGTGGGTTTAAGCACTGCCATGTCTTGAGTCAGCCATGGGCGCTGCCATGATATGGAGGCAGTAAGCTCCAGAGTAACATACAAATATTTCATACTTCACTAATGCCCATGTCAAAGGTTCCTTGGCTACTAGAATACACCATAACTGCCTGGACTACTGTTTAGCCTAAGTTTGGAGGGCTGTCCTCTTATATCCTAAGGAAGCAATTTTTTCACCATCCACATTCAGAACCAACTCCTTAAAACATTTCCTTGCCAGTCGCAAGTTCCCTAACACTCAGTCTAGCCTCTGACCAATGCTTTTAAAGTAAAATTAAACCAGTCGTGTTTAAGGACATACAAATGTTAAGTTCAGAGTTAGGCTCTGTAGTACATCTGCCATTAGCCCCTGAATATTTCACAAGGCATCAGACAAGGTGGCAAATTCTATCAGGATGCCCAGAATGCCTCCCATCTGGTCTTTTCTCCCTTTCTTGGCTAGTGTCCAGCCCCTGCCCTGCTCTTTCTGAACACTATTTAGGCTTGCCCTTACCACTGTTAATTCTCAAGAGGAGACTCCTCATGGATGTAGGGTTAGATAGTTGAGGACCTAATATATTAATGCCTAATATATTATAGGCTTATATTATGGCAGAAAGACAAAGTGAAGCAAAGATGTTGCCCTTTAATGATACTAGACAGGCAGTTGTCCTTGTTATAGTTTTGGTCCTTGGTCCCTTTAAGAGACAAGCCATGCCCACTCCCTCCCCCATCCGCTGAGGCAGGCTGATCTTCAGCTTCTGGCCTGAGCTCGCTTTCTTTTCCATCTTCCTCTCGGAGAGAGGCAGCTTCGCTTCTGCCTCTCTCCCCACTTCTCCGCTCCCCACCCCCGTCTCTGTCTCTCCTCTCTCCTCCTCTCTCTCTCTCTCTCTCTCTCTCTCTCTCTCTCTCTCTCTCTCTCTCTCTCTCTCTCTCTGTCTCTTCCCCCTTCATAACCACCTGAATAAATATTCAACCTCACCCTGCATGTCGTGTCTATCCATGTCTCTGTCTTCTGCCCGCCTGTCATGATGTGTCTCCCTGCCTGGGACCAGTCACTGCTCTGGGACCAGCAGCCGTCTCTGCCTGGGACTGGCTGCTCGCAGGGCCCGCTGTCTGCCACCACATGGCCTGCTACCACCATTTGGGACCTACAGCATTTCTGCTGCCTACTGCCGCCGGGGATCTTGCAGCATTTTTTAAAAAAATTATAAATGTAGTGGGAAGTGGCGGGCTGTGTCCCGCCACCCGGCTAGCTCCAATCTGTAGAGTGAAGCGGCAGGCTGTTCCCGCCACCCGCCACCCGGCCGCCGGCTAGCTTTACACCCGAAATAATTACACGGAAACTGTATTCTTTTAAAACACTGCCTGGCCCATAGTTTCAGCCTCTTATTGGTTAATTCTCACATCTTCCTTTAACCCATATTTAGTAATCTGGGTAGCACCACGAGGTGTGGCTTACCAGGAGAGATCTTAACCTGCGTCCATCTCGGAGAGGAGCAGCATGGAGACTCACTATGGTGACTGCCTGAAGCGTCTCCCCCACTCTACTTCCTTGTTCCCACAATTCTGTTCTGTCTACTCCACCTACCTAATTTTTTGTCTCTTAAAGGGCCAAGGCAGTTTTCTTTATTAATTAACCAATGAAAGAAACATAGACAGATAACTCTCCTCCATCATATAAAAGTCCTGACTAAGCAGCTACTAGCCAAATGACACGTGGACTAGATGAGATGACATTAGACTAGTCAGAAAGAAAGGATTTTGTTTTATCTTTATATATGTATATATGACTGTTTTGCCTGCTTGTATGTCTGTGCGCCATGCATGCAGTACCTGTGGAGCCCAGAAGACAGCATCAGATCCCCTTGAAACTGGACTTACAGGGAGTTGTGCCATTTCGGTGCTGGGACTCAAACCTGGGTCCTCTGGAAGAATAATCAGTGTTCTGAATCCCTGAGCTGTATCTCCAGCCCCTTGGGAAGGAAGGCTTTAAGCATTTGGTTTTCTCTTCCTTCTTTGCTGCCTGTCTTCTACAAGTACTTATTTAATATTTACTGTGACCTGGACACTGTCCTTAGGAAAAACCACAACAAATCATGCCATGTCTTTGTACCCTTACTAAAATGTAGCTTACATTTTGATACAAATGAAAATAGGTAACTCCAAAAAGAAATAGAAGTATGCAAAAAAAGAAAATTAGGTAAAAAGTAGGTCAGTTTCTCAAAAAGTTAAAGAGGATTACCCCATGACCCAGCAATCTCACTCTTGGGTAGATACCCAAAGGAACTGAAAGCAGGGAGATAGCAGATCTCTATGTACTCACACTCATATCCATGGCGACAGTCCTCTCAATGGCCAAAAGGCAGATGATAAGCTGATAAACACAAGATGGGGTGGATGGAGGGATGATGGATGGATGGAGGGAGGGAGGGATGGATGGATGATAGATGATGGATGGATGGATGGATGGATGGATAGATGGATGATGGATGGATGATAGATGATGGATGGATGATAGATGATGGATGGATGGATGATAGATGATGGATGGATGGATGGATAGATGGATGATGGGTGGATGATAGATGATGGATGGATGGATGGATGGATAGATGGATGGATGGATAGATGATGGATGGATGATAAATGAAGGATGGATTAGATAGGTAGGTAGGTAGGTAGATAGATAGATAGATAGATAGATAGATAGATAGATAGATAGATAGATAGATAGACAGACGGACGGACAGATAGATAACAATATGTAGGGCATTCTAGCACATGCTATTGCATGGGTGAGATTTAAAGTCTTTAGGATAAGTGAAATAAATGTATATTAAAAGGACCAAGCCTATATGATTCAACTTTCATGAGACCCTTAAATGATCAATTTTACACAGAATATAGAAAGACCCTTTGCACAAGCCGCAAAGAGTGAGGAGAGAGAGCTCGACAAAATGAGAAGGTTGTAGAGATGGATGGCGACCCCCGGGATGAAGTTAATAAACTTAAAGCCGTGAGCTGCACACGCAGATTGTTAAAACCGTAAACGTTGGCTGTGATTTTACCGCGCAGTCTTTCTTACTCTTTGAAAAGAGTGACGTGAAGCTGGAGCGGAGATGGTTTTAATTAGAATCGTCTGAGAAGAGCTTCTGAGGTGACTTTGAGTCAAAGCTAATCACAATGAGAAAAACCTAAGATGACACGGGGTCTTTCTGATTTCGTTCTAAGTACGACAGGATGCATTTGAAGTATTTTGATTAGCTGAAAAATGAAACCAGACATGATAGCACACACCTTTGACCTCAGTGCTCAAGACGCCGAGGTAGGTGGATCTCCAGAATTCCAGGTCCGCCTGGGCTACATAGTGAAATCTTGCCACGAACAAAAAGAAAAGAGCAAACACCTTAAAAGGTTTTAAGATTAACTTGAAAGATTTTCTCGGCTGTGTCTAAAAAGCACACAGAAGTTTCTTCTGGGTGAAACCCAGAAGCCAGGAGGCCTTTTAAGAGGCCCCTGCTGTCACCTGAATAGTTAACTCGGGGATGTTGAGGTGATTATGAAGAAAGCGAGTGTATCAGGTTACAGTTCAAGGGAGTGAGTGACTGAGAACTCCATTTGGGTATGAGGAACAAAGGCTGGCGTCTCTATTTTCAGTTGAGAACTTTGCAGTTGGGATTCCCTATACTGAGATGGAAATGACAAGGAAAAGCTGTTGGCAGATGAGGAAGGTCCAGAGAGGCAATCCAGCGGCATACTATACGGAGTGGAACGATGAGCCCAGAGCCTGCCAGACTAACTCAAAGAAGTCATTGCTTAAACTTCATGAATGAAGAATAAAGTGAATGACTAACTCAATGGAGGGTAGGAGCAAGGTTGAGGGAAGAATTAATTCTAAACTTTACAAAATCTGAAAGGGAAGATTTGACAAAATCATGATTGCAAAAAATAACAGTCTAGAACTTGTGATATTCCCAAACCATACATGAGGGTTTTATTCTGAAACTCCTCTTCCTTCCATAGGAATGTACTTCTAAATCACCAAGCCCTACCTCAGGGTACAGAAAGGCAGAAAGATAGAGGGAGGGGGCAGGCTCTCCATGGCTCTTTGGGATTTGAAATAGGAGCAGGGCGGCAGAGGCCCCTCTGAAACTCTACCCACCTCCTGCCAGTCACCAAGCACTGATTTACTGATTTTACTGCCCCCTCTCTCCCCTTCCCCCCCTCTCTCCTCCACACACACAAGCACACACACATACACACATAGACACTCTTGGCATCCCCAGTGTGCAGGTGTTATGCAATGACACTCAATCATGCAGGCAAATGCCAGGAGTTTCTGCAGAGGGCTTCATCCCCTAAGGACAGTGATTTAAACCAGCAGGAGACAAGATTATTTCTTTCCACCTGTAGCCAGGTCTTGAGTTGACTGACCCACTAATTGCTCTTCTGGAGGGAGCTTCGGGCCAGTTCCTACTGGGAGTCACAAGTCAAGGCGACAGATAAGTGAGAAGAGTAGGTTTTAAAAGTCACTTTCACACCTCAATGTCACCTGCACAGTGGGGGAAAATAAGAGAAAAATACCTGGAATTACACCGTAAATCAGCTGTGCAATTGTGCGTGTGTATATGGTTTTCATGCAATTAACTGTGTTTGTCCTGACTCTTTCTTTCATAGGACTGAGGGTACAGGGTTCACCGACACCGACACCGACCCCAGTATCTGCTTCTCTTATGACAAAAATGACCCCCTCTCCAGCCACCTTGACTACCTCTGCACAAAACACTGCTATGACCAGCACCCCAGTGGCCGGTGGCACTCACAACGCTTCTGTTCTCCCCACTGCTGCTGCATCCTTGACATCTCAGCTCTCCAAGAACATTTCCACTGTCCCCAGAGAAGAGGCTGTCAGCAGCCCAGCTTCGAAGTGGAACGGCAGCAACACAGAGTCACCTGCCAGCTTCTCCCCAACGAGCAACAATGTCCACTTGACACCCACTCCCAAGGAGCAAGGTCTCAACAGTCCTGAAGCAAGTGTGCCAACCACTACGCCCCAGCCACCCACGCTCATTTCTTCTCAGGCTCCAGCCTCAACAGCCACATCCCAGGCAACTTCCCCTCCAGAGTCTCTGTCTGCCTCCAGTGTCTCTAACCACAGCTCCACGGTGACCAGCATCCAGTCCACAGGAGCTCCAACGGCACCCACGTCCCCAGCAGAGGGGCCCAGCTCGAGTCAGACACCCACTTCCCATGTTACAGCCGAGGCGGCACCCAAGGAGAAATCACCCCAAGATGCTGAGCATGACAGAGTGGCCTGTGAGTCTGAGACCACCACCCCCTTCCTGATCATGCAAGAAGTGGAGAATGCCTTAAGTTCCGGTGAGTCCCTCTCGAGATGAGACTGATGTTCTAGGTCGTGCTAAGGTCAAGCACCCCTCCCATGGGAGAGAGGTGGAAGGCACAGTACCTAAGGATGATTATAAGGATCTATAATTTTAACAAGAATGCAAGTTTTCAGTCACTTAATATTTCATATTCTTTGTAGTCAGTTGTCATCTGTCTGATGTGTCTTTACAGAATGTCACAGGGGTTGTACATAAGAAGACCATGAAGTAAAATAATCGGGTCAAGCTTTCCTAGGTTTTGCTTACAACTTCCTAGCCCCCTCTCAAAATGGGGGAGACCCCCAGCAAAACAAGATCTTTTTCCTTCGGGTGTCACAAAACCAAAGAGAAAAACCAAAGCTGAGCATCAGTGGCCTACATGACAGAGAATGGAGAATTGGGGAGTCTAGCCTCAGAAGTGATTGGTTTACCTTGTCTGAAGTGGGAACATCATACATACAGGGTTTTCAAAAATAATGAGACTGATAAAAGGAATATTCAAGACTTTGCCTTTAATATGGGAAATTCTTTCCCTCCTCCTATGGTGTGGTCCATGGCAGCTGGTGAGTATGTCACGAATAATATAGATTCAGGTTACAATGAATTCTGAGGTTGTCGGGCCATCACTTTGGAAGCATCTTAGATCTAAGTAGTTTTGGCTAGCCTAGCTGTAGAGGATGTTCTGGCCTTCAAGGACAAGATTAAGGCTAAAAATTCAGCGTGGACCCTGGGTGACAGCTTCGGCGCTGAGTGACCTGGATGTCATTCTTTCCCTATGCCGTTTATTTTCCTCATGGGCAGTGCTTTGCCACACACTGTCCTCATGGAGGTCAGATGGCAAACATGGTGCTTAGGGCACAGAAGAGCTCCAAAAATGACAATCCGGCTCAGTTCTAATGAGATGTTGGCCTTAGAAGCTGATCACTGTAGGGTAGAGGCTGATCACTGTAGGGTAGAGGCTGATCACTGTAGGGTAGAGGCTGATCACTGTAGGGTAGAGGCTGATCACTGTAGGGTAGAGGTGGAGGAGGCTTGTTCATAGACACTGCTGTGCCTCCTGGAAAGCAGCATGGATTTTATAGAACACTGCACTCATTTTTATTCTCAAAAAAACCCCTGTAAAATTAGTGTTGTGTTAGCCTCATTTTACCATCCTGAAAATTATGGTGGATACATATTCAGGGTCTTTTCTAAAGCTACACATAGCAGACCCCAATGTGAAACTCTAAACTTCTGGACCTTTGGCAGAAAAGGCTTCCATGAAAACAACTTTCCATGCAACAAGAACCAGTGAGGCAAGAATGGCCAGCACGCCCAGTGGAAATGGACCCCAAGCCTTTCCCTCAGTGGTCGTGGGCAGGCTTGCATTGAGAATAGAAGGTTCCAGTCAGATCATGTATGACAAGCTAGGGCCAATGGAACACTGTCAGTGGGGAGAAAGAGACATCTTTTAGTGAGAACAAACAAACTCTGGGGATGGACATAGTGCTAGAGAGTGTTGGGGAAAGAGAAGCTGAGATTAACGGAGGACTCACTGCTGTAGAAGAGCCCATAGGCTAATCATGGGCTAATCGGACAAGCAGTCTCAGAAAACTGTAAGCAGGGGACACTGTAGAAACATGTGGAACTTTGGTGGTGGTGCGCACCTTTAATCCCAGCACTCACGAGGCAGAGGCAGGAGGAGATTTCTGAGTTTGAGGCCAGCCTAGTCTATAGAGAGAGTTCCAGGACAGCCAGGGCTACACATAGAAACCCTGTCCTGGAAAAAAAAAGGAAAGGAAAGAAAAGAAAGAAGGAAGGAAGGAAGGAAGGAAGGAAGGAAGGAAGGAAGGAAGGAAGGAAGGAAGGAAGGAAAAGAAGAGAAATGTGAAAATTCCAAAGGATTAAAAACTATTTTTCAAATCTTATCTCAAAGGCTGGGGGCATACCAGTGAGGGGAACAAGAGTGAAGGAAACATTCCAACTGGGCTGAAGGCGTCCACTGCAGAGGCCTGGCTGAGGTGCAGGAGGCGTAAACTAAGGGCCAGGCATGAGACAGGACAGAACTGAAACCGGCATTCAGTAGCAAGCCCTGTGGATCTTTCCATGTCCTCCATGACAGCAGCGACTCTGGCTTGAAAGGAACTACCCTTCCTTCCTATTCTACCTCCACTCTGACATGCAGCCAGAAACCAAGGCAAGTGAAGCCAGTGTCATAGCAGAGAGCCAGGTGGAAAAGGGCAGGGCAAGCCTGCAGAGGGGTAGTGGTGACCCATTCCCAGCCCACTGACACCTGTTCACAGTTCCAGGCCAGTCCTCAGCACGCCGTCCTTAGCTATGCACCTCTGTTGCTGTCTCACCCTGACTTCCTGCCCGAGTGTGAGGGAGGTACCTAAAGCAGAGTGGGTTTCATAAAATCCATCTCTCATAAAAGGAGCATCCAGGTACAAGCCTGTGGGCATGGTCCCATCCACCTTTTTCTTCCTGCTCTAGACTCTGAGCGCTGTTGCCTGTGAGTGCTGCATCTCTTTGCTTCTCTCTCCAGAATTCCACAGATGGGATGGTTTGATACTCTAGAGTACCAAGTCTAAGCTTGGTGAAAGGGGATCTCCAGGATCTGATATGTCTTCCTGAATCCGCTAGTTCCTTAACTGGAACTTTCAGGAATGATCTGGCAGTTTTGGCTTGGTCTTTAGATCATATTTCTTCTTTATTTCAACCGTGCAGGCCCAAAGGTTCAAAATTGGTGACAAACAGCTGAGTCATGGTCCTTTGTAGTTCAAGAAAATATGCGCACATGGGAACTCTGCATGAAGAGAAGCTTAGATGGATAGGGAAGAGAGAAAGGTGGCAGGGGAGGGTGGTTATCAAGTCCAGGCCAGGGTGCTTTCATAGAACACGGAGAATTTGTCCCTTAAGATCTCTTTAATACAAAATTACTTAAAGTGCGTCTGCCAGGACCCACTGGCTGTCCTTTGGGATTCAAGCAGAGAGAAAGGACACAAGTAATTCCTAATTCCACTTGTAGCTTCTAACCCAAGTATGAACCAAGACATGCGGGACAAGTATGGGGGCCGTGGGATACGGCCTGTCCATCACACAGGAAGAGACTATTCCCTGGAGGAGTGATATACCTCGCTCAAAGTCACACCTCTGCTCAAGGTCACGCCTCTCAGGAGAGAGCTGGGCCCAGAATGGTCTGGCTCTGGGCCAACCCAGCCTTGCTGCACACACCTCATCAGCCCTCAGCTCCCCTGAGCTCCCGTTTCCAGACGGCTGGGCAGGGATGCTCTTCAGAGATCAGTTGCTGCCAGTGCTAAGGACCGCCCTTTGTGTGACAGTTGCTCTTATTCAGGGTGAGTTTACATAGGTCGTTTCTATTAATCCATCTTTTCAACAAATACTTAGTCCTAGCCCACTGACTAATTCAGAAACAAAGCAAATGTTATGTGAGTCCAAATCAACCAGAGAAATCCATGATCCTCTGTGGTGAAGGGAGCTGGGAGCATCAGGAAATGGAGTCTGAGAAGATGGGTCTGGAAAACATGCGCCGAGGTGAGGGCCCAGAATTTCTGCAGGTGATGTCGAGGGGAGCGTACTGCAACTGTAGGACCGCCTGCTCTCGTAAGGAACCCTGTATCTTCCCTGCCTCCTGCTCCTTTGGCTAATTCTCAGGCCCAGGTAGATCTGACTACTATATAGCTGTTGACTTTGACGGCATGGTTGGAGCCCTCATCTCCAAGGCACTGTCTCCGCTTGAGCTCCAGAGCAAGTTTCTCTCGTTCCTCTACTTGTTCTGCCTTTGCCTCCCTCACAGCCCATCAGCAGGCGCTCCAGGTAATACTGAACACTACAGGGCCACCCCACCCTCTTTCTCCCCTGTTGTCCCCACCCCTTGCCTTCCTCCCTTTGGTCTGAGAGGACAGCGTCCTGATGGTGCTGAGACACACACGTCAACCCCGTCCTGTTTTATGGAACTGCACCTGTGTCTGTCCCGCTGTCGGCCAACTGAAGACCTCCCCGGGGTCAGTCGTGAGCATCTCACACTTGAGATGTCTGGGGGAGACTATTAAGTTCCTCAGCCGGTGATCTGTGGAGCTCCCTTCTTCCATCCTCCACATTCAGTCACTCTGTCTATCTGACCTGATGGCTTCTCATCCCTCCCTCTCCCTCTCAGGTTGCTACAATATTGCTGAAAGTGGCCTGATCACTCATCACACCCTTCCAGATGGCCATTTTTAGAAACAGGGTTTTGGATCTCTTGGGTTGTGTCGTTCCATTGACTCAGCCCTGATGACCAACACCTGCCTAGTTAACTGAGGGCCTCAGAATCAAGCACTTCTTAGGCCTTGCCCTTTTCTGTGGATGGATATAGGTTGTGATTCTTTCAGCCTTCACTTCTGACCTTGAGGAGGTCATAGGTGTTACACCGGCCCTCAGACCTCCAATATAGTAGCCAGGAGCCAAATGTAACCTCTAGGGCCTAGAACCGTGGCTGCTCTGAGCAGAGATGGTCTGTGACTCAGATCGTACTCACTGAGTTTCAAAGACCCAGTGTAGGAAAGAACAGAAAGTAAACACTTTTTTTTTTTTTGCAGGCTGAGGTGGTAATATTTTAGATATATTGAGTTAGATAAAAATGATTTTTTAAATGAAGAACCAGCAACTCCAAACAGATCCCATGGTGTTGTGGCTCTGATGGTCTAATTAATTCCCTTTTAACCAGAATGAAGGGCCAGGGTTCAGGTGATACCCACAAAGTTCATCGTGCCCCCAAACCTGTACAGACTTTCTATCTCATTGTTTTATACCCCCCAAGCCCCCTGACAACCTTCCTATTAACTGAACACAGAGAACCCTTCTGCCGCAGGGCCTTAGCACACACTGTTCCCCTGCCTGAAACACCCACCCTCCTCTTTTTAATGAACCAGTCCTGTTCCTTGTCTGGACTCAATTCAACTCCCATCTCTTTAGCAAACCTTCGCTCCACTAAGTGGAATGATAGGTGCCGTCAGTGTGGATCCATTTACCATGCTTCACTGGCCTTGTTATTGCTTGCAGTTCCCTGACAGCATCTCCTGTATTGGGAGACTGCCTGCTTACTGCTAGGAAGGACCCTGCTCACAGGGACTAAGGAGGAGGCTAAGTCTCAGCCCTCTGATGTGGCAGATCCTCGGCAGCATTCACTAAGCCAGTGAAAGTATCCATCAGTCAGCACCAGGGTAGCTGCTACACTTATCTGACCATCCTTATCCATAAGACGGAAGAGGAAGAAGATCTGTAGGGTGTGGCTGTCAGAGGTTAAGATGGCATGGACACTTAGCGATTACACAGTGTCCCCAAATGATAGCTTTGACTGTTGTTTTATTATTATTTGCTATTTTATTAACTTTTTGATGCTACTGCTATCGTCATCTTTATTATCCTGTTTGTCATAATGAAGGATGCCCCCAATCTTCAACAAGCATTTATTAAGCCAGGTATATGACTCTGTACTAAAGACACATGTAGCAATGAATAATGGTCTCTTCTCTGGAAATGGACAGTGTAGCATGTATGTCCTAGAAAGCAGTGTAGAGTCCCAGGCTGCCTGGTCAGGTGCATCACCAATGAAGGAGGAAGGAGCTTCGGGAGGGGTGTCAGAGGCCCTAGCTCATAAAGTTGTTGCTGTACCTGGTAGTCCACTGATAGTCACTGAAGGGAAGAATAGTCTAAGAATTGTGCTTAAACAGTATTCAACAGCAGGAGAAATGAGCAGGGTAAGTTGTAATCAGTTGAGGGCCAAAAAAAAAAAAAATGTACCAGTTCATACCTGGTTTCTGGTTACTTACTCGTCATCAGTAATAGACAAGTCATGTTATTAACTACTCTACCGTTAAGGAGTTTCACTATAAACTGAGGCTATCTTAAAGTCCTTCGTGTGTGCCATCTATGACAGTTGTTTACTGCACAGACCCAATGCCAAAAAAATGAGATCCTTGTTTGTGGGAGCCTAAATTGGAGGTTGGGCTATTTCCCAGCAGAGGTTCCCCTCACTCAATTCTAGGAATAGACCAATGAGGCTGGATCAGCTGTATCTCCTCTAAAGGTGAAAACTATGCACACAGAAACCAACTTACTCAAGTCTCACGTGAGGGACAGGGCCAGGGTTCAATCTTAAGCCAAGGCTTCCTGCCACTGAACCCATCCTGTCTGACGTAATGGAAACACAGAGTCAGGAGAGCTAACAGTTACCAGCACACTGCAGCCTTTGCCCAACTAGAAAAGGTGCAGCTTGGGTTAAATTTGGATCATACTGCGTTGTCAAACCAGGGCTCCTCGTGTGTGAGTACTCTGATGTGGTTTTCATTCCCCCAAGCAAAGTCAGTGCAACGCCCAGCTCGGGACACAGTGAGCAGAGGAGGGAGGGGCTGAGATGCAGAGCAGGTCACCCTCATGACATCACCAGGCGACACACACACCCTTCGTTGCTGTACTCATTCTGCTTGTTACAGTGTGGAACCCGCGAGTCCACGGGGATTGTGATGCATTTTCCAGTACAATGAGAAGGATGGAGCTGTGAAAATTGGTGGCATTTTCTGAGCTGTGAATTGCTGGTTTGAAGTTCAGTTTTTTATTCAGCAGGAACTGTGCTAATAAACACCCTGAGAGGGCAGTACTACAGAGACATCGGGATATCTCTGTGTCTCCACCTCCAGGAATTTTCGTGTAGAAGACATCCATGCCTTCGAGATGAATGTAGACTTGAAAAAAAAAAGAATAAATGGATAGGAAAGATAAAAGAATTACTTAAAAATGTATCTTGGAAAGTTTTAGGAGTGAAAAATGTATATTGTAATAAGTTAATGACCTAGTTCAAAAACATTAAAAATCTGCTAAAGGATCTAACATTGATTTAATATAAAAACCTATGTATGAGAATAGCATATGAAGGGAATGCTAGCCTTCCTTAACATATTTTTAGAAAGCTCAGAAGAATATATCAGAAAGCAATACTCCTCAAGGGTAGGTTGTCCGGCACTCAGTTTATAAATACATCATACCCACCAGCAGCTGGACCTCTTCAGTGAGTGGCACTACGCACCTTCCTGTCCTCTTCCTCCCACTTTCTATGTCTTCTCCACCACCAAGTATTACTATTTTTATTCATATACTTAATTATCTTTATGTTCATGAGTGTTTTGCCTTTACAGAAGTCTGTAAACCACGTGTGTGCAATATCCACAAAGGCTAGAAGAGAGAATTGGGTCTTCTGGACCTGGAGGTTCTGACAGTTGTGAGCTTCTGTTTGGTTGCTGGGAACAGAACCCGAGTCCTCCGAATGAGCAGCCAGAGTTCTTAACCACTAAGCCATCTCTCCAACCCCAGCAAGTGTTATAGACACTGAACTGTTGGTAGCTTCGAAACTCATCCACATCTGCTGCTTGTTTGCAAGTCAGGACTCTCAAAACGCAACAGCAGAGGCCTCCATGCCCGCCTCTCCACTGCTCCATTTCCCTGGCCTTGCTTATTTATGGCAGAGCAGCCAGAGAGGGAATTAAACACAAATCAAACAGAACTCCTATCACTAACCTCCATCAATATCTCAGCCGTCAAAGCAAATCTCTCAAGTTTTCACTTCATGTGGCCTCTTTCTGCCCCCCGTGAAGCATCCAAACACCTGCCCCTCACTCTCAGCATCTCCAAGACTAGCTGAATCTCAGGTTCCTACGTCTACTGGTCTTCCTCATGACTTAGGGTCACCATCGATGCAATGCTTCTTTCTGGAACCTGCTCCAACACCTCATTCCAGTTCAGTCCTCGAATCTCAGCTCAGACATTGCTTGTGATGGATTTTTCCTCTGTGCCTTTCAATCCACTTCTTACCGTTCAGTTACAGTGGATAACAGCTCGGTTGTATTCTCCACAGCAGGGTGATATACTGAGCTGTGTGAGTGTTTATTGCCGTCACTGCTTCTCAAGCTACATGGGGACCGGGAGAAACTGTTTTGGGTCAAAAATATATTCCTAGCACCCAATTTTGCCTAGGTCCGAGTAGGTATTCAATAAATACTCAGTAAATGAACATTTTTTGTTTTATATAGAAACACACACACTTTCTTAACGCTGTATATTCTGAGTTTTTAATTGAAAATGAAAAAAATATTGAAGACCCTCCCCTGTGCATGCATAGATACCTCTGGTACTCTGTCAGGACCACAGACCTTCTCAAGGGCTCTCCACTGTCATGATGGGTCTCCCCTCTCGCCCGCCTGACACACCTCGTGGTGCCCACATCCTGATGCCCACTTTGGACCTTGTGATGAGTGCTGGCTGCAATAACTGTTCTTATGAACTTTAGTCACACTCTCTTCTTATGGGCTGGATTTTGCTGTTGTTGTTGTTAATCTTCAAACCTTGCTAATTCCCAGTGGACTCTAATAGATGCTGTTTCAGTTAAAACACAATCATCTATTTCGCCTTTGACTTACCTTCACTATTTAAACCTTAATCTGATTTTGAAAGTATTTCTAAGATAACCTTTAAAAAATATATGTCAAGGTAATAAAACCAGCTATTTGCCTTTCATATTGTAGCAAGACAACCATTGTGCATTTTAATTGCCCCGATGCCATGTTTTATTATATTTGGAGAATTTCTGTCTCCATGGAACAATTTTTCTTTTCTGCTTCAGACTTGACTTTCATCAGTGATAGGTGAGAGGTGGCTCTGAAAAGGCTTCACTGAGAATTGGCATATAAACCCTGATAATGTTGTTAAGGAACCTACAGCCGGGTGGGTCATTAAGAGAGATGGATGAGGACTGACCCAATCTCAGCTCCACACTGAACCGTTAGAATGTTCTAACTCAGGACTGCGTGCTTTTTTAGTTAGAGAGTAACTAGTCGGGAAATGGAGTGTGGCTCACCATCTATCCATCAGCTCTGTCAGAAAAAAAATCTAAAGGTCTCATCCCAGGGGACTGAGCTGGGACTATTGTGTCAAGAAATCATATAAGTGATGCTGAATTCATAGTGTCCTTAATATGCCTGCTTCCTCCACCCTAGGAAAAGCAACATGTAGCCTTTTTACAGGTTCTTACATTCATGGCTAGATGAATATCTTCAAGGAGTAGACCACTGGCTTAAAGACAAAGGTGAATTTTATGCTAAGATGAAACATCTCACTGAGTTGGTGGAAGTGAGCCATGGACACTCTGTAGCGCGTTTCCATTTAAAGATGGTGCAGAGTGACTTTCAAGATGGGCTGCAGGAAGGCAAGGCTCTGACAATGGCACGAACTCGAACATGAACCGGTCTGGCTCAGATCTCTCCAGTGCCTTTTGCTACATGAGAGACCCTGGGGTAAGTTTGTTTATCCCTGGACCTCATCTTCAAGATGAAGGCACACAGAACTGTACCTAGTCTGTAAAATTCTTATTAAGACCTAATAAGACAACAGCACAAAGTCCTTCTAATAGAGTTAGCAGTAAATGACGTCAGCTGTTATTATTACAGTTGGAGTCTTAATTTCGGGGGAGGTGGCTACTGCTAGCTCAGTCTCTTTTAGACTAGTTTTCTTAGCTTGGAATCTTAGAATGTTTATAAAAAACACTTTAAGACTCCCAAAGGGACACTTACAGTGAGTATTGGGTAATAAAAGCCCGCGTAAATGCCTGTCTTTACTACAATACAGAAAAGGACAATCCAAACGGTGTGAAGGAGAAAAACTGCTCCCCTCTGAAACAGTAACACTTTCACTTGGGAAGCCAAAGAGAGTGGGCTAAAGAATGAAACAACTCGAGTTTTCTAGCCAAGAAGAGCAGTCTTGGGGTGCTAGGGGAAAACAGTGAGCTAGGAAAAGAGGCATACCCGAAAGGAGCCAGGGTAGTACCCTCCCCTAACTTGAGCTAGGAGAAGAGTCATACCCATAAGGGGCCAGGGCAGTACCCTCCCCTAACTTGAGATAGAAGAATTATACCAGAAAGGAGCCAGGGCAGTACCCTCCCCTAACTTGCATCACAGTTGGGAAATTAGTTTTTTTCTTTCCAGTGTTTTTAACTGGAAAACCTCAGAGGCCTGAGTCTGGGAAAATTTAAACTTGGTAAATATAGTGTCTGAAAGCAGGCCCCTATGGGGCCTTGGTGATTAATTACATGGGGACCAAGCTGAATTTAACTAATGGTTCTTAGGAGATCTCTGATTCCTTGGGGTTACTGTAATTACGGTGATGTCATTGCCCTCACCCAAAGTTGTTGGGACAAGTGACCCCGGGGATAAATGACCTGAAACAGTAATAATTAAAAGCAATAAACATGCACATTACTTGGCAAAGGGGGGGACTGTGTGTCTGGCTCTGACATTGTCCTTACCGGCTTTCTTGTGGCCTGTGAACAGGGAGGCATCCAGAGTGGAAAGCTGCACCTACGAACACCGGGCTACCCCAAAGGGAAAGGGGCCTTCTCCTGGCAGAGTGGATGAGTTCAACCAGAGACCTCTGCCAACTCTTCCATCTTATTATGTCCCTCAGGATGGTTTGATCCGAGGCCAGGCTTCACGTTTATTATTAAACTACTAGGTAGAGTATAGATTGTAACAGTGGCACAGCCGTCGTCTCTCAATGTTCCTGGAGACAAGGTGGTGTCCTTCCCGTAATATATCGCCCCCCAGGCAATATTCGCAGAGATGACTCGGGAGTTGAGAACACCAAGCTGGTCCTTAGTAATCCTCATTCCCTACAGACTGGGTATAGAACTCACCCTCCAGCCAACTCAGTGTGAGCTGTGCTCCTGACAGCCCCGGAGCTGCTCTGTGGCAATCAGCTTAGGCAGCGTCGTGCTATGAGAAAAGGGATAAGCAAGACCATTGCTATTCTTGGAAATCCCAGGTGGCTCATATTACAGATGTCAAAGGTGAGCTGGGACTGGGCAATCTAAACAGGTAGTTAAAGTCAATTCCAAGTGAGAGGGAGGTCTCATTTGTGTCGGGAAAGACTGTAATTGTAAGTGAGGTGAAGAAACTTTAAAACCATGGAAACGGAGACCCGCCAGAAATGGTTGCACTAATTGCAAGCCTGTGCCCCGTGCTTCCTGACAGTGGGTACCGTGCTGTGTTCCCATGAGAGAGCAAAGCGGAGAGGAAACAGCACCGGGAGGTGTAGTTCATGCCATTTATTACCCTAACCGATCAGCCTTTCCACTGTTCATTTTAGCTGTATGCTTTATGCAGCAAAGTGTTGATTTATTACTTATCTGCATGGTGTATGTGTGTACACATTCATGTCTGTACATGCAGACAGTGTACGTGCATGTATGTGCACACTGTGTGTTGAAGCTACAGGTCAGAGTCAGGTGTCTTTTTGAGTCCCTCTCCACCTCAGTTCTCAAGACAGGGTGTCTCACTGAAGCTGAAGTTCACCTATTTGACTGCAGTGGTTGGCAGTGGACCAGGGACACACCCAGCTTCTGCCTTCCCAGCACTGAGATTAGAGGTGTTCCCAGGCTTTAATGTGGGTGCCAAGGAGCCAAACACAAGTCTTCCTACCTCTGTGGCACGGCCTTAACTGATTGAACCGTCACCCCAGCTCACAACAGTACTTTTAGGCCAAAGGACAAGTATTCTCCAAACCAGGTCTTCAAAATACGTGGAGTGTAAAAGTACGGTTGCGCTCCTGGCCCAAGCCTGAAGCCAATCTGTGCGCTGGCCTAGATGCCTACTAACTAGCTCTTTAATACAGTTAGAAAGGAGGGGACACTCCAGATGGACAGCAGTTGCCTAATTTCACTCAGTTGGCTTCTTACCCTGTGTATGACGACATAATAAATCAATGATTTAAAGGCTTACGAGGGGCTTGCTAGAGAAAAGGAAGACCTTGCAGAGACAATCTTAGGTTGTCCTCATTCAAACACTTCTATAGATTCACATACAAAGCATATGATGATAAAGAGCTGTCTTTCTTACACCATGTATAGTAACAAAGTGTGAGTAAACAAGCTCGAAGGCAGAGGAGTCAGCTCAGTTGGTGAAGTGCTTGTGTACAAGTGTGGGGATCTGAGTTCAAGCACAAGCACTCACCTAAAACAAACTGGTGATGCATGTTTATAATCTCAGTACTAGTGGTGGGGGGAGAGACAGGCAGGTCCCTGGGGCTCACTGGCCAGCTACCCTCATCTAATGAGTGCACCCCAGATCCAAGTGAGAGAAACTGTCTCTGGACACCTCCTGAGGAGCCATATCCAAAGTTGTCCTCTAACATATATATATATATATATATATATATATATATATATATATATATATACACACACATATATAATTTATTAAAATTTTTATGTGAATTGGTGCAAAGGTATCAGTTACAGACAGTTGTAAGCTGCCATATGGGTGCTGGAAATTGAACCCATGTCCTCTCTGGAAGAAAAGCCAGTGCTCTTAAGTGCTGGGTCATCTCTCCAGCCCATCTTCTGACTTTTACATGCACACACATATACATATAAACATATACACATCCCCATAAATAGTCCAAAATTATTAATTTTAAGCCGGGCGGTGGTGGCGCACGCCTTTAATCCCAGCACTCGGGAGGCAGAGGCAGGCGGATCTCTGTGAGTTCGAGACCAGCCTGGTCTACAAGAGCTAGTTCCAGGACAGGCTCCAAAGCCACAGAGAAACCCTGTCTCGAAAAACCAAAAAAAAATTATTAATTTTAATTAATTAATAATAAGTTAGCTATATTTCAGAGGAAATCAGAATTATAAATTTCTTATTTTAGGCCTAGGCAAATAAAGAAACATGGTTTGGTATTCCTGGTTTTCAGAGACTTCCAATTGAAAGCCCGCAGGACTTGCACACTTTGCTCATTGGCTTAACAGTGCATCTCTTGGCTGTATCTTGGGTGTAAATATGCATTACTAACCACAGGCACATATGCCAGTCTCAGGTATGCCAGAGTAAAGAAGATAACTAGAAAAATGGGGTTTGAGGTAGATCTACCCTTTGAGATTAGATGTGGGGAGGTTCTGGGGTGCCTCTTCCCAGAATGCTTCTGGGGTTCCCTCGCCTTCCCACAATGCCATCCCTGACCTTTAGAATACTCAGTCACTTGGTCCTGAGTACATAGACCTTTTCACGACCCCTTTTAATTTCCACTACACCTTCTTATGTAGACATGGTTCGTTCCTGTGAATCATGTGACCGTGGGAAAGTCACACCGTCTCCCAGTTTGTGAAGTGAAAAGACTGGCTACAAAGACCTCAGGGAAACCCCTCTCCCTTTGTGCCAGTTCACAAAACATTTCCTTCTGTCTGGTCTTCTGCTTTAGAGGCAGAAGGCAAGGGTTAGCTCTTTTTTAGGCACGCATTGAGGATGCTTCTCTCTACTGCCGGTGCTGATGCAGAAATGTTGGGTATCTGTTCTCTTCCTAGCTAGCTCCTACCTCATGCCTCCCCAGCTGTCTGTCCAAATCCTGCCCACCCAGAGAAATGATTCATTCTCACCTCTTCTCAAGACTTGTTCCAACTTTTCCAGGCTCATCTCTCTCAGTTACAGGTAGAAACACCAAGTTTGGCATTGGCTACCTCCCTACTTATCGTCCTATCTGCCAATCCAAACCTGGACTCTCCTGTGGGGTCCCCAGACACTGAAACTTGCCTCGGCAAGCCCCTGGCACGATTTTCTCTATTCCACATTCCTAGACCAAGAGGAAGTCAGGAGTCCATCCAAAACAGTCTTTGAGACCAGGGAGTTCACTCAAAACAGCCTTGTGAGACTATAAAACGACGAAGGAAACAAATTTAGCTCCCACAACATGGAGTAGAGTAAGGGGGGGAACGGTCTGAGAGTCAAGCAGGATCCCTTTCCAGAAGTCAACACGACCTTCAGTAGTTCAAAGATACCATCCATTTAGGTGTATAAGGAATAAGGAGATTTTTTTCATTCTCTTCTCATCCCACTCGATATACATCCCATCATTTTCACCAGCAAACAGATGGCATAGACCCCTACTGGAAAGCTGTGAACAACAAAGGAGTCCGTATTGAACATGAACATATATTTTCTTGTCATTTTCCCCTAGACAATGTAGTCTACTGACTATTGACAAAGCCTCTACACTTGACTGGTTATACTAACTAGTCCAAAGGCAATTTACAGTGTATGGAAGATGTGCATAGACTACATTCAAATACTCTTCCATTTTCTATAAGGAACTTAAATCCCTTGGATTTCTGTGTCTGTGGAGGATTATAATACCAGTCCTTCATGGATGCTGTGGGATGACCGCTGCACTGCACATTTGGCAGAAATATAAGCAGTTATTTTTTGGGGGGGGTCACAATATGTGTGTGTATGTGCGTGAATGCACATACATGCACTCACACACATGTGCTCAAAACCAGTGCACGTATCTTTACCTGCTGTCCTGTGACTTGAGGCTGCTTCTAATTAGTCCTCTTCCCAACACACGTATCACCACCAGAGAAGTGTCAGTTGCTGTTATTAATTGTTATTAACTATTAATGACCCTGTCAGTTGCAGGGTTATTTAATACCCAGTTGTTACTGCGCTTTGACTCATCTTCACAGTGCCTATAGCAGGACCCAAACTACCACACAATCCCGATTTAGACCTTGACTCCAGAGAGCCAATAGGAAGCAGACAAGACATCCAGAGCACAGGCTTGACATAATGCCTGGCCTAGCTCTAGCACTCCAGTGAAGGCGGCTGGAGCAGTTAGTGGGTAGCAGCATGGATTCTGAGCCAGCATGTCCTTTGTAACAGGCCTTTCTAGTTACCAGCATCTGGGGCCCTACGCCTCTGTCCTCAGTTTCTCCATCGGTAAAGTGGAGATAACAAAAGCACTTAGTTCCCAGAGTTCTTACAAGAATAGATGCATTGAAATGCTGAAGCTTACAGAGCTAAGGGCAGGGAAGCACTAGCTGCTACTGTTTATAGTAGCACCGCTTGTTTATTATTATTACCATTGAAGGACAGCACTTCTGCAAAGATGGAAGAGCCTACCATAATAAATGGAAATCTAAGACACATGCGGTTCTGGGACTCAACCCCTCCCCCCGCAACACACGCAGAGACAGACACTTTGAAGGAGAAAGAAAGAACTGAAGTCAAAGTGCCCCTGGTTCCTGATGACCAGTGAAGGAGCTGTCACACACTTTGACGTGGCCACCTGTTCCTGTCTCTTTCTCCCTGACTTTTTGAACCAGGAAGAAGGAAGGAAAGCATGATAATCCTGAAGAACAGTTGAGAGAGCTGTTAATGAGCCTGCTCAAGTGCAGCAGCAGTGTGGGCACACACCCAGGACAGGGGTCAGGCGCTCACTCTCTGCTGAAATACAGTAGGAGTGTGTGCACACACCCAGGGCACAGGACTGGTACTCACACTCTGCTGAAATACAGTAGGAGTGTGTGTACACACCCAGGACACGGGTCAGGCGCTCACACTCTTCTTAAACACAACAGAAGTGTGTGCACACACCCAGGACACGGGTCAGGTGCTCACACTCTGCTGAAATACAGTAGGAGTGTGTGCACACACCCAGAACACGGGTCAGGTGCTCACACTCTGCTGAAATACAGTAGGAGTGTATGCACACACCCAGGACACAGGACTGGTACTCACACTCTGCTGAAATACAGTAGGAGTGTGTGTACACACCCAGGACACTGGTCAGGCGCTCACACTCTTCTTAAACACAACAGAAGTGTGTGCACACACCCAGGACCTGGGCCAGGCACTCACACAATATGAACCAAATTCTCTGACTAAGTGGCTCACGTGTCAAAACAATGGACAGGAGCTAAGCACTCTTCTTTTCTTCACCCTTGGACACTCCTCCATTGCCTGTCCCACCCCCTGTGTTCGCAAGCAGCACCTGTGAAAGCACTGGTCAAGTGTGTTCCAGGCTATGTAGATCCACCCTACCACGTCCTAGCATTTGCATTCTGGGTGCATTTGGCAAATATTCCCAATAAAAACTTCGAATGAAAGGATTCTTTCATATTAATTGGTGTAGGGAGTTCACTCAAGGGAAAAATTCTAAAAGTGGGGACTTCAGGGTTATGATACAGGAGATAGCACTGACATAGGAAGAACCCTTGAGTTTGGGACAACAAGAAGGTCAACCCGTCTGTGGGTTAGAGACAAGCATGGAGAGAGAAGCCCCTTAAAATGTTTGTTTCAGGACTGCCTCTGGTCATTGACCAAGGGAGCAGTGTCTGGCCAAATCTCAGCAGGGGCATGTCCTTTTAGGAGTTTGCTATGGCTCTGCACAGGTCTAATCCATCTCTAGGCAATTATTACTAAATTAACTCTCTTCCAGCCACCCATTGAGACTCATCATTATATAGTGTGGGGGTGAAGGTCATGGGCAGGGCAGGATGGAGTCCTAGAGGGAGGTGATTGGATAAGACCTAGACCCGAGGGTTCAGGATGAAGGGGTGCAAAGCCTGCCTGTGTTCGAGAATGTCCTTAGTGCCGTGACTGGGGTCGAAACTTCGGGTTATTATGTTTCCTGTGAGTATCATGATGAGTAATTCAACACTGAAGGAAAGAGTTAAGTGCCTACCGTGCGCTGGAGACTGCGCCTGATGCTAAAAATATGCCAAGGCTGAAGAAGATGCAAGGTGGCTATGATTAGAATCGGCCTAAAGACGCTCAAAACCACAACCCAGTGTTTGGGAACAGGAGCCACGTTATTAGTTAGTCCAGAGCGTCCGTCAGAAAGAGCACCTCAGAAGCCTTCGTACATGGTTATGTCACAGGGAAGAAAACAAAAACAAATCAAATGAACCAAGAAGGCAAGAGCCGAAGAGTCCATGGAATGGGCTACAGGAAGCAACTAGCTTGGTGATGACAGCAACGCAAAAGGTGCAATAAAGCCCGGGTTCACATGTTACTCAGCTCCGTGAGTTGCCAAATATAAAACTTTAACCAACATCTCTGTCTTCCTAGGCCTCAGCTTCCTCATCTATAAAATGCATCCATTCAGCTTATAAAAAAAGCATTAAATGAGAGGCGTAACCTTCTTGGTCAAGGACTGGCCCAAAGAAATCACCTGCAAAAGACGGGAGCTGTCCTTAACCTTGAGCTCCTTTGTTCTCATTCTGAGGATTATGCAAGTGACAAGATGGGGCACTTTGAGAAATCCCGGCTTTGGGATGGCGTGAACTTCACGGAGGCTTTGGTTTCTGGATCTTCACGAGCTCTTTGGTTGGGCAGAACATGTTGGCACAGCACACTCTTGCATTTTGGCTTACACGATGTGCAGATACGTTTCCTCTAATTCTCCCAGGTCTGCCCATCCCACAGCTTTACTGTGTGAGTCACACCTGGTCGGTAAATAATGGATCCCAAGGAGGAAGAAAAAGGCCAGCAAACTTCCCCACGCCCTTTCTCACCTTGGAACCTGTGAGGCCCTGTACATCCCGTACGGGCAAAGCTTTCCCCACATCCCTTCCTCCTCTTTCTTCTCCTTGTCCCATCTTGGAAAAAAAATAAAAAGGAGAATAAGATGACAAGGGGAATTCCAGGTTACACAAAAGTTGGGGAGGCAGCATTTGTTTGCGGGATCGCAGTTACCACAGAAAGCAGTGCTCTCAGGAGCTTAGCAGCGCTCTCTCTCTCTCTCTCTCTCTCTCTCTCTCTCTCTTGCTCTCTCTCTCTCTGTCTCTCTCTGTGTGTCTCTCTCTCTGTCTCTCTGTCTCTCTGTCTTTCTTTCTCTCTCTCTTTCTCTCTGTCTCTCTCACTCACACACACACACACACACACACACACAACACACACACACACACACACACACACTACTACCACCACCAAGTGGGGCTTCCCAGGACAGACAGCTGCTGAGGGAAAGCTCAGAACACAGACTCTTCTAGGCTCAGGCTAAATCTCCTTCCGGAAGACTCCAACTCCTGGGGTGAGGATAGGGGCAGGGATGGAGGTGTGGAGGGTGGCTTGTGAAAAGATCCCAAACTTCAGCACAAACCATTTTACGTTATACATTGGTGGAACCAACTCTCCAAAGGGCCCTTTACCCAGCGTCCCCCAGGAGACTACCAAGCAAAATGTCAATGGTAACCTCCTCCATCTCTGGTAATGACGATGATGACACCTGTGGCCACGGAAGGGTGGCCTTGAAGATTTGAACCTGCTCCTGGAGCAGAATGACCGCAGTGACATGGAGAAGAAGCAGGACACTCTGCCACTTGCTCTCCACACACGAGAGAAGAACAGCGCTTAAGTTGGGGGAACTTCCTGATTTATTTCAAAAGGAGGTGGTATAGAAAGATGCTGGGTAAATGGCAGAGGTAGAGGAGATGGACACCCTGAAGAAGGTCAGACCTACAATGTCCTACATGAAACTATTCTTAGGGTGGTTGAAGAGTCTTAGTGGAGCCAACTATATTCCTTTCCTTTTGGGAGCCCGGGGGTAAATTAAAAGGGTGAGTTTTTTTTTTCTTTTAGACTGCATCTAATCACAATGACTGCATCCTCTCAGTCATCAAATGCCCCCTCAGCTTACCTTGTGGTTCTAACCCTCCCTTTGAAAGCTCTCGGCAGAGTTCCTAAGAGGCTTCTGTGGACTTTGGATTGTTCTAATTTCAGCACAGTTTGGAGGCCAAGAAGCTAAGAGCTGCCTTTCAAAACAGGAGTGGAGGTTTTTCATAAGAGGACGTGACCTCAGGCTTTCTCCACTTGACCAGATCTGTGCGTTGCAGCAATCGGCACCACGATCTTCCTAATGCCATCTAAAGGGGAGATAACTGGGCTGATGATTACACTCATCTGGCTCAAAAGCCTTCTAAAAGCGAAGACGTGGAGACGCAAGCTGTCCTGGAGTATGCACGCTCTGCAATGGTTGATATGGCCAGTCTCCATGGAAACAGCAAGCTCTCCTCATTGTCTTCAAGTTAGCAATGACCCTTGGTTCTGCCCTGTAACCACTAGGAATGTAGATGCCTGATGTAGCCTTTCACCTAAAACTTGACGGGAATTACTAAAGAGTTAAGTAGTGGCTTTGCTTCTTGACCCTGCCCTACTTCTTTTGGAAGTAGAAGGAATGGTAGAGAAAACAATAAGCACAAGCCATTCATGGAAGGAAGCTGGAAATAAAAGAAATGCCAAATAACTTACAATTGATAAATCTTTAAGGATGTGGGGGAGATTCATGTGCAAGAGAGAGGAAATGGTCCGGGATCATGCGTTGAACAGTTCTTCAGACTGGTGTGTGTGACATCCCGTTTACCTGTAATAAAATTGTGTGTGATGAGCAGAACACACAAGTCAATCCAGCTGACTAAATAGCTCCTGTTCACACAGCCGATCATGGTTATTCACACATGTGTGTATGGCATACGTGCATACGCATGTGTGTTCACATACACACACACACACACACACACACACACACACACACACACGTCTACATATTTCACTCCAGATCTCTCGGCTTTTTCCTAGGCATTTAAGAAAAGCTCCATTCACTTGTTGAATCCATAAGTGGTGTACTAAAAGAGTAAGCAGGTCTATTATACCAAAAGTCTTCTGAAATATTTGGGGACAAGAGTCTAATTGATCATTAACACTTCTAACATAGAATAAAAGAAAAAGTATATGCATTATTAGTCAAAAACTCATACAGAAAGGGTGCTGTATTCCAAAGATACATTTGGAGCCAGGATGGTTATTTTTATATGGTCGTATGCCTAAAGGGTTGGTCTGTCTGCCTCTCTATTTACCTTCCCATTAATATTGCTTTAGGAATCAGATTCAAACGGTAGCAGAAAGCATGTGTGTCCCTTTATAACTGTGTTGCTACAGCAATGACAACAAAATTATTCCCTGAACAGTTGACCTTATTTTGCCTACCAAACTTGACTTCATTCTCTATCGTCCAAATTTACTGTTTAAATATGGAAGCTGGCCGTACACCCAAAGAGAAGCATTAATGTTTTTCTCAAATGCTTTGATCTGATGATATCCGCGAAATTTGCACACCTCCTTCCAAAGTGACCCTTTCAAAGGGACACTACTGTAACAGCTGTGTGCCTCCAGTTTTATTAAAAATTCAGCTACATTACTTCATAGTGGCGCTTGAATAGGACACCTTCCTCCCGATCTTTCACAAGGGACCCAACGACACAGGAAAAGACATTTGGAGACATAAAATCTCCTCGCCCTGCAGACAGCAGTGCTGGCAGCTGACCCCACCACTCTTCGAAGGGCCGTGAGGTACACTGTGTACTGCCCTTCGTATTCCAGAGCATCCAGCACGTCATGATAGATGCTAAAATAAGTATTGGCTGCTCACTGAACCTCACTTTGTTGCCTTGTTTTGTTTTGTTTCATTTTAAGCTCAGTAACAGAACTGAAGTCCCGGCTTTTGTTCTTGTTCTAACTTCCATCAGAATGGTCTGAGGTCAATAGCTTTTTCCTCTCCCAGAGGAGATGTGGTTAGATATTGGGTACTCTAAAGTTCACCAAGCTAACTCTTTCATTATCTTTTCTGGGCCTTTTCCTTACAGGCAGTATCGCCGCCATCACTGTGACAGTCATCGCCGTGGTGTTGTTGGTGTTTGGAGCTGCGGCATACCTAAAGATCAGGTGAGACACTCCTTCCTTCTTGAAAAGAGCAAGATTCCTGTGAGGCTCCAGGATGAAGGCTGTTTCGCCATGGGCTTGCTCTGTGATGGGTATCTCATCCCTCAGAAATACTGTCAGGGAAGTGAACGTGGCCAGTAGACTAGTCCCACATTAGACAGGGACGGACAGTTTGTAGAAAACACTTGAGTATAGGCATGATGACGTCACAGGACAAGGTTTACCTAGAGTTTGGAGTCTCTGTGCAGGCGCTCTGCCCTGAAATCACATGATTGCTCTGGGAAAGCTGCACACCTCTGGGAATTAAGGCTCCCTCATCTGTGGGCTGGGGCGGAGGGCAGAGCCACTGGTTGCTCAGTCCTGATGTTCTGCATGCTCATTGATTAATTGGCAATTCATCTATTCAAGGCATGCTTATTAGTCTAGCCAAAATATAAAAACTAAAAGGAAAATGTAGCATTGTCTAGAAAACTGGGCTTCGGCACCAGATTATGGCCTTTTATTGTTAGTTTTAAAAACATTTTCTCCTATGAGGTGAAGGTGAGCATAGAGGGTAGATGCGATTCATGTTCCTTAGCCAGACAGAAAGTTACAATACTCTTTGAAGCCCTGTTCTTATTTCCCGTCGCTCTGTAAAAATCCAGACGTCCTCAAAGTCATGTTCCTCATGTCGAGACACACACACACCATACAAACATACACAGAGACACACATACATTCGACATAGATACCCACACATCCATATACACACATAGCGGATACACACATATGCCATACAGACACACGTACATTTGACATAGATACACACACATCCATATACACATATACATACACATCAGACACAGACACACATACACATCAGATACACACACACCATACAAACACACACAGAGATACACATACATTAGACATATACACACACCATATACACATATACACACATATCAGATACACACACATACCATAAGACACACATACATTGAACATAGATACACACATATACACATAAACAAACATGCATCAGATATACACACATACCATACAAACACACATACATTAGACATAGACACACATATGCGCATGCATGTGAGCACACACACCACACACACACACACGTACACACACACATTCTCCTGTCTTACTTCTGGTCATCAAAGCTGAGTTCCTTCCTCACAGAGCATCTGCTGCTCCTACCTCATGCCCTGTGCTTGTCTTCTATAAGAGCACATCCCCTCATCAGCCCCTCATCTCCTGCGGTCACCCCAGCCCAGCCCACCAGGGAATGCCTTTCTCTTCCTTCCAATATATTACCCCATCTTTTGTTATCACTTGACATCAAATCAATCTAATAATGGTGTCAAGAATGAGAGTGTTTCATGGTATCGCCTCCATTTAGGGTACAAAGACAGAAAAGGACACTTTTTGGGGAAAAATTTAAACAAAAAGGCCTGAATTACTCATGTCCAAAAGCCTTTATAAAAGCACACAGATATTTCTTTCAGATTTTTTTCTTTTGGTTTTTCGAGACAGGGTTTCTCTGCAGCTTTAGAGCCTGTCCTGGAGCTAGCTCTTGTAGACCAGGCTGGTCTCGAACTCACAGAGATCCGCCTGCCTCTGCCTCCCGAGTGCTGGGATTAAAGGCGTGCGCCACCACCGCCCGGCTCTTTCAGATTTAAAAACAAAAAATCTTTGCCTTCGTTAAGCCTGAATTTCTTTGAATGTCAAATTTAATTTTATAAATCATGCAGTTGTGAGTGGTACTCTCTGCTCTATTTAACGACTAGTTTACTGCTATAGATATCTCGTGTTTATGAGTTAAGTGGCTTCGTTGCTACTTTGCAACAAGAGTATGCTAAAAATATATCCCTGTCCCAGCCAGAGAAACTTACAGATAAATTAAAATCATTTCTCAACTCACTAATGATGATATTCTGCAGAACTATAACACCAAAAAAAAAAAAAAAACATGACCTTGGTACAAATGTCCTCCCACTTGCTATATTCTACACACACATACCAAAAAAGATTAGCAAAAATCAGCTAAAGAACTCTTTGCCTTGACTTTAAGCAAATTTACCATTTCAAACAAATATCTGCAGGCTTGAACAGTAAGTATTCAGATTCTAGACGCTGGGCGATGCTGGTTCATGTCCCAGCCCCACCATTTTATAGCATCCTGTACAGAGCAAATCATTAGCCCTCACTCCCTTACCTGTGAAGAATAGTGGTTTTAGCCACCTGGTGGGCATCCTGGGGGAATGAATAGATACTGTACTGCCATCATCACCAAAATGGTAAGCTAGAGGGAATCTTGGTAACATAGTCACACATACATAGATAAACACACACATACACACACACACACACACACACACACACACACACACGTTTACTGATCGCCAGCCATGTGGCAGGCATCTCTCTGAACAATGGGACTATCTCAGTGATGCAGCAGGGTCCTTCTATCAGAGAATGAACCACACTTAGAAAACTAGCATGCCCTTACAAATTGTTCTGTGCGCTGATGAAAACTCTGTAAAAATGCTGTTTTTTAAACAATATTCCTTCCAGCCCTAACACCAGATAAATTTGAGGGTAAAATCAAACGACTCTCTGCTTTTCTCCCCCATGTCTCTCTTTTCCAAATGTAGAAGGTCCACGGTGACGTGAGCATAAGGGTACTGCTTATATATTTATCTACCCACATTTGGCACTGTAAACATAAGGATAAGGTAGTCACACCCACGCATTAGAAAGCCCCTAAGGAAAACCCCTTTTTACTTCTCCATTATGTTTTTGTAGGGAAAGTGGTGATATAAATAGTTAATTGTTTTCATGAGTCTTAGACCATGCCAAAACCCATTCAAGTGTTATCTTGCCAGATTCTTGGAAAATACCTCTGACTGAGCCTTCATCAAACATATAGTCAGCTCCATTGATGTCTGCCCCTCCCTGTATGTGTGTATATGTTGTATGTGTGTGCGTGTGTCTGTGTGTGTATGTGGATATGAGTATGTGTGTGTACATATGTGTATGCATGCATATGTGTAACATTAGGTTTCGCTTTGCCTAAAAATTTGTTTTGCTTCTATCACCCCATATTCCTAAGGACAACAGCATGCAAGTGTTCTCTTATCTGGGGGACGCTTATCACCTGGCTACCAACTGAAATCCCAGGTCACGCGGGAGCTGTTAGCTTACGGCCTATACCCACAGGCTACAACCCTGGCACAGCCAATGTCCCTGTGAGTGCAAAGCCACTGAAAGGGCAGCCTTGCCCCCCAAACCCAGCGCACCTTGCCAGCTCAGGGCTCATTTCTGCCAAAGGCATCGGCAAACTCATTAGCTGTCTGTTTTCATGTGTCTCTTCTCCAGTGACCTCTGACCTCCAGTCTTATCACAGAGTCTGCTGCCTGGAATACTGTTATCTTTTAATGCCCAGAGCCTTCATAGGATGGGGCTTATGGAATTGACCTTCCCGAACTTTCTTAAAGCTCTCCTGCTATGGACCCGTCTTGACCAGCAGGAGTTTAAGTGGAAGGGGAGAACAGGAGCTCAGCACCACACTGGCCTTTCTCCTGTAGCTGTCGAGCTTGTCTTGAGATTGGAATAAGGGCCATTGAGTGCCCAAGAGGCCATAGCTTGGTAGTAAGCGCAGGACCTATGGACAAGCTGATAGAACAGTCTGCCCTGTGCCATAATGAGACACTTAACTCCAGAGTATGGAGGATTAAACAGGGAAACCTGCACATGTTCAGTGGGGAGGCTGAGGGGAGCTGCTGGGGGCAGCTGATTGCTGTGTTACCCATCATTCTCAGAACTCACCTCAGCATCTCACGGGATGCTCGGTGAGATGGTAGATTCCAACAAGAGGCTGGCGGAATGACTGTGTCCTTGGCGTCCGCACACCTGGTCGTCACAAAGGATTCACAGTTGTGTGACTGTGCACTGTGTGGCAACTTCCTTGCGATGTTCTTCGTCAACAAGGTAGTGTCTGTGGTAGACATTCATAAGCAGAAACCATCCCAGGCAGTCTCCACTCCAAGGCTCATTTGCAAATGTAATGGGAAGCAAAGGCCCTCCCTACCTCGTGCAGGGGGGTGCCTTTAATTAGTGATGATTGAAGAGTTCTGGAAGTCAGTTGTGTTTTGTGGAAATGGCTCAGAGCTGCTCAGCTAGGAGATAAGCGCCCCACACAAGAGCCCACATCTGCAGAAGTGGCTGGCGCTGTGATTAGGTGTGCTGCTAACCTTTCACAAAAACTCACGTCATCTCGATTTTTAGACACAGCAGGGCCTGGTTCTCCACGTGTTTTGGTGGAGGTTCGCTGCCTTGCTTTGTGTCTCACGGTGACTGCGGACAGCTTCTGCTTGTTCTTTGGGTTTCCTGACAAGCCCCGGCCAGCTGCCAAGACCAGGGTCTTTTAGATTTTGTCATCCGCATGCTATTTTTCAAGTTAGCTTTTGGAGTTCTGGGAGTCATTTGGCCCCAGCTCCTCTGTGGCTTTCTGGACTCTGCTGAATAAAATTGCCAGTGGGGGTGGAGGCAAATCACAAACAATTCCCAGTGATCCTGATCCTGATTCGGTGCTCTCGACAGGGTCCTTACATCCGCATTTCTAGCTAGCTCACCGAGGATGCCCAAGCTGATGGTCCAAGAATCATACTTCGAATAATTCTACTTTATCCTTATATCCTGACACTTCTAAGAAACACTTGGCTGTGGAGGTTCCCCAGATGCACAACCCTGTCCCTTCACGCCTCAGTGACTCTGAATGAACTAAGGGGTGTTTGGTTTATCCAGCATTTTAGTTCCCACATTGCCTGGCTCTAGAGAGGTCTGCTCTTGTAGCCTCTTCCTCACCCTTTCCATACCGAGTTCCTGGATGCACCTTCCAGCTGCCTTCCACTTCCTTTCCAGGAAATGACCATGGGTTCCAGCCTCTACCACTGGAGCCATAAAAAGCCTCTGGTCCCCCATCCAAGTACGAAGTGAGAGCTTTAGAATATAACTCACTGCAAGGGACCACAGTTAGTCAACAGCAAGAGTAATCTTAGAGGCTGGTTCGCCTGTCGGGGTGCAGGTGTGAGGAAGTGGGAGCCACTTGTGTAACCCACACAGGCTTTCACTAACCACTTCTTCAAAGTTGAGTCTCCAGCCCTCATCTGTGGTGATGGTCTGACCGTGGGATGGTGTCTCACAGATAACTAACTGTAGTGTGAAAGGGACTGGCTATTGGAAGATATGTTTGGAAATAATAGCTTTGAGAGAAAAAACAGACTATGCAAGAAGATTTTGAAAATAATGTTTGGAAATGTGCCCATCATGGGGATTTTGGTAGAAAGAAACAGAACTGTGAACTCTGTAAACTCTGCCACTAACTCGCTGTGGTAACAGTGCCTGGCCTCTGTGGCCTCAGTTTTCTTAGCTTTAAACCGTCCTCCAGAACATTAATGTCCTAACTTGGACAGATCGTTACACAAAGCACAGACCTTAGATGATGCTGACGGGTACCACTGTCATGGCTGCCTGCAATATTCAATTTTCCATGAATTGAAACATTCAAAATGAAAATTTGATTGTCTTTTTAATAGGGACCTGGTAGATGCAACACAGATGTGTTGTATGTTCCTGCCCCCAATGAGGGAATGACCTCTTTCCCACCTCTGACTTTAGGATGTGTTCCAGATGTCCATGGGACTCAGCCCTAGTCTCCTCAAATGATGCCTTCGTGAGTCCTTCTCGGCCACCATTCAGAACTGCAAAGCCCACCTCCCACTGGGAACGCCTCATGCCTTGCTTTATTTTCTCCATGACATTTCCCCCACCTACCACATAATTATTTGTAACATAGCTATTATGCCCCCATCTCAGAACGTAAGGTCTCTGAAGACAGATATTTAAGTGTATCTAGTTGGTCAGGTGTCCCTAGGTTTCCAAAATCGGGTCCCTTAGACTAAGTTTTTAATGAAAGGATCCAGGCAGGGATGTGGTCATTAGACATCAGGAGTCACGGGTCTAAACTGAAAAAGGAGACAATGACCGCCACACCAGACATCTTTGCTAATGGAAGTCAGAGCTTAATTACCGATGGCTAATAAGTGTGGCATTTTCCCCGAAATAAGCTCTCTCATAATGTCTGTGTTTCCTTCCTGCTTAGCTCATGGTAAGCACTGATGATTGACAAGTGGGTCTCCCCTGCCAAAAGAGTGGGGTGGAGGCTTTGCCAAGAGCTGGGATGTGCCCTTGGAAAACCAGCAGGGGGTTTCTAAAAATATTTGTTTAGACTCTAAGAAAGTGAAACACCACACTTAGCATCAAGGACAATAAAGAAATGGCAAAAAGAGAAGAAGGTAAAATAAGAGACTAGTCAATTTTCCCTCTCAGGATCTGCCTCTAGCTAACTGAACCTTGTGCACAGTAGAAGCGCAGATGAGAAGGGTAGCGCCATTGACTGGGGGCACTGTGGGCTCTGAGCTAAGTGCTGCAGAGCCACAGCGTAGCATGGGGTCTGGCTGTAATTCTCCTCCTTCTTTTTCTTAAGTCAAGTGGAGCCTTTGACCTCCAGCATTCTTTACTGATTGTTTTCCCCCACATCGCCAGCTTTGTATAACATCGCCACAAGCCGTAAGAACCTTCTCTGGTATTGGCCAAGTTGACAGATACACAATTTCTTTGCTACTAGATATAAACTGCCTCCAAATATTCACATTATAAACCATAACATCAAGCTTAACACATTAAGTGTACAGATAGTTCATTTAAGAGGAACCAGTTCACAACAAGTGAAAACACAGGGCAGGTACGCCTCTGTATTGAGAAATCACGTAAACAAAGTTGCTTTTCCCCAGGAATAATGTCACTCATACCGACTGCGCCTCAGATGGAAATTAGATAAAGAATGTTGTCCTACAGAATCAAAAGGAGGTTTTTATTATCAGGTACCCCCATAAATAATAGTGGCAAAGCCCTCTAAACTCCTTCTGTCTGCCTTTCCTAATGTTAGCTGAGGAGGACTTTGTTCTTTTATGTCTTAGACTCTGCCTGCACATGCCCCTCTGGAAAGCGCACCGCGTCCAATCAAAATGGGCCATGACTTAAGCTCTGGCACTAACCACCAACTATTCTCCCCTCATCAGGTTCCCAGGTTCCCACAACTGAGTTTCACTTCCTCTGTCCACAGCAACCTCAGATTTACCCAAGCCCAGCCTGAATCCCCACATGTCCAGTTCTTGTTCTGGCCCCTGAATGTGTTAAGAGCAAACCCTGCAGGTTCAGTGTGTTTCCCGTTTTTCTCTTTTTACCCCCCACCCATTTTTGTTTATCCATATCCCTTGCATTTCTTTCCTTGCTCAACGGCACTCACTGGTCAAATGTAAAGGTGAGGAAACGGGAGCCAAGTCTGGTGCTTTTCTTCATTCTCCTCGTGTTTGTAACGTAGATGCCTCTTTCAATGCAGCAAACTCAGGGCTAGCATTGTCCCAAGTGCCTAAGTGAACCAACCACAGACTGTAAAATCTGGTGGCCAGAGGAGTTTTAGTCCTTTGACCTCACTTTGCCATAGTAACATTTTATAAGATTCAAATGACAAGAATGTCAGAAACCGGATTTCTTCCTATCCCTGGAGATAGCTTCAGTAGTTCAGTGCTGTTTCCGTTTCAGACTTAGCATGGGCCTGTGTGAGTTGCATTATAATAAAAGTTACAAAGGCCAATATTTATTGTGTGCCAAGCCTTTAAAACGCATTACCTCATTGCCTCCTTCTAACAACTTTAATGCATGTTTTAACTGTCCATTCCGTAAATGAAGGAACAAAGGGGTCAAACACCTACTCAGGACATACATCTATTGACCAAACTGACAGTTTATGAGAATAAAATTATATGAAAGAGATTAAAATGCCACAAGACTTTAAATTGCCTTCAAGGCGAAGCAGGGGCTCCCTATCAATGAAGGCACAGGGTTATTAGGAATATGTTTTCCAGACTTAGAGCAGTAAAGTCGTGCTGAAACACAGGGTGGGCGCCAGCACTACAGTGCCTGGGGTTTTATTTTCTCATGGGGCAGCTCCTGTTTCTCGGTTATCCGACTAGTGGTTGTTTGGAACAGGAGGGTCTTTAAGTAAGTGGAGGGGCGGCCATGACTAGCACATGATCTTCACCTACTAAAATGGCCTCTGCTCTTCCTCCTGTGTATCCAAAGGGCTGTAGCGTGTCTAGGCTGCTTCTTGTGTGCCCTCTCTTTCCCACATCCACATCCACGTGATCGTGAGCTGAGAGTGTAGACAGACTGTTTTGTGGGGCATTTTCAAGTTTCCACGGATAAAGATAGGGTCCACCGAGTCAGCTTGCAGGAGCTCTACTGGAACTCTGAAACAAATACAACGAGGGCCTTTTCTGACAAACTGCCATCTCTGCCAATCCCTGGCTGACGTCGGTAAGCTGCAGGGGAGGGGCCAGTGTGTTAGTAGCCTATGGAAGAGGAGCAAAGGCCTTTTGTGTCCCTCCGGTTGTATTTCTACTTTGCTTACTGTTCGCCTCTGACTGAGAGAAGATTATGGGGACTGGGCATGTTTTTCTGTGCTGTAGTTAGTATCCATGATTTCCAATTCAATCTCAGCCCTGTGGGTATAAATTCAGCTCTTATCCCTCAGGTTCCCAGAGTCTAATTGTCACCTCAGCCAGGCAAAGAGGACAGCCTACCCAGGCTCTGGTGGGGCATTGGCATTGTGGGCGGCTATGACATGTGTAAGAATTCACACACTAGCAGGAACCTCAGAGGCACCATGTGCGTGTTTATGTTGTTTCCGATTCTGTCGTTCATTTTAGTCTTTAAATGCCCATGCCATTCCCATGGAATGCCTGTCTTTGTGAATAGACTCGCTTTTGTGAGAACTCAAGATACATCTTTGTCAGTTTCTGTGCCTTCCGCAGACCGTTATGGATGACTTACCGTGTGCCAGATCTTGTAGATGCTAGAAATAGAACCATGAATAAACATAACAGGCAAATTATAGCTACCCTCATGAAACATGTAGTCTAGCTGAAAAAGAAGAATAATTACGGAGCAGATCAATTACACTTCCCGAAGGCCGTTTTCCTCATCAGAGAAACAGTTCTTTCCCCCAGTCTTGATTTTGAGGATCTACTAAAAACTGAGTCTAGACTCACTCGACAAATGACAACGAGACACCAAGAGCAGTGGTGACAGCAGTAGTGTCTGTGACTGTGTGGATATCACTCTAGGGAAAATAGGCCCCGGGACCTACATCAAGATCCTGTACCCCTAGCTTCCCTTCCCTTCCTTTCTTAGTGGACAGCTGTGGAGATGGAGCCTCCTCTCCTTTCTCCTGCACTGGAGATGAAGGAGAAAAAGACTCAGCCAATCTCAACAGAAAGGGCCAGGCTGGCTCCTGGGTGGATGTTGGTAACTAGGGTCAGCATAGTCCAGGGTTATCCTGCTGGCCTGTGAGCATCCTGGGTTCAGGCTCCGGGGTATTAACTTGTCCTCAGACGGCACATCTACAGTGACGTCATCTTCTTCTCACACAGGCATTCCTCCTACGGAAGGCTGCTGGACGACCATGACTACGGGTCCTGGGGAAACTACAACAACCCTCTCTATGACGACTCCTAACAAAGGAAGGTGGCTGGGCACAAGAAATAGCTGTCCTTTATTTATAAGTGCTTATCCAGTAGAATTAATAACAAGTACTTGATGCTCACTGAACGACAATCGCAAGCCCTGTTTTGTTGGTATGGTTGTTTTGTTTTGTTTTGTGTTTTGTTTTCTCCTCCCTCTCCTCTGGCTGCTACTACAACATCCCCCTTCTGGTACAAAAGAACCATTTTGTACAGGCCAGTGGAGGCCAATTTGCAGCTGGCACGGGCCATCTTTGCATTGACCAGGCCGGACACCATGAGGTGGTGGCTGCAGCCCCCACCGCAAGACCCATTGGAAGAACTGAGGAAAAGGGCTCGGGATGCCCTGTTGGGGATTTAATTTGAAGGGAACTTTTGGTTTGGGTTATTTCTTAAACTTCTCTATAGGAAATTACACGGAGGATCAGTGGGGAGAAGAGAAAGGAATCCCTGGAGGATGTCACCCTGTGTGGAGAAAGCAAGGGTTTCTTGATTTCTTTGTAATCCTTCTTTGCCTGGCTGTATCTGACAGGATGCCTACTTGGTCCTACAAGCAGATAGACAACTCTTAGCTGCCTAATTAGGAGAGATGAAAGACAGCTGTACCCAGGAGGAGACCAGCAGGCAAGAGCAAAGAAGCCCAGCAGGCTGCTGTCAATCTTAGCATGCTCTCAACCTGTTCTCCCCATCCAGGCCACTGGAAGGCAATGGGGATCCCTGCCCACTCCCCATGCAGGCCACTGGAAAACAATAGGGATCCTAGCCCATTCCCCATCCAGGGCACCAGAAGGCAGTGGGGATCCCAGCCCACTGGCTTTCAGAACAGTTACGGCACAGTTTCAAAAGAGAGACTGAGAGGTGAGCTTAAAGAACAGCAAGGGAGAGGCTTGTGGAGAATAAAGATGGGGGAAGAAAGAAGGGACAAAAGCTCACAGGGACCCTCTTGAAGGAAGGAGGAGCCAGCTCCCCATTGGTAGTGGGAAATACCTAAATCCTGGAGGAGCCCAGAGAATTCTCACTTCGCACAGATAAAGCAGCGGGTTGGGGAATGGCTATATGCTATTTTAAAACAATGTTTAAAAAGACAGTTAACCTTCCATAGGAAGTAGACACTGAGAATTACCTGTTTATTCTCCCTAACACCTACCTTACTCATTCTTCCTTTTAATAAATGAACACCTCTGGGTCTCCAGACTCAAAATCTTGTACAACAAATTTTGAGAAATGGACGTTTTCCTTCACCAGCATTCATTTATTTTACTTATTAACCATCAGGAAGTGATTTTGTCTCCCCCTGCCCCCGGCCAGGAATATTTGAAAATGTCCGGTGGCCACTTTTGCCTGCTACTACTTATCTTGAAATACTACTAAGGGGTGGAGGCTGTGGCTCCTTGGCACAGGACAAGCTGCCACCACAAAGAGCCTTCTAGCCCGACACATCAAAGGCTGACATTGAGACCCAGATGCCTCGTGATGTCCTTGTGATGTAAAAAGACACTCACACATCAGTAAAACCCTTTCGTTTTTATCAAAGTGAAACATCATTTTTTCCTTCTCCAGAGTGGTAGCTTGTTGACTGATAGGTTGCTTTCCGGCATGTGCAGTTGCCTTATATTGTTGGTGTTTCTAGAGAGCTTCGCTACAGGGCTGCACGGCTGGTCAGCAACATCTGATCCTGGGACCCAGCATCTTACGCCCCGATTTCATGTAGTAGAGAGCATGCGTCTTAAAATATGTTACATTGGCCTAGGATGTCACAGAGAACAAGAAACCATCAGTTTTTAATTCCTCAGACAGATCCTGCCCCACGATTCTGTTGAAAAAAAATAAAAGAACACTATAGTGCTATCCTCCACCCCTCCGGTGTGGAGATCACAAATTGGGGTACTTCCCACAACCTGCCATCTAGGTGCTGGGGAGAAATCTTCCTAAATCTCAGAGGTGCCAAAAGGAAAGAGCAACCATCAGAGGTCATCTGCATGCAGAGAGGGGTTCGCAGAAATTCAGATAACCCTGAATACGAACACAAAAGGGCACACACACACACACACACACACACACACATGCACGCAAACCTCCTCATGAAAACTACAAGGGTATGTCCTCTGGCCATGCCTGACATGAACAGCTGTCCCTCATTACCACCCTGATGGCTTCACAGGTCTCCAGTTAGGCAAAGGACAGGGCATTCTACGTCTCATTTTCCTTCCCCAGCCCAAAACCTTTTTGACACATGACACAAGCTCTCTGTGGAACACTTTAGGAGACTGCACTTCAGGAACCCCTTCTGGGGTCAGTCCTAGGCCAGAGGAACCAGCTTCCCTCCCAGAACCCTCACCTGTTAGAAACCAAGGACACAGCAAGAACTGTTTTTTTTTTTTTTTTTTTTTTTTTTTTTTTTTTTTTTTTTTACGCCAAAGGATGCCATTGTGCATGAACACGTGACTGCTTTTGCTATGGTTAACTTCCAATTGCTTCTAGCAAAACACAGCACAGTTATACACAGTGAGGTGACAGCGTCCCCTCAAAACTCAAAGCATGACCCTTGCTTTGCTTGATAGTATAAAATGTGTACATGTGAGAATTTACTTTGCCAAATATATTTTTCTTCCATTGAATTGGTCTAGAGATATCCCAGCGTCTTTATTCTACAAATGTTGCTACACACACACACACACACACACACACACACACACACCACACGCCCCTCTGAAATATATGCCAATAATTGATACCCTTTACCTCAGGGAGAGTTAGTTCAAGTCTATACAAGGGAAATTAGTGGCCCTAGTGAATCTAAACTGTCACACCCCATCATGGTTAGGACTGGCTCAATGCTTTAGAGAGAAAGTCGGAGCAGAAAGTGAGCTAGAAGCCTCTTCTCAATGGACTGCGAGTGACCAGAGAATGATATGCAACTCTGCTTTCTTTTCCTGGGACCCTGGTGGGTCCCCCAGTCCTCCCCGTACAGCTGTGTCTTCATTTATAAAAATGGGGGTGATGCCTTCTTAGTAGTCTGGCCCCTTCCTACCTCACAGACATATTGTGAGGATTAATGAAATTACAGTGTTTTCATTTTCTGGAGAGAAGAAGCTATTTATGGACATTTCAAGTATTATATAGATATATGAGTGATCTCAGTTTCTTATGTGCTGTTTTACTGGCGTGTCATTTTTTACTTATTCTATAAAGTTCCAGTTAATGTCATGGCCACATCAGATGACCATCAGAGCGCTGAACTTCCCTCCCACGCACCTGCATGATGCAGGGTCACCTGGTCCTGGAACCACAAAGAATGGTCTCCCCTCTGACTGTAAAGATGGCCCAGGACACAGGTCTCACAGGCGTGCATCGGAATCCAGGTTAGGATGACCATGGATGTCTGAGCACTAATGGCAGAAGACCTCTGGCTTGTATACCCCGAGATCTCCGAGGAGTAGACTGTTGTCTAATGTGATCTGTTTGCTCTTCATCTTGCTTGCAAGGGTGCATGGTTCAATCCTGTGCATCTTGAAAATTTGCGAATGGTCCAGATGCTAATTTGCACGTCGATTCACCTTTGCCTTTAACCTTCTTTTGAAGGCAAACGGATGTACCATTTCAACTTTGATCCTGGAAAGGTTAGCTGATATTCACTCTTTGCCACATTTCTCTCTTGGACTAATTTAGCTGACACCGTTGAAAGCTGAGAAGGTGTGCAACATCTTTGATATTTGATGACATCATATCTACATTTGTTGTAAGATCTATTGCATACCAATTATAATTCTACCAATTAAAGTGGTTAAAAGCTTGTGTCTAGCTGTGGTGATTTACATTTTGAGATGTTTTGCTCTCCAGGCCACTGGGTTCATTTTTATTGGTCATATTAAGTAGCTCCAACTTGTCCTTAATGAAATTGTATCCCCCATCAATAAATAATATTTTCTGTAGCACAGGAAGGCCGCTCTGACCTTGAAACAAGCTGGAAAAGTGTTAGCGTTGAACAAACTTTCTGAGCACTGATTTCACTCCCAAATATTCTGTGTGTTTCACCCAGCCGAGGTACAAGTAAACATTTTGATTTGGTGAGAGAGACGGCAAGCATAATCCAGTCACATTAATGCGCATTGGCATTAGCGTGCACGTGGTGTTTGCTTCATTCCATTTCAAAAAATTAAATTCAGCATATTCATCCTTGCCTGACAGCTAATTAGCAGGCGATTTCAGCCATCCAGAGTATAATTTCAACCTCAAGAAGCTAAGCAAATGTTATTTTGCTTTTGAAGGAAATAGCCACAGCAAATCTCATGCATTTTGCTCCATGTGGGAAGAGTGAAACAGCTGCAAAATAATAAAAAAAAAGTTTCTTCTTTCTTCCCCTTGAGACCTAGCCTAATGGAGTCCTGGCAGGCTTTGAACTTACTATGTAGCTCAAGCTGGCCTTGAACTCCTGACCCATACACCACAAGGACCTCCTAGACATGGTTGACTCAATGATGAATGTATACTGAAAATCAGGTTTAATCCAGTTAATTGCCTGGCTACACAGCATCAAAGACTTGCTAGGACATCACAAGAAATGGAGAGCAAACATGGAGCGAACCCTCCTATTGGCTATTTTCGTTGATGTGGCCTGGATTTGTGTCCCTTGGAGGCTCTGGTATTGAGGCCTGGTCAGCAGTCTATGCACTCCTGGAGTTACTGTGAGATTTTCACAAGGTGGGGCCTAGTAGAAGGAAATTAGGCAATTGAAAGCAAATCTTTGAAGTTTGGGGACCAGGACCCTCCTGCGTCTTTTGCCTTTCAGCTGCACAAGGTGAGCGACTTCCTTGGCTTTCCAGTTCTACTATGGGACCATGAGAAGCAAGACCATGGACTGGCTTCTGTGAAAACATAAGCCAAAACAAATCTCCGCAGCCGCTGTTTCACACTGACAGACAAATTCCCCATGATCCTGTTGCTCCCCTGAATCTAGATCCACAGCACCCACGTAAAAGCCATGCCTGGCAGTGCATGGCTCTAACCCTGGAACTGGAAGTCAAGAACAGGGATGGGGGATCCTGATGACGTGCTGGCCAGCCAATCTCATAAAAATGGTTCAGAGAGAGATGTGGGGGGTCCCCCCCACCCTGTCTCAAATGTAAGATGGAGAGCAATAGAGAGGCACTTGATAACAACCTCTGGCCTCCTTGTGCATTCAAACACATGTGGATGCGCACGCAAACATATGTACATTCAAATACCATGCATTCACAGGCAAAGAACGTGTAGCGTTAACACACTCTAAGTTCTCAGATTCTAATTAGTATCTGTTCTCATGTTACAATTTTTCAGCCTCGAATAATGACGTTTTCAGGTACTGAGTATACAGTTTGGAACATTTGCTCATCTGTAACTGGAGAGTTAATGCTTTGAGCTTTGTCAGAAAGCACTGGGTCAAAACTAAGTGTTGCAAAGCCCGATCTTGTTGAGGGAAAGCTGAGAAGAGGTGATGTTGCTTCTCTTAAAGGATCTCATCCTTGGCCAGTGCAGAGCCAGCTGTATCCACTTCACCAAAACACGGTCAGTTTGCTTTAACAAATGCACACCATTTCTATGGAACCAATAAACTGGATATTTACAATAAAAAAGAAGTGATCATAACTCACTGGGAACTCAGATGCCAATGGGTCTTGTCTGTATAGGAGGTCATTGTATCCCCCAGATGGAGGGAGGGATGTAATACAGATACACATCGCTGGGAAACTGAGGCCCGAAGATGTGATGCTTAGTCATCAGAACAATAAATCTGTCCGTATACTCAGTAATGAATAAGATGAACTCGCTCTCCCAATCATTTAAGTCCAGTTAGTGGCAGGGTTGGGACCCAAGCCAACTCTTTCTGTCATCTGAGCTCTCTCCACCAAGAGATCAGTATTCATGGGCCTACGCGTGCCACCTTCTGCAAACACGGGACTTTCCGCCCCTTGCTCAGGCCCCCCTCAGCTATTTTGAGCAATCTCAAGGGTGTCTGGCATGGAGCCAACAGCAAGCCCAGTCAGCTCCCAGCCCATATTCCCTGTTGGGCACTGTCACCTCTGTGCTAACTCCTGCTATCTGCCAAGCCATGTTCTCTAGGAGAGACTGCCTGCCCTCCTGCCCTGAGAGGATATCAGCGTGGGGCCATGGGCTCTTGGAATTTTAGTATGAACCTTCTGATATCCACAGGAATCAGGTTTGAGTCCTCAGCAGAGTGGAGTTGGGGTTCTAGCTTTGCGGTCACCCCTGCTACTACCCAAGGGTACATCACGGTGTCAGCTCATCTTCCCCGGAGCAGTGATGATTCTGCCTTTTCCTCACTTAGCACTTTCTGTGAGCCGCATTGTGTTCTGAGCATTTGATGGAGCGTAACATCCCTGGGAGGCAGCTATTATTAAAATGGCCATAGTATGGATGAATACACTAAGGGCCAAAGATGTGTTTAAAATAAAAAATAAATAAAAATTAAAGGAGCCTGTGGTCATAGGTAGTGCAGCAGAGGTAAAATGTTGACCCATAGTCTTCGGAATCCATGCTCTGGACCACTTTCAAGTAGAATCCTCATTCCATGTCAGAATTTCCTGGCACCTGCACTCTGCCAGCCATCAGCCATTCCTATCCATGTGGGGCAACCCCCAGCTACAGTTAGGTGCCCAGCTCAGACGCAGGATCCTCCCTATAGTGAGGGTTCTGAAGTGGCCCACTCCATGTCTGAATGCCTGCATGGTAACGCTTGCTCATGCTTTGACTCTTTTGAAGGCATCGCAATCCTCCTGACTGGTCTCATGGCAGTCTCTGCGCTGACTCTGTCTACGTCCTATTCTTCTGCTCAAGGTCACTGTATGTTTCTACTTTGTTTTCTTCCAGTAATACAACACCTAGACTAGTTAAATGCTGGGGAAAGGTTCGTTTTGACTCACACTTCCACAGGTAACATGGTCAAGGGGCTGCATTTGGTGATAATCTTTACATTCAGCCTCACAGTGTGGTACAAGGAAGCATATGGCAAGAGGCCAGGAGTGTGTGTGTGTGTGTGTGTGTGTGTGTGTGTGTGTTTGTGTGTGTGTGTGTGTGTGTGTGCGCACACGCGTGTATGTGGGTGTGGGTGTGGCTGTGGGTGGGTGGGTGGGTGGATATGTTCTGGTCTCTTCTATTGTAGGGGACAAATTATATAGGCCCATATTCCTACATTGTCTGGCGATCAGAGAATTATGAGCGACCTGTAAGGTTCAATTTGTACCTGCCACACAAAAGCTGGCCACCTAGCCTTATGATAGTAAAAAAAAACCTGACACCATCCTAAACAAGTGGCCAGGATATGTATGTCGCTCGGCGCCTTGTAGTGTAATTTAGGAGGTCACCTGGGGAAGAGGTGTTTTTCAGTCTACATGACAAATGGGTGTGGGCACAGATGTAACAAAACAAACATAGCTATAGGCATGACCTAAGTCATTCCCCCCACACCAAGGAAACAAGAGGCTAATAAATTTCCCCCTCAGTTTATGTTTTGATATAAAAAGCTGTTTGGATAACAAACACAGGCAATCTCCAGGATTTAAGTGAACCCTGACACTCCCTCCCAATATTGTCGTGTAAACTGTGCCTATTTAATCCCACACCTCCACTCTGGTACAAAAAATGGTTTATGTCTGGAATGGTCCCCAACATATTGGCACCCACAATGTGGAGCTGACTGGTAAACCCCAAAAAACACGAAAGAAGTGATCCCAACATTCTATAAAAGCCAGCAATATTTAGTTGTGAGGATTTGTCTTAGGGTTTTATTGCTGTGAAGAGACACCATGACCACAGCAACTCTTATAAAGGAAAACATTTCATTGGAGCGGGCTTACAGTTCAGAGGCTTAGTTCATTATCATCGTGGTGGGAAGCATGGTGGCATCCAGGCAGACATGGTACTGGGAGTTCCACATCTGGATCTGCAGGCAGGAGGGAGAAACGGCCACACTGGGCCTAATCTGAGACCTAAGAACTCACCTCCTAGTGACACATCTCCTCCAACAAAGCCATACCTACTCCTGCTGTAGGAATTCCTACCACCAGAAGCCTTTAAGTTACCTGCCCACTTGGGCATGGCCTCTTATACCATTTATGCTGATGTAAAGCACACATCCAGCCTCTTTTCCCACTGTGGGATTTGGTTGCTGTTCCCTGTTCCAGCAGAGGATTGTGATCTGTGAGTCTACCCCTAAATAAATAACCCTCTATCGACTCAATTCTCAGCTAGTGTGGGATTTCTTTTAAGCATCCTTCTTTATACTCCAACAACACCTCCTAATAGTGCCACTCCCTATGGGGCTATAGGAGCCATTTTTATTGAAACTACCACAGGGCTCCACACTAAAGACTTCCTCTAATCCCAGTCACCTCCCACAGGCCCTACCTCAAAACATCATAGACAGATTGTTTAACCATCTCTATGCATCATTGTGTCTTTTAAATCTCATCACTATGGATATTAATGGATTCTGGAGGACTAATCAAGTTAGGCTTAGAGTTTGGCTCTCAAATGCCCTGCAAAGGCTTGCCTGTTAAAGCCTGGTCCCCACAATGGCACTAAAAGGAAATAGTGGGACCTTCAGGAGGCGGAGCTAGAGGCTAGTGGGTCATTAGGATGCTTTTGAAAGGGGCCATGGGACCTTGGCACCCTGCTCACTCTCGTTTGGTTCCTGACCATGAGGTAGGCAGTTTTGCTTTCACCTGTGCTCCTGTCATGGTGTGTTGCTTCACCACAGGCCCAAAGTTAGGAGGACAACCAGCCGTGGCTGAAACCTCCAAACCTTGAGCAAGAAAAAAAATTCTCCTTATGGGTTAATTTTCTTAGATATTTCATTGAAGTGATGGAAAGCTGACTGATATGGACATAATATGAAGATGAACCATATAATTTAATATAATTTAATCATCACCAACTCAACATCAGGAGTCTCCAGGCTTCAGATCCGCAAACTCATTAATGACGAAGTCCAGAACTCCATCTTGTCTCCCTACTGTTTCCCCTTGGCACATGGGCAGAACTGACTTTCACAAACACTGCTGGGTGAAGGGTTGAAAGGCTCAACCAGTCGTCATAAAGCCAAGCATTGTCAGGAAGTGTGAGAAACAGAAGTTCAATGCCAGCCCAGGGGCCAGGGCGGTCAGCTCTGCTACAGGGGCTATCAAGAGAAGCAAAACCAAGAAACTGCTCTGTGTATTCCAGGAACTTACATAAAAATATTAGCGCAAAGTTAAGTATTTCATAAAAAAGCTCAGTCTTAAATGCACTTAGAAAAATCAGGAGGAAGAGATTGGCTAAGGAAGCCATCAGCGGGTCATTGTTCGAGGCCTAAGGTTTCAGACTGCAAGAAGGAATCAGAGGGCTCTCAGGAACACATTGGGAGCTGCAAATGAGAACAATGCTTTCTGAAGAAGAATGGGTCACAGTTTTTGTATCTTCCATTCCTTGTCTGAAAACCTGTCACAGACAAATAGGAGCTAGAGCCGTATAGGACAAGGGATCCCCAGAGGTGTCTTGTCTGGCTATTTTACATTAGGAAGGAGGTCTTTGAAAAGGTAACCATTCCAAGCCAAAAATAAACATGGTCTGGCATGCTTCCTCCCTAAGGAGCAAGACATGACTGACTGTAGATCACTGTATCTCTAGGCAGACATATCCTATTCCTAGTTAACACGCTGTCTTCCTTTGGTGCGAAATTATAGCACTTGAACTCACCTTCTAATGGCAAGAAGATGGGGAAGGATAAGAAATGATCTGAGGATTGTGTTTGTGTGTATCCATGTACATATCAAAGAACAGAAGAAAATATATAGACACTAAAACTTCCTCTTCATCCTGTCATATAACCATGTTATAGTTTATACCTTTCCCCATCCACTAGCTGTGGCATGTTCCCAGTGTTCTCTGCCAACAACTCATGTGCCCATGACTCTTGAGGCAGAGTGACTCAACCTTTCTATCAAAACATCAATAAAACCTGAGGCCTGGAAGGAAGGAAGAGAACTAACTACTAAGCTGGATAATGTTTCTGCCGCTTAAATATTGTTAAAAGACAAATGAACTAAGAAAAAAAAAAACAAGAGACAAGTAAAGGAAGAGTGGGGAAAAGAGAGTTGCATGTGCGTACATAATGTGCCAAACCTTCTCCCTCCCTATTTTCTTCTCCCATCATCCTTATCTTCCTCATCCCAAAAAAGAAAGAAAATGTAGAGATAGAAAATACAGAATGTGTTCAAAGCCATTCTGAGCGCTTACCCCACTGCACTCAATGTCATGGACCATTCTACATGCCACACCCACCAATCCCCGGCAGGTCCCTTTCTCCATTTAAGGGTCTCTGAGAGTTATGCACTCCTCAGAAAGACTAGGTAGGGATGGCGTAAGAGTAAAGAAAGAAAAGACACAGAGGAACACAGGAAATCTGGGTCAAGTGTGCCGTGTGCACCCGAGCGGAACGGCACCAACTACACAACCCTACACAACCGTATTTACTAACCTCGGCATATTTAAGTATAGTAAAGGAATAGACACTGACGACTAGTCCAGAGAGGAGGTGTCCGTCCATAGGAGAGCAGTCTAAAGCTGCAAGCCTCCAGGAGAAGGAAGACTAGTCCAGGGAGGAGGTGTCCGTCCATAGGAGAGCAGTCTAAAGCTGCAAGCTTCCAGGAGAAGGAAGCTGCGGTTGCTAATTTTGACACACACTGCCATCATTTGCACTAAAACCAGAAGGCGGCTTTGCCAATTTGCCATGGGTCTGAGGCAGTGGTCCTTGGTGTGGCTGTGCCATGTCCACAATACACCTTCACTTGGAGCTTCTTCAGAAACCCACAGTTAAGCGGATCCATACCTATCAAAGACTTAAAATAGTATCTGGTACTGAGCAAGACCTGTCAGAGCGTTCTTGCTTCTCATTTTAGAAATGGAGAAACTGAGTCTACCTAGGATGAACATAGAGCAATGTCTTTGTAGACTCTGTCTGTAAACTAGTACCCCCACCAAGCACATGCTATGGGAACAGACACAAGTCAGAGTGCTTTGTTAACATAAAGCAATATCTGTGTAGACTCTGTAAACTAGTACTCCCAAGCACATGCTATGGGAACAGACTCAGGTCTAGGCGCTTTGTTAACATAGAAACCCTCCCAGCTACTCTACCAAGGAGACACCGCCATCCAGGGGGAACCCAGGCTCATAGAGTGGGTGACTCTAACTTCTATTTGGTGGTTAATCTAGATCTGGGTCAAGGGTTTGATCTTAGACCCTGATTCTGTGGTCCCAAAGTTTATACTTCATCAGCCTGTCCTTGTTCAACATTGATCATGTACTCAGCTCTGAGCCTGACAGACTTAGGGTACAGAGAAATAAGAGTCACACATTTTTTTTCAAATTACTAATTTGGGACCATATTTTTTTCTTCTTATTGGATACATGGACAAAGTAACATCTGAACTTTTTTTTTTTTTTGGTTTTTTGAGACAGGGTTTCTCTATAGTTTTGGAGCCTGTCCTGGAACTAGCTCTTGTGGACCAGGTTGACCTCAAACTCACAGAGATCCACCTGCCTCTGCCTCCTTAGTGCTGGGATTAAAGGCGTGCATCACCACCGCCTATTGATCTGTTCTTAAGTCTCAGTACTGACGGTAGCTTTGACAGTGTTGGACCTCAGACTCCTCATTTATAAAGCAGATGGCAATGCTTACCTGGCTGGCAGCACCACTAAAAACACTAAATAAAGCAGGCAGGTGCACATCTGCCACCTCAGCCTTCACTTGGGATGCTGAAGAGGAGGAGGAGTGTGAGCGATGAGTTCTGGGTCAACCTGGGGCATGTAATGACAATGTCTCTCAAAACTCAAACAACAGCAAGGCAGGTAAGATCTTTAAGCCCAGTGCTCAATCAACACTTACCCTTGTGTCTGGTCTCTTGTCTCTTCTCTGTTCTAAGAAGAAATGAGAGGATGGATCTAGACATGCAGGTGTTGTTAGTGGATGAACGACAGCTGAAAAAGAAAGGGTTAGAAACCTGGGCTTTGCTCCTGAAAACGCCATTAATAGAATCAAAGTGTCAAATGCTTGTGAAAAGAAAATCTTCTACACTTCAGCATGTCTTTTTTACAACATCAAGATATCCTATGTAAAACCACAAATCTACATACACTTCAAAATATTTGGGCTAGAGAATGTGAGCTTTGGCTTATTGGGAGGGAAGTGTGTCTGGAGGACTGAAGGTGCTTCCTTTTCGCTGGTGGAATCTTGGGAACAGGAGGTCGTAAAGTCCAGTTTATATTTTGACAAAATGGTACTGATATCAGTATGAGCAAGCTAGAACATGGCTGCCACCGGATATCCAAAGAACCCCAAAGTAAATGGTGACACAATCTGTTATAGAACTAGGTTGGTTTTTTGTTTTTTTGTTTTTTTTTTTTTTTTTTTTTTTTTTTGACATTCTGCCACTTCTGTGTGGTTCTATATAAACATAGTCTTGAGGTCAGGAACCTTCTTTGTCCCATTTCTTCTAGCAAGCCTACATCCATCTGGTTTTCTATGAGCCCGCATATATGCTTGTGCCTGCTTGGGTGTGGCCCATGTGGCCCAAAGAAGGCCTTGGCAGGCTGCCTGATGGGTGACCTTTGCCCAGAGTAAATAAAGCATGGCTTATCTGCCCTAGATGACAAGAATGCTTTTCAACACCCCACCACCCACCACTGCGCCCCACCCCTGCTTCCCGCAACTCTCCTTTCTTCCTGGCTTCAGAGCATGGATCTCATGTGGAGTCTTGGCAATGAGAATGGGCAGTTTTTGTTGTGCTGAAGATCTGGACATACCCAACATCTGTGTCGTGGGAGGCAAAGCTTTCTCTGCTGAGCTCATGTACAGGGCTAACTGGAAGGGTCAGGGATGTCTTCCTTCCCAGTGGTCTCGGCTCCCTTTGTAAGAACAGTGAACACCTCTCTGGAGCCTTCCACCCTTCACATCGAAGGCTTCAGCTACCTGATGGAGCTTTTTCTGCCTCTCAGCCTCCCCTGAAATCGGTTTGCAGTTGTCGAAGTCCATCCTTCATGCCACATCCCACCTTGACTTGATGGGCAATCCCAGGCTTTGTTTGTAAGAGTTTACAAAACCACCAAGAATTCCTTTCCCACAACGTGACCTTCAGGATCAGGGCTTTGGGCCAAGCTTGGCCCCATCGTCACATTTTATGCCTCTCCCACACACCACATTGTCTTCTGACGAATTTTCGTTGAGCCTAAGGAAGTATTAGTTTCAGCTGTGGAACAATAATAACTTCATTTGGGATAAAGTTCTGCTTTTAAGAAACCTTCACGAGACTGAGCTTCTCGGCATAAATCATCTTAAGTCGAGTGGTGCCTGTTTCCAAACATACCGTGAATCATGGATGATGTCTTTGCTCGAAATGGGGATTCCTGCCTGTTAACTAATTATACTGACATCAATTGCCCCTGAGCTACAAAAAGATTCCAAGTCTCAGGTGAGTTATTTTTGGCAGAGGTAATTCCATGTCCCAGAGATGAAGTTCTTTGCATAATCAGGTTTCAACATGTCAGTAGCAATTTGGAGCGATATTAAAGTGTTTCTGGCTTTTGAAAGGCTTCCAAATGTCCTTAAGTCTGTTCAGTGTTTTCTAAGAAGAAAAAACAAAAGCTGAACATTTTGTCAGTTTAAATAATATCTTAATACAGGGGCACTGAGCGCCATGCTTGGACATTCAGTCCTGAAATGTGCAACACTGTACCCAAAGGAAAGAGAAGAGTCTGGAAAAGCTGACGCAAGCAAAGAGGAGTCATGGAGTGGACTAATGGCCCATCAATTTAAAAAAAAATAAAAACAACTTATATTTAGCTCATTTCCAAGTCAATATCCAATTTCATTAATTGTCCCCTTCTAGGAATTTGAGACATTGGAAGACAGGAATGATGCTTGACAGCAAACTAAAAAGCAGCATTCTTCAAAAGCTTCATGTGAAATAAATAGGGAAGGTGGAAAAGAGCCATTGGCCTAGAAGAGAAAAAAATCATTGGGCAGGTTGAAAAATACCCATGCCCACAGACATTTTATGAAAGAAAAGCATAACCCACAGAGATGCAAAACTATTTCCAACCTTGCTAGGTATTTTCAAATTTTTAACTAAACCAAAGATATTGGTTTGCATAATAAATTTATACAAAAGATTAATTCCCAACTTTCAAAACCAGGAAGAGTCTTAGGAGTCTCACCCCCCCCCCCCCCCCCCGATACACACACACACACACACACACACACACACACACACAACTGAGGGGCTATTGATAACTGCCGGGAGAGAATCATTCTGCTCTGATGGTGTGGCCCATTGTAGGTTACCCATGCCCCAGTGTATTTAACTGGGAGCTGGGTGGCAGGCCCCAAAGAGTAAAGAGGAAAAACCCACAACGACAGGGGAGAGATTCGGGGATTAATACTTGGAGAGAAGAGAGGGGAGTTTAGCAAGGAGGATCTACAGCACTGGGCTCCAGAGGTCTCCACCAACCCTCCGAGAATCTCTAGAGGCAAAGGGCACTTAGACATTTTCTCAGATTGGTCAGCATCGATTCTCCTGCCTCCCCGATCTGACAGCTTCGTAACTTTGGACAGGGCAGCACACTCCATCCACAGTAATTCCCCAAAATGAAACCCAGCTGGTGGTTCCAGCTGGCAGGAAACCATGCACAGACCTGAGTAGGAATCCCCCCAGAACTCCACGATCCTCGCTGCACTCAGCTCCTAGCCCCTTTGGGTCTGCTTGCTTCACATGAGAGAAAGCTGGAAGATATTCCTCCAGTTCTCTAGTGGAACCCTATCAGAGGAAGATTAGAAAAACTACATCCTTGCTGTTATAGCTAATCTTGGAACTATGGGAGACATTTGCTTCACCTGGCAGTCAGTCACCAATTCAAAAGCCTTTAATCTCTGGGCTGCCTTGGTAGCTAGGCCTCTGAGGTGCCACTCACTGGGCACCATGAATTCTTCAGGCTATGGTTGCCACATTTGTCCTTGTGCTGCTAACATGGGAAAATGTTCACCAAAGCCAACCTGAGGGAATCACTAGGTAAGGGTCCATTACTCCTTCCAATGGAGCGACAGCTTTCTTTGCCTCCAGGTTCTTTGGTGTAGCATTGGAAGCAATTGAGAAGCAATCTTGCATTAGCAAATGCTTGCTGTGTAACTTAGTGGATCCCAGAGTCCCGGGAAAGAGAAGTATCAGTTTCCTAACAAGGCCACTAGGCAGGTAGCAAGCAAGTTCCCTACTGTTTACATCTCTTGCTTCTTGGACCAGATTATTACACATTTTAAAAACTTATCGCCATACAATGTTCATTGATTGGGGATGAACAGTAATACTCGATAGAGCGGAGTGTCCCATCCCCCATGGAACACCCTCTTATAGATAGCACCTCAGCCAAAACTTCAACAGAATATAGTAGGCTGTGCCAGTCCAGTGGCTGCTAGATACTGAAGACTATGAAATAACAATGGCCACCATGATGATGTATCTACCATGGCACCTGATTTGCTACAATTGGTCTTTGGTTCCATTGCAATTTTGTGTGGCGTTTCATGCTACAGATCAAACTCTCTCTGAACTCTTGGCTGATGGTGTTGGCATCACTCTGAATGTAGAAAGCATCCTACATTTGAGGTAGATGCCAAACCTAGTGTAGAAGAGATTCCACAGCATGACTTCCTACAGACCATTTTGTGTCTTAGGCCCACGGAAGTTGACGGTCTTAGCATCACTCAGTATGTGGGTTAAAGCAGTATTTCCAAGCATGCAATCTACTGCCTCTGTATATCAGAGATCCCTACCAAGTGCTGAACTCCTTTCTGGTGATAGGAAGTGCAAAGTACTGTCACCTCTGTACTTTGGAGACAATGCTCCAGTGTGCCACAGACCATTAAGCTAAAAGCTGCATTGTGCTAAAGGCACTGGAATTTTCTGACACCAACCCTCTACAGCACGTGGTCTTAATTTTCTGTTATTACATTAAAAATTACCCCAAATGCAGCCTGAAACAATACGCATATATTACCTCACAGCTCTGTCAGTCAGAAGCCCAAGGTTAATCTGGCTTCTCTGTCTAAAGTGAAGTCATGAGGCCACCAAGGGTCAGCTGCATATCCTCCAGTTCACGCCAGAAGAATGCTTCAGAGTTCCAGCCACCACATACCACAATCTAACTGCATCCCATGTAGCCCCGGGAGATTTTATTGCTTCCAAGTTTTTAAAATAATGCTCGAACATGAAGCGCTAAGTCACACTGGCTGTGCTTACAACCTTCACTATTTCTTCTCAAATCAAAACCTGTGGACTGTATGCCCACCAACTGTTCCGTATAAATAAAACACTGAGTGATTTTCATATTTCAGTGAGATCTCTTCTACTGCCTGAAACTATTCACACCTTCAGCATCAGTTTAACTGAGATCTTTAATACCTATTTCCTTCTACATCACGATGTACAATGCCATTTATTACATGAATGAAGATCTCCCGTGACAAGGGGCTTCAGGATTAATGTTTTGCAGTCATCAAGCAATTTTAAGCAAATGTCACCTGATCCATATCTGAATCCAGTCAAAATCCACAGCGGTCCTGCAGCCCCTCAAAGCACAGTCTACTATTATCCTGAGCTTTTGGTCGAAACTGCTCCATCATATCCTACTTCCTTGATCTTGGGTAACACACAAAAGAGTCATTTCAAAAGAAATTTAACCAATTCTCTCTAAACATGACATCCACCATTGACTCTATGAGATTATTTTGATTTCTGTGATAAATATTCTTTTGTCATAGGTAGTGATACTTCAAAGGATTATTTTCCCCTTTGGTAACTTCCCCAGCAGGGCCACAGAACTTCCTACCATACAGAAAGCATAGTCATTTACTTTCTTTTGGAAGATGGATTTGTTCTCTATGGAGGTTACTTTGGAACAAATTACTACTTGCCTTTATCCAATTTTTCCTTCCTCCTCTATTTCAGAAATTCTTGTTTTAGCAGGACACTATGATGTTCAGATAAAGATTGCCTGTGTGTTACCTGTCACAATAAAACAATCATGTGACTTAGTTCTGGTCAATGAGATATAAACTGTTTTGTCTTATGGGGAATCCCTGGGAAGCTAACACTGGCAGCCATCTTTGCTATGAAGTAACTATAAAGACAAAGTTAAGATGGTTTCACAATGAGAAAGGAATCTGTAGCCCTGATAGCACCTTGAAGCCCTGTGCCTGCTCCCAGACTTGAGAGAAATAAATAAATTTTGCTTAGTCCATTTACGGTTATGTGAGGGTTAGTCTCCCTTCTGCTTAACTGAAGTTGCTGTTAGTGAGAACTTTGTAAAAAGATTACATTTAGGAACAGGTGCAAAAGCTACAACGGTCTCATGCCTCTAACATCATAGTGTCTAATTATGACATTTTACAGCAGGTGACAAGCAAGTAAAAAAATTTAAGTTATTGGTTCGGTAACACTCAACATTCTATTATGTTTTCTAATACTATCCTTGTGTATGTGTGTATGCACATGTGTGTGTGCATGTGTGTGTGTGCAGTCATATTGAGCTCAAAGATTTATTTACCCCAATTTATATAATTCATAGTGTGTATCCATTGCACTGATGGTCTATGTTGTAGAATTTTTTTCCTGTATTCTGAGTTAAAATATTTATTTGATCATTGTTATTTTGCTTTTCAACAATTCTGTTAAGCCTTGGAACCATTTTGATGAAACTGGAATCTCATGTGATGACTAAAATAAATATACAAGCATATAGGTATGTAACAATAATTAATGATAAAACGAGGCCATGAATTTGGAAGAGAGCAATAGGAAGCTTATGTGAGAGTTTGGAGGGAGAAGGAGGAAATGGTGCATCCATACTGTATTTCCAAAAGATAAATCATTAAAAAAAATACCAACCATAAATTATGACACCAAGAAAACACAATGGTACCAAGGAGTTATAGAAAAGTGTTCAAAGTATGAGGCTTTCTATATACACCAGTCTGTAATAGGCTTACCTCCAGTGTAGGTATTTGGAGATGAGAGGTAAATGGAGAGCCTGTAGGTCTCAGAACTGTGAAGAAAGGAAGTATCCAAAGGCATATACACAGGGAGGCTAAGCTTGCCTATAAACTACCTAGAATTATGACAAGAATGAGTGTAAAATAGACACCACAAACCGGGGCCAAAATAACATATACATACATGCGCGCATACTTACATACATTTATACATGCATACATACGTGTGTAAAATAAGCAGAAAGTACTTTCTAAATTTTGTATGAATCAAATGCAAGAATACATTTGGAAGGAAATTATCATGTATAGATAGAGGAAGAGAATAAGGTCATTTTGAAGAGGAATTAGCAGCTGAAACTGGAAGGTGGGCCTCCAGAAGGACCTATTTAAAGTTATCTTGCAATTCCAGCTCATTCCTTAGGTAGCATCGGGGGAAATCTGGCTCCACTGTCAGCAGTAACTGAGCTCTCTGAGGTTCAAAGCTGATCTGAGCGCAGTAGAGGAGAGATAGGCAAACACCTGACCCACAGAGTCCTTTAGCACACAAACATCTTGAGGACATTTTGGTTTGTTAGGAGCAGAACCTGAATTTCTCTTCTAATGAAGATCTGTGAAATAAATTTGACAGAATGGTTGTTTCTTTGTCTTATATTGTACATATGTATGAAATTGTCAAGAGAATACAAAATATTTTTTTACAAAGAAGTAAGATGTTGGAGAAGTGATCAGGTTATGGGGATGGAGCCCAGGGAACTGGATTAGTGTGTGTATGCCAACATCCCAGCGGGGATCTGGCAGGAACAGGACCATTATCTCTGAGGAAGGTTCTCACTAGAAGCTACATTTCTTTTACATTGAACTTAGACTTCACAACTTTCCAGAATTGTGAAAAATAAGTTTCAATTATTTATGAGCCATCAGTCTATTGACCTTTGCTCTCCTAGCCTGAGTGGATGGAAACTCCAGCTCCGGTTCAATAGGGAAAAGAGAGTGGCAAGCTGCCGCAGAACACTGAAGCAGGTTAGTGACTGCAGATGCCTTTGAGTCACGGACCTCCTAAGCCAGAATGTTTTCAGGGCTCCACGGAGATACAGAATCTTCATCTCCTGAACAGCTCGCCCTTACGTAATCACAAAAGCCCCTGCATTTTGTCCCTCCACATCCTCCAACATCTAGTCTGGTCGGAGATTTCAGCTTGCTGAAGTGAGAACTAGGTGTCTCCGCTTCTGTGACCCAGGACTGTCAGAAGACTGAGTAAATGTTCCGATTCCCTTGAGTCTCCTCTGCTGAAAACAAACAGCCGCCCACTTCCCAGACCTAATGAAATCTTAGCAGGCTGACAAGAGGAGACAGCTCCATGGGTTTTTGTCTTTTCTCCAGAATCCAGAATTATTGGTCAACATTGTCACCCACGCCCCAGACTCACCAGGGTTTAAATTCCTGAAGACTAGAACCAGAAGACGGCTGCTTCCCTTCCCCATCGTCTGATGAGAAAGGCAATCCATCAATGCTGTGAACCCTGACATCCTGGAGGAAACCCTGCCAGGGCTTGTGCTGTAAGCCCTGAGAAACGGAAGTCGGTATCATAAAGAAAATGCTAAAAAACTTAGCCTTAAGAATTCCAAACCTTCACACATAGCTTCTCCTAAATAATTTAGCAGTTTGGCTTATTAGTTGAATCTTTAACCACAGAACTCCAGGTCCACTGAAGAGATCATGCCTCAGGCTTGAAAGGGACCAGACTTGAAAAGATCCTGACTTCAGTGCCCTAAGACGCTTAGGGGAGAGGGGGCAAGAGACACCATTGTCTATTATAGATAATAGGAATAGGGGAGCGGACATCTAACCAACAAATTAATAAAGTATGAACAGCCTGAATGTGACTAGTGCCAGTTTCTTTGAATTTAAATATAGAATGAATTTAAATATCACGTAAAGGTGCCCCTTTCTATTTGTTAGGAAAATGGCACTTGACTCTATTACAAGACCTTTCTCTATGGGCGATTGTCTTCTGAATAAGACCCCTTTAGAATACAGCTTTATATAACTTTGAAAATTTAAAATCACAGTTAGAAGCTAATCTTTGGCATTTCTTGTGGGTGGGGAGTAGATTAAACCAAGGCCAAAAGGAGTCAACTGTAAAATGGAAAATACTGGTGTGATTGCCTGTCCTATCAATTTGGTAATATGTAAACATTCTCTATGAACTGATTTTTCAGCCACTTCTTTTGAGAACCCTATCAAATCTGTACCCTGTCTTCTGAATGGGTTGGTTTGGGGAGGGTTGTTTGTTTGTTTTGGTGTTTTTGATTCTTTAATTTTTTTTTTTAGGTCTTTATACTTGGGGCATATCAATCATCTGCCAGATGTATTAGTGGCAGAGATTCTTTCCCATCTGTGGGCTTCTTCACGTGATTGTTTTTTTCTTTTAATTGTATAAGGTTCTGCTGATCCATTGTTGATTCTCAATTCTTGAGCAATTGAGCGGTGGGCAGAAAGCCCTTCCCACACCTGGACCACGCGGGGCAAAGCTCGTGTCCTTGCAGCGGTCTCCGTGCGTCAGGCCTCACGTTTCGGTCTCTGATCCACGGGAGGAACTGAAGAAAGGGAAAGGAGGAAAGAATAGAATTATATGTTAATTTCAAAAATTAAAATATTTCAAAAATGGGATGTGCCTGGAAGACTGAGATAAGACAGCAGCCGTCTTCCGCTGACAGTCACTGTGCTTGGAGAGCAGGGCAGGTGCAGGGCCGGCAGAATCCACAGCGCCACTCAGTGCTGCCCAAGGTCATGCTCGCCTTCCTAAGTGTTCCTGGTACTGCTCAGCGGAGATCCCAGGTCTGTCGATGGATGTGCGGCTGGGAATCCAAGCAGGCAACAGTTTCTATTGATCCCCCTCCCAGCTCTCCCTTCGTTCTCACTTGGGTGGCTGGATAGTCCCAGCTTTCAGATCAATCGCGCTCAACTCACCCTTTGCTTCGCCGGCGTCTCACGACGTACCAGGCTTAATTCTTGTAACGATCCCACACCCACAGCTCAGAGAGGTCAACTTCCTGGTTGGCCTGGTTAGAAGGTGTTGAAAGGGTCATTCTGGGGCTGGCGAGATGGCTCAGACATTAAGAACACAGACTGTTCCTTCCAGACGATCCAAGTTTGGTTCCCAGCACCCATGTCACAGCTGCTTTTAATTGCAGCCCCATCTAGGGAATTTAACAACCTCTTTTGGAATCCTTGAGCACCCCTACACAAATATACATGAGCACACATAACTAAAAACAAATGTAAGGCTTTAAAAAGTGAAAAAATCCTAAAGGATCATCTCATTCCAGCATTAGACCAAGTACTTTCTCCATATATATCCTAACTTTATTAATTATGCTATCATTTCTTTTATCTTCATGATATCAATGTAAGGTTAGTATCGTAATCCTGCTTTCAGATAAGAAGACAAAGCTGAAAGAAATGACCCAATTTACCTCAGAGAATCCGGGTCAATGAGAAAGTCTGCGTGCCGCAAAGCATTTCTCTTTAGCAGCTGTCTCTACCCACCCACTTGGTGCACATACGCACACCCAGCAGAGAGGCTGCCATGCGGGTGCAATTGCAAGGCCAGTAGGAAAGGAAATAGATGGTGCAATGGCTAAGGAAATTAATCAAACAATGAGGTCAGTCTGGGCTACATTGGAAGCAGGAAGGAGCAGAAGTTAGTGACGCTCCACAAATTCTCACGACCGCACAAGGTAAGCACAGCTGCTCGCCTTCTTTCAGAGACTAGGAAGCAAGGAAAATATAAAACTCCCAAGTGAGTACATCTAAACGAAGCCAGTTTATAGGCATCCTAGCTCTTCAACATCGTAATGTATGAGCTTATGACTCAAAGTCAGTTTCTATTGCTGCAATAAAGCAGACCTGAGATAATCAAATAAAGAACGGGGTTACTTTAGTTCATAGTTTTGGAGATTAACTGTGATGGGTGGGCATATTATTTGGGGGCCTGTTGGGCAACAGGGCATCATGATACATGGCAGAACAAAACTGACCACCTCATGGACAGGAAACAAAAGGAACTGTAAGAGTTAGGAGCTAGTATCCAAAACCCGAAGGAGCTCCAATAGGTCCCACTTCTCAAAAGTTCCACCCTCTTCCAATGGTGGCAGTAACCTTTGAAAGGCTTTCAATATCCAAATCACAGGACTGAATCAATAAGAAGACGGAGGGGAAATGATAGCAAAACTGAGAAGTCAAAGCTGAATTGGGAAGAAGGGGAAAGGCGACAGACAACATTCACGCCACCAAAACTATTTCCCGGTCGCATGCTGTAGTTTGGACTCTATACAGATTGTGGAGATATTATAAAACTGTTTTCCAGTCACATGCCGTAGCTTTGATTCTATACAAAGATATTACGCGGAGATATTGTGAATGCCTCTCTCTCATCCTCATGCAGCTTACATTCCAAGAAGCCAGGCAGACATTAATCTGCAATTTTAATTTTAATGACTACTATATTATCGGCAATTTATTTCAAATGACTATGTGTAATGTGAGATGTTTGGGTGGGCATCTTAATTTGTACCCTGGAGGTGAGGTTAATATCTGAATTACCATAATCAGAGAAAGGCAATACATCCTGTGAGGTCGTTAGTTAACGTTTTAAAGCTAATCAAAGCGATCCACAGGCAGCTACTCTACACCCATCATTGCCTTCATATCAGACCAACAACAAGGTTGGCAATTAGCGTAATGGATGTTATCGATGATTTTTTTCTTTGGCCAAATAAATGATCTCATATTTGAATGGAATATCCAAAAGTATAGACGACATATCTGTCCTTCCCTAAATAAACATGGGAGTTGGAAAGTCTAATAGCTTTATACCCTTTGGATGCATGCTTTAGTCTTAAATTTTCTTCTGAATGGATATCCTAACTTGATCCTGCTTAGAAGTTTAGCTGAATCCCACTGCCAATATATGTATGCATCTGCCTCCACTGAGTCCTGTAACTAATGGCTTTACTTGGTGCATACAAAGACAGAGAGCTATTATTGTTATGGAAGTAACAATACAGGCTTTAGGACAGTTTGTGATTGCTTTGTGGTATCTGTTACACAGTCGTGAAGTTTGCCTTCAGTGTAATGCCCCAGCTGATGGTGAGTTCTGGGCTAAGTATAATTACAAATGACCAAGGTGGTTCTGTTCATTTTACAATAGCAATTTAATTTCAGAGATAAGTACCCCAGGAGCACTAGCAAGCATGGTACTGTGGAAATGCATGGCTTCTAGTCCTGCCTTAGTCTTATCACTCACAATGAGAGTTTACCTAACGTAAGGATGTAAGATACACTGTGGGCCAAAGACCAACAAATCTTAGACTCTTTGAAGACGAAAGGCCACCTGTACGTGCCCTGATTCAGCAGAGGCGACATTGGCTAAGGCAAGAAGGTGCCAATTCACATGTAGGCTGGTAGGTAACGATGTTCATTAGCTGGAATTAGAAAAGGACACGCAAACAAACGAAAGGATGGATGATACATTCCAAAGAAAACTCCATAGGAAAGAAGGCCAGGTTCAAACACACAACTTTTCCATTTGGAAACAAACAAAGACAAACTAAAATGGTGATGTGTGTGGAAAAGAAGCTTGGTCTTCTTCAACTCAGATAAGCCTTCAACCCAAGCGAGGAAGAACTCTGCCCGCGGCTGATTTGCTCAGGCGTGTTATCTATGTAGCCGTGTTTTAAGTATAGCTTGCTGGTAGTGATGTGCTTGACCTAAGTGGCAGTTGGTGGGCTTCTTTGGGCATCGCTGTACTTGGCAGTGCCAGTTTTTGTACCGATGCCCAATTAGCCCACAACTCCTCCGCAGAAAACAAACCTCACCATTTGCATAACTGTTTCCTTTGCTGCTTCCTTTATAAAAAATAATGAGTCATTATGCACATAATTAAAGCAAGTGAGAGCCCAGCTGATGAGAATCACATGAGAAGGTCGAGAGAAATTAGCATCAAGGCTGGTCTGCTGTGCAGAAGGCCAATCCAATAGGCGCTGTCTCCTGGGAGCCCACTCTCTCAGGCCTACTCCTTTGGATTTTCACTGAGTTCAGGCTTCCTGGAGGAAATATTTCATCCTGCCCTTCTCCCCAGTTCCTGTCTCCCTGGCTTCTAAATGATAAGTGTCTGGCTTGATGTCTGAGCACTTTGCTACAAATCCTCTCACCTCCTTACCCTGAGTCATTCTCCCAAAGAACCTGACCACAAGCAGCCGTAAAACACTAATGTAAACACGCGAGGCTCTTCAGTTCTAAGAAGGTTCGTGGTGAGAGTTACAGAGACGACGTCCTCTGTGCAGCTGGAGTGGGGTGGAAGTCAAGCGTCTTTCCCCCCAGTTATGTCTTATCTCTAAGCATTTGTTCTAAATTTTACTTACTTATTTAGTGTGTGTGTCTGTGTGTGTGTGTGAGAGAGAGAGAGAGAAACACAGAGAGACAGAGAGAGAGAGACAGAGAGACAGACAAAGAGAGACAGACAGACAGGCAGAGACAGAGAGATGGATGGGGAGGGCACAGGTGCTATGTCACACATGTGAAAGTGTGATTTCTGCAGATTAAATAAAGTAGGCTCACCAGGTTTGCGTGGCAAACACCTTTACCAGCTGAACCAACTCCTCCACTCTAGACATTAACTTTATTTTTATAATATTTATTTATTACTAGAGAGAGAGAGAGTATGTGTGTCTGACATGGGTCTGGCATGTGTGTGAGTACTGGTGACCACATGCTACAACAAAACTCTCAGGAGCCGATTCTCTCTTTTCACCGAGGTCTTCAGGTTTGTGCAGCAAGCGCTTTTACTTACTGAGCCCTCTCTGTGCATTTTCTACTAAAATCTTCTTTTTGTGGTGCTAATGGATCCTTATACCGGGGCATCTTACATACCTGGTTTATTTCTTCTTCCTCAGACTCAATGACCCAGATCCTAGAGGGGTGTCTGAGGAGCAGACGCTGTTAACAAAACGCAGTCTTAGGCCTCCACTCCAGACTTGCGAATCCAAACAAATGTTTGAATAAGATCCCAGGCTATTGCTTTCCACTTAGTGTGAGAGGCAGACATCTAGGGAACTCCTTCCATTTGGCTTCCTCTCCTGTGGTCTCTGACCCCCTCCTACTGCACAGCACTGGTTAAGGGATTCCTGCCCTAGAATTATCAGGTGGCCCAGCACAACACCTGACCCGGGAAGGGTAGGATCACAGATCACAGCAGCTTACCTGCACAGATCCTCCCAGGGAAGGAGCACCCTGCACACCCGTGGTGTGCACTCACAGATCCCGTGGGCTGTACTCAGAACAGAGGGAATGACTGAGGACTTAGGGAAGCAGGGTTAGTGGAAAGAGTAGGCTGTTTCCTGCAGGTGGGTATGACCCAATTTTTCAAATAAATCTACAAGCCATCATGGGCTGGGACGAAAGCAAACACTGCTCCTGACTTGGTTACAGGAGGGGTATTTGGTTGGTGGGGTCTTAGCAACAAGAACCACATGGGGAAGAAAACTCACAATTAGTTAGAATATCCACTCAGCCTCCAGTTTCACCAGAGGTCAAGGCCACATTCAGTACTGAACCTTAGCTGTAGACCTTATGTCACTCGGCAAAGCCATGTTATAAAAATACATACTGAAGCCATGACACAGAATCACAGGCATGTCTCTGGACTGAATTGGAATGTCTCATTCTTTACCTTTGATCTGTCTCTCACTCGTCATTCTGTCCCCAGCATCTAACAAGTGACAGGTACAAAATAAATATGTATTGAGTTCATGAAAAAAAATACAGGCATGTGACTAGCAAGCATAGTGTCTAGACTATGACAGTTACTAAGTATTTACAGTCCATCTCTGCTTTACCTTAGGCTTAGTCATATAATATAGCCAAATCCAAATAAATGACCAGCATAACCCAGGAACTGTCTTTAGTGTATAAAAGAATTTCGTCTGTGGTAAATGAACTGTTTTGTTCAGTAGGAAATAACATAGAATTTGATTGTTCAATAAAGGTTGGAAGACTTGGATTCTGCCAACATTATTTGAATGTCTTGTACATGCCAAGCACCGCTAATTGCTCTCCCATACATGATCTAATTTCTTCTAGGTAGCAATCGCTCTCATCCCCATCTGCAGGCCAGGAAATTGAGGAGGTTTTACCCAGTCAAAACTAGCCCTGCTTAATATATCTAATCACGGCACTCACCAAGGTAACCCACGACCTGCTGTGATAATACAGTGATAACCAGGCAGGGAGGGGTGGTAGCGCCTTCGTAGCAACAGAGGTGTCAGTCACAATCTGGGAGACGGCCGACAGTCAGAGAACGTTGAATTTACTGGGCTAGCTAATGATGAGAACAGGGAGGAAGAGGGGCAGGTATAAAAAATCCTTTGGACTTGGTTTCTTAGGCTGATGCAGATAAAATCTGACAGTATCTAGAATATCATTGGGGAAGCTGAGAATAGAGACAGTATGGGGCGTATAGTAACCATCCACTTTTCTAGCCTACGTTCTGTGATTCATTTAGACCATTCAGGGTCATGCACCAGGACTGTATTTTTCAGTCCCCAGAAGAACAATGCTCTTGCTGCCTCACGTTAGCAAAAGCATAGCAGAGTTGTTCAGGGTAAAGATTCTGACTCCAGCCTCTCAAAAGTCAGATCTCAGAAAGCCTGCTTGCTTTCTGGCTAGGTATCTGGGCTGATTATTTAATTTATCTCTGCTTCAGTTTCCATCTGCAAAATATAGATAATAAGAGCTTCTTCTATTCATAGCATTACGGGGATGGGATAAGTTAATATACATGAATTACTTAGAACAGAGCCTGGGACAGAGTACCCCATGTAATGAGAGGCAATTATTGTTATGAGTCAGGGTTATGTTTCTGACTTACACAAAAGGTCAATAAAATAGAGTGATCATGTGAGACTTATCCAAATGGACAGAGCAGTGTGGCCCAGAAACCATCCTTAGTATATAAAAGAACTTTGTCTATGGTGAAGGACATAAAGTAAGAGATTGAGATAACTTGTTCTTAACCACATCTTAACCCTCGCCCTGGAGTCTGTCTGATGCTGCTCATGATGGTACTTTGAGGAATCACTGCAACATCCCAGCCCATAATTAATAACAACCCCTTACCCCTAACAAGAGAGAAAAAAAGATTAGCCATGTGTTCATCATGTATGCAAGAGATTCAGTCTCAGAATCTCACGTCTGTGGTTGTGTGTTTCCATTTGATTTGTTTGTTTGGCTTGTTCTTTGGTTTATTTTGAGACAGCATCTCCTTATGGAGCCCTGGATGGCATAGAACTCAAGATCATTGTGCCTCAGCCTCTCGAGTGTCGGAATTCAAATGTGTGTCCCAGTGACTCATTCACAGTCCCTTTGAAAGCCCCTTTCCTAGACTGTACCGCTCATACAATTCATTAGACCAACCAGGATACAGGTAGCTCATTCTGATAAAGTAATAAGCAGTTTAGTTAAGGGGTTATTGATAAAACATATGAAAAACTAATAAGGATGAGAGCTGTCAATGAGAGGTCTTATATTCTAGAAAGGTCTGAAGGAATTGATTCCTTGTCAGAAGGTAGGGAGACCTGTGACTCTCAGACGGTCACCTGGCAGGATATGTGGCCTGCTGGCTGGGCACAAACAATCCTATTCTGAGGCTAGAGCAAGGGGAAACAGAGAGGAGACTTCACCTCTCTCAGAGTCCTCTCACCCTTTGAACTTCTGCAAACCAGAGAGAAAGAGACCCCAACCAATCTCACTGCTGTGAGTCAGCTTCCTTAAGGATGCAGGAGGGAGGAGCCTGTGCCTCAATAATAAGTAAACAGAAACTAAGAGAACCCTAGCCACATTTAGTAAGAAAGGAAGGAGCTAGCTGACATATATAAAGGCGAGAGGAGACATCATCTTGCTGAAATTTTCTAAGGACCAGGGGCGTCTGTCTCAGATAAGACCAGACCCTGTAACATTGTTGAAGAGAGTTTTATTCATAGTCATTGCGATAATGATTCCCAACTTTAAAAGAAAAGACCACATGACCTACTTCAAATTTATATTATTAACCCCCAAGTTACCTTAGAATCTATCTTAAGACATGTGACTGTGTTTCCATGCAACTGGAGAACACTTTAAGTTGGCAGATTCCTTATGCTTTGATTGTATATCCTAATGAGATGGGCCAGGCAAGTGACATCTGGTGGAATCCCGGCTGTGTGGCTTTGAGTTTGCCAGCAGTCACTACATCCTGCGAGGTTATTCTCTTCCACCAACCTTCTGAACAATGGTCTTACTGACTCCACCCTGCTTCTTCATGCCTCATCCCATTGACCAACTGTGCACTGTGTGCTTCCATGTTATAGTAATTTCTCTCTGAAATGTGCACACACACACACACACACACACACACATTGTTTTTCTGGAGAACCCTAACTAGTCCATTCTGTGTCAAGACAATCACTGAAAATTAAAGACCGGAGGACATGTATTCAAGAATGCTCAGAAAGGCCTAGGGGTGTGGGGGAGTAGAGACAGTCTTATTAAATACCCACCCAACCCCAGGCAAGAAGGACATAAATATCTAGCAGGTGGTAAGATAAGAATGAATGTGGAAGCCTAACCTGAGGAAAGGGGAGAATAGAAATACTACCCCATCCTTTCCCACCTTAGAAAATTACCAGTGAGATGGGCAGGCCATCATACCTTGATTGTTACCTGAGACAGGGTTTTAATTTCTGAATTGAAACCAAGATTTCAAAAATTGTTATTTTTTGGTGTTATTATATGAAATAAACAGGGGCATAAAGTAATGGTATATTTTGCGTCTATTTATGTGTTTATCTATTGAGTATTTATATATGTGTGTGTGCCTGCTTGACTGTATGGGCATCACATGCAAGTAGCTCCCAGGGAGGCCAGAAAGGGCATCAGGGCCCCTGGAGCTGGAGTTGCAGCAGCCTGTGGGCTGCTGGTGTGGGTGGTTGGTATTGAACCCAGGTCCTTTGATAACAAGAGCTCTTGACCACTGAGCCTCCATTGAGTATATTTTAAACTCATAATAGGAGACTTAAAAATTAATATAAACACACCCTAAGAGTCCCACTTGTTCAGAGTACCAATTAGGCAAGCATTACTTTTTATGATTAAAAGCATCAATATTAAATTTTTAATATCAAATTAATGAGTGTTTTCATATCTGTTGTAAATCCTAGCTGACTATATTATCTATAATACTGCCTAACAATGTCTTTTATTTAAGAATTTATGTGATAAATATTTCCAATAATAAATTTGGCACCCTTACAAGCTTCATTTTTCAGAGAAAAAAATATATATTAAAATTTAAAACTAAAATAATACTACTTTTACTCTGACAAATATTGATTACGGGCCAACTCTATGCTCTCCATGAGCGGATAAAAACAAAGTGGATTTTGTTCTTGCCCTGAGTACTCACTGGCTGAGCAGTTGTTACACAAATTAACGTACGAACACAAATTCTAAGAAGCACTCACTAGAAAGAACAACAACTCAGAGCAATAATTTTGGCAGGTATTACTCTCAGGGAGTGACACTGAAGACTGCGCATGAAGGACTGGTAGAAATTAAGTGGCTTAGAGAAGCAAAGACGGCAAGAGAAAACGGGCCAAGAGAAAATTATGCTCCAAAGACAGGAAGTAGAAAGCTCTTGGAACGTTCAAGAAAACGTGCTGGGGTGTAAAGAGTAAAGAAAGGGTACGGTTCAGGAAGCTAGAGCAGCTCATGAAGGCTTTGGCAGTCCACTCTCAGATCCTGTGCAACGGTGTGACGTCTCCGCACATTGCCTGGGGCGTAAAAAATGGGTTAAAAGCAAGGAACAGGAGAGGAGCCCCCTAGACGGCTGCTACAGTGGTCAGGGAGAAAGAAATGGCAGTTTAGTGGGGTGGGGAGGAATAGGTTTAGTTTGATTTTGCTCGACAGATGGGCGGTGGGGGGGAAAGCTGAGGGTGGAGAGCGGTAAGGACAACGCCTAAAACGCAAAGGATTCTGGTTACCTTCCACCGGGACGCACCTCTCCATTCACGCACTCCAGCCCGCCGTTCATTTAACACCGTGCTCTGCAAAGATGGCACGAGATAAAAAACAAAGGCTTGCAGGGCTTAGCCAGATGGGCGCTGGCAGAGTGAGAAGCCGAAGACACAGAGTGGACACGGCATGAAAAGCACCAACGAGGAACTCGACCTATGACAGATTGGCAAGTCACAATTATAAGACCTAATGACAGCTCTTATCAAGCCAGTGTTTTTGTTTTCACTTCATAATACACTTACTATAAGAATTCATCATCTAAATATTAGCATAATATTAAATTTTACGTAATATTGAGATGCTGATGACTCTAATTTATCATCCACCCCTGAAATACTAACGGAAGCATTTGTCTTAGAATCCCTGCGGTCTCTACTGTTTCTGCTTTTCTTACTGCAAACGGCCCCAATCCTCAAGGCCCTACTGCGGGAAATGGCACAGAACTAGAAACCAGACAGAATTTCTTGGCAATGGGTTCAAAAGTATGCCAAGGACACAACACGATAGCAGAAATAAACCTTAAATTATTGTTCTAAAAGAGGAAATAAAGAAGAAGAATGGCCGCTGAGGGTAGAGCAGGGCCGCCGGGTTTAGCATTTATTAAGACGGCAGAGACCAGAGGGGCTATTTAAGGGGGTGAAACAAGCTCCAAGCGTGCTGAGCTGCAGATGCCTGTGATATCGAGTAGGGCTGTCAAGTCAGCTGTTGTACACATGGATTTGAGCCTTAGAAGAGAGTTCAAAAGCATAGACAGAAAGGGGGGGCCAGAGAACCTAAACCGTGAGACTACAAATGATCATTCAAATTTTGTGGAAGATAAGCTACTAATGTAAGGGCAAACTGCACAGGAAGAACAGGGCACAGCCCTAAGGAAGCAGGATAAAAAGACAGAAAATTTGGGGGATGTGAGAAAAGAAGGTGTCTTCCCAGGAGTCCATGGAAGCCCTTCATGAGCAGAGAATGATGATGAATTCCCACAGTGCTACAGGCTGTTCTCCTTTCCCAACTGTAAGAACTCGCTCAGAAACCCCATTCCAAGGGAAAGGACATGGCTTGTGCAAACTCAGGAGCTCCTGGTTTCACCTTATTGGATGACAATCCCACCCAAGACATCTCCAGAGCCACCTTTAATCTCACTTATCAAGAGAGAGAACGGGAAAGAGTTTCTTAGCAATGTCTGAGACATAACTGAGAGCCATAAAATGGTCTACATGCCTTATGCTAAGACACTTGATTGTGACCCTCCCCCACCGGTATCCCCACACTTGGGTATACCTTCCTTTCTGCTACATTCCCTTGGAAAGCCCATGCTCACTTGAATGTATCTCTCTCTGTCTGTCTCTCTCTTCTAACTTTCATACATAGCAGTCTATATTAAAATAGTTTTAATGGAAATCCCATCCCTGTTCCATACTGGTTACTCCAGAAATTTTTTTTCTGCATTGAAACCACAAATCCAAGTTTGGCTTATGTCAAGGTCCCTTCAAAAAATTAGGGGAAATCCCTGGGCTGCTTATTTCTTGGTAATGTTGCAGGCAACAAATTATGTTAGACAATTTCTCAAGAGAGCAAACTAAGTTTCAAGGGGGCTGCCATAAGAACCCATTTCATGTACTGTTTATACCCAGAACTCCATCTATCACTTCCTCCAATGTTGGCCAGGGACTGGAGGTCCTATGTTAAGACACAAACAAACAAACAAACAAAAAGTCTCATTACAAAACTCTCATCATTAAAATCTTTTAGCCAGACATGCAAAGCTTTAGATTCTCAAAAGCAATTTTGACTTAGAATAATTTCAGCTTAGAGTAGGCTCTAAGGTCAAGAGGATGATTTAGAAGGCTTTCACTGGATGCAGGGGACTTGACAAAATAAAGGAGAACATAGCAGCTCAAAATTCCCTAATTTGCTGTTGAAAAAGAATCAATTCATTTAAAAAAAAAAAAAACTTTTAGCCTCTTTAAGGGCAAGCAAAATTACTGTGAATCAAATGGAAAGTGGCATTCATTACATTAGTGGGCTGGCAACAATTTAAATATATTGTTCAAATACTGAGTTTAATTATTAGGCAGCAGATAGGTCTTTCATATGTAGGAGACTTATGTGCATTGTTTATATAGAATAAAACAGTATTTTTTCATATTTTAAATGTCCTTATTTTATGTTTTTGTATTTTTCCCCTCTCATGCAATACATTCAGTACAGCACAGCAGATTCCCCTCACTCCGTCCCTTCCAGTGCCGCCATCCACCTCCCCCCCAGATTTTGCAGGTGGATTTGGGGCAGATGGGACTTAGAGGAAGACAAAGAAAAGAGATAGATAGACACACTAACTTAAATCCAGGAAGTTTTTATTAGTCTAGTTTCAGGAATGAGTAGATGGAGATTTGGAAGATTCTCATTAAGCTAGCTCTCTAAAATATTTATTCAGTGAAGGTATGCCATGTTTTTATTATGTTGGCCCAGTGACTGTGTCAACACACCCCACCCAATGCCCCACCCTTCCCTGACTCCACCTCTTCTGCATGCAACTATAAGTGCTCTCATTACATAACCAAAGTACATGTCCCCATCCCTTGTTATAGTGTGGGAAGTAATTATCCTCCAAAGAACCACATATTAAAGGCTCAGTCCCCAACCTGTGGCGTCATAAGGAAGTGCAGGTATATTTAAGATATGGAGTCAAGTGATAGGAATTTTTATCAAGAGATTTGTAGTCACTTTCCCGTAGAGAAATGGGACCAATGGGAAATGAGTATGTTTCATAGTAGGGAATTGAATGGATTGGCTTATAGGATAGGGGCTTGGTAACTCAACAGTGATAGTCTACATGCTGCAAATAGAGCCAGGAAGAGAATGGAAAATCCTGTGGTGGAGAAAAAGGGTGTGCCGCAGCAGTCTGGATCCAGCATTGAAAGCCTAGCCGTTTCCCTGGAGAATCACTACTGTTCAATCCCTCTTGAAAGACTATAAGGAGCTGGAGTCAGATGGCAGCAGAGGCCAGAGCAGCAATACATGCACTCGGAGAGAAGGGGCTCACAGCTACAAGCACATGACCTTCTGATTCCCCATCTGGTCCACCAGGACAGGGGCAAGTGCCAAGCACATCCAAGCTCTACTCCCAAAGCACTGCCCTACACATCAACCCTCTCTGGAAACTCCCTCACAGATGGTGATGAGTTCCACCGGACTTCAGCATCTCTTAATCTAGTCCCGCTGATGCCAGGACCAATCATCACACAGGAAGGCGGCCCATGAGAAGGGTGTTGAGATTTCAGCTGCTGTCTTTCTCACTTCCGCTTCTTGGCTGCTGTAAGGTGATCTGCTTCCTTCACCATGTGCTCCTACCATGATGAACTGCTTTGCCACAGACCCAAAGGTGATGAGGCCAAGTGACAACAGGGTGAAACTCTAACACCATGAGGCACCAACTTTCCTCTGGTTCACTTTGTCCCTGTGATAGAAATATAACAACTGACATTTTATATCCAGATACCTAAAGCAGCCAGATAGCATAAGAGATGTTAACTTAAAAGAAATAATTTTCTTCTTGCCAAATTGATTCTATTGGTCTGTTTTACTTACATGCAATTGATTCAGTTGCATGTAAATGTGTTAGCAGGTCTTAACAAAGGGACATTATGTCTCACCAGAAAGCAACTTTCACATTTTTTCTTAATGAAAGCAAAAGGCAAAGCCTCCCAAATATTCCTGATTTTCCCAGACTGAGTTTGTCTTTGTTTTTCCAGCCACGGTCTTAGCTTTCTGCTTTATTAGATCTACTGATACTCCTAAGACCAGTCAGCCCACCCACTCTGGGTCTCCTGAATTTTTAGCAATTTATAGTCATGTTGCAATTATCCTGATATAGAACAGGTCTTCATTATTTATTGAAACCAGTTATTTATGAAGCAATTTCTTGAACATCGATGTCACCTTCAGAATATTAAATGGTGATCGTGGTGTCTTTCCACCAGTGGCAATCTGTGCTAGATGCAAAGCCGTTCACTCAAAGCTAAGGCTCTGCCATTCATCACGTCCCCCAAGTGGCTGCCTCCTTCTGGGTTCACTCTCCTACATCATCTCTTGACTGATCTGTTTTTTCAACTCTTCAATAAACGGCAATGAAAAATGAGGACAATGATCCTGGGGAAAGAGAGAAACACTGACTCCTCAGAAATGTTATCACAAGATGGTCGATAACTCATCATTAGGTGTGTGGTTGATACTGCCTCTTCAAACTTGTTGTGCAATGCTTAAATGTATGTATGTGGAAGAATATATATATATATATATATATATATATATACACACACATATATATCTTTTTATTGCTTCTAATTGATTATGACTTTCGTAAGATAAAAACTGTAAACAGAGATTGTGTTTTCGTTTTCTGATCACCCAGACCCGAATTATCACACAGAAACCATATTAATTACAACACTGTTTGGCCAATGGTTCATATATATTTCTAGCCAGCTCTTACGTCTTAAGTTAACCCATCTCTATTATTTTATATTTTACCATGAGGCTAATGGTTTGTTACCTCTTGTTTCCTGGGTGGCTACATGGTATCTTCCTGACTCCACCTTCTTTCCTTCTCTATCTCTGCTTGGATTTCCTGCCTTTCTATAGCATGCCCTACCATACTCCAAAGTAGCTTATTTATTAACCAATGGTAATAAAAAAACATTCACAGCATACAGAGGAAACGACTTTTCCTTCTGCATAATTTTAGTGTTCTTCACCTATCATCATAGTAGATGCTCAGTAAACATTTGGTAAATAAATAATTTTCCCCATTATTTCAATAAGAGCAATGCTATGGGCAGGTGTCCTCATCACTTAACAGGTTATAGATAGGAATATATGTGTATGTTGTGTTGTGCACAGATATATATGTAAATATTTGCATGCAATAACAATTAAGGAAAAAAGAGGTCATGAGTCTGAAGGAGAGTGGAGATAGGAGTAGTATGGAAAGGCTTAAAGGGAGAAAAGAGAAGAGAAAATATAATTAGATTGTAATATAATTACATTTGCAGTTGTATATTTTGTATTATATATTATACAATTATATAATTGTGACTACATATATGTATATATAATTATAATTAATATAATATAAATATAAAAAAATTTAGAAAGATCAGAGAATAGGTAGAAAATAGGCATAGCATACGGAGTATCCTTTTATGTTTCCATGTTTGAGTTTCAAATAGTGGCTCATGATAGCAAGAAGTAGAACAATATAGTAAGAACCTATACCCCAAAACACACACTTTTTTAAAGCTGGAGTTGTTGGATACCCTCACTGTATAACACTCTTTCTGATCTTCAGGGAGTACATAAAAAAAAATCCATACTAGTTGCCTTTTAGTCAGTTTCTTAAGTCCATGCTTACATTGAAAGAATGGCTCTCAAAAATGTAGCTCGGGAGCTTCCTCTGGGCTTGCTTCAGTCCCTGCCTGGTTTTGCTCTGCCATATTGTCCCCACTCTACTTCCCTTGGCTTACTGCACCAGAGTGATCTTTTTGTTTGGTTTTTCGAGACAGGGTTTCCCTGTAGTTTCTAGAGCCTGTCCTGGAACTAGTTCTTGTAGACCAGGCTGGCCTCGAACTCAGAGATCCGCCTGCCTCTGCCTCCCGAGTGATGGGATTAAAGGCGTGCGCCACCACCACAAGCCCAGAGTGATCTTTATAAAATGCTGTTGCTTCCCTTTTGGAGAAGCAAACAATTTCCGTGCTGAGTGATAGTCTTCAGCTTCTGATGGAAGTCTCTCCCCTTCCCTCCCACCAAATCTATATGTATTCAAAGTCATTAAGTATCACATGCAACTCTATGTATTCCTTAGACTGTGAGCTAGGACCCTCTGGCCCAGGGTTTCTACTCCTACACCTAACATCCGTCTCATCTCCACAATCTTCTAAACTATATTTCCAAACCATCTCATCTTTGTTGAACCACTCAGAAGTTCAAATACTTGTTTATAGGATTTTTTTTTTAAGGGAAGGACTCTGATGTAGCCCCTGGATCATCTGAAACTCACCATGTTGACTGGGCTGACCTAGTCTCGATTTTGTGACAATCTTCTGACCTCTGTCTTCCCAACCCTGAGTGCTGGAATGCTAGGCATGCCCAGTCTAAGTAAGGGATTTTACAATGTCACTTTGTTATATGGATTGAGTACAATCCTGTCTCTGAAAGAACTGTGTATTGGATACTTGCTCCCCCTGAGAACAGTAGTTAGATGTGGGGCTTTTAAGAAGTGGTTGGGCCATGAAGAAGCTGCTTTTACTGATGGGTTAAACCACTACTGGGTTCGACTTTGAATACACTGTGAAAGGTGGTTGTGGTGGTTTAAATAGATATGGCCCCCATAGACTCAGGTATATGAATTCTTGGCCCATCGGAAGTGGCACTATAGGAGGTGTGGCCTTGTTGGGGTAGGCATGGCCTTGTTGGAGGAAGTGTGTCACTGTGGGGATGGACTTTGAGGTCTCATATGCTCAAGCTGCACCCAGTACACAGTTGCTTCTGCTGCCTGTGAATCAAGATGTAGAACTCTCAGCTCCTTCTCCAGCACCATGTCTGCCTGCATGCCACCAAGAAGCCAATGGGATAAACCTCTGAACTGTAAGCCAGCCCCTAATAAATGTTTTCCTTTATAAGAGTTGTTGTGGTCATGGTGTCTCTTCACAGCAAGAGAACCCTAACTCAGACAGTGGTGGAACTGTGGAAGTGTAGCGTGTGTGGTCAGCCGGCAATGGGAAATAACCAAAATAGCCCTTTTAGAATGAATCAGTTTTAATAAAAGGAGAAAGTGGGATACACTTACAAATCCGAGGTTTCAGGGATGCCGAGAACCAAGCGGAAGAAGAAAGGGGCCAGGCTATCCCAAACCCGGTTCTTTTAAAGGTATCTTTTGCCCCTGGAGCGACCACACCCCTCAGACCAGAGATTGGTCAGCCACCCCAACATGGAAGGTGGTATCTAGTTGGGGAGTGAGTCACTCAGAGTGTGTCCTCAAAAGATAAACCTTGCTTCCACCTCATCCTTCCTGCCACTCTGCCTCCAGGTCACCATGAGGTGAGTGTTTCCTGTCACATAGTCCCACCATCATGAGATTCTGTCTCCCTTGGACCCAAAACATTGCATCCAGCTGACTCTAGACTGATACCTCTCCAATACAGAACCAAAATTGATCATTTCTCCTTAAAGTTGTTCTGCTTAGGTGCCTGTCACTGTGACAGAAAGCCCGCCTGCACTGTCTGAAGTTCAGTTTCTACAAGTGCAATAGATAGAGCTGATTAAGGGCAGAGTTCCCAGCAGTAGCGAGCGCGAACCAGTGAGCTTCGGTGGTGTGCTATCCCTTGCCTTTTATTTTAAAGACCATATGTTAGTTTCAATGTGACTTTGGAAAGCATTTGTAAGTTTCATATTTTAATCCTTAAAAATTTTCACAGTACTTGGTGATGTCATTATAAAGCATGAAATTGTTTTGAAAAAAGCATGAATTGTTATAAAATTTTTTGAAAATATATATACATATATATGTATATATATGTATGTATGTATATGTATATATATATATATATATATATATATATATATATATATATATATAAGAATAAGTGATTAGACAATACTAAGGTTGGAAAACTGAGCGGCCCTGAACCCACTATTCTCCAAGCTCTATCTCAGCACTGGGTACCAAAAGAACTGCTATGGCTCTCAGAAAAAGACCTTTTCCAGGGTTGAATGAATATAAACTCCTCCCTGAGTCAATGATGAGGGAGTTCATAGACATTTCCTTACTCTCAGGGAGTGAAGGGGGTAAATTTTTCTCCATTTTCAGATAGAGACAAAGAAAAGACATTTTATACAAGAAGTTAATATCTACCAGGAAGGCTTTACTGAAAGTCAACCTCAGACTTGAGCCCTTGAGACTGACACCGAGTTTTGTTAGGACCACCTGATGGTGTAATTCTGACTCAGAACACAAAGGAACACAGTTTTTCACTTGCTGGTGATCATGTACCCGTTCAAATTGAGCGAGGTACTGCAGCTGTACCCCCCAGTGACTGAAAGGTTGATGAACAGATGTCAGGCTTCCTGTAGCAGTAGGAAGATTTAGGGCAGCTTCCCAGAAGCTGCATCAAGTTAGAACCGCAGGAGAAGCGGGTATAATAACTACACCTGTAAGTAAGAATTGTGATGTGGCCTGGCTGCTGCGTGCCCAACAGGAACTATGGTTGCTTTGCATTTCAAACGTTGATGATTCAGAAACCAGGAGACACTGAGAAGATAGATGGTGGACAGATGGTAGAGAGATAAATCCGAAAGACTACTGTCTAGATTGGTTTTTCTCCCTAAATCTTAATGTAAACATTCTGACATCCTAACAGAGAACCTAGGAATTAGGATCCGTGGCCTTTTCTGATGGCCATCTGGAGAAGTATCTTGGCATATATTGTACTCCCCAATGTAAAAAATCAAGCCCAAAGAGGGAAAGGGGGCGCTTCCATTTTTGCACGCTGTTAAGGAGGTCTGAGGCACACCTGTGAAAGTCTACCTACCAAGGGTGGTCCTGAAAACACGTGCACTCTCATAAACATGGGCTCTCAATCTTGTAGGTCCTTCAGCAATCTTGAATTGAAAAAAAAAAAGGCCCAAGCAAGGCTATAAATATAAAGCACACAATGTCCACCAAATGCCTACTGTGCCCTGGTCTAGAGTTTGCTGTCCCAGAAGGAGTGTAAGCCATTTCAAACTGATCATGAGGAACAGAAACTCAGGAATGCAAAGGGACCTTCTCCATAGCACGTGGAAATATGACAGGCCAACTCACCTATCTCATAAGAGTCTATGACAGCAGTCTTGGAGCACAGTGGAGTTAACTGAGGGTAGGTGAACAAGACAGTGCTTGGGATAATCTCATAATTGATTAGGTAACAGAGTACAGATCCCTCACCAGGAGACTTCTTTGGGTCCTTGCTAGTTCCTACTTCTTCTTTATCCATGATTCCCGGAGTTTTTGTTTCTAAAAAGGAAAGAATGAAGTGCAAATTTTAGACAAGCAAACAGTAGATTTGTTAAGAAAACCATCCCTCTGTGTGCACATCTCCAAAACAAGAGCTGTGCACCCTAGATCTGGGGCCTCTCCCTGCATCAATAGACTCTGCTTGCAGAAAATTTGCAGGTTTGGAGAACTTCGCATGCTATCTGGTACCATGCACCGGTTTCTACATCCTCACAACACGCTACCTGGCTTCATAGGGAGGGGACCCTAAAGCTGAAGATGTGGGTCTCTCAGGTTGTCTTGCTGGCACTGTGTCCTGGTGTTGGGGTATCGAGGAAGAAAAAATTGGAAAATAGTATGTCTCAGAGCTTTGTTTATGATAATGAGGGAGCAAGAGAGGAGAGGAACAAAATGAAAGGGGAGGAGAAGTCACAGCACGGTTCTATAATAAAGAAAATTGCATTATTTAACAGAAGCACTGTTAAAAGAAGTACTACCAGCTTGACTTAAAAGTATCTCAAGACAGAAAAAGAGGAAAACAGAGCAATTTAAGAAAATCTCTTAGTTCTCGGGAACTTAAAGCAAATGCATTTTGAAACACATTCGCCGCCTCTTACACATTACGCTGAGAAATCAGTAGAGCCGCCCCAAGTCATGATTACTCTTCACTTTCTTTCTTGTTAGAATTTTGCTATGTCCTCAAGTTTGGCGGTGTTAAGCACTTTAATTACATTTGGCCGGAGTGGAAAAAAGGCCTCTTTTCTTCCCCCGGGACAGCTCATTTCAGAGTCTCCTCTTTGAAGCTCAAGGTTCTTGATCGCTGTATTTTGGTTTGTTTCTTGTAGGGGTAGAAAAGGTAGTTTCAGGTTTTTATACAAGGAAAATAAAAGTGAATTAAGTCTGTTAAAAAAAAAGAAAAGAAAAGAAAAGGTAGTTTCATATGAAGGCTGTGTTCGTGAGGCGGCTCTGGAGTCCTTGCATGTGCAATGCTATTGGTTGTTCTGAAATAAAGAAGCTACTCTAACTCAGTGTTCCCTTGACTCACAATGCTTTCCCTAAAACCTCTGTCCGTGCCTTTATGGTTCTGGGACTTCCCCTTTCTCCAAGGAGATGAATCTGAGAGAGGTTATCACTCGTCCCAATAGTGTTATTTACATGTTACCTCCCTTGTTGCTTGGAGATTTTCCCTTTGTCCTCAGAGCACATGAATATTGGAACCAGACACACATCTCCCTTGACGCTCGGAATCACTGAAGTGCATCGAAGATAACAAGATCTAGGATGTAATGCTTGGTCTGTTTTCTTTGCTCCCTAGTTGAACTCCAAGATTCTGCACACTGTCTTAGCCACCGAGGACACCCCACTTTGCTCTTGCCTGTAAGTTTCAGGTTCTGAATTATGCTGGATGGTTTCTATCAACTGAATACAAACCTAGACATATCTGGGAAGAGGGACTTTTGACCAAGAAAATGTTTCTATATGAGAATTCTATAGACAAGTCTGTAGCTGGAGACTGCACTTGGTTCCCAGCCACCCAGTCCTGAGTAATCACATAGAAACTTAAATTATTTACAAACTGTTTAGTCATTGGTTCAGGCTTTTTACCGGCTATCTCTCTATATAAATTAACCCATTTCTAATCATCTGTGTATAGCCACATTGCCGTGGTTACCTTAGGTGTTCTGGCATCCTGTTCTATCAAAGGCTTGCTGGCATCTCTCTGGACCCTGCCTTTCTTTTCCCCTGTATTGAGTTTGGATTTCCCACCTGATTCTATTCTATCTTGCTATAGGCCAAAGCAAGTTCTTTATTAACCAATGGGAGGAATACATATTCACAACATACAGATGGACATCACACGTCACCTTCCCTTACTGTGTCTCTTACTTCTCAAAAAAAGTTGTAGTCCCAACTCAATTAAAAATTGGAGTGTGGTTCTCCCCTTCTCTAAATCCAAACTTGTTGTTAAAAAAAAATCAGAGGTGGGGCTGGAGAGATGGCTCAGAGGTTAAGAGCATTGCCTTCTCTTCCAAAGGTCCTGAGTTTAATTCTCAGCAACCACATGGTGGCTCACAACCATCTGTAATGAGATCTGGTGCCCTCTTCTGGCCTGCAGGCATACACACAGATAGAATATTGTATACATAATAAATGAATAAATTTAAAAAAGAATTTTAATGAAAAAATCAGAGTTTCTGTCTCATATCAAAAGAGTCACCTGGTGTGGGAAAAAAAATCTAGGGATCATTGTTGTCAAAACTCTGTTATCTCCCCAAAATTCTATTGCTCTCCATATTTAATTTCATCTCCTTGATACCTTTGAATGATGTCTGTCAAAATTTTAAACTTTCCATTTTGATATTAATAATATTTAAGTTTTCCACAGTGAACAATAAATTTTCCTAGCAGTAATCTTTGAAGTCTCCAAAAAGAATATGGAGCCCCACAACAATGATTTCATCTGGTTCATAATGATGCCATTAAGCAGATAAACACCACTCAAGGATCAGCTTTGAACTAAAAACTACTCAAGACAATTCCAAATTGGCTAGCTGAGATGGTCCACCTTCTTACAACACTCTAGCCAGAACTTCCAATAAGCTTTACCTGCTACTCAGAGACTGACTACCAATGTTATAGCTGGTCTTCTGGAGACTTAAACATTGTTGTAAGTTTTTTTAATAGGATACCAAAGAGATATCAGTGCCCCCAAGACAGTTAGAAATAATTCTAAGAAAATGATGCCCCCTCTTCCAATAGCTGAGATGGATGATTTTTGGGTTTTTTTCCTCAGGATTGGTTATAATTATTATGGTTGGGGCAGAATAATAATTAGACTCAAGAAACTTGTTTGCTATAGAAAAAAGGGGTAATAGATAGGATAGAATAATAAGGTAGATTAGTGTATCTATTTGTAAACTGTTTCTACAACTATGGCCGTAAATAATTTACATTGGTATACATTCTTATAAATTGCTACATCTGTAAAATTATTTTTGTATTCCTAAGATAATTTGTATATTAATACAAATTCAAAATTATACTTGTTATATTTACTATTTCTGTCTATAATTTTTTTACATAAATACAAAATTATTTTGTCATATTGTATGTGTTTCTACTTCTGCTTAAGATACTTTATATATTGATACAAAGTAAGGATATTTTTGTCATATTACACTATACATTTCTACCTCTGATCAAGATATTTTTATATATTGTTATAGTTTCAAGATCATTGTCATCATTCTGCACATCTTTTTAAAGGCTATTTATTTTTATAATATGAAGCTTTAGTCTTAAATCTATATAGATTATTAAGAACTACAAGTTAATAATCACACATGTTTGTCATACTTGTAATAGTTATGTTAGTTAGCATCTCTAGATGCACAGAGATGTAGTCCACATAGATAGGTTATTTTCAAACATTCAAAGACCTACGGAATATGACATTTAAATATTTCAATAATTTAAAATTCTGTCAACATGAGACACAACTGTTCCTGGTAGCACCAATCTACTCCCAAGAGACTAATGACACTCTAAATGGGCTTGTTTTCTCCTTGGCAAACTGGCCTATCAGTGACTGGACAAGCAGGATACAAGGAAAAGCTATTGCTGAACCTTGACAAGACAGGGTAGGACAGTCTTTTGAATTTTCCTGCTTCTGAAAATAGTCTGTCAGATATTCTGACCTATAACCAAAGTTGGATTTCCCAATGTTACAGAGTCTTGGGTGACTGTCCAGGTAGCCAGTTGTTTGTGCCACTTCATGCACCTTTTGGAAGTTGCTTGCTTGCATTTCCTGCTTACTCGGGTAATATTTTCCTTCTAAGGTCTTTGATGGGGTTAAAGACTAGATAGTCACAGTTACTATCCTCCCATATCTTAGTTAAGACATTTTAGGTACAAGACTCAGACTCCTCAGGATAGGATAGCTATTGAAATAATCTCTGTTATTACCTATTACCAATTACCTATAGCCTGGACATTTAAGTATGTTTTCTTGTTTGATTTTGTTCCTATTAGTTGTAGTTCTATCTTTGTGTATGTTATTACCCTTCCTTTCTCCCAGACAACACTTAATATTTGTTCTTATTGTATATAGTTTTGTATTAGGTCTAGAGCCTTCATATTTAGACAAGAGGTGTTGTGGGAATTCATTCCACAAATAGCTTTGTGCCAGACTTAGGCCGTGGTCTTGTGTGCTGTGTGAGGACTGACAAACCGAAGGAGAAAGCATACTCGCTCTCTTGCTCTCGCTCGTGCTTGGCGTGGTCGGAGGCCCAATCAGCAGAGAGGTGGTGCAGGGTCAGCTGCGTCTTCAACCTTGCTCTGTACGTATGAGTTTGTCCTTTTCATTACACTGCTTAATAAATCAGTTTTTATATGTCTGTGAGTTCACACTTTACAAGTCTGTCAGGTATTTACTTGATTAACAATGGTTTGGGGTGGGCAGCTCCCTGGAAGAATTACTACCCCTGGGCAGGTGGTCTGAGATGATACGAGAAAGCAAACTGAGCAAGCCATGGGGAGCAAGCCAGTAAGCAGGGTTCTCCACAACCTCTGCTTCAGTTCCTGCTTCCACGTTCCTGCCTTGAGCTCCTGCTCTGAAACCCCGTCAGGCTAGCCTACATCCAGAAACTGAAAAAAACCATTTCCCTTGTACTTGCTTTTGGTCATGGTGTTTTATCTCTGTGACGGAAAGCTTAACTAAGACAAAACGGATCCAGAAAGAGCAGGACTTGTAAAAAAAAAAAAAATGCAGAGTGCACCTGCTCTTCCAAAAGCAAAGTCAGCGTTAGGAGGAAAGAACAGCCAGTTGTCTTTCTTAACACGCTCTTAGGCTTTTGTTCAGTGATCAGTTAAACAGATGGTGGAGACGACACTACTTCACAAGATAAAAGGTGAACAGGCTAGTCTAGTTTCCTTTCTGTTGCTGTGATATAAAAACCCTTTGACCAAAAGCAATTTAGGAGAAGAAAGGGTTTTATTCTGCTTTATACTTCCCAGATCACATTCCATCATTGAGCCAGGAACTCAGTGCAGGAACTGGAAGGCAGAATTGCTTTCTATTCTAGGTAGCATTACCTTTGATCGGAGAAGTCAGTGATGCCAAGGATGCAGAGTGGGAGTCAAGGGGATGTTGCTTGCTCACTGGTTTGTTTACAGGCTCATTCTGAGCTTGCTTTCTTCTGTGGTCCAGGACCACTTTGCCTAGGGATGGTGTCACTGGCAGTGGGCCTAGCTCCCTCTCTTATCAAACCAATTAAGATCAAGAAAATGCTTCACGGGTGTACCCTCAGGCCAAATTCTTCACAGATATGCCCACAGGCCAATCTCATTCAGAAACTATCTCCATAGAGGCTGTCCCCTCAGATGACCCTAGGCTATATCACATTGACAACTGAAGTTAACTAGATCCTCCAACCCTTGCGAACTTGATATACAAGGACTTCACCTTAAACCATAGCCATTCAGTTCTCCCTATGCTGCTATCACAGGAAACAAAGCATAACTTGAAAAGTGTCCCAGTCTGAAAAATTCCACCACTTTAAACTTTGACTCTGGACTGCCATAAAAAGCAAAACAAATTATTTAATTTCTTATTGTAAAAGGGAAGAACCAGGGTATATAGGAACAAGATCAAATCAAAACCAAATCCTATAGCTCCATCCAACATCTGGGACTCATTTGTGATGCTCTGTGCTTCAAAGAGCTTAGGAAACCTCCCTGCCCCAGCTGGGCTGTACAGAGTACACTCAGTCTGTCTCACAGTCTCGGGCCAGCTCTCCACCTACCACTACCCTCGGAGGTCATCCCATGGCCCTGACATCTCCACAATTTTGGAGTCTTCATTGCGATTTCACCAATGGCCTCTCCTGTCCTTTGTTTGGGGACTCGGAATGGCGCCAGGTCTCAATTACTGTCTGGGTCCCTTTGGTTTTGCATCTTTCACTCCTTTAAAACCAGTATCCTGCAGGGACTACTGCACATGGCCTAGTCTGACTGCCAGCTTGGGATGCAGCCTTGGGCCCACTAAACTGACAATGTACTGACCCCGAGGAAATATTTCGTTTGAAACATGTTGTCACCATGAAGCTCACAAGATTTTGTTTCAGTGGAGCTGATTCTTCAGTCCAAGCTTCAGCAGCAACTACAGGTTATTTTTTTTACAATATTTTAAATTAAAATAATTGTATCATTCCCCCTCCCTCTTCTCTCTTCAGCTGCTCCCATACCCTTTTGTCAAACAATAGCATGGAGCCACAATGGTTGGCCAATTCATTTGGTTTGCTCTAACAGGGATGGATACATACCTGTGCCTGCAGGTAGAACTAGAATACACGTCTTCAGGGAACACACATGATTTCTACAGTCAATACTGCTAACATGACAATAGTATAGACTCATATACCGGTGTTTGTTTATAAATCATCTTTAGGAACAGGTACACAACTTAAACATTTTCAAATGTTTTAGATTATTTCAATTCTTGAAAACTGTAGATCCCGTGTGCTACTCTGCTCTGGGATGCTAACTAGAGTTAGACAGCCCCAGTCAGGGGCGGGGACCAGTCCTGCTCAGGTAGGTCACTGACACACGTGTTTATTCTCAGTGTGGCTTTTGAGTGAATCTCAATGAAGACATGCACATTATAAAAATTATTATGCCATTGATCACAGTTGTGGTCTGGGATTTTTCAATGGGTTTTACTCATTGTCAGTGTGTAGGGAGGGTGAGGAGGTGATGTGTGTATTGGTGTACACAGTCATGATTGTGCATGAGGAAGTCAGAGGACAACTTTCAGGAGTTGGTTCTTTCTTTCCAGTGTGGATTGGAGAACAAACTCAGAATCAAATTAGTCATCTGTAGCAAGCACTTTCTCCTGCTAAGCTGGCTCTCCAGCCTTGATTTGGGATCTAAAAAGAAAATTAGTGTTTAAAACACAACCCAGTGATAAAGTGCTTGCCTACAAGTGCACAGGGCCCTGGACTTGATACCCAAGGTTGAGAACGAAGAGAAGGGAAGAGGGAGGGAGGGGAGAGAGTTTCCGATGAAGGAGACAGTAGCATGTTATTAATCTTCAGGTGGCAATGATGTCTCAGGCAATATACATTGTTATTATTTTTCCCCAACCCTTTGTGGTCTGAGAGTATTAATTAGAATCATTCCCTTACCCACAATCCCCTCTTAGCTCTAATTTCTTCCTTACACTGCCTACAGGATAGTAGTTCTTCACAGAATGTCTTTCAGTGCTACCAACAGACAATGAGAGCCTGACTGGCGAGTTTGCAGGTCTGGGCTTTTATTTACCCTTTCTCCCTACATATTCATGCCAACTCCATATATCCTGTCCTCAGGACCCAAGTACTATGATCACCTAACCCACTATAATGCTTAACTCTTATCTTTCTCTAACCTGTGTGTCAGAAGAGTTATCTACGATCTAGGGAAAGCCCAGACAAAGTCACACAATACTAAATGATACCTGCACAGGCAGTGCAAACCGCTTAGGATTGCTTTCACAAGTTAGGACCACTCTGAAGTTTTCAGTGTGCACAGCTATCCTATTTCAGAGTTCTTATGGATTCTTCATAAGAAATAGGAAAAAGACTGGTTCTCCATATTATTACTACTTTAAGATGGGAGACTATATTAGGAAAGGAAAGGAGAAGTCTGCAGAATTCTATCAGGCCCATCTGGAGAACACAGCTTGCAGTTGCCTGGGGCGCAGGCCTTGCTGTTGTTGTTGTTGCTGCTGCTGCTGCAGCTTCTGTCTCCGATGCTATTGCTGCTGCTATTTGGTTCTGAGAAGAAGCAGGTGGCTTTCAAGAAGCCTTTCCCTACATTTCATTTGCTCGCAACAAAAGCCCCAAAGCTCTGGCTTTAGGCTGCTGTTCCCACCACTAAGCTATTTAATCCACTTGCCTTTGAGGTTGAAGTTCAAATGAGGGCCACTCCAAAGTCAACCTAACTGCTTCCCAGGACGTCCATGAGGCCCCTGGCCTCGGGGGTTTTCAGTCTCGGAGGGACCCAGGCCAGTGCCAAGGAACATGTACTTGCTTTTATCTGATGTTTGTAAGCCCCAGTGAGCATGAGGACAGGACGTTAGTCAGCTCCTTCTGGAGGTCAGTTATGCAGGGTGACCATGTGGGCTTATGGCTGAGCAGAACTGTGCTGAAATCAAATGAGCAAATGGATACACTCCCCAGTGTGGCTACATTCCGTCCTCAGACTCAGGGGTTCTCCCGCTCACAGCCTGAGATACAAGTATGTTATAACACAATTAGAATGGAAGAAATATACCAGAACTTTCCCCAAATATCCCCCCTTTGGAGCTGACAGGTTTGGGATCCAGTAACTGACAGCTAACACTAAGCTCTCAGCATATGCCATATACTTCAGAGTGCTTGCGTCCTGCGGCACATTCACTAGTGAAACGTGTCTCATCCCATGGGCTCTTCTTACAGAGGGATGATAACACTTATTGGAAGGAAGGGTTTGTAATTTGTTTTTCCTTCAGTGATAATAGGTCTTTGTGCCTGTTTTAACCGATACCATGACAGAAGCGAGGCCATGTGACTTCTCGGGCTGGTCATAAAAGTTCTATGTCTTCCACACCGTAGTATTACAACAACGGTTCTCAAAACATACTTCTCATGTTGTGAGGAAGCCCAGGTCACACACAGAGGCCAGGCTGAGCTGTTCCAAAGAAAGGCCCACCTATGATCAAGATAGCACAGCCTTAGGGTGCGGGGTGAGGTGTGGAGCCACCATTCTTTTGAGAACGTGGTACCCATCATCTCAAAATCAGCGTAAGCCTCTCGCTCAGTCCCTTCCTTCTGTGCGAGACCGGACAATTACAAACCTCTGAGGAAACAAGCGCCTGTTCCTCCCCACACCTGCATCGCTAGAAGCTGCTGCTGCAGAAGCCCGAGTGTCATGCATCCCACGTCCGTTGTGCCTTCTTTGTTCTCATTACTCCCATCCCATCCGAGCACCGACCACATCTCCAGAAAACACGCATCTCTCTTGAGTGCTTGAACAACCTGCTGTAAAATCTGAAGCCAAAAGAAAGATTGTATGGTTGCGTAGCTGTTCTGCCAACAGCAGCCAGCTGGGGTACCTGAAGCGAGCCTCCACACTGAAGGTGGGAAAAGGAACATGTGATGGGGTCGTCAATCACAGGGTGACACTTAGTGCACAATCTGGGAAGTGCAGGATTTTTACCAAATCTAACGGAAGGTATCACACCTGACTACCTTGGTCAGGGAGCAGCCCAGGTGAGCGGAGAGGCAGATGTTACAGCCCTGTAGAGCAGAACGGCTGCCGTTTTCGTGACAAGCCTCATGGATCAAGGAACACCAGAAACAGGAACAAGGTCCATAAAAACAAAGTTTAAGAATTTGTGAGTGAAATCTGCAGCCTGCCTTGCAGGGAGAGCCAGCTGAGAGCAGCGGGGCATTGGGGAAGACACAGATAGCCTGGCTTTCCAAAGAATAATAAATTACTCCTGACCTCAGAAGTTAAAGTAATGATTCTCCCAAGTGTGTTTAGTGCCTGTCTGATTCCTCTCGACATTGCAATGAATTCCACAGTGCTGGAAGGAAAATCCATGAGGACTGAAATAAATAAAAATGGAATTACTGAGTCTCAGACAGTCAACCTCAGACTCATACGGCTGCTGTGAAAATGGAAATTCAGACGTCACTCTGCTCCTTCTGGTTCTATCAAAGGTCTTCTAATGGTTGAGATTCTTTTCTTCCTACTTAGCCTTAGAAGCCTGCCATGTCCCTCTCCTCAAATCAAGAATCCCCATCTTCTGGCACCCTAGCATCCGGGGATGATGCCATATGAACATCACTTCACATAAAGGCCTCTCAAAAGTTGTCTATGAGACTCTGTATGCTACATTCTATACCTCCTTTAGTTAGATTTATATTTTCATCTTCTTATCTAATAGCCTTTCATGTAGACAAGCCTCTTCCCTCCCGATACTCTGATTCCACAGTCTTCTGGGCTATTTCTCCCTTTCTCCTCTACACGCTCCTCACGTGGTCTTCCCAGTCAGATCATATGGATACCCTAGGGAGGCATGCCTTTGAGTACCCCATCTCCTAACTGACAGTTGTGAAAGTCTGTCAGTTTTCCAGGGCTCAGTACATCTACAAATGGCCATGGGGCAGGTGCCATGTGCCAAACTGTGATAGAAACCAAGCTAAACTCATAAATTCAAGCACTTGCTTCATCCAGCAACCGTCTGCCTTCTCAGAAAGTCAGTCGTTGGGGTTTATTTTAGGGACCAAAGCTCTGCTATTCTGGGCCACTCACATTGGACGGGTGATCATTTGTGTTTCCAGCCATGTTGTTCAGTAATGGAAATGAGCAGCCGTGAATCCCCTTTGTGGCACGTGGATGACGTCTACAGTTGTTCTGTCTGCTCAACAGCTGAATACTAGTTCCCTGGAGAGGTTCCCTCCCGCACTCGTGGTTCACAGATGCTCCTCCACTTACAGTAAAGCCATTGGACGTTGAAATATCATGGAGTCAAAAATGCACCAAATATGCCTAGCCCACAGAACATTAGAGTTTGGCAATCTAAGATAAGAACAAGTTCAATGTGAGAGAACATAGTACTACATGTCTTTCGCATGAGGAGATGCTACTGAAGCCCAGTACCTACTGACGATGCATTGCTTTCGCATGAGGAGATGCTACTGAAGCCCAGTACCTACTGACGATGCATTGCTTTTACACTGGTATGAAAAGGGCATGAGTGGGGCCATTGAAAACCCAGAACTGTCTGTGACCAGCAGAACGCTCTTCTGATCATATCCTGCAGGAAGCACCCACCTGTGGAGGAAATCCCTGAAGTCCCTCTCTCTCTCACCACAAACGGAACAGAAGGGGCTCTGCCAAAACATTTGTCATTCTTCGTAAATCTCTGTGCCTCTTCAAATATAAAACAGGGATTGCCGAAATCAAACCTTATCTTCATAACTGTGTTCCTAAACTCTAAATGTGGAGATGACCAACATTTGCTAAGATTGAAGCAGACACGCTTCCTGGAGGAACATTTTGCTGTGATGACTTGTACTGCTCAGCGACAGACAGAAAGGGACAGTATGTTGGCATGCACGGCAAACCAGATGACACCAGATAAACCTATCGAGCATAGTGCTGAGGGAGAAAGCCATCTCTAAAGTTTTTAGACAGCACAATCCCATTTATTTCACATGAAATAACAAAACTGTAGAGATAGATACTAAATGAACGTGGTTACCGGTAGTTAGAGTGGAGTGTGTGTGAGGCGCTTGTTGTAAATGCGCAGCATGAGACAGCTTTAGGTGATGAAGATGCTGTGTGCCTTCAGGACACCAAGTCAATACCTTAGTTAAGATGTTGCCTCTTGGGGAAACAGGAAAGGCTACCAGGGAGTACTTTATGAGTTCTTTCAACTGTTTAGAAAACAATCTCAAAGTCAGAAGTTCAATTAAAACAGTACAAGCAAAAGCAGAAGCATTGTCTTAAGAGTAACAAGGGTGGCCCCTATTCAGGCTCCACCAACAGGAAGAAACACTAGCTACGTCACTCGGCCTCCTTATTCTCAGTTCCTTCCACTGGGAATGGAGTTGAGGAAGACCATCTGCTAAGTCCCAACAAGGGGCACAACCGAGTGATCGAACTGCTGCTCTCTGTCCACAGCGGCCTTTGAAACAGAAGGGACCTGTGGGAAATGAGTGATTTATGGAAGTGTCTCTATGGAGGCCACTCACCCCTGGCTTCCAGTAAGCATAGCATGCAATGGCAGGAACAAAACAAGACAGAAAGAAAGACAACTCAGACATGATCACATCAGCAGAGTCAAGACCGATAAAACCAGAAACTGCAAGCAACGAAGCTAAACAGCCCTTCTGCCACCTCTGGGCCCAGTACACCAGCGCCACTCTCTTCTTTCATTATTAAACTTTTCTTGTTCTTCATGCTCTTTCTTCATAGGAGCCACAACACAAACAGGAAGTCCTTGAATAGCACTTTCAATTTTAGAAGGGGAAAATCCCAAGCAACTAATTAAGACATGAAAAGCTCAGTCAAACTATTGTGTACTTTTCATGCCATGGGCAGACCAGCATACTTTCTATTCATCAGATAAACTGAATTTCATATTTGACATCAGATATAAAAGCAGTGTAAAAATAACAAGCTGGGCCACCCATCACATCAAATTAACAACCTTCATTACTTTCTGAAAAGGATTTACGTCTCAACATATATTTGTTCTTAAAGCAATGAAGACTATTTTTTAATGAATGAACAATAACAAAATAACATACAGTCACCTGAAGTACTCGAGAAATGGGAGAAGGGTCACTTATGACATTCCATGTCTATAATGTTGTAATGAAATTATCCATGTATATCACTATCACTAAAACGGTACACAATATTGCTCATCCCTTTTAATTACTTAACAGCCACCACAAAAATGTGAGCATGTCTGAGGATGGGGACGGCCTTGTCTAGTACTGCACAGAACTTAAATTCAATGGCTTTGATTAATCCAAGGAGCCTGTTTTTACCTTAGGAAAAGCAAGGAGCCAACTTTAAAAAAAAAAAATCCTTCTACTCCTTCTATCTGAATACCTGGGGCAAAAAAATGCCCTTCTCGGCCATTCTCCATCTTTTGTTGAGTGGATGTTTTCTGTACTAAAATCTTCCCTTTGCTACCATTGTTAACATTTCAAACTCCCTGAGCTCCTCTCTACTTTTCTGAGGCTTCTTTCACCAGCTTTATAAATGTTACTGTGTGCCTATTCAACATTTTTTTCATATTCAAAGTTTTCATCATTTGTGGTGTTTAAGTAGACAAAAAGCATTTGGATTGTCCCCACTGTGGATAGGGCACATTATCTGCCTCTGTTATATAAATACGATAGAATAGACTTAAGCATTTCAAGACTTGATGTTTATCTACTACTGCAAGTTATTCTAAAAAAAGCATTCCAATGCTTTTAACCATGAGAAATTTTACAAAAAAAAAATGTGCTTGATAAATTATTTTTTTCAAAGCTGTCTTTGAAGTGCCATTCTTGACACCATTTCAAGTGCAAACAATAATAGAACTCTGGGCACAGCATTTCAATGACAGCCATCCTTTCCACCAGATAATCTAGTTCCTCGTTATCTTTTTATTTTCAGATAGCAGAGTAATTTTTTTCTTTTAAAGCATGCGACTCATTCAGTGATGTTTCTGGCAAAATAGCATAACTTCCCAAAGATTGTTAGACCAAAAATGGAGGTTCTTAGTAGTGGTCTGGTGGGAAATGTTCACACAAAGATCTGTATAACTGTAGGCCTTTGGGCATATACTGAGGGTCACAGAAATGCATTCTTTTTGTAACTACGGAGAAAGGGTGTATAAAAAATTAAAATCTCATCTTAAAATGATGAACGCAAGATTATAAATGGCTTATTTCTCTTTTTCTTCTAAGGATATGTAGGTCTCCAATCAGAATCATCTAAGGCACTTCCTGAAATTCCAAGTCCTAACAAAAGGAACTTGGTTATGTTCAGTTTCCACGGGGGCTCAGTGAGCATCTCTGTCAGCTGCTGTAGGTCAAGGCTGTCATTCCATGGCTTCTCTGACAAAGAATTTCAGACTGAATCTTGATGTGTGCCCCTCTCTCTCTCTCTCTCTCTCTCTCTCTCTCTCTCTCTCTCTCCCTCTCTCTCTGTCTTTCTCTCTCATACACACACATATACACACTCATTCTCTCTTATACACACACATACACACACACTCATTCTCTCTCTCAAACACACACATACATACACACACACACACGCATTCTCTCTCTTTCTCATACACACATACACACACACTCATTCTCTCTCATACACACACATACACACTCATTCTCTCTCTCTCTCTCTCTCTCTCTCTCTCTCTCTCTCTCTCTCTCTCTCTCCTTCCTGTTCACAATGAGATGAAGACACTTATTCCACGTGCTCCCACAGCCATGATGCTGCCCAAGTGCACGGAGCTAAGCAACCACCAACTGGACTCTCTGACAGCTGTGAAGAAAACCAGAGCCTCCCTTTCCTAAGTCGCTGCTATCAAGCATGAGGTCACAGTAGTAATAAACTGGTATATACAACTACTAATTGTCACGAAGAAATACCCTGATCTAATGTCCATTACCCAAATTATAAAAACGTCTGGTGTTGTTATAAGTTTAATTGAATGACTCTTGATTTCATTATATTGATTAAATGCTAACGAACCATCTTGGATTGTATTTCTGGTTGAGAATAAAACTAACATAGACATTCACACCCATATAATAATTATTTGTGGGATGGTCTTAAGAAAATTTCCAATGACCTCTGTCTCAGAACATCAGGACCTGAAAAATCTACTCATTTTAATATGTTGTTCATATGATAACCAGAAGCATTCGTAATTTATGAACCACTGTCATAGGTGTTAATAAGAGCTTCATGGTTGTCCATAGGCTTGGCAGTTTGATGGGATTGCGATAGCTTATATCCCACTGAGCACTTACCTCACACCTTGCAATGCTATGTACAAAAGCTAACCCTCAGGGAGCAGGCTTTCAAGTCAGTTCCAGCTGTACCCCTCCAGGTTCTGTGTTCAAACTGTGTGGTGTCTTTAGCAGTGGTGTCTTACTGTCAAGTACTGGGAAGCAACCAAGGGCAATGGCAAGCACGTATTGTTTTCAGGGTCTGTTGGACCCTGTGACCAACAACTCAAAGGAAGTGTCCCTTGTCTAGCACTGGGGTTTTTACTAGCTGGCCTATGTCTCCTAGAGAGGAGAATTATCACCCTTTGTGGTGTTAAATCGCATACATTAATCCACAAAATCTTGACCTAATGCAACTTGGTTATACAGAATATTCAGGGTGTTGTGGTAAATGTCAGACACTTCCATCAGCTCTAGTAGGTCATTTCGTAGCTTCTCTAAAAAACAAGTCTCAGACTGAATCTTGGTCCATACTTTATTTATATATGCCTATCGAGATATCCCAATAGCTGTCTAATTGGTCATAAGAACTACTCAATAAGAGGGAATTCATGCCTGATACTGTAAACCTAGCCAACAATACATGGCTGGAGAGGTCATAGACCCTAGAGGAAAACTAGTACTGCCATTTTCATAAGCAAATACAGACTCCAACTATACTCTAAATGTTTGTCCTGTAGATGAGCATAGTTCCCACTCCTCCTCGATTAAACTTTTTGCAGAAAACAGAGGATGCTACAGGGACCTGCAAGTGATCCCCATGCAGAAAGTGACTGTGGCTATCCAGCCCCAAATGAGACACCAACAGCATAAATACTCTTTGGAAAGTTCCAGAAAGATAAACACTGGATCATCAAGGCAACTGCTTTGAAATGGCAGCATCTTCTGGATGGGACAGGATATGGCACCTGTGAACTCTCAATAATGTGGTGCCTGAGCAAAACAACGTCAGTCAACATGGCAACATAGACAGGGGAAAATGTCACAAAGAGCCACCTCTAGATAAATAGATACAGCCAACCCCTGTCTTCTAAAGAAGGGATAGGTAGTTTTCTCCATCAGAGAGCACCCTAACATGTTTCCCTATCCTAAGTGGTTCCCCCAACCACATACACATATAGACAATACTCATTGGACATAGTAGATTTTATATGCATGCATATATGTGTGTGTGTGTCTGTGTATGTGCATGTGTGTGTGTGTAAAACAATAATAATACAGACAAAGAGATAATGAACTAGAAGGGAGATTGGGTAAAGGGGTGCAGGAGAAGTTGGAGGGAGAAGAGGAAGAGATGGAAATGATATAAATACAGGGTACTTATCTATGAACTTCTCAAAACTTTAAATTAAAATGAGAATAAAAGCTTTAGAGGCCGGAGGAAGACCTCGGTTGGTAAAGTGCCTGCCATGCAAGTCCCAGAACCCACCTAAGAGCTAGGTGCCGTGGCTCACGCTTATAATCCCAACACTGGTGGAGGAGGCAAAAACCAAACTCTGGGGCTCGCTGGCCATCCCACCTAGCCTGCTTCACCTGCTTCCAGCGATTGAAAGACCTTGTCTCCAAAAACAAGGTAGACAGCTCCTAAGGAACTAGAGCTGAAATTGACCTCTGGCTTCTATGATGCACACCTTTGTGCACACATGCATGCATGCATGCATACACACACACACACACACACACACACACACACACACACAAAGAGTAAGGGTTTTGGGTCATATGCAATCATGAAGCAGGGGTGAGGGAAAGGGAAATTACACTTCGGGACAAATTAAATTATATTAGAACCCTGGTTCTTCCATTCTACAGCAATATATCCTTGCAAAAGAAATACCTCAGCACTGTGATTCAGTATCCTCACATACAAGTGGCCATAAAAATACATAACTTACGGCATTAGTGTAATATTTAATTTGTTATATAAAGTGCTTAAGCCAGTGTTTTGTACAACTTATGACTTACATTTTTATGAAGTACTATTTCCTCTTCCCCGGGTAATACAAATCTTGGATAATGCTAATTTTTTAATTTTCTTTTAAACTATAGTGTACGCCACGGCATGAAGCAGCTCAGTTGTGGTCTGAGCAGAGGAACACTGGGTCAGAACTAACACTTCCCTAATTCTAGAAAGAACTTCTACAAATGCTAAAGGTACAACTTCCTCTTTCTTTTCTTTTGTAGATCATATCGAGCGGTTGGTGTGATTTCAACATTAATTAAAATGCAGGCGTCTCATTTGTATCTGCCATTGCGAAGTCAGGCCCATATGCTCTGCGCCGCTTTGTGAAAGAAGCACTACAGCATTGAATTTCGTCTTGCTGAATATAATATATGAAGATATTTTTGGACTGCTTGTCATGGCAACCTGTCCGCTCTCTTCCAATTCCATGTCATGTAGAGATATGATTGGTATCCTTATTATTTCCAGAGTTTGATCATAACGAAGTGCTCAACACACCGGGATGTTCCAACCAAGTCGAAATCATCCTGTGTTGTCATGCCGGAGGCTGACGATCTCTTCCGTTGCTATTCAACCAGTCATCTCATATCGTTCCCTCCCTCAAAATCAGGAAAGTGACAAAGTCCTTAATCCCTACCAGAGTTTATTCACATATACTATGCAAAGTATCTTGCCCTATCAACTTCTACAGAGATAATGACAGGCTTGGTGTGACACGGTTTGTTTATGATTGATATTGTTTTGAGAACAGGAAAGTTCATTTTGCTATAAAAAAGAAATAGGTTTTATTTATTTCAAAAATAAAAAATAATTGGTAGTGAATTTTTAAAACCCAGTTTTAACAAGAATTCCAGGTACTGACCCGACATGCCAGCCATCCAACATGCCAAAACCTAATTACTTAGCACTGTCTGCCACAGAAACCCAAAATGAGAAAGAGGTGAGACAATTCTAACATAGTAATATGTCGTTTTTAACCAAATTTTTTAAATGAATACCTTACTCTATTAAACTTTGGAATCTTTTTTGGCTTGCCTCTTATAAAGCCAATCTTTTCATACTAATTTTTAAGTTATAATATCATTAGATCATTTGTCTCGTCCCTATCCTCCCTTCAGCCCCTCTCATATACCCTCCTTATTCTCTCAAGTTTATGGCCACTTTTTCTTTAATTGTGTATATATTGAATATCTATAGATTCCTAAATACATAAATACAATCTGCTCAGCCTGTATGGTGTTACTTATATACACATGATTTCAGGGATGACCACTTGATATTGGATAACCATACTGGTGTGCTCTTCCCTGGGGAAGGTGATTTCTCCCTCTCTTGGTATTCCTTGGTTACCTGTAGTTCTTTGTCTATGGTTGAGGCTTCCTGAGTGCTCCCTCTTCCATGCTAGCTGGTCTATGGATATTGTTCTTGTTCAGATCTTGTTTAGGTAGCCATGTTGTTGAAATACGTTCATCCCAGCTATTGCTCTGTTTGTAGGAGACACAGCCTCAAAACTACTCCTCTGGCCTTTACGGCCTTTCTGCCCGCTCCTCTACAGTGATCCTTTGGCCTTAGCTGCAGAAGTTGTGTTGTAGACGTATCCACTGGGACTGGACCACGCAATCTCTTATTCTCTGACTTTTCATCAGTTGTGATTTTCTGTAATGGTCTCTGTCACAAAGAGAAGTTTCTTTGATGAGGGGCGAGACTATACTTATCTGTAGATCTAAGGATAAATATTTAGGATGTAGTTAGGAATAAGTTTGATTATGGTCATTAAGGTGACAGTTGTAGGTTTTCCTCGAAGAACCTGCATCTTCTCTAGCCTTTCTCTTGCCTTCTGTAGCCCTGGCTAGCTGGCTAGGCGTCTGGTACCAGGTCTGATTTCCCTTGTCATGCAGGCCTTCCTTCTGATAGAGGGAAGCAGCCCACATTCTCTCCTAGGTCTGATGCCTATAAGCCACAAGAACGACCAGCATGGCCTGGTAAACCTAAGGGCACGAGAGTGGCATGCATACCTTTATAATAACTAATTCCCTCATTCATATTTTTTGTCCTTTAGACACAAGGATATGTTTCAATTTCTCAGTTTTCAGTGTCTCCTCTTGCCATATTTCAACACTGGTGAAGTGCCTCAGTAATGCGACTTGTGAGTTTTCTTAGTGCCATGAGACATAACTTATCTGGGTATAGAAATGTTAAGCATTTTTTTACAGCAATAAAAAAAATCTATTCTGCTAGTCTTTTATCCATGTACGACTTCTAATTAAGCTCTTTTTTGATTTTTAGATAGTTTCCAGTTAAGTAAGTAGTTGGCTTCTGCGGTAGTTTGGATGGCACTCATAGACTCACATATTTGAATAGCTGTTCTCCAGCTGGTGATACCATTAGGAAAGGCTAAGAAATGTTTAGGATGTGGAGCTAAAGTCACCACTGGAACAGGCGTTGAGAGTTTGCAGCTTCATCTCACTTCCAGTTTGCTTTTCACTTTCTTTGTGAAGTTGGGATGTGATTTCTCAGCTTCCTGCTCTGGTCACCTCTTGCCATGCCTTCACTACCATGATAGAATCCCCCCTCCAGAACATGATTTTCACAAATGACCTTGACAGTCCATAAACCTGGCCAGATCTTTGCAATGACCTTGATTGATGCAGTATGCCAAAGGAGATGCCATGTGGCCTCCAGGCTAGGTTATAGAAATGGCACACATCCCACTTCGAGCCCTTGATGCACCCAGTCTCAGAATCCAGCTTCTGTACTGTAAGGAAGCCCCAACTACCCCCTAGGAAGAGACATATAGAGATATCACCACATGGATGTCTTATAGCCTAAAGTCCAGTTAAGAGATTAGCAACAGCCTCAATAACTACCAGGCATAAATGAAACAAATCCAGATGACTCCATCCCAAAGCATCTTCAGTCTTCGAGTCTCCAAGTCTTAGTGTCTGAGGCTCTAGACATCATGGAGAGAAAAGCTGTCTTTGCTGCGTGCTGCTTGAATTAGTGGCATGAAAGCCACAAGCATAGTAAAGTACTTTATGCCACTGCCTATTCAGCTGCACAGCAATTACGATTTGATGGAGGACTCCCATTGACTAATAAAGAAACTGCCTGGCCCATTTGATTGGCCAGCCCTTAGGTGGGCGGAGTAGACAGAACAGGAAGAAGGAAGTGAGGTAGATGGCTCAGTCAGATGCTACGCCTCTCCTAAGTTAGACAGACCGCCATGCCTCTCCTCAGGGAGACAGACGCAATGAAGCTCCAGCCCAAGATGGACGTAAGCTAGAAACTTCCCGGTAAGACACCACCACTTCGTGGTGTTACACAGATTATTAGATATGGGTTAGTCAAGACGTGAGTAAGAGGCTGGAATTAATGGGCCAGGCAGTGTTTAAAAGAATACAATTTGTGTGTTGTTATTTCGGGGCATAAGCTAGCTGGTGGCCGGGAGCCGGGCTGCAGGAAGCCGGCCCGCAGCTCCACACTACAACGATTAAAACAATTTCCTTTTTAAAATTAACAGACATCCATCGCCAGGCAGTGGTGGCGCATGCCTTTAATCCCAGCACTCGGGAGGCAGAGGCAGGCGGATCTCTGTGAGTTCGAGACCAGCCTGGTCTACAAGAGCTAGTTCCAGGACAGGCTCTAAAAAAGCTGCAGAGAAACCCTGTCTCGAAAAACCAAAAAAAAAAAATTAAAAAAATAAAAATAAAATAAACAGACATCCAATAGGAAGCTAGGGTATGGCTTGGTCAGTAAAGTGCTTGCTGGGCAAGCATAGAGACCTGAGTTTACTCTCAGCACGCACACAAGAAGCTGGTGGGGGTTGTGTCCTTAGAATCCCCTGGTGGGGAGATGAAAGGATCCAGTTCCCGCTATTTAGTTAGTGTAGTTGAGCTGATGATCTCCACGTGGCGTGGAAGGGACTCAGAGATGGCTTGGGGATAACGACTCTCGCTATACAAGCATGGAGATCTGAGTTTGACTACCAAGCACTTAGGTAAAGATCGAGGTGGGAGAGGACATGACAGGGACAGTAAATGTCCTTGGGTTTGCTGGTCAGCCAGTCCAGTCCAAATCAATGAGCTCTGGGTTCAGTGAAAAATCCTGCCTAAAAATAGTAAGTGTGAAATGATTGGGAAAGACACTCAACATTGACTTCTGGCCTCCATATGCATGCAAACATATGTGTGCACATTCATACAGTATGCATGTACATACACACACACACACACACACACACACACACACACACATCAGTCCTATAGTAACTATACCATGTACCAAAATGGAATCCTGAGAAAGGTCCGAATGTCATGTGTTGAGTATATTGAGCATATAGATTTGTTTCAAAAAATTTGTGCAACCTGAATATTGATTTGTTTCAAAACTCCCGAATTTCAAATATTACTTGGAAAATATCCAAAACAGACCAGGGTTAGTGGACAGTTTTAAAATCCCACTTCAATCTGAAGCGGATGAAGAATAAAAGGAGAAACTTGTGCAGGATCACAGGAACAATACCCCTTCTGTAACGCTGACCCTACACCCTGGACCTGCTCCTTGATCAGGCATTGCTTGGGGAAGAGGGGAAGGGGACTGACCAGCACTTCTGTTTCCTGAATGAAAGGAAACCCTAGCTGCTCCCACAGCATGTTCTAAGGGCTAAACTCCTTCCCTGTAGAGAAATCAAGGCCCTCCATACTGAGACTGTCTCACCGACCTGCTGTGCACCGGTGCCTGCCAAGAGCACAAACAAATCACGAGAATCACGAGGCGGAATGCAGCCAACTGATCCATCACTAATGAAAATTTCTATAATCTCTGAAGCATTCTATAATTTCTGAAGCATAAAAAACTTCTCATTTTTCCTTTTAGGATCTCTTCCTGCTTGCTAAGATCGAAAAAAAAAAAGTACCTAGACCTTAAGATACATCACAATATATGGTTCGTTCTGAAGGCAAACCTACCCACTAACAGGTAGGATCCATGCAAAAGATAAACAATGCTAGGCAAGACTGCCAGAGGCCCGCCCACATAACAGTAGATTTGAACACATAACTCTCTGTTGTATTTTAATATTATTCTTGAAATTTAATCACTAAAAGTCATCTTGCTAGAATAAGGACTCCTGACTTTGGTCCCCAGCATCATACCCTCAGAAGCTAAGAGGCTGGGTGAATGTTTGTGGGATGGATTTGTGCTTCAGATGGTTGGAATATTGAGGGCTGGGTTTTTAGTTTTTAATAAATCTTATTTTATTCAACTTCAAGCAAGATCTTTTTAATAAACAATATTAAGGAAACAGGATGCCTGTGTAGATAGCTACTCAGTAGCGAAGCAATGCCAGATACTACAGAGCAAGCTTTGGCTGCTGTGAAGGTACAGGTAAAACTCATTTTGTATGGCCTGCTTCCTGACCTCTTGGAATTGCCACATTTATCGTCATATTTTTATCTCTGCCAAGTTCTACAGCCTATATTCCTTCAATAACAAACTGTAAAGACCAGAGTAAATTTCTATTTTCTGCCAAAATACGTCTTTGCTCTTTTTATCCTATAAACTTTGTTGCCCTCCAGTCCATACATGGTGCACATCTATCTGTTCATATGAAGAACAATGTATTTTATGTATTTTGGCATCTGTCTGATAGAGATGCTGTTTTGATTCCCCCCCTCTTGGATTCCAAGTATGCAAGTTGGGACGATCAAACAGTAACCATGGCGACATAAAGCAGAGTTCACATCTTAGTAAGGTCATATTCTTTCCCACAGCATAGACCTCGCATTCTAAGACTAATCCAGTATCCAAAAATACACCCAAGACAACTCACGTTGCCATGTATGGCAAACTATGACTGAGTCAGTTAAATAATTTCCCCATGGCATAAAAAAGAAGCCTCGGTTGGTAAACCAAGAAATCTCAGCTTTAGGAGGACAAAAATGGGAGAGAGGAAGCAAAACGTTTCCTGTCCAGGAGGTTGATTTCTGCATCTGAGAAAATAACAGGAGGGAAGAACTGGGTCTGAAGAACAGATGTAAAAATCAAGAGAGATGCTGATGGAAAGGCTGCAGCCGATGCTGCCTGGGCTGAAGTCACAGGAACAGTCCAAAACACCGGAGCAGCATGCCTCCAACTGGCTAGCCACTGCCAACTCTCCAACTTGGTAACTGCAGGAGATGCAGGACTGCTAGGGACCTCGAACGCGCCCCCCCCCCCAACAAGCATGGCGGCTTGTGCTCAGGGCTCCGTCCGCACCCTGTCACCCTAGTTAAGTTTGAAAGACTGGTGCAGTGTTTCCCTTGGGCCCACTTTAAAGTTTACAAGAGGCTTCGTTTGATTTGATCTTCAGGCTTTAGACAAATTCTGAATACCGAAGATGACGATTAGAGAGGCAGAATATATATTAACTTACTTTGGGGGTGGGCCTCTCACTGAGTATGTGGTCTTGTTATATAAACTAGCTCTGCAGCGTGAGACTTTTCCCTAGAGCTTCACTAGTTTGCTTTTGTATGGTGTATGTGTCAACCTTAACTACTCTACATGTATGACATTTTTTAGCTAAACCCCTCAGATATCCCATCACCAGCTCTTCTAATGCTCCCATTCTGGGAGTGAACGAAAGTTGTCTCTCAGCTTTACTGAACAAGAGGAAAATGTCTACTCAGTTCCTTCCAACATTCATCTCCAGAGAATGACGTTTAACCAGATTCCCACTACCAAGGATCTTTCTCCCCTTTCTGATATATAACCTGATTCTAATCTCCCTGGCTCCTTATAATGTTTAATTTTTGCAAGAGGTTCTGTGGACACAGGCTAAGACTGACTCAAAAGAAAGCCTGGGAAACACACACAAAGAGAGAGGTGGAGGGGGGAGCAGGGTTTACCTATGAACACACCTGACAAGTCAGGACACCTTCTCCTGTGTGTAAGCCTGACTGGAAGGTCCAGGAGAAAACAAGACAGACTCCTTTGGCTAATTCTAGAAGAGGGTTTGCAGGGGGTGGGGGTGGCTATGATGCAGTAACTAGAAAAGATGATTTAATATTCAGTAGCCCGAGAGAACAGCCTTGAAATAAAGATAGCAGACTCATTTAAGTGCATGGCGATGCACACGTCATCTATCTTCCTGAAAATAGTATGTACCCTGAGATGTTTCAAGAACAGGAAGTTGTTTTGGGGTTTATCCAGCTTACCAAATGAGAACAATTATGAGGAACAGATAATAAGGAAATGTGTTCTCAAAATTGTCATCTCCCAAACTTCGGGATGCAGAAACTGATGCAAAAAAGCTATAGATCAAGAAACGTTGTGTGGAAGACCAGGGCACAGTCTGGGGTCATACTATAAATGTCTTTGGAAGAATTCCAGCATTTAAAGATGCTGAGCTTGAACCCGAAGCTGTGTCTGGAGTCACAGACAAAGCTGGGAGGTGCAGTTTTCTTCATATGACCTACAACCAAGGTAAAGAACAGAGAGCAGGGGATGCCTCCGAGAGCAAGGGCAGTGCCCAGGGAACCTGATCCTGAGAGGGCTCCTGTATGAACACAGTTGCTCTCCTTCCCATGACGTCATCCACAAAGGCTGAGCAGCTAATGCCCGGGAATCCCTGTTACCCTTCACTTATTCAATCCTTATCTTTGCTAGACCCTGGTGCAAGGCAGTTGATAAAAGGCTTAAAACTCTAGGAGATAAATTATTTAGAGAGATTTACAGCATAGGCTTTATTTTCTACCCAAAACAATATTAAATAATAATCAAATGTTACTAGTTTGAGTGTTTTGGCACGACAGTGATGAAATTTCTTTCATTGAATTATTTCTAAAGGCAGAGTCATGAGACTCACTCCATCACAGCCGCACTGTTACATAAAGAAAGGCCCATCCTTCAGCAAGTCCTGTGGCTTTAGCCTGCTCTCTCCCATCTTCCAGATCAAAGTGTACTACTAAATGTAAGTGGCAATAGTGAAATTCTTAATCACAGCTCTTGTTTCTTCATGGAGGGTCCTAAGAAGTAAGAGGCAGACTATTGTGGAATCATCTTTTTGTATACTGAATATGTGACTCTGGTTGGTTTATTAAAAAGCTGAACAAACAATAGCTAGACAGGATTTGGGGGCAGAGAGGATGCTGGGAAGAAGAAGGTCGAGTTGCCAGCCAGACATGGAGGAAGCAAGAAAGCAATATGGGCATAAAATCATGAGACAGGCAATAAAACCATGAGGCAGTGAGTAAATTCATAGAAATGAGTTAATTTAAGTTAGTTATAAGAACTAGTTAGAAACAAGCCTAAGCTGTCGGCCAAGTTTTCATAATGAATAAGAAATCTCCATGTGGTTATTTTGGGAGCTGGCTGGTGGGACAGAGAAAGACTCACACCAGTAGACATTTTATTCTCTATCGTCTAGAAACAATAAGTAGTAGCAAGTAGCGTGACACAAAGCAAGCTATTAAGAGAGTGGTGACGCTTGCCTTTAATCCCTGCACTCAGGAGGCAGAGGCAGGCAGATCTCTGTGTGAGCTCAAGGCCAGCTTGATCTACAGAGTGAGTTCCTGGCCAGCCAGGGCTACATAGAGAGACTCTACCTTACAGCAGGAAAAGGGTATGGAGATGCCATAGTTCCTTGTCTCTTCCTGTGTGGTTAGTTATCTGAATTACCACTTAAGCCTAAACCCTAGCGCACCAGGCTGGCCTATGAGATGTTATGAATTCCGTACAGTTTTCAGACAGAAGGATTTATATAAATCAGCAAAAGACTTAGATTCCCCAGATGAAACTGTCCAGGGTCTCTTAGCTTTCAATTAGGAGTATCATAATGAATGAGTGAGCTAATTCGCTGGAGTGCTCTGTGCTTCCTCTGACTGGATAACGGGTTGATAGAGCTGTCCAATACAGCGAGGGCTTCCCTCCTTTCTCTGCCCAGCCACCTTAGGAGTAGTCTGGGAACTTCGGCCAGGCAATCTGCACCCAACTTCATATGCGCAAGAAGAAAGACATTGTAATGTTTCTAGGAGGTTTGGGGGTAGATTTGTTGCTGATACACAGTCTCTCTGAACTCAGCAGAGTCATAGGGAAAACAGTTTACACTTACAGTTATTATCCAAGATGATACTTTTGAATATTTGTGTGTGACATATTCACTTAAACTTCAAATCTAAGTATTTCCAGTTTAAAAAAATTGTTTGCCCATGTACAGTGACTAAATTTTTTCTTACGAATGTGAGTTAAAACTGAGTTAGAACCCAAAATGACTGTGGGTAGGTTACTTAATTTCTAGATAAGTAAAAAGTAGATAACAATACATATTTTATAAATATGTATTAAATGATTTGAATGATTAAATGAATTCATATTTTATATATATATATATATGTATGTATATAATTTTAAAAATACTACTTTAAATGGCTTTGTCATGAAATTCTGGTCATAGCTCTCCAGAAGGACTGCAATAAACATCACCTAACGGGGTCTGTAAATCTTTTTTGGCCTGGCCTGTGATCTCTCTCTGGCTGATGGAACCCACTAGCCCCAGCTGACCCCTTGAAGCAGATTTCCACTGAGAAGGTAACGAAGGCTCTTACAAGGTATCAGTAGAAGGACAAATCAATGCCATCAGGTAATATTTTAAAATCTTCAAAGAAAATGTTAAAGGCCATGTATGCCGGAAACATACTGTGTGTGGAAAGAAGGAAGGCAAAGATTGCTTATGGAGACAAACCTCAAACCTCAGAGAAGATCCCATCTGGAAATCCCACATGAGTGTCTGGGCAGCCTAGGGAGCTGGAAAAGAGGAAGTTGATTCAGATTAAGTCAAAATGGATTGAGTAAAGTTTTGCCCAACAACAACAAAAAAATCAGAGCTTGCTTTCTGCTGGGAACCGGAGGCTCGCTGTCGAAATGGGCAAGTTCATGAAACCCGGGAAAGTGGTGCTCGTCCTGGCTGGACGCTACTCCGGACGCAAAGCTGTCATCGTGAAGAACATTGATGATGGCACCTCAGACTGCCCTTACAGCCATGCCCTGGTGGCTGGAATTGACCGCTATCCCCGAAAACTGACAGCTGCTATGGGCAAGAAGAAAGTTGCCAAGAGATCCAAGATCAAGTCCTTTGTGAAGGTTTATAACTACAACCACCTGATGCCCACAAGGTACTCTGTGGACATCCCCCTGGACAAAACTGTTGTCAACAAGGATGTCTTTAGGGACCCAGCCCTGAAACACAAGGCAAGGCGGGAAGCCAAGGTCAAATTTGAGGAACGATACAAGACAGGGAAGAACAAATGGTTTTTCCAGAAGCTTCGCTTTTAGATATATTTTTGTTTACATCATTAAAAGTTTAAAAAAAAATCAGAGCTTGCCAGGTGAGCAACCTGAGACTCAGAACAACGCCAGAAATCCCAGGAATGCGCAAGATCTGGATGTTCTCTCGCACCTGGGAAAGCTCCCATCCCAAAAGCAACTGTGTTACCTTTGCCTTTAAAATCCCTCCTCCCTGTTAAGCAGGATCTCAGTGCCAGAAGCCACCTTGGGAACTGAAGACAGCTTAAATAAAAATTCATTAATTACGCTTGGATGGACTCCAGCAGTCTCTAGGTGTTTTCTAACTCCGCAACACAAATTCATTCCTCTCTTCTTTAAGAAACAATTTGTGGATCTCCATTTCTGCTCTTCTCTACCTTTTCAAGACAGTCAGCTTTTCAATATAACCAGCAGACAGTGCGGAAGTAGGGATCACCTTTCCTAAGGCTGGCGATTTGAAAGTCTGTGCTGCATGCAGAGCAAACCGGAATGGCCCGGACATTGTGAGGTCATAGCATCTCTTGTTTAGGGAAGACTGACTGGAAATTGTTATGAAGAGGAATTTTTTTTCAAGACAGGGTTTCTCTATAGCTTTGGAGCCTGTACTGGAACCAGTTCTTGTAAACCAGGCTGGCCTTGAACTCACAGAGATCAGCCTGCCTCTGCCTCCCTAGTACTGGAATTAAAGGTGTGTGCCACCACTGCTCAGTTACGAAGAGGAAGTTTTTTAAATTGCCTATTGTTCTTTAAAAATCATAGAGTTATTGATAATTCAATGGAAGACAGTATAGACCATGGCCTTGTTTTACAAAAGAGGAAAAGGTGGTCCTTGGAGCATAAGCAACCACAGGGTTTTAGTGACAGAATCGGGACTAACCCCAGCTTCCTTTACTGCTATCAATTGCACATTTTTCCCCCTTGGGGCATAGCCAACAGTAGACAATTTAGGTTTGTCACATCTGATCGCATACGCATATGAACTTCATATTTCTAAATGTAACCATCTCAGTTTGTGTTGGTAAATGCAGCTGCACCACCACGGCTTCTATGAAACAGGTAGATGTGAACGGTACACACACGTGAGAAAAGGCAGTTACCCTTATGTCTGTGCCTGTCTCGGCATGCCAGTGCAGGCATGTGATTGATTTAGACAGCCGGCATTTACTGAACTCTTAGTACATTCTAGATGCCACTGTACTGGATGCTTGAAGCGAGCTCATTCAAAATACATAAGAAAAGATGCTTCGTCGGGCAGTGGTGGCGCACACCTTTAATCCCAGCACTCGGGAGGCAGAGGCAGGCGGGTCTCTGTGAGGATTGAGGCCACCCTGGGCTACAAGAGCGAGTTCCAGGACAAACATCAAAGTTACAGAAAAACCCTGTCTCAGAAAACCAAAAATAAAAAATGCTTCAAGCTTCTCCCCATATGGTAACTCCCGTCCTGCATGAGAGATAAATCATACATGAGACATGAAAGAGAAAAGGGAACCACAGAGCGGAAGAGAGAGCAACCTGGGACAACACTGGGGGAAGGAAAGAGAAACTTCTGACTCCTGTGAGAACTGTTCTGTGTACAATCTCGTATCCGAGAAACCTGACCAACAAACACGCTGCAAGTGGAAGAATGACCACACAACGCTGTTGTGAACCCAGGACAAGCTGAGCCTCAAGACTGGAAACTAAACACTTGCCATTTACATTATGTGAGGAAGACTGATTGGAACTGGTGGCATTGCCCCAGCCAAGGAATAATAATGAAATCTTGGATATCACACCCCCTTCCTAGGGTTTGTACAGTGAGCACCGGGTATGCAAATCCTAAATTTAGTTTCACCCCAAGGGTCTAATGATTCTAAGGAAACAACCATGGGGCCTGGGTATGGCTCAGCCATAGAGAGCTTGCCTAAGAGAAAAGCCCTGTGGTAATATCAGTTCTTCCCAGCTGGAATCCTCCACATTCCAAAAGGACAGCTGGATAGCTTATCATCCTCCCCTCTCTTGTAGTCACGTCTCTGTGATGGCAAAATAAATGGACTTGAAATGCAGTGGGGAAAGCCTGTCTTGGATGAGTGTCTAATCTGATTTCTGTAATCGACACAGCCAGGAAGCAGTGGTGGGGGGAATGTGAATAACACCAAAGCTGTCAGACCACAGACAGCATTGCTGGGGACACCTGGTATCACCGCCACCTCTGAGCCTCATCAATTCTGACTCTCAGAGACAGGATGGAATCACAGAGACGAGATTTCAGCACAGCATTTGAATCAGGGAGAGATGGACGACAAGCGTGGAGTGTGCAGTTAGGTATAAAAATTAATATTTGAGTCTCTTGGTTTTTTTTTTTAAAGCATTCTTGGAGGGAACTGCAAGAAGAATCCTGTACTGCAGAAATAAAATTCTACTTTTGTCTAAAATGCCACTGTATCAATTCTCAGAAAAGGCTAACGGGACTCTCTTCATCCTACAGTGTCAATATGATAAGTAGATCCGTCTGAAGTAACATCTCTGGTGTAATACCAGGGGTCCCACCATGAAGTAGAGCTTGGGATTCCCTTGTGATGGCAGAGCACTTAAGAAAACCTCAGAAGCAGAAGTGAACACCAGTCAGGCATCAGAGGCAAAGAGACAAGTGTGTGCGGCACACGTGGCTTATTTACCTAGGTAAGTCACAAGTGTGACAAGGAAGTAGGACCCGCAAAAGGTGTGTATAATTCAGGAGGCCACCAATGTAGGGAACAGCTGCGCCATCCTGCTGGACACCCTCTGGGAAACGCTATGAACATGCCTGAAGATTGTTCTAATCCAAGGCGATACTGGGCAGTGTGAGCTCATGGCATGGCAACTGGACAAGTGAGACTGGCCACCCATTACCAATGAGAGAGGCAGGGATTTTTTTTTTTTAATTAGAACTTTAGCCCAAGTAGCTGACTTTAGCTGGAGCCAAAGGAAAGCAGTAAGCGTGAGGAAAGAGAGACAGCTGCTGCCCCCTGAACCAGAGAAGATCACAAACTTCCCCTTGATTTTCCGGCATGAGCTAAAGTTGGTAATTGGTCATGGGCACAGTTTTAAAAGATGTTTTCCAGGCCAGCAAGATGGCTTAGCAAGTAAGGGTGCTTGCCACCAAACTTGGAGATCTGAGTTGTTTCCTGGGACCTGCCTGGTAGAAGGAGAAAACAGATTTCTCTCAATTTGTCCTCTGGCTTCCCCACACACATACCATGGCACATGTACTCCTCACCAATACACCACAGGAAGAAATGGAATCTTTTTTCTTTGAAAATTAAGAGAAATTTTCCTTCTTGTGTGCAAACATTCTGGCTTTGCGGTTCGGAGGTGGAGGTTCACAGATATCCTGGCTCCACGGTTTGGCAAAGCTAAGAGAATACGGATGCCTGAGCTGTGAATACTAGATCCAATGGGCAATGAGCCAGGTTAATCTTATGCCATAGTCTTGGAAATAAATTTGATATCATCTATTCTATCTGCAGTGCTGAGCAGAATCTGACCCCAGGCTTAAGACAGCGAAGAGTGCAGAGGCAAAGAGACAGGGAGATTTTTATCTTAGAGTAGTTATCACTATCAGTAGGCGTAAATGAAAACTCGGTGTTTTTAGCAGGAAAGAAAAAGTGTCCTGAAGTTTCTCAAAAGCAATCCATGCAGTTGTTATAACCCACACATTTGGAGTCCGCTTCTAAGCTGATGAGAGGCGAGGCAGGTATTGCCCAGCTGTGGCCACTGAAGACTGGTTGATGGGCTAGCAGAGACAGAGGGAAGGCTTACTTATAGTATTGGCTTGGTTTTTACAACATCGGCATTGAGATTTATTATGACGTAAGCATGATCCTGCTGACACCTGGGTTGATTCCAGACACTTAGCAAGGATATTTATGAGACTGGCTCTTTCTTGGTCATAATTTAGCCTTGCTTTTTAAAAAGAATATTACTTATTTATTTATTTATTTATTGACAATTTCATCCATGTATGCAATGCTTCTCGATCAAACCCAACACAACTCCTCTTTCCTCTCTGGGCCTGCTCAACATTTCCTCCTCCCGTCTTTATGTCTTTGTTTGAATACAGTCCATTCCATCTGACTAGTGCTGCCTTACATGGGCATGGGTATGAAGCCACCCATTGGCAGCCTACCAGCAGACACATCCTTACCACCCGGTGGAGCATTGGCAATCTACCAGCAGACACATCCTAGCAGGAAAATGACTCCTCCTCCCTACACAGCCAGTTAATGGCTCCTCAGGCAGAGGTGGGGCCTCGTGAGCGCCTTTCCTATCCATGCTAGAATCTGAACTGCCTTGATTGTGTGCAATAATCACCACTTCTGTGAATTCGTGAGTGCCACAGCCGAGTCATGCCCAGAAGGCAGTATTTCACAGCGCTTCCCTGCCCCTTCCTCCAGCTCGACCATCTTTCCATTCCCTCTTCTAAGATGCTCACTGAGCCTTGCGGAGGTTGATGCGAATCTTCCATGTGGTTCTGAAAGCTCAGCAATCACCTGTTCTCAGCTCTTTGGCCGGTTAGGAGGCTCTGCACTGACCCACTGACCGTTGCCCGCTGTGAGAAGAAGCTCCTCTGGCCAAGGCTGAGAGAAGCGCTAATGTACAGCTATAAACATGTAATAAATATGTAAAGGGCAGATTGGCATCATGTCCATTTAGCAAAACAGCAGTAGCAGATTATACTCTAGCGCCTATGACCTCCCCAGCCATGGACTTTGGATCAAGTTTATGGTTACCAAGCCTGAGCTTCCTCCTGTGTAGGAGGCCTCAGATCCAACTAGAAAGCTGTTAGTTTTCCTGCATAACCACCTTGCCATTATTGCCTCAATGGATACCTCTAGCCTGGCAGGTCAGCATTTTAACACGCAGGGCGACCCTAAGGGCACTGATAACTTTGCTTCCCTAGCTATCTTCATAGTAACTTCCGGCACTATGAACACTAGCCAGGAAGTAGGAATTTTCCAGGTCAGCTCCAGCTTGATTCTTCTATTCCTACAACCTACAAAGTGGGCTGCATCCTCAGCAATGGGGTCTTACCATCCTGTTATGAAGAACCAAGAGCAATGGCCAAAGAAAGCTTTTTGTCTGGGGAGGAAAGCACTGGAGCCTTCCTGACTCGTAGGGAGTTCGCTCATGCCTGGCACTGATATTTTCATTTAATAACCATATCTTCTAGGGGAAGCGCTGCTACCTCTGTTCAAACTTCTTTTCAGAAGAAGAATGATGATGATGATGACCTTGGATTTTTTAATTATCTTACAAAGCAGTAGATTTCCATAGGGCTTTTCCAAACCCTCTGGGTTTAGGTTAACCCACCCCCTTCTTCCTCCTCCCTATATCTCTGCTTAAACCTTTAGCCCTCACTATTTCACACACCTCCACTCTCATATCATAAATGTTCTGCCATCCCCTCTCACTTAAGGCCTCTTCCCTCCTCACCTTTCACATACCCTTCTAGCTTCCTGATCTCAGCAGACACCGCAAGTCAAATGCCCAAATCTAACAAGTTTAAGTTAGGATCCACATATAAATAAGATTATGTGGCATTTGCTCTTCTGTGCCCGAGTTCTTCTTTTATTTTTGTTTGTCATTTGTTTGGACCCCAAACACCACTAGTTTTAGCTGAGTCTCATTGTTGGGGAGTTTCTATTCTACAAACATTCTGGCCTTATGGAGAGAGAGCTATAGAAAGTCTGTTTTCAGGGCTAATAAATCATGGGCCCAGACTTTATTCGCCTTATTGCAGTCTGTCTCAGAAGTGATCAGCTGCAGTATTTATCAAATCCAATGCTCCACTTAGTGAGAGTAGCTCATAGGACGTGAATCCCCAGCATGCACCAGCTATCCTATGCATGGACCAGTGATGCATACAAAAAAAAAAAAAAAAAGAGCAGGAAGTTGAGGATGCCACCAGTACATAAGTGATGTGGACCCATGGGGCAGATGACATTATCTGTTCCGGAGTGACAGGAGGACCCATGGCAACCCTACTTAGGGGAAGGAAACAAGGTCTTGCGCACACAAAATCAAGGCATGATTTCACTGGTCCTGCAAGGACACACAGGCTTTAGACAGAGGAGTGGTCCTGGGGCTCTTTTGTGCCCCAGTGCCCTTTCTAATAACGAACACTTCACCAATATACTTGAAGAGCTTAAAAAATAGATGCCAGTTTTTCATTCAAAGAAAATATAAAGAAAAAATCTAAACCTTTCTACAGTTACCACCTTATTCCTCCCCATCTGTCGGTGTAGTTTTGCTCTCAGAGACTTTCCTGGCTATGTTTGTTTTAATGAGGTAAAGTTCCTGATCATTCCACTATATACGTCCTTATCAAAGGCTCATGTATGACTGTACTGTGATTCAGCAAAAGCAAAGTCACTGTACATGCTTGGTTCAACAACAAATGATTTTACACATTTTTTTTAAAAATTTCATTCTACAGTGTCATGTGACCTCTCAAGAGCAGGTATTTGACATGGAGGAGTGTTCAGATGAGAGTTGGGTACCTAAGTAAACAGGAAGGAAGAAGTGTGCCAGAAAATATTGGCCAGTACCACCCAGACTCCCTAAATAACCACACAGAAACTGTATTATTTCAATCACTGCTTGTCCAATCCCTTAAAGCATATTGCTAGCTAGCTGTTACATCTAGAATTAACCCATTATTTTACATTTTACCATGAGGCTCATGATCTACCTGCAAGGTTTCAGCATGTCTGTCTCTGGAGGCAGCTCCATGGTTTTCCTCTGACTCCAACTCCTTTCTCCCAGCATTCAGTTTAGTTTTCCCTGCCTAGTTCTACTCTGCCCTATCAACAGGCCAAGGCAGTTTCTTTATTCATTAACGGTAACCACAGTATACAGAGGGGAATCCCACATCAGCTTAGTTCAATCTAACATGAGTAGAGGGCCCAGATCACCCTAACATGAGTGGAGGGACCAGATCACCCTAACCTGAGTGGAGGGCCCAGTTCACACTAACATGAATGGACGGCCCAGTTCACACTAACATGAGTGGAGGGCCAGATCACACTAGCTGAGTGGTGGCTATAGAGACGAGGTGGTGAACCAGGAATGTTCTCAGTGTCAAGATTGTGCTGGCCTGTCACCATGCCAGGTTTCACATGAAGAGGAAGAAGAGGTGAGGGAAAAGCTGTTTGAAGAGGATAACAGTAAAATAGATGGGAAATATTATATTGGAGAAAAGCCAAAGGCAAGATAAACACTTCTAAGGTCTTTTGCTAACTTAAACATGAGTTTGTAGCTTACAAATATTTCATGACTTATAAGCAAGTATACATACACAGGTTTTGTGAAAAAGAGGCCCGTCAAGAGGGTGAATGGGGAAACAGAAACTTTTTCTCATGAGTCCACTAATTGAGGCACCTTTTTCTAATTCCAGCAAGGGAAATGGATGTGCTAGGCGAGGCCCTGTTTGTAACTGATGTAGAAAGGAAAACTGTATGCCCAGGAAGAAGAGCTTGACTGGGCAGATGGTGAGATTGGGAGAAACTGCACCAAGGAAACATTTCCATTGGCATTACCAACACAACAAAACGGAAAATAAAATAAGCACGAATGTGAAAATATTGCCTGGTATTGCTATCATGCATGGCTTAATAAATCCCACTTCATTTTTTAAAGTATTATAATGGATTCATACATTTTACAATATTCTTATTCACAATATTGATTGAATATATATAATTATATATAATATATATAATTTGTATAACTTTGAACATAAAAATTTGTGGCTATAAGAAAGACATAAATGACACAAAAAGCCAAGTAGAGAAAGATTTATTCCCTCTTTGACAACTCAGAAGGCTGGTGCCTTGGTGACTGGTAGAGCTGTCGAAGAACAACGGCAGTGTAGCAGGAAGAGGAGCTGGTCTCCTGGTGTCCTTGTTTACCACTGAAGAAATGTGTGTGCACATACACACGTGCACAGTGCGCACACACACATACACACACCATAGGAAGAGGAGCTGGTCTCCTGGTGTCCTTGTCTGGATGCTTTCATCTTCCCATTCACCACTGACGAAATGTGTGTGCACATACACACGCGCACAGTGCGCACGCACACACACACACGCACACACACACACACACACACACACCTGCAAATACTCCCCCGTAACACTCTTTGTGACACTGTTTTCAGCTGTGACCTTTTCAGGCAGCTTACTCAACCAAAGTGAAATCAGAAAAAAAAATCTGAAAGAGCTTCTTCCATCCCTTTTTTTTTTATTCTTTTAAATTGGCTAGAAGCTAACTCTTCAATATTTATGATCGTTCTCTGAAAATGCATGATTGTTCTGCTGGAAAATAAAATTGCCTCGAGCAGAGTTGCAGGAAATGTGATTTGAAAATCCAAGTCAATGATGTCCACAACTCAAATAGGCAATGTTCTAACTGAAACCTGAGTTAGTAAGTACAGCAAATGAATGACAGAAGGGTCCTTAGCCAGAGTAAGAAGCCACGAAGGCAAGTTGGGGGCGCTGGCAACAGTAATGGGGAGTGGCTACAGCTTGTGCTGTGACCAACAAACAAAACTGAAAGCTAAGTCAAAGACTTTATTTCTGGATTGCTTCTTAAGATCTTTAGGATCTGAAATACTCAATATCATTGAGGGTTTGAATAACTCTCAAAAGGAATAGCAAGTGTAGAAAATGGCTAGAACATCAGTTTATCTACGGACCCAGCTTTGTTGTGTCCTCGTCAATGAACCAATGGAGCTGCTGATGTTTCTGAGACACCAAACTTCTTACCAAAAAACTGGTTCTGATGCAATTTAAGTGACATGATCTCTCAGCATGCCTGGCGCAGATCCACTTAAACAATGCCATGTTAACGCTTTCAGGTCTTCTTCCTCTTTATCCCTAGACATATGATAACTGTCAGACAGAGAAGAGGCAATG